>NC_135954.1:49569633-50169633 GCF_053455715.1 Rhinoraja longicauda
CGGTAATGACCACGCAGTAATAACCACCCGGTAACGACCACACGATAATGACCACACGGTAATGACCACGTAGTAATAACCACCCGGTAACGACCATACGGTAACGACCACACGGTAATAACCACGCAGTAACAACCACACGGTAATGATCACACGGTAATAACCACGCAGTAATAACCACACGGTAACGACCACACGGTTTCGACTGTATGGTTTGAAGAAGGAACAGTTGATAAGAATGAAAAGTTATGAATTACTCTTTTGATTACTCAAGAAACGGCGTTTGGAAGATTCGTTTTTGCTATCTCAGAGTGTGGTGTGTGCGTAAGTTATGTCTCCACCACATCCCCGAGCAGTAATGGCTATCGAAGTTGGACTTTGAGAAGGTATAGAAACTGCCATTGCAACATCTCTAAGGAGAAAAGCTACAGTGAAGTTCTTTGCCCTCAGAACCTTTGCATTTCTTATCTTAGTTTTCTTTCATTTTTATTAGATGGACTTGTATTTTCTTTTATAAAAACTTTATTAGGATTCTTTTGTTGAAGTCTGTTAGGTAATAACACTGTTGCAGTTACTACCAGAATGAATAACACTTTGGAAAATAATGTACAAGCATGATTAGCAAGTTTGCAGAAGACACTAAAAGAGATAGACACAAAATGCTGGAGTAACTCAGCAGGACAGGCAGCATCTCTGGAGAGAAGGAATGGGTGATGTTTCGGGTCGATACCCTCCTTCAGACTGATGTCAAGGGAGTGGGTGAGACAGAGATAGATGTAGTTGGAGACGTTAAGACTGTTGGGAGAACTGGGAAGGGGGAGGGGATGGAGAGAGAGGGAAAGCAAGGGCTATTTCAAGTCAACGTTCATGCTACTAGGGTGTAACCTACCCAAGCAACATATGAGGTGCTGTTCCTCCAATTCGACTGGGCCTCACTCTGACTGGAGGAGGCACAGGACCGAAAGGTCAGATTGGGAATGGGAGGGGGAGTTAAAGTGCTGAGCAACTGGGAGATCAGGTAGGTTAAGACGGACTGAGTGGAAGTGTTCAGTGAAACAATCGCCGAGCCTGCGCTTGGTCTCGTCGATGTAAAGAAGTTGACCCTTCTTCAGACTTCTTCAGTACCTGGGGAGGGGATGGTTTGGGAGGGAAGGGACAAGTTGACCAGGGAGTTGCGTAGGAAACGATCTCTGCAGAAAGCAGAATGGTGTGGAGATGGGAAGATGTGGCTAGTAGTGGGATCCCGTTGGAGGTGGTGAAAATGTTGGAGGATTATATGCTGTATGCGACGGCTGATGGGGTAGAAGGTGAGGACAAGGGGAACTCTATCCTTGTTGCGAATGGGGGGAGGGGGAGCAAGAGCGGAGCTGCGGGATATCGAGAAGACCCTAGTGAGGGCCTCATCTACAAAGGAAGAGGGGAACCCCCGTTTCCTAAAGAATGAGGACATCTCCGATGATCTAATATGGAAAACCTCATCCTGGGCGCAGATGCGGCGTAGACAGAGGAATTGTGAGTAGGGGATAGAGTCTTTACTGGAAACAAGGTGGGAAGAAGTGTTGTCTAGATAGCTATGGGAGTCAAAAGGTTTGTAGCAAATGACGTTCAATAGTCTGTTTCCTGTGTTGGAGACGGTGAGATCCAGAAATAGATAGTATCATACACAGAGAAGATAATTATCATGGATCACAGCAGGATCTTGACCAGCAGAGCAAGTGAACCAACGGATGGGAAATGGAGTTTAATTCTGATAAGTGTGAGGTGTCGCAGGGCTTCTGAGTGAATGGAGGTGCCTTGGGAGGTGTCGTAGAACGGAGGGATCCAATAGCATCAGTACATAGTTCCCTGCAGGTACTGTAGGTAGGGTGGTGAAGAGGCTTTTGGCAGGCTAGCCATCATCAGTCAGGCAGCCAAGCATAAAAGTTGGGATGTTATGTTACAGTTGTACAAGACATTGGTGAGACTGCACTTAGACTATTGTGTTCAGTTTTGATCACCCTACTGCAGGAAAGACTGTGTGGTACTAAACTGGAAAACATGCAGAGAAGATTTATGAGCATATTGCCAGGAAGCGAGGGCCTGAGCAATAGGAAGAGGATGGGCGGTCTAAGGTTTTATTCGTTCGAGCACAAGGTTCGAGGCTGTGGGGTGATCTTGTAAAAGTATATAAAATAATGAGGTGAATAGAACATAGAACAGTACAAAAGACGAACCGACCCTTCAGTCTACAATATCAGTGCTTAACACAATGCCAAGTTAAACTAATCTCCTCTGCCTGCATACAATCCATATCCCTCCATATCCATGTGCCTATCTAAAAGCCTCTTAAATGCCAACAACACCACCCCCAGCAGCACATTCACCACTCTCCATTAAACTATGTCCCTCTTATCTTAAAGCCATGCCCTCCAGTCTTTGACATTTCCACCCTGGGAATAAGGTTCTGACCGTCGACCCTATCTATGACTCTCATAATTTTGTATACTTCTATCATGTCTCTCCTCAACCTCCAAGCCTCAGAGAAGATAATCCAAGTTTGTTCAATCTCTCTTTATAGCTCATGCCTCTAATCCAGGCATTATTCTGGTGAACCACGTCTGCACCCTCTCCAAAACCTCCATATCCTTCCTATAATGGGGCAAACAGAACTGCACATAATACTCCAAAGGTGGCCTAACCAATGTCTTATAAAGCTGTAACATGACCTCTTGACTCTTAATCCCAATGCACCAACCGATTAAGACAAGAATACCACACACCTTCTCTACCACTCCATCTACTTATGTGGCCACTTTCAGGGAGCCTTGGACCCTAAGTTCCCTCTGCACATCAATGCTGTTGAAAGGTCTCGTTGTTAACTGTATACTTTCCCCTTACACTCAACCTCCCAAAGTGCAGTATACAATACTGTTTCAGATTAAACTCCATCTGCCATTTCTCCGCCTATTTCTGTAGCTAATCTGTAGATAAGGTGAACACAGTATTTTTCCCTGGGTAGGCCTAGGTTTAAGGTGAGAGGGGAATGATTTAATAGGAACCTGAGGGGCATTTTGTTCCATGCAGATGGTTGGTATATGGAACGAGCAGCCAGATGGAGTAGCACAATAACAAAGCTTAACAGATATTTGGCTATATTCATGGAAAGGAAACGTGTTGAGCGATATGGGTCAGTTGGAGCAAATGAAGCTAGTTTGGATGAGGCATTTCGGTTGGCATTGACAAGTTGGGCTGAAGGGCCTGTTTCCGTGCTGTATCACCCTATTTTGCTCACAAAGACATCAAGGCATTTTGAGAGCTAAGCAAATGTTTGGTTTCTAGGAATAGATCAATTTATCGAACAATAAAACAGCAAATGCCCATAGTGTTAAGCTACCACGATGCCAAACCTAGAGGAACTGATACAAATGACAGAGCTAACAATGGACCATATTTTAACAGTAGAGTTGGTTTCCCAACACTAATCTACAGTGATTATTTGCTTCTATCTGCCAAGAAGTTTGGTGGATACCCAGATGTAGAAATTGGCAGTTCTATTAGTGTGAAAGCTTATGCACCAAGTCCTGACCTCATCGTAACAATAATTGATGTTCCACGAATGTTAAACATTGATAATAGACCATAGTTCACTGGCCACTGATGAAATGCAGAGAATTATTCAATGCCAAAGAAAATCATCTGCACCACTCATATGGAAGGCAAATGATTGAAACCATTTGAAATGATTGCCTACAGTTATTGTTGCACAGCATGCCTGTGTGTGCATTTCTTCCACTATCGTTCCATGATCAACATCTGTGTTAGTGTGACATGCCGAGAAAAACAGCAAGAACAAGTCAAAACATAAATGAGATTCAAATCTATGCCGTAATAAGCAGTTCTTGAGAAATGTGACAACAATATAGAAAAACAAGCAACTATTTGACTAGGAAGGAACTGCAGACCGAAGATTGACACAAAATACTGGATTAACTGAGCAGGCCCGGCTGCATCTCTGGAGAAAAAAGGCGAAACCATCCTTCAGGCTGAAAGATAGAGGTGTCAGGGGGGGGGGGGGGGGGGGGGGGGGGGGGGGGGGGGGGGGACTGGAGGCAAGAAAATAATAATAATAATAATAATGCATTACATTTATATAGCGCTTTTCAAACACTCAAAGACGCTTTACAGGGATTTCTAGAACATAGAGAAGTGAATAAATAGATAAATAAGTAAACAAACAGAAAAAGGAGACAGAAGGTGGGGTGACCTTCAGTGGTTGAAGGCAGTACTGAACAGGTGAGACTTCAGTGATGTTTTGAATGTGGTGAGTGAGGAGGAGTCTCTGACGGTTTGAGGTAGTGAGTTCCATAGGGTGGGAGCAGCGATGGAGAAAGCCCTGTCCCCCCAGGATCTGAGTTTGGTCCGGATGGGGGGGGACAGGAGATTGGCAGCAGCAGAGCGGAGGGTGCAGGTGGGAGTGTGCCTGTGGAGGAGGTCAGTCAGGTAGGATGGGGCCAGGTTATGGAGGGCTTTGTAGGTCATGAGGAGGATTTTGTACTGGATTCTCTGGGGGATGGGGAGCCAGTGGAGTTTGTAAAGGACGGGGGTGATATGGTCACGGATCGGGGAGTGGGTGAGTAGACGGGCTGCGGAGTTTTGAATGTATTGAAGTTTACTGATGATTTTTGAGGGTGAGCCATAGAGGAGGCTGTTGCAGTAGTCCAGACGGGAGGTGATGAAGACGTGGATGAGGGTTTCTGCAGCTGTGGAGGAGAGGGATGGACGGAGACGGGCAATGTTTTTGAGGTGGAAGAAGGCTGTCTTTGTGATGTGTTTGATGTGTTTGTCGAAGGAGAGGGTTTGATCAAAGATGATTCCAAGATTCCGGATGTGAGGGGAGGTGGATACTGGGAGACCATCAATATTGAGGATGAAGTTTTGGGTGGATTTGGTGAGCGTTTTTGGACCAATAATGATGATTTCAGATTTGTTGCAGTTGAGTTTGAGGAAATTTGATTGAAGCCAAGATTTTATTTCAGTGATGCAGTTTGTCAGTGTAGAGTGTGTGGTGGTGGAGATTGACTTGGTGGAGATGAGGAGCTGGATATCATCGGCGAAGCAGTGGAAGTTGAGACCATGACGGCAGATTAATTGACCAAGGAGGAACAGGTAGAGGATGAAGAGGAGGGGGCCAAGGACTGAGCCTTGGGGGACACCTTGGGGGAGGGGAGCGGTGGGGGATTTACAGTTGTTAATGGAGATGAACTGGTGCCTATCAGAGAGGTAAGATTTGAACCAGGATAGGGCTGTGCCGGTGATGTTAAAGGAGGTTTCAAGTCGGGTGAGGAGAATGGAGTGATTTATAGTGTCAAAGGCGGCGCTGAGGTCAAGTAGGATGAGGATGTTGAGGTTGCCAGCGTCGGAGGAGAGGAAAAGGTCGATTGTGATTTTGAGGAGCGCAGTTTCAGTACAGTGGTTGGAGTGGAATCCGGATTGGAAAGTTTCATACAGGTTATTGGTAGAGAGGTGGTATTTGAGTTGGGAAGCTACAGCACATTCCAAAACTTTGGACAGAAAGGGTAGGTTGGAGATTGGTCTGAAGTTGTTTGGGGTGTCAGGGTTGAGACCAGGTTTTTTCAGAATGGGGTGACAGCAGCGATTTTGAGGGATGGCAGGACGATGCCAGTGGACAGGGAGGAGTTTATTGTTGCAGTGATAAGTGGAGAGAGAGCAGGAAGGCAGGCCTTGACAAAGCTGGAGGGGATGGGGTCCAGAGAGCAGGTGGCAGTTTTTATTCCTGTGAAGAGGTCAGAGAGGTCGGTGGTGGAGACTGGGGAGAACTGAGGCAGGGGTTGACAGGATAAGGGGGAGCAGGTGGTTAGAGGGGGAGCAGGTGCGTTGGTGGTTAAGGTGCTGTAGATGCTGTCTATTTTGCTTTGGAAGAATGAAAGGAAAGTGGTGCATTTGTCAACTGTGAATGATTGGGAGATGGTGTCCAGGGGGGCTGAGGAGTTTGTTTATTGTAGAAAAGAGTGCTTTTGGGTTTCCGGAGCCAGAGTGAATTATTTGAGAGTAATAGGTGGAGTGGGCGCGGGAGAGGGCATCTTTGTAGTGATGCAGGTGGTCTTTGTAGGCTTGGGAGTGAATTGTGAGACCTGTTTTGTTGCGGAGTCTTTCAAGTTGTCAAGTTGCAAAACAGAGCCAGCAACAGATGACCACAGGAAGGGTCCATTGTTGGCTGAGGAGGATGTGCTAATGACAGGGATGCAATGAAGCGAACACTGGAACTAGTAGAATGATTAGTGTGGGGGAGGGGCAAGAGGGGAAGGAAAGGAATGCAGGAGTTACTTGAAATTAGAGAAATCAATATTCATACTGTTGGGTTGTAAGCTGCCCAAGTGAAATATGAGGTGCTGTTCCTCCAAATTGCATGTGGCCTCACCCTGACAGTGGAGAGGCCCAGGACAGAAAGATCAGGATGGGAATGGGAAGGGGAGTTAAAATGTTTGACAACCGGGAGATCGCGTAGGCCAAGCTGGACTGAGCATAAGTGTTCAGCGAAATGATCAGCAAATGCACTTGGTTTTGGTAATATATAAGACCCCATACTGGGACCATAAGATGCAGTAGATGAGGTGGAAGATGCAAGTAAAGCTCTGCCTCCCCAGAAAGGGGATGGAGTTGAGGGACGAGGCATAAGGACAGATGTTGCATCTCCTGCGGTTGCAGAGGAATTTGTCTGGGGAGGTAGTGGTTTGGATGGGAAGGCATGAATGAACCAGAGTGTTGCAGAGGGAACGGTCTCTACAGAAAGCCAAAATGGGTGGAAATGGGGTGATGTGTATAATGGTGGGATGGGGCGAAAGGTGAGGATTAAAGGGACTCTGTCTCTGTTACAACTGGCAGGAGGGGGAGCAGAGGTGACACGTGTGAGGGAGTCATCTATATAGACGGGGGGAACTACCGTTACCTAAAGAATGAGAACATCTCTGATGTCCTAATTAGATATTTAGATTTAGATTTTTTTAGATTTAGAGATACAGCGCAGAAACAGGCCCTTCGGCCCACCGGGTCCGCGCCGCCCAGCGATCCCCGCACATTAACACTATCCTACACCCACTAGGGACAATTTTTACATTTGCCCAGCCAATTAACCTACAAGCCTGTACGTCTTTGGAGTGTGGGAGGAAACCGGAGATCTCGGAGAAAACCCACGCAGGTCACGGGGAGAACGTACAAACTCTGTACAGATGGCGCCCATAGTCAGGATCTAACCTGAATCTCCAGCACTGCATTCGCTGTAAGGCAGCAACTCTACCGCTGCGCCACCATGTCGTAGGAACACATCTTGGGAGCAGATGAGGCGAAGACGGAAGAATTGGGAGTAGGGGATAGAGTCCTTGTAAGTGGCAGGGTGGGAAGTGATGTAGTCCAGATAACTGTGGGAGTCAGTAGGCTTGTAGTAAACATCAGTCGATAGTCTATGTCCTGCGATGGAGATGGTGCAATCAAGAAAGGAGAGGGAGGTGTCCAAGATAGAGCAGGTGAATTTGAGGGCAGGGTTGAAGTTAGTGGTGAAGTTAAAGTCCATGAGTTCTGCATGGCTGCAGGAGGTAGTTCGATGCAGTCGTCAATGTAGCGGAGACAGGGGTCAGGGTTCGGGCCAGTGTACACCAGCAACAGGGACTGTTCGACGTAACCAACAAAAAGGCAAGCACAGCTGGGGCTCATGTGAGTGCCCATGGCTACATCGTTGACCTGGAGGAAGTGGGAGAAGTCGAAGGAGTTGTTAAGGGTTAGGACTAGTTCTGCTAAGCGGAGAACGTTCGTAGAGCATTTCAACTATTTGAATCAATTGCATTAAAAGGACTAATATTTATTGCATGACATTGTTAAACCATCACATAACATGCATTATTTTTCAAAGTATTCAGAACACCCACCGTGGCTGGTGAGTCAGAAAAAAACTGAGCAACCCAGTTGATGAAATGGTCGATGCCATCCAATGTTGAAATCATTAAGCGGATGTTAACGTGTGGCATTCGGTTAGCTGCACATGTGTGGAGTCGCTGCAGAGAGCTGCGGAGAGTATAATCGACAAGATGCACAAGATTTTATAGCTCTCCATGTCTCCTGCACTACCCATACTGAAGCAACGACCAAGAAAGCACACCAATACCTCCACTTCCTTTGAAGGCTTAGGAAGTCAGGCATGTTCCCTACAACTCTCACCAACTTCTACAGATGCACTATAGAAAGTGGCATGGTGGTGCAGCGGTAGAGTTGCTGTGATACAGCGCTTGCAGTGGGTATGATTCTGACTACGGGTGCTGTCTGTATGGAGTTTGTACGTTTTCCCCGTGCCCTCGCAGGTTTTCTCCGAGATCTTCAGTTTCCTCCCACACTCCAAAGACGTATAGGTTTGTAGGTTAGTTGGCTGGTATAAGTGTAAAATTGTAAATTATACCTAGTGTGTATGTAGGACAGTGTTAATGTGCAGGGATTGCTGGTCAGTGTGTAGTCGGTATGCTGAAGGGCCCGTTTCCGTGCTATATCTCTAAACTAAACTAAACTAAAGCATCACAGCTTGGATTGGGAACAGCTCCATCCAAGATGGCATGAAATTGGAGCGAAATGTGGGCGCAGCCCAGAGC
Source organism: Rhinoraja longicauda (assembly GCF_053455715.1). Taxonomy (NCBI): domain Eukaryota; kingdom Metazoa; phylum Chordata; class Chondrichthyes; order Rajiformes; family Arhynchobatidae; genus Rhinoraja; species Rhinoraja longicauda. Next base: position 49,578,264 of record NC_135954.1, read on the forward strand.
ATCACACAAACCAATCTCCCTTCTACTGACTTCATTTATACCTCACGCTGCCTCGGCAAGACCAGCAGCATAATCAAGAACGAGTTGTGCCCTGACCACTCCCTCTTCTCCCCTCTCTCATCAGGCAAAAAGTATAGAAGTGTGAAAATGCACAACACCAGATTCAGGGACAGTTTCTTCCCAGCTGTTATCAGGCAACAGAATCATCCTACCACAACCAGAGCAGTTCAGAACTACAATCTACCTCATTAGTGACCCTCGGACTATCCTTGATCGGACTTTGCTGGCTTTACTTTGCACTAAACATTATTCCCTTATCATGTATCTATACACTGCAAATGGCTCAATTGTAATCATGTATTGTCTTTCCTCTGACTGGATAGCACGCAACAAAAGCTTTTCACTGTATCTCGGTACACATGACAATAAACTAAACTGCATTCATCTTATTCTTAGCACCATATACCAAAAGGTTGTGTGCCCACATGGACATCACATATATTAGCAATGTATTTGACAGAGTCAACGACAAAAGATAGATACTATGTATTATTTTCTTTTGAACTTGTACTTGTCTTGTAGTTTTGCAATGTAGAACCCAAAAAAAAGGGTTGAATTATTCCGATGCCAGTATATTTTGGAATTGAATGTACAGTTATGGACATAAAGTGTACAGTTTAGATGACTATCGATTGCCTTTTGCTGAATGGCAAATCATGCCAAGTGAAATCTCTGTCAAATATTGGAGAATGAGATCGCCAAGATAACCTTTAGAAAAGGGAATGAACGATTGGGCTAAGACAGTTACACGTGCAATGTAAATTGGCTAACTGAAAGGTTTGTAGAAACCATATTCCTGACAAAATGAGCCATCTATGATTGAAGAGGGAACTAGAAACATTACAGTCTTGAGCTTGACACAAAATGCTGGAGTAACTCAGCGGGTCAGGCAGCATTTGTGGAGAAAAGACTGAAGAAGGATCCTGACCCAAAACTTCACCTATCCATTTTTCAGTCTGGAGAAGTGTCCCTACCCAAAATCTCACCTGTCCATTTTCTCCAGAGATGCTGCCTGACCCCCTAAGTTATTCCAGCATTTTGTGTCTATCTTTGGTAGAAACCAGTATCTGCAGTTCCTTTTTATTAGTCTTGAGCTTTCCTTTCGTGCTGAGCTGCACAGTGCTGCTGACTCGTTGACTGCTACATAGAGAATCACAGGCTGGCTAGGTTTGCATAGGTCAACACATTTATGACTTCTGCACGCTTCACTATGCAAGTCACGAATCAGCTAGAGATCAGATGGTAGATCATATGATGACAACTCTCTTTCCCTATCCAGGAAAAGAGCTCGGTTATTGTGAACTGAGGGCTGGAATCAACACTCAGCCCCCTCAGCTGGAATCAACATCCAGCCTCTCAGATTTACAGCACAGAAGGCTGGCTTCTGTGATGTGAGATTTGAATCAGATCACTGAGCTGGACTGAAAAAGTAAGTGCACATAAATGGTTTGTGCTTCTCTTTATTTTTCCCAATCTTAATGGTTTTAATTTATTTCCATAACACATGCCTTAAACAATTTTTAATGTTGTTTTTATATAACATTATTTTTATATAACATTAAGTTACTTCAACTGTTTTTAAATGTCTCTATTAACAGCAAGATGTCAGAAGGCCATCAAACTGGATGGCGGCTTGGCCTCAGGACCTTGCATCTGAGACTGCTGCTAGTTGTGGGTGGCTTTGTAGTGAAGCCTGGAACTTAACTGGACCTGTGGGGGTAAAAAGGTGGAGCTGCAGGAGAAGCATTGGAGGTGGGGAATTGATCCAAAGCAAGCACGATCTGGCCGAATATGTAGAGACACAGAGGTTAACTATTACATTGCTTCCCAAAAGGGAAATATCGTTTATTTCCTGGTAACCATCACGAAGATGCATTTCATTAATTAAAGCTTTGATCGAACAGCTTCCGGTTCCTGGGTGTGCACATCTTTGGTGATCTGTCCTGGGCCCAGCATATTGATGCAATTGGAGAGAAAGTTCACCAATGCCAACTTCTGCAGAAGTTGTCAGATATCTCATGTCACCGAATACCCTAATGAGCTTATATTAGGTGGAGAGCATACTGACTGGTTGCATCACATCCTAGTTTGGTAATTCAAATGCCCAAGAACATAGGATGCTGCATAAAGTGGTTAACAGTCCATCACGGAATAGACCTCCCCACATCGGAGATCTACAAGAAGCACCACCACAAGAAGGTAGCTAATATTATCGAAGACCCATACTACCCTAGCCATGCTCACATCTTGCTGCTATCATCAGGAAGGACAGAAGCCTGAGAACCCTTACCTCAAGGTTCAAGAACAACTTCTGTCCATCCACTATTGGGCTCTTGAACCACCCTGCACAACCCTAACTACAACCCTACCTCAGCACTGAACCTTTATAGACTTTGTATTACTAAGATTGCATAACATATTTTGGCTTGCACTATGATGATCTGGTTTACCTATTTGTAACTGATTAACATTTGTATATATTTTTTCATTGTGTTGTTGCATTTAATATTCCTGTAAAGCTGCTGCGAGTAAGAATTTAATTGTTCCGGTCCCGGTCCCAGTGCATATGACATTTAAACACTCTTGACTCTTGAACTATTGTAACACCAAGGACCATATTTGGCTTCAGATTCAAGTTCTTTACCAAACCCAGCAAGCTAAACCTTTGTCTTTAATGTTCCTTTCTGACTTCATAAATATAATTACATTTCATTACTTTGCATTCATCATGCAGGCTTCGATTTTCAATACATTTCAATCCCTCACTTATCATGGTTATCCCCTTTATTATCTCTTGACCTTATATTATCCCCTGACCTCCCGCTTTCAAATACCAAACGGTCTGTCCTCAGCAGGGGCCTCACCTTTGTTCCCCTCCGCCCCCACATCAACGAGTTCCAGGTCCGCCACATTGTGGAGCTCTTCTTCCGTTGCCACCGCCTCCGAGCCTTTTTCCATGGGAAGGAGTCCTCACCATCCAGTGATGACCCCTTCTCCCGTCTCCAGCGGATCCGAACTTATTTCCACTTACGTCGACTCCACCCTATCCCACCTGGCCAAATCCCTCCCCATCTATGCCCAAGACACCTCACATGCTCTCCGTCTCCTAAATAACTTCCGGTTTCCAGGCCCCCACTCCCTCATCTTTACCATGGATGTCCAGTCACTCTACACCTCCATCCCCCACAAGGATGGCCTTGAAGCCCTCTGTTTCTTCCTCGACCATAGAACCAGCCAATCTCCATCTACTAACACTCTCCTCCGCCTAGCAGAGCTGGTTCTTACCCTCAACAACTTCTCCTTTGACTCCTCCCACTTCCTCCAAACCCGAGGCGTAGCTATGGGCACTCGCATGGGCCCTAGCTATGCCTGCCTCTTTGTCGGGTACGTCGAACAATCCCTGTTCCAGACGTACACTGGCCCCATCCCTGAACTCTACCTCCGCTACATTGATGACTGCATTGGTGCTACCTCTTGTACCCATGCAGAACTCACTGACTTCATACATTTCACCACTAATTTCCATCCTGCTCTTAAATATACCTGGACCATCTCCGACATCTCCCTACTGTTTCTGGATCTCACCATCTCCATCACAAGAGACAGACTAGTGACGGACATCTACTACAAACTCACTGACTCCCACAGCTATCTGGACTACACTTCTTCCCATCCTGTCTCCTGCAAAAAGTCTATCCCCTACTCCCAATTCCTCCGTCTACGCCGCATCTGCGCCCGGGATGAGGTGTTTCACACTAGGGCTTCCGAGATGTCCTCGTTCTTTAGGAAACGGGGCTTCCCCTCTTCCATTATAGATGAGGCTCTCACTAGGGCCTCCTCTATATCCCGCCACTCTGCTCTTGCTCCCCCTCCTCCCATTCATAACAGAATCCCCCTTGCCCTCACCTTCCACCCCATCAGCCAGCGTATCCAACAAATTATCCTCCAACATTTCCGTCACCCCCAATGGGATCCCACCACTGGCCACATCTTCCCATCTCCTCCCCTTTCTGTGTTCTGCAGAGACCGTTCCCTCCATAACTCCCTGGTCCACTCGTCCCTTTCTACCCAAACCACCCCCTCCCCAGGCATTTTCCCCAGCAACTGCAAGAGATGCAACACCTGTCCCTTTACCTCCCCCCTTGACTCCATCCAAGGACCCAAACAGTCTTTCCAGGTGAGGCAGAGGTTCACCTGCACCCTCTCCAACCTCATCTATTGTATCCGCTGTTCCAGATGTCAACTTCTCTACATCGACGAGACCAAGCGCAGGCTCGGCGATCATTTCGCTCAACAACTCCGCTCAGTCCACCTTAACCAACCTGATCTCCGGTTCACTTCAACTCCCCCTCCCTTTCCCAATCTGACCTTTTTGTCATGGGCCTCCTCCATTGTCATAGTGAGGCCCAGCGCAAATTGGAGGAACAGCATCTCATATTTCACTTGGCAGCTTACACCCCAGCGGTGTGAACATTGACTTCTCTAACTTCAGATAGGTCCTCTGTCCCTCTCTTTCCCCTCCCCCTTCCCAGTTCTCCCACTAGTCTTCCTGTCTCCTACTACATCCTATCTTTGTCCTGCCCCCTCCCCTGACATCAGTCTGAAGAAGGTCACCCATTCCTTCTCTCCAGAGATGCTGCCTGACCCGCTGAGTTGCTCCAGCATTTTGTGTCTACCTCCGATTTAAACCAGCATCTGCAGTTTTCTTTCCTACACATCGTTACCCTCTACTCAATTTCCCACAATCACAACCGATGACATCACAGAACGCAAAAGGTAATCCTTGCCTTGGAGGCAATGAGACTCATTCAACTGAATGGATTCTTTTCTAACCTAAATTTAATTTGTCCTTTCTTTACCCTCATTCGTAAGCCTGAAGACATTATTGAACTATGCTGACCAAAGATGCTCGATGCTCTCCAGCATTTTGCAGAACTACCCATTTATTGTGTGTTCTTTTTGGAGCCAGAATCCTATTTTATGATGGCACATATCACAGATGAAGTCTACCCTATTTTCATCTGATCTCCAAATTTAAACTTTCTAGGAGGATTGCATTACCAGCAATCATCTCTGTCAGCTCACTGCAATAAAAGTGACTTACCCTTTTGATCAAGGTTGACATAAATGAACTAAGGTACAAGCATATTCAGTATTATAATTATTTTCTACATCATCAGAGGTAATACAACAAACAAGTGAATATTTTGAAAGATATTTCCATGAAATTACAACATTCACATGTAATTGCCTATTAATTATATATCTCACAAAAAGTGTGTGAGGCTATAGCAAATAATCAACTTCACTTTTACAGCCAGTTATTGCAGTTAAGATGGTACAATATATCTGACAATGGGTATATTTTTTTAAATGGTCAGTTTTATAGTAATACTAGACCAAGTGGACCCGTTGGGCCCAAACCTCTCCTGCATTGGTGCAGCACCCTCTCCTCCCCCTACCTCCTCCCCTCCCCCTCCCCCTCCCCCCCCCCTCCACCCCCCTCCCCTCCCCTCCCCCCTTCCACTCCCCCCCACTCCACCCCCCTCAACACCCCCTATCCTCCCTCCTCCCCCTCCCTCCCCCCTCCCTCCATCCTCCCTCCCTCCATCCCCCCTCCCTCCCTCCCTCCCTCCCTAGGAGATAGATTTTAACTTTAAAATGTGAATAACTTTAAAAATATAACACCGATTTCAATGAAACTTCTTCCATTAGCACCAAAGGGACGATGGTGAGTAAGGTGGGCCTAAAATTGTCGCGCTATCGTTTACCGATTTGGCTGTACTTCAGGAACAAACAAACAAACAAATGAGAGTTTTAGTATATAGATTAATGTTTGGTAATCTTCATTATGGTGAAAATTAGGCCCATGTTTTGTGAATTTTGGAATTAAAAGGAAAACTAAGTTTAAGATGTTACTTTATAATACTGAACCCATAAATGTGTTAAATCAGATGAGTTTATTGTTATATACACGTGGATCCAATGAAATTCCTTGTTCACATGTTCACAGGATAAACAATATACATACAGTAAAGATAAAATCAACGATACAATGAAAAGAACAAAATATCAGAATGGTGCAAAAGTGCAAAATCCGAGTAGTACAAAAGAATATTAAAGTATAATAATGGAATAACCGAACAAGGTAGAGTTAAGGGTACTGTACATGTAAATCCAGAAAGGGCGTGTGAAAGAGGTGATATATTAAGAACCTGATAGCAATGGGGAATAAGCTGTTCTTAAGTCTGGATGTCTGAGCTTTCAAGTCCTTGTATTATCTCCCAGAAGGTAGAGGAGAGAAAAGGGAATGAATGGCCAAGGTGACAGGCATCCGTGATGATACCGCCAGCCTTCCTGATTACACCATGAAGATGGACTGCATGGAATGAAGTGATGAACCTGTGGTGGACTGGACTGTGTTCAGCACTCTCTTCAGGTTAAGGCTGTCAACACCAGGTAAACAACTGCTGAGATGCATCCTGTCAGAATACTTTCTGTCATGTCCTGGGGAGCCATGCGGGCCCGATCCACCCGCCGAACAACTGCACCGCCTATGACCAGAACGCGCCCCGGTAGGCCCGACCTGCCCCACTGGCCTCCCAGGGGACTGTGGTGAAGCCGTGTGGCGAGGTCTGTCTGGGCCAAAGGAGCCTCAGCGTTGGTAGCGATGAGGGCCTCGGCGGCGGCAGCGGGAGCCTTGGCGACAGCAGCTGCTGACTCGGTGGTGGCAGCGGGAGCCTTGGCAGCAAAATGGGCCTCGGGCGGTGGTGGGGCCTCGCGGTCAATGAGCGTGAGGGGGGAGAGGAAGACATTGGGGTCCCAGCATGGGGGGGGGACCACTGTGAGGGACAATGGGAGAACAACGGGGGTCCCGGTGTGGGGGAGATAAGTCTGTGTTTGTTTGTTCCGGTGAAGGCGCTGTGCACAGGGCAGCCAGCCAACAGTCGTTTGTCTTTTTCTTCTTGTTTTCACTTTTAATTTCAAGGTTTTGTGTACCTTGTGTGTTGTGACTGTCGGCACTTCAATTTCCCTCCAGGGATGAATAAAGTTTTATCATATCATATCGTACATCTGTGGAAGTTCAAGAGATTCCTCATGAACATGCCCACATGTCTCAGACTCCCAGTAAATTAAACATGATGTTGTGCTTGGATAAGAAGGAACTGCAGCAGATGCAGATGCAAATATAGACGCGAATTACTGTAGTAACTCAGTGGGTCAGGCATGTCTGGAGAAAAAGGATGGGTGATGTTTCACGTCGGAACCCTTCTTCAGACTCTGAGTCTGAAGAACTATTCCGACCCAAAACGTCACCCATGTTTTCTCCAGATGATGCCTGGACTGCTGAGTTACTCCAGCATTTCTTGTCTATGCTGTTGTGCTTTCATGATAACTGCATCAGTGTGAAGGGACCAGATTAAATTGCTGATGATATGGTGCATTGGAACTGGAGGTTGTCGAGCATCTCTACATCAGGTCCGTTGACACGGACAGGGTTATATTTATTTTTAGCTTTGTTAACTTTCCTGTCTTGCTGATGTTCAGGGCTAGATTGTTGTTCAGATACCATGACATAAGGTTCTCCGTCTCTTTCCTGTACTTTGTCTTATTGTTGCTGTATATCCATCCGATAACAGTGGTATCATTGGTTAACTGAAAGATATAATTGGCATTGCTTGTGGTCACACAGGGAGTAGAGCAAGGAACTGAGCATACTATCCTGATGGGCATCGGGGTGGAGGAAATTTTATAAACAATTCTATCCGATTGGGATCTATCAATCAGGAAGTCTGGAAGCCAAATGCAGATGGAGGACCAGAAGTTTACGGATGAGCTTAATCGGTATTATGCTATTGAAGGAACAGCTGTAGTCAATGAATAGCAACTTAGTATTAGTGTACTTACTGTCAAAGTGATCCAGAGCTGAATGTAGTGCAAGAGAAATGGCATCCTCTGTAGAGCTATTTTATCCTGTACGCAAATTGCAAAAGGTCCAGATAATCTGAAAGATTGACGTAGATGTGGAACATTACCAATCTTCCAAAGCCCTTCATTACGATTAATGTTAGAGCTATTTGGTGGCAGTCATTGAGACAGTCACTTTTTTTGTGGACTGGAATAATGTTTCTTTGGAACAGATGGGGAAAGCAGTGTCATAGAGCTATACAGCATGGAAACTGGGCCGTCAGTCTACCCTGTCCATGCCAATCACATTGGCATTCTGGGCTAGTCCCATTTGCCTACTTTGAGCTCATAAACCACTCAACCCTTCTTGCCCGTCCCAATGTAATTTGAAAGTCATAGTTATATCTGCTTCTGCAGCTTCCTCTGGCAACTTATTCCAGATACAAGATACCCTCTGAATGCAATTATTGCCTGACATCCCTCTGAAATCTCAACTTGAGTCCATGCCCTCCAGTTTTAGAAACCTCTACCATGAGGAAAAAAAGACTGTGAGCACATTGCCTGCATGGGTTTTCTCTGGGATCTCTGGTTTCCCCCACTCCAAAGATGTACAGATCAGAAGATGTAGTCATTGCTCATTGAGCTGAGAAATTATAAGGGTAAAAAGACACAAATGAGTTATTTACAGCCCCCCAAACAGTAGCCAGGAAATAGGGTACGTTACATCAGGAGATAAAATTGGCATGTAAAAAAGGCAATGCGGTGGTCATGGGGGATTTCAATATGCAGGTAGACTGGGAAAATCAGGTTGGTACGGGACCCCAAGAAAGGAAATTTGTAGAGAGCGTCTGAGATGGATTCTTAGAGCAGCTTGTAGTGGAGCCTACCAGGGAAAAGGCAATTTTGGATTTAGTTTTATGTAATGAACCGGATTTGATAAGGGAACTCAAGGTAAAGGAACCATTAGGTGGTAGCTACCAAAACATGATAAGTTTTAATCATTATAAATTATGAGGTTACGGAGTACTTCGAAGTTCACGATAAAATAGAACAAAGTCAGCATGGCTTTGTGATGAGGAAGTCTTGCTTGACAAATTTCCTGGAATTCTTTGAAGAAGTAAATAGCAGGTCAGACAAAGGAGAGTCAGTAGATGTTGTTTACTTAGATTTTCAGAAAGCCTTTGATAAGGTGCCACATGTTAGGCTGCTTAGGAAGAGCCCATGGTGTCAAAGGGCAGATACTAGCATGGACAGCAGGTTGGCTGGATGGCAGAAGACAAAGAGTGGCAATAATGGTTTTTTTTTCTGGTTTGCTGCCAGTGACTAGTGGAGTTGCGCTACTCTTCACTTTGTATTGTAATGCTTTGGACGAGGGGATTGAAGGCTCTGTGGCAAAGTTTGTGGACAAAATGAAAATAGGTGGAGGGGCAGGTAGTGTCGAGAAAACAGGGACTCTACAGAAGGACTTGGACAGGTTGGGAGAGTGGGCAGAGAAGTGGCAGATGCAATATCGTGCGGAGTCATGTATTTTCGTAGTAGGAATAATGGCGTAGACTATTTTCTAAATGGGGTGAGAATCCAGAACTCAGAGGTGGAAAGGGACTTGGGAGTGCTGGTGCAGGATTCCCAAAAAGGGAATCTGCAAGTTGACTCGGTAGTAAAGAAAGCAAACTCAATGCTAGAATTTATTTTGAGAGCTTGTATACAAAAACAGGGATGTAATGTTGAGGCTCTATAAGGTGCTGGTAAGGCCGCATTTTGAATATTGTGAGCGATTTTGGGCACCATATCTGAGGAAGGATGTGCTTGTTCTGGAGAGGGTCCAGAGGAGGTTTACAAGAGTGATCCCAGGAATGAGTAGGTTAATCTATGAGGAGCGTTTGTCGGCACTGGGCCTGTACTCGCTAGAGTTTAGAAGAATGAGGGGGACCTCATTGAAACATACAGAATAGTGAAAGGTTTGGATAGAGTGGATGTGGAGAGGATGTTTTCATTAGTGGGAGAATCTAGATCTAGAGGTCATAGACCCAGAATTAAAGGAAGTTCTTTTAGGAAGGAGATGAGGAGAAATTTCTTTAGTCAGAGGGTGGTGAATCTATGAATTCTTTGCCACAGAAGGCTGCAGAGGCTAAGTCAGTGGATATTTCTAAGGCAGAGATAGATAAATTCTTGATTAGTACAGGTGTCAGAGGTTGTGGGGAGAAGGCAGGAGAATGGAGTTAGGAGGGAGAGATAGATCAGCCATCATTGAATGACAGAATAGACTTGATGGGCCGAACGGCCTAATTCTACTCCTATTCCTTATGTCCTATTTCCTTATTTGTAGGTTAATTGGCTTTGTTAAATTGTCCCTCGTGGATGTAGGATAGTGTCAGTGTATGGTTGGCAGGGACTTGGTGGGTCGAAGGGCCAGCTTCCGCGTTGTAACTCTCAACTAAACTAAACTAAACCTAGACATCCTTCCTATAACAGAGCCAAAACTGCACCTGGTGTCCCAGTGTGCTCTCCCCATAGCCTTGCACAGCTGTGACATGACGTCCCAACTTTTGTACACAATATCCTTCCCAATGAAGAAAATCATGTCAAAAGTCTTCTTCACTACTCTGACTCAGAACTTTCAGGAAACCATGCCCCTGTAGTCTCTGATTTCTCTGTTCTGCAACACTCTCCAGGCTCTACCAACACTAGTAGTTGTAGTAATATTAGTGTGGTAGTTACCTCATTGTCACAGGTACCTGGATACAGAGAAATGCTTTGTTTTAATATCTAGTAAAATCATACCATACATAAGCACAATCATACATAAGTAAAAAAGATTGTGTAGATTTCTCCTGAGGCTGTACACAGTGGCCACTTTCCTGGCACCATCCAAAGACATACAGGTATGTAGGTTAATTGACTGGGTAAATGTAAAAATTGTCCCTAGTGTGTGTAGGATAGTGTTAATGTGCGGGGATAGCTGGGCGGCGCGGACTCGGTGGGCTGAAGGGCAAGTTTCCACGCTGTATCTCTAAATCTAAAAAATCTAAAATCTTGTAACTTTCAAGTAGCAATTTCTTGAAAACATCAAGTCTTATCTTGGCCTTAAAGGCCCGATGTCCTGTGGCAGCAATCGATCCAAGCTTGATCCACGTCTAGAACATGGTTCACTTGATTATGTTTATTTGAGTGAATCGTATAATTTGGTGCGGATAGGATGAGATTATGAGATGAACATTTGCAGAACTCATCCTTTAAGTTTTCCCATTGCTTATGCAGGGAATCCCAGGTTACAAAAGACCCGGTTTTACAGAAATCTAACTTTATGCATGTTTTCTCATAAATTTCAAGGCACTTTCAAGAGAAGAAGGTTAGTTATAGAAATGCAAACATCAGGAGTTAGTGGAATGGGGTAGCAGGTATCAAAAATGTAACTGCTGTCAGTTCACAGCAGGAAGTTTAATCAAATAATGTAACATACATTGATGTTAAGGCTGGCAAAACTAGCCATTGGATGTGGGACATTTTGATTCTCTACCATTGTAACTACACATGGAAAGACCATAAATAAATGTTCAGGTTTATGGTCCTTCACTGAAATTGTTTCTGCCTGATGGAGAAATTGGTTCACAGACAGTTCTCATGAACAGGAACCATTATGTAACCCAAAGACTGCCTACATGTCCTGTTTGTTACTTGACATTGGCAGAATCTAATATACTGCAATCGGTTTTATTTATTTATTTTGTCTAGCAGCAAACTAATCAATTGATTGATTGACTAAATAAGAGAACAGCTATGATAGGTATGGTAAATATTAGCCAATTCTTCTGTCATTAATAATTTTAATATTTCAATTTTCAGAACATTTTCTTGAATTGATATTCCATAAAATGATACTTAAGCTATTACACTTTGCAATGAGATCTAGCTGTAGAACTGGTTATTACTGAATAATTGAAAACATGAATTCATCTCCCCTTTTAAGTTGTGAGGAATACAAATAACTATCACAATCTTAAAGTATTAGCTCATCGCAGACATAATTCATTTTATTTGAAATAAACCAGATACCCGTATTAGAAAACAATATCAATAACACCAATTTTAGTATTCAATGTAGAATAACCGCTCTTGTCATCTTTCATTATGAAAATTATATTTTAGAGTTAAGTATTATCCATGTGATTATCTTTCTTGCACAGAATCATTCTTGTATGAAACATAAATTAATAGAGGATTTGAATTTAACATATTTTAAAAGAATAATCTGACTACTACAAAGTTGTGATATAATGATTAGTATGGATTAGTATTGAAAACACAAGACTGAAGAAGGTCCCGACCTCTGTCCATTTCCCTCCACAGATGCCGCCTGATCCTGTGAGTCCTTTCAGCAGTCCATTTTTAATTCAAAAACATAGGTTGTGTAAGGGGTTCATCCATGCAACCAGATCTTAGTTACACAGCCATTTAGATGATGTGATTATAACAGATGCTAATTACCTCTGTGGAAGATTACAGGTGATAAAAAATTAAAGGGTAAATTACCTCAATTTTAGTTTTTTACAGGACTGCTCAAGTTTTGGATTGGTCATTAGCTAGCAAGAAGAAATTGTTCTTTTTCTTCAACTGGCAGATGATATCCTTTCATTTAACCACATCAGTAAGACATACCTGATCTCTGGAATTGTGACACCTTGCATGTGCTCTTGGTTACCGCAAAGAAAAGGAAAAGTGCATTTTATGAACCGCCCATATTGTTTCCTAGAAACTCATGATCCTAAATTAGTTTGAAATTACTTTTGAAAAATTCCAGAGCATTACATTCATGAGCAATCATATAAATGAGCAGTCAGAAAGTGCCACATACTGAATTAATTTCTGATGGTTAAAATATGCAAAGTGATTTTGTCTTTGCTCATAAAGAAGTAACCACGTGCTTTCATGGATTGATTTGAAGAATGGATATGGCTAACAAACCTCTGTCTGGTAAAGCTTCAAGTAGACTCATCTTCAGATAAACTAACATCTTGAACTTCACTAGCATTTTACTTTGAATTGGCAGTCCCTGCCATGTCTCTGCAGAGAGTTTATGCAGTACGTTGAGAGTTTCAAGTCATTTGTCTTTCGTGGTGGTGTGGGTTGAGCAGTGGTGAAGATAAGAGATAAGGATAAAGGGATGATTGTGGAGTCTGGGAATCAATTCTACTCACAATGCTACTAATTGTTGAGACCATTGTGGACCAAGTGATCTTCCCAAAATCACCATCGTATGACTATTCTACACACCTAAAATTCGATCTCCACCTAATGTCCAAGCTCCACGTCCTGTGCATTTGAGTTGAGAAGCTATGCAGGGAGTTGCATGAAAGTGAGTTCATGAAAAATAAATCTATGCCGCACATAAAGTAGACATTTTAGTTTCCTCCCAGGGTGTAGTAGTTAAAATCATTCTCCCTTTAACTGGTTTTGCGTTATGCTGCTGAGATTTGTCCAAGTTTACAGCTTTCCAATTTTGTACAAAATCCAATTCCTACTGCAGACTTAGATCAGTGTCTGCATTTATTGAAATATCCAAACTTACTCAGAACTTTGAAAGGTGAAGAAACAATACGATGAAAATAATTCAACATTATTGCTGATGTCATTCCAGACCAGATATAAGCAGTGACCTATATTACTCCAATTATACATCACTGTCAGTTCAAATCTTAAGGTCACATGTGAATACACTTGTGCTGCTCAAGTTCCCTTGTGAATAAAGATTTTCTTTCTACTATGTTGCCATGAAGTAATAAATTAACTAAATTGAAGTACCTTGTTGAAATTCTTAGAAAGATCCAAGATAGATAATATGTAACAGAAACCTAGCTATAATTAATAACACAGAGAATACAATTCCAATTACTTCGAAATCAGTTATTAATCTTCCCCTTTAACATTGTTTTCTTTACAGTGAAGGCTGAAAATACTGCCGTGGCATGACAAGAGAAAAATAATATTTTATTCAAATGGGCAATCAGAAGCAACTCTAAACAGTTCATGCCTCTGATTCAAATCTGCATTTTTAGCAATCAATACTTTAACCTATGAACTTTTATGAGCAAAAGTAACTGCGTGTAATCAATATACCAGGCAATGGCCGAGTTCATTTTCTGTACATTCCACTTCAGATAACACTTGGCAATTTTAGAATATGCAATTACTTAAAAACTAGTAGCGTCAGCCTTGTGATCTACGAAAGAATAGCATGGACATGAATAGCATATTATTAACCAGTATGTCTAAAATTTGTTCTGTGATAAATCCTAGATAACAATATATTGGATTATTTCAATACTTCTTAAAAACTCGCTGGACTTTAATTTAGAAATAACAAGTCATTCTTCTCTAATTAATTGTAATTAATTTATAAGGAAACTAGATTAAATTTCAGAGGTTATCCATTGGAAACAAATTGGTGGATTTTTAGAGTAGTTGTCAAAGGATAATGGCAATGGACTTGCACTGAAGTCTCATTTCTAGTTCACAACATTCAAAAATAATTTGACATTATTAAATTTTGATTATTGAACTAAAAATGTCAAGCCCTGAAAAAAAGGATTAATAATATAAATAATAAATAAATAATATAAATATTATTCCAAGAGAAATAAATTAAATGAACATGACTATCATTTCTGGAATCATCTCATTATAATGTATACAGACAGACTACTGGCATGGAAAATACCTGCAGCTGAATATCATAAAGCTTTTCACAAGCTGTGAATTATTTTTGAAATACCATTGTTATATTGATAAACAACAATGCAGATACACCTCTCAATGTTTATTTAATATAACTGCTATAGGCCTTGACGGTTAGAAAATGAATGTGAATTTCATGAAAGATTCGTTCATTTTCATTCTTGTCCCATTTTAAACAGCAATCCTGAGGTGCTTCCAAATTCCAAACTGGACATAGTATTGAATGAGTGTAGAGCTGATGTGCCAAACCTGCTCTCTACTTTCCAACTGGTTATTTCTAGTCAATCATTTAACTAATCCAAGCCGATGTTCAAATAAATGGCAATAAACCTAATAATGCAACCA
This sequence comes from Rhinoraja longicauda, assembly GCF_053455715.1. Classification (NCBI taxonomy): domain Eukaryota; kingdom Metazoa; phylum Chordata; class Chondrichthyes; order Rajiformes; family Arhynchobatidae; genus Rhinoraja; species Rhinoraja longicauda. The sequence goes on from NC_135954.1 coordinate 49,593,309, forward strand.
CTGTAAATCATGGACTCATTTTGCAGCAAATAAAAGGACGTTTTTATAGATCTATGTTCAGACCAGACATTTACAATTCTCATAACACTGATAGAACTTAACACTGTGCCAGGGGATGGAGAACATACATATTCACAGATGCAGAACCTTCCATTGCATTCATCAGTCTTCATATCGAACTGCACAATGAATAATATGCAGAATTTCCCTATATTCCATAAGAATACTCTCCTGTGTTTATTAGTGTTTTTGTGTTCAATCATTTTTTTATGGTTGTTAATTAAACATTGAACCTAAAAATCATCTAAAACATATTCTGTCTATAATTTAGTTATATAAGATAAGGCAGAGCAGGTCTGATGACTGCATGGGAGGTCAGAGATCCTAGGGTGACGGAGAAACTGAAGGAAATTCACATTAGGCAGGAAATGGTGTTGGGTAGACTGATGGGACTGAAAGCTGATAAATCCCCAGGGCCTGATGGTCTGCATGCCAGGGTACTTAAGGAGGTGGCTCTAGAAATCGTGGACACATTGGTGATCATTTTCCAATGTTCTATAGATTCAGGATCAGTTCCTGTGGATTGGAGGGGAGCTAATGTTATCCCACTTTTTAAGAAAGGAGATAGAGAGAAAACAGGAAATTATAGACCAGTTAGTCTGACATCGGTGGTGGGGAAGATGCTGGAGTCAATTATAAAAGACGAAATTACAGAGCATTTGGATAGCAGTAACAGGATCGTTCCGCGTCAGCATGGACTTACGAAGGTGGAAATCATACTTGACTAATCTTCTGGAATTTTTTGAGGATGTAACTAGGAAAATGGACAGGGGAGAGCCGTTGGATGTAGTGTACCTTGACTTTCAGAAAGCCTTCGACAAGGTCCCACATAGGAGATTAGTGGGCAAAACTAGAGCACATGGTATTGGGGGTAGGGTACTGACATGAATAGAAAATTGGTTGGCAGACAGAAAGCAAAGAGTGGGGATAAAATGGTCCCCTTCAGAATAGCAGGCAGTGACTAGTGGGGTACCGCAAGCTTTCGGTTGCATGCTATCTAGTCAAAGAAAAAACTATACATGATTACAATCAAGCTGTTCACGGTGCAAAGGATAAAGGGTACAACATTTAGTGCAAGATAAAGTCCGATTAAAGAAATCCATTTAAATGAGGTAGACAGGAGGTCAGGACCACACTCTAGCTGGCGAGAGGATGGTTCATTTGCCTGATGACAGCTGGGAAAAAACTGTCCCTGAATCTAGGGGTATGCGTTTTCATACAAACTGTAATGTCCAGGTTCAGGAACAGCTTGTTCCCTACAGCTATCAGGCTATTAAACACTACAACCTCAAATAAGTTCTGAACTACAATAGATTATTATTATTATTATTATCATTGCACTATTATTGTAATGTGTGTGTGTATGTGTATGTGTATATATATATATATATCTATGTGTGTGTATATATATGTATGTGTGTGTACTTGTGAGTATGTGTATATATACAATGAACTTTTTTTTCTCTCTCTCGTTTATCATATTGTTTACAGTGTACTATGTTTACATAAGAATCTATGCTATTAGCTGATATAGTCAATTAGAGATATTATATTTTGTTGTAGTAGAGATGGTTTCTTTTGTTGTTTTAGCTAATATAAAATGAATGCTTATTTTAGTGGAAAGCAGTAAGATGGATGCTTGTGGCAGAAATTTTATCCTTGGGAACAGAATGTGTTTGTCCCTTTACGAATGATAAGGAGTGTACAGAAGAGATGGGCTATTGTCCTCTCCCACTACTCTGTCTGACTGCGAGTGCTGTGTATTGAAACAGTAAAGCAAGGTCATGCAGCTACGAGATTGCTCGTCTATATAGATAAGAAAGTTTCTTTCTTAGTAACAACTCCTTATTTGGGTGCGTGTGAAAGTAGGAAAAGTTTTGAATCCACTCTAGGTAAATTGATGCGTTTCTCTAAAAACATGTGACTTATATTAATGGTTTGGTTTCTGAGCATGTGACCTGTATCAATGATTTTGTCTTCTCTGTAACCATGGGAATTGTATTAGATGTGTAATTGGTCCTTGTATTAGATGTGTAATTGGTCCTTGATTTCTTTTTGTCACACCTCTCTTTTTCTGTATAAAAAAGTAAACAATGGTGGAGAAGTTGTTCTTCTTCCCCTCCCCTGAGTTGAGGTCTCTTCAGACACTAGTGTTGTGTCTGGAGATCTTCTCGGGAAGAACCCCATGGTGGAATAAATCTGATGTGCTAATCCAGTATCACGTGTGATTATTCAGACTGAAGGTAAAGAATTTGATTTAACATACATATTCCGTTGCAAGTAAGAATTTCATTGTTCTGTCTGGACTCTTGCCTGATGGGAGAGGGAAGAGGATGTGACTGGGGTGAGATTGGTCCTTGCCAGGTCCTATGCTAGTGACCTTGCCGAGGCAGCGTAAAGTCAATGGAAGGGACATTAATTTGTGCATTGCTCTGAGCTACGTCTACAACTATCTGCAATTTTTTGCAGTCTTGGATGGTACTGTTCCCAAACCATGCTGTGATGCATTCTGATAAAATGTTTGTAGAGGTTGTTGAGGGATGTTGAGGACATGCCGAACATCCTAAGCCTTCAAAGGAAGTAGAGGCATGGTGTGCTTTCTTGGCCATTACTTCTATGCAGCTAGACCAGGACAAATAGTATCTGCTTCTATAACTTCCTCTGGCAGATCATTCCATATATGGATTAACCTCCAAATGAAAACGTTGCCCCTGAGGTTCGTCTTAAATCTCTCCATTCTCACCCTAACCCTATGCCTTCGAGTTTTAGAATACTCAACCCTGGAAAATGACCATGAAATTTCATCTTATCCATGTCCCTCTTTATCTTGTGCATCTATATAGCCTCCTATACTCTGAAGGAAAAAGTCTCAGGCTTTCCAACTTCACCCTGTAACTCAAGCTGACAATCCTAGGTAACATCTTGGTGAATCTCTCCTACATGCTTTCCAACTTAATGACATCCTTCCTGACTAAAACTGTGTACAGTACTCCAAATGAGGTCTCACTAACTACTCGTACAGCTGCATTATGGTGACCAAACATTTGTATTCAATATCCTTCCCATTGAAGGCAAACGCCTTCTTCACCACAATGTCCACATGACTCTCCACATTAGGGAGCCATGCATTTTTTCTCCCAGAAATCTCTGTCCAGCAACAAAGAGACTTCCAGTAATCTTTCAGTTTAAAAAAAATATATAGACAATATATTCAGCAATGAGTTAATAATAATGAATTGACAATAATTAATCCGATTTATGTAAAGTGAATATTTAACTGCAATAATAATGTTGATCAATTTTGTTTAACTGGCAGAACTACCAGTGATGTATTTCCAAGTCAGGGTCTTGTGTAACATGGAAGAAAAATGTATCAATGAGTACATGCTGCAGAACCAGCTTATGGAATTACAGGACAAGAGATCCGTTTGCTAAAATAAAATATTATCAGCTGAGTAATTGGGAACAACTTAAAATCAGATAAAAGAATAAAACATTGCAATATACTGCACACATCCTTGTGAATAGCATCGATACGATGAGCAACAAGGTGTAACAAAACATAGTAATACCTATAAAAGGAAAATATAAACAAAATAGGATTATGAAATTAATTGAAATAGTTTTTCCAGTGATACCAGGTTAAAACTTTGTTAAGCGTAACATGGTTTGAAAATTATTAAGTGAAATTATTAATTAAAATAATTAAGTAATGTTAAGTAATTACTTTCCATCAATATTTACAAAAGATGATGACAATGGCATGCTTGGCATCCCAAATAAACTACTATTGGAGCAGGGATGGGATCTCATCAAAATTAAACTAATGTAAGTTAATTTAAAATAATGCCACTGAAGGCCGATAAATCATCTTGGACCAGATTGTTTCCAACCCAGGATTTTAAAAGAAATAGATATAAACATTTTATTTGGTAGAGAGACACAAATAGCTGGAGTAACTCAGCGGGTCACACGGCATCTCTGGAGAAAAGGAATAGGTGATGTTTCTCCAGAGATGCTGTCTGACCCGCTGAGTTACTCCAGCTCTTTGTGTCTATCAACGGTTTAAACCAGTATCTGCAGTTCCTTCCTACACACATTCTGAACATTAAAATACCCCAACTACATTTTTCCAAAGTTCTCAAAGGTTATCCAAAGAACTGCCATTTTAATTTGGAAAGTAGCATATCACTGTACTATTCAAGAAAATTGAGAGAATAATCAGCTTGATGTAGAACAATCAGCCTAATTAATATCTGATGTTACCAAATTACAAGAATCTTTAATTATGGATGGTATGCCCAGACAGATGATCAGAGGGAGCAGACATAGATGTTGAATATGCATCAGATTAGTTCAGCACAAGGCCTGCAAGGTTGGAACGCAGATGAAGATTTTCACAAAATGAATCATTAGACAACTGTGAAATCTTGGTCTTGAATCATGATAGTTAAATATTTGATATCAAGACTGCCTTACAGCCAAAGGGATGGGCAAGCAATGTAATGGTTAGACGCGGCATGCTGAAGTAAATCTGTGGAATTCTCTGCCTCAGAAGGCAGTGGAGGCCAGTTCTCTGAATGCATTCAAGAGAGAGCTAGATAGAGCTCTTAAGGATAGCGGAGTCAGGGGGTATGGGGAGAAGGCAGGAACGGGGCACTGATTGAGAATGATCAGCCATGATCACATTGAATGGTGGTGCTGGCTCGAAGGGCCGAATGGCTTACTCCTGCACCTATTGTCTATTGTCTAACTCAGAAGGTAAGGCAGCATCTCTGGAGAACATGGGTAAGTGATGTTTCAGGTCGGGGCCTTTCTTCAGACTAATTGTGGTGAAGGAGTGGGAGGCAAAGAAAGCTGGAAGAGAGGAGGGATAGGACTAAGTCTGGCAAGTAATAGGTGGATATAGGTGAGGGTGGGGTGGGGGTGGGGTGATAGGCAGATAGTTGGACAATGGCCAGAGATAACAAAACAGAAGGTGAATAAATGGATTGAAGAGTTGTGAATTGTGAATGAAGCTAGAGGGAGGAATGAAGATGAAAGAGGAGGGGAAATGCGAGAAATAGGTGGGAGTCCAGGTGGGGAACAGGGGAGTGGGGAAGGGAGGGGGAGATTGTAGTCACCTCAAATTGGAGAATACAATGTTAATACCATTGAGTTCCAAGCTATCCATGTGCTGTTCATCTAGTTTAAGTGTGGCCTCATCTGGCACCAGAGGTGGCCCAGGTCAGAAAGACCAGTTTGGGAATGGTTAGCAACCCAGAGATCCAGTAAGCCTTGGCAGACCAAGCACAAATGTGTTCTGCGAAGATGGTTGCTGAGTCTACATTTGGTCTGGTCGATGTACAGGAGGCAACATCGGGAGCATGAGATGCAGTAGATGAGGTTGGAGGAAGTGGACGTAAACCATTACATTGGAAGATCTGCTTGGGTACCTGGATAGAGGTGAGGGAGGAGGTATTGGGATTGGTGTTACATCTCCCGTGGTTGCAGGGGAAGGTACCTGGGGACACGATGGTTTGGGTAGGAAGGGATGAGTGAACCAAGCAGTTGTGGAGGGAGCGGTCTCTGTGGAAAGCAGAAAGGGGTGGGGATGAGAAGATATGACTGGCGGTGGTATCACTTTGGAGGTGGCGGAAATGTTGGTGAATGATGTTGGATGCAGAGACTAATGGGGTAAAAGATGAGGTCCAGGGGAACTCTATCCTTGTTCTGTCTGGTAAAGTTAAATGTCCAAACATACACTGGCACCATCCCACCAACCTTTTCATTTCTGACAATGTCACACCCATACTCAGCACTTCCTTATGAAATACACTTTAGATGGCTGCTGTTCTTCTTCTATTTGACCTGGTCCAGATAAGATCATGAATCATGCAGTGCAGACTTCCTTCCTTGCCTGCATAATGCATCTTTTTGGAAAAATCTTTGAACCTTGGTGACGAGGAACACATGGCACTGATTTGGGCATTTACAGTATATCAACTTAAAGGAAAACTTACTGATATCGGAAGACGAATCAGTAGCTTCAGAATTCGCTGCAAGTTGCTAAATGTCTTCCAAATCCCACAGAATATCATTAAATTAATGGGATGTTCTCTCCTGCATTTAACTGCTGAGAAACCCATTCAGTGGATACCTCAATGTTACGCAATGTTTTGGGTCGAGACCATTCTTGAGACTAAAGAAAGCTTCCAACCTGAAACGTCACCTATCCATGATCTCCAGAAATGCTGCCGGACCCGCTGAGTTACTCCAGTACTTTGTGCCTTTAATTTGTGACCCGGCACCTGGAGTTACTTATATCTCCACTTGTGTATTTGCTGGATCAGGTATCTCAAAGCATTTGTCACTAATCTCTGTGAAATGCTGCAGTAAAACGTTCAGCCATGCTTTTGTGCTTGGACCTCTTCTGTCCGTGTGACACATCCATGTCTTCTCCATGCACAGAAAAACACTTAGAATTGCTCTGATTTCACTGAGGAACAGGTGACATCTTGAATAGTGGGATTTGTAAGCATTGCGGGAAACTGGTGCCCATTGGGGCTCCCATTAATCATCCAGACTGTTACCCAACAGAAATATTTCTACATTCTCAATGTTCCGGTTATTGTGGTCATTGGAAAAAAATCCTGAATGGCATTTTTATGACCTGCTCATCCTCAGTAACCAAACTGCTGGCCATTTTCAGCAAGGGGCACTGCCGGGAGGGGGTATGAGCCACACTCCACCTCGCTAGCCTCTGGCATCAATTTGTAGTCCAAACATGGTTGCAGGCTGTGCTGCACAATTTAGCAATCCATGACACAGAGGAAGAACACTTTCAGACTTCGAGGAGTAGATCGACAAACAACAAACTACAAGGCAGAAGAGGAAAGCAGAGGATAGCAGAGTAGAAGAGGAAAGTATTGATATCATGCCTCTAATTGCCTACATCCTTCTCATTTTTTTCTATTACTGCAAAGTGTCTGAAGTGCCGCTAAATTGGGCAAGTTCCATCAGGAATCACGCACGTTCTGTTAATCTAAAGAAGGATCTCGACCCAAAACGTCACCCATTCTCCAGCTTTTTGTGTCTATCTTCGGTTTAAACCAGCATCTGCAGTTCCTTCCTACACAAGTTCTGTTAATTCTGGGTGTAAAACATCATTTAACATTTTGGCTAATTTCATAATTTTGTTCAACAGTGAACCTGATTGTTGTTTACAATACATGTTTGCTGCATCAAAAAAAAAAGGGTAAAAGCCATTTACCAGACAATTGTGTATTACTGTGGCTACTGGGCCAAAAATAAATTACCTTCTTACCAATCCACTAGCTAAATAATGCACTGCAATCTGCCGCTTCTCAATAAACTACAGTGCCCTCCATTAAGTTTGGGACAATGACCCATCATTTATTTATTTACCTCTGTACTCCACAATTTGAGATTTGTAATACAAAAAAATCACATGTGGTTAAAGTGCACAATGTCAGATTTTAATAAAGGCCATTTGTATACATTTTGGTTTCACCATGTAGAAATTACAGCTGTATTTATACATAGTCCCCCCCCCCACCCCCATTTCAAGGCACCATAATGTTTGGGACACAGCAAAGTCATGTAAATGAAAGTAGTCATGTTTAGTATTTTGTTGCATATCCTTTGCATGCAATGACTGCTTGAAGTCTGCGATTCATGGACATCACCAGTTACTGGGTGTCTTCTCTGGTGAAAAGAAAACAAAGGGGACTAGCCCCCAAAACAAGCATAAGCTAAAGATGGCTGCAATACATCTTTAGCTTATGCTTGTTTCGGGGGCTAGTCCCCTTTGTTTTCTTTTCAGCAGAAAAAGGCCTGCTCAATTGGGTTCAAATCAGGAGATTAACTTGGCCACTCAAGAATTGACCATTTTTTAGCTTGGAACAACTCCTTTGTTGCTTTAGCAGTATGTTTGGGATCATTGTTTGCTGTAGAATGAACCGCTAGCCAATGAGTTTTGAGGCATTTGTTTGAACCTGAGCAGATAGCATGTGTCTATACACCAGAATTCATTATGCTACTACCATTAGCAATTGTACCATCAATGAAGATAAGTGAGCCAGTACCTTCAGCAGCCATACATGCCCAGGCCATAACACCCACACCACCGTGTTTCACAGATGAGGTGGTATGGTTTGGACCTTGGGCAGTTCCTTATCTCCTCCATACTTTGCTCTTGGCATCACTCTGATGTAAGTTAATCTTCATCTCATCTGTCCACAAGACCTTTTTCCAGAACTGTGGTCACTCTTTTAAGTACTTCTTGACAAATTGTAACCTGGCCATCCTATTTTTGCAGCTAACCAGTGGTTTGCATCTTGCAGTGTAGCCTCTGTATTTCTGTTCATGAAGTTTTCTGCAGACAGTGGTCATTGACAAATCCACATTTGACTGTTGAAGAGTGTTTCTGATCTGTCGGACAGGTGTTTGGAGATTTTTCTTTATGAGAGATTTCTTCTATCATCAGCTGTGGAGGTCTTCCTTGGCCTGCCAATCCCTTTGCGATTAGTAAGCTCACCAGTGCTCTCTTTCTTCTTAATGATGTTCCAAACAGTTGATTTTGGTAAGCCTAAGGTTTGGCTGATGTCTCTAACAGTTTTATTCTTGTTTCTCAGTCTCATATTTGTTTCTTTAACTTTCATTGGCACAACTTTGGTCCTCATGTTGATAAACAGCAATAAAAGTTTCCAAAGGCGATGGAAAGACTAGAGGAAATTCTAGGTGTTGGGAGCTCTCTTATACCTGCATTAAGCAGGCAATTAAACATACCTGAGCAATTACAACACCTGTGAAGCCATGTGTCCCAAACATTATGATGCCCTGAAATGGGGGGACTATGTATAAATACAGCTATGATTTCTACATGGTGAAACCAAAATGTATAAAAATGGCCTTTAATAAAATCTGACAATGTGCACTTTAACCACATGTGATTTTTTCTATTACAAATCTCAATTTGTGGAGTACAGAGGCAAATAAATGATGTGTCTTTGTCCCAAACATTATGGAGGGCACTGTATTTCATAAGTGTACATGTGGCACAGACTTCACCTTTCGACTTGAATATAGATTGATTCCTGCTGCAGCAACTCATTACGCCAATATATTGCTCCCTCTACATCTCAAGGATATCTTCACAGATTTACCACTGATCCTTTTTCAACAACAAATTGCCCTTAAATTGAGGTAGATGGATTAGAGATGATGGCTGCAGCAACATTAAAGACATAGGTTTTAAAGTGGCTTTTGAAGGAGGAGCAGATACCTTGTCAAGATTTTCATTGATAGATGAGCATTTACTAAACTCCAGTTTAAATTTATTTCCTGCTTTGGTCACTGAGTTTAAAAAATATTGATCATTTCCCTTGCTCAGTCATAGCGGTTCACCACAAATTAGTTAAGTATATGCTGTGCGAAAGGCACCTGAGAATTAAGTCTTATTTCTTTCAAATCCTGCTGTGTTGTTGATGGAATGTTAGCTGCCCCTGTCTCAAGCTGAAAATCTTAGTTGCAACATTACGATTAACATAAAAAGGGAAATGATAATAGTTTCTTTGCATATTCAGATAACAGAATAACATTATAGCTATAAAGATAAAAATGATTCCAACCAGGTATTAATACGTCAAGCGGACTCAAGGAGAAATTTGTGCTCGTTACTAAACAAGTATAATTACATCAACCAATCTATAGCTCTTTGAAACTGACAGCAACATCAGGATTTCTGCCCCTCTGCATTTTAACACAGAAATGCTGAATTTTGCTGACTGCGATCCAGCTAAGGCTTTGCTGTTTGCAGCTCTGTCCTTTGTATTCAAGAAGAAAAAAACAAATGAATTTATGTGAATTTAGCCTATTTCGGAAACAGTCTAACTACAAACGACCCGAAACATCACCCATTCCTTCTCTCCTGAGATGCTGCCTGACCTGCTGAATTACTCCAGCATTTTGTGAACAAACTACTTTATGTCTAATTGAATTTTAATTGGCATACTAAACCAGAATAAATACTTAACAGTCACTCTGCCTCATAAAATGGTATATCTGTACTATAATTCCTTCGTATGAATATTACAAATTAAGAAATGTTACATTTTAAAATTTTAACATGGTTTTTCATCCACCTTAATCAAATGTACATGTTCCCACTTTTACTTAGCACCATGTACAATGTTTACAAAAATTTCATTGAGAGTTAAAATGCTGCAGGTCCTGAAAATTTGAAATAAATAAACTCAGCAGGTCAGGCACATCAGTGGAACAGTGAAGACGAGTTAAAGTTTCAGATTCTTTATCACTTCTTGGTACATTAATGACTACCTAATCAACACATTAAGACTCTAGGGAATCCACTGGTCTGATGACTGGCAACATACATTAGAAAAGGAGGTTATTGCCACAAATATATTTCTGGCAGTTTTCAAGCTCAGTGAATTATCACTTCAGCACCGACTGAAAGATTTTGGCGACTTGCCTCAATGGAACCGAATCTCAGATGGGATTTCGGCAGATAATCTTTTTAATAGGTCCACTTTGTATAACACAGCCTTAATAAATATAATAAAAAGATTAGAATATAACTATACTCACACAGACGTAGGCCTATGTTCATTCTACCTAATGTCCCAAATTTTCCACTTAGGGACAATGAAACAATTCAGGTTCATTTACTGTTCTGACAGCTAGTATAATTTTTATTTAGCCAAACCAACTAAAACAGTTCTCTGGGATTTGCAATTGGAAAGTCATGCATGTTCACCAATCAGGTCAGAGCTGGTTTCAATGAAGAAGTTTTCATTAATGTGCTCCAGGTGACAGTGGATTTAGCGGGAGGGTGTGCAGCACAATTCTCCAGGTAATTCTGGTGATTTCATTTGATCCCATTTGATTTGGTTGCTTCTGCAAGTACTTATACAATCAATAGACAATAGACAATAGACAATAGACAATAGGTGCAGGAGTAGGCCATTCAGCCCTTCGAGCCAGCACCGCCATTCAATTCGATCATGGCTGATCACTATCAATCAGTACCCCGTTCCTGCCTTCTCCCCATACCCCCTCACTCCGCTATCCTTAAGAGCTCTATCCAGCTCTCTCTTGAAAGCATCCAACGAACTGGCCTCCACTGCCTTCTGAGGCAGAGAATTCCACACCTTCACCACCCTCTGACTGAAAAAGTTCTTCCTCATCTCCGTTCTAAATGGCCTACCCCTTATTCTCAAACTGTGGCCCCTTGTTCTGGACTCCCCCAACATTGGGAACATGTTATCTGCCTCTAATGTGTCCAATCCCCTAATTATCTTATATGTTTCAATAAGATCCCCCCTCATCCTTCTAAATTCCAGTGTATACAAGCCCAATCGCTCCAGCCTTTCAACATACGACAGTCCCGCCATTCCGGGAATTAATCTAGTGAACCTACGCTGCACGCCCTCCATAGCAAGAATATCCTTCCTCAAATTTGGAGACCAAAACTGCACACAGTACTCCAGGTGCGGTCTCACCAGGGCCCGGTACAACTGTAGAAGGACCTCTTTGCTCCTATACTCAACTCCTCTTGTTACGAAGGCCAACATTCCATTGGCTTTCTTCACTGCCTGCTGAACCTGCATGCTTCAATCAGCATCAGTTAATTGGCTTCTGTGGCGTTACTTGTATTTACCGCTATAGAAAAACATTTTACAATTTGGCAATGGTAAAGATACCGTAATTGGCACTTATGCTTCTGGAGGATCACACTGTTCATCAAATCACATGACTTTCCCTAGAAACTACATGTTGAGATGCTGACTGAAGATGGATTGCACTCGGCTACAATCGATTAGGCTACCAAGTCATGGTCACATGAATAATGGATACAAGTGCATTGTGCCATAGGCCAGCCAGCAGCTAAATCACAGTTTGAGACAGTACCCACAGGAAAGAAATGGAGAAAACAGATGCAGAAATAAACAATTATGTAATAAACAACATTTTTAAAATGTGGGAACATGGGAAAAGAAAGTTTGAAAATCGAAATTAAAGTACAGACAATGGGTGAAAACAAGTGTTGCTTTCTTACCCTGAATTCCTCCAATTGTTTATATTTCTTTTCCCGAAATTCACAGTAATTCTTTATTTCCTTGCACTCTGGGCAACAGCGGGTGGTGTCCACACGGATACAACGCGGATGTAGGCTAGGGCAGTCGGGCTTGACACACAATGGTCCATCATCAGTACAGACACAGGGGCAAGCAGCAGGTCCCGGAGTGAACTCCTCTCCAATTTCATACACAAATCCATTTTCATCCATGCAGCCTTTGCCTCTGTAATCTGGATATGAATATTCAGTGGTGGCTGAAGGACCATTGACCACGGTCAATGACTCAGGCCCACTTGTAACATCTTCTTGAGACTGAGACACGGAATAGAGGCAGCGCAGAGTGACGGAAAGCAGGCAGCAGGTGATGAGTGGTGAGGAGACAATCCCAGGGGCCATGACAGGGATTTGTTAAGGACATTCCTCACAGTCACAGCATCTTCAACTAGGACAAGAAGAGTACAGTCAGACCTGTCAACTCAGACTTAAAGGAGCATTGATAAAGAGCCTTGGAAAATACTTCCTTTCACAAAGGCATCATGAATCTCATTTTGCCCATCCATTTTGACGATACAAAATCAATAAAATTAAATTCATAAAATAAATACACCAGCCTCAACAGAGGATGTTGACTTTAAACATTGGCTCTGACTTTTAAAAACTTGAAAGGGAAGGACAGGGAGGAAACTGGGTTTTCTGATTCAGAGAAAGCTTACAAATAAAGTTACCGGTTAGGGTCACCATTTAAGGGTTTTTGTGATGGGGAGGGGGTCTTAAATAGAATGTTAAATTGGATTTAAAAGCATTAACAGATTAACAGCTGTTTAATATTTCAACACAAAGTTGAATTTGAAAAGAAAAATGCTGAAACGAGAAAATAAATTGCAATTTCCTTTATTTTCTGTGGTAAAGTGGCATAGAAACATAGAAAATAGGTGCAGGAGTAGGCCATTCGGCCCTTCGAGCCTGCACCGCCATTCAATATGATCATGGCTGATCATCCAGCTCAGTAACCTGTACCTGCCTTCTCTCCATACCCCCTGATCCCTTTAGCCACAAGGGCCACATCTAACTCCCTCTTAAATATAGCCAATGAACTGGCCTCAACTACCCTCTGTGGCAGAGAATTCCACAGATTCACCACTCTCTGTGTGAAAAAAAACCTTTCTCATCTCAGTCCTAAAAGACTTCCCCCTTATCCTTAAACTGTGACCCCTTGTTCTGGACTTCCCCAACATCGGGAACAATCTTCCCGCATCTAGCCTGTCCAACCCCTTAAAATTTTTGTAAGTTTCTATAAGACCCCCCCTCAATCTTCTAAATTCCAGCGAGTACAAGCCGAGTCTATCCAGTCTTTCTTCATATGAAAGTCCTGCCATCCCAGGAATCAATCTGGTGAACCTTCTCTGTACTCCCTCTATGGCAAGAATGTCTTTCCTCAGATTAGGAGACCAAAACTGTACGCAATACTCCAGGTGCGGTCTCACCAATGCCCTGTACAACTGCAGCAGAACCTCCCTGCTCCTATACTCAAATCCCCTCGCTTTCTTCACTGCCTGCTGCACCTGCATGCCTACTTTCATTGACTGGTGTACCACGACACCCAGGTCTCGTTGTCAACTCCAGTCACTGAGCACCGTAAACTTAAGAAGACAGCAGCAGGTCAGTGCCACACACCACACCACCGATAAATGAAAAATCCAACATGTTCACCGGCCGTGACTAATGCTTTTAAAACCAATGCGAGCTGAGCGATGCAGCTAAAAAAATGTTTCGGTTACCGCGCACGTCCACTCCAAGGCAAATCAGAAAATGTAAGGCACGCTGCCCTGCCCCAATAACGACATGGTCCTCGAAGTCTGGGGATCCGAATGAGCTGGGCGAATGGGATATTCCAGCGGGAGGAAGGCAGGCGAGGAGACAGACAGACAGACCGCTCGCTGCTCAGTCAGCCACGGCCGCCAGTGACAGCAGCTGCGGCCAACCCGGCAACTTACCGGCGGCTCACCACTGCCCGCCACATCCATCCTGTCACTATTTGACGTGGCTCGGGCTGCAAAGAACAAGATCGCCGCTATGAAGGCGAGGTGGCTTTGAATTCTGATTATTATTATTTTTGTTGTGCACACACATCCAGTCAAAACACAGAGCAAGCGCAAACTTTAAACAGTCTTGCACATATTTATCAATAACGTCTCACAGGCAATCTGCTGACTGTCACCTTTTGGCGAGAAATAAAAAGTCAGATCTAGTTACCTGTCTGATCTTGGTCACTGTGTGTGTGTGTGTGTGTGTGGGGGGGGGGGGGGTGTGGGGGGGGGGGGTGGGTGTGTGTGTGTGTGTGTGTGTGTGTGTGTGTGGTGGGGGGGGGGGTGTGTGGGGGAGGGTGTGTGTGTGTGTGTGTGTGTGAACATGCAGCCGACGTGTCGCTACAATGACAGACCGCCCCGGTACCTGGAGCCGCCGCTGTTGTGGGCACTGACTGACTGACTGACTGACTGACTGTGCGGACAGAGCGCTGACCCGCAGTGAAGTCGCGTCGCCCGGCCGATCCCGATCAAGATGTGGCAGCGGGGGGAGGGAGCCTCGCGTTAAGAGGACGAACACCACTGACCTGAAATGATGGGACACCACGCCACGGCAAACATGCAAGTGCTCGGTCCCGGTGAGGGAGGGAGGGAGGGAGGGAGGGAGGGCGGTGGAGATCTGGTCCCTCCGGTCTACTCCATAACCAGGGCACCACACGGAGTCTCCCCACTCCCCCAACCCAGCCCAGCCCAGCCCCCAGCCCCAGCCCAGCCCCCAGCACAGCCCAGCCCACCCCAGCCACCGCCGCCAAACTCCAGCCCAGCCCCAGTCCCAGCACAGCCCAGCCCCCAACCCCAGCCCCAGCCACCGCCACCAAACTCAGCCTTGCTTGGCGGGGACACGCTACTGGGCTGTTCCCGTCGGCCAGCACCACCCCCACCCCCACCCCTCCCATCCCCTCCAAACAACTCCACAACTAAAGCCTAACCCCCCGCGGATGGGCAGTGAGTGATGGAAGAGATGGTCATTCAACACGGGGAGGTGACTGACTATCTGGGTCACACAGAGCTGTCCCAGCACAAAGCGCAGGTACATCCGACCACTGACATTTAAACAAACACTAAAACTAAAAGGCAGCGAAATGATAAAAACGAGGAGGAAACAAAAACAAACAAGGCGGAGGAGCGAAGCTGAGCGGAGGGGAGGGGAGGGGAGGGGAGGGGACCGGCGGGATGGTTTAATCAATGTGATCGATAGATAGCCTGTTGTGCGGCCAGACTCGGGTACTGGAGGCTGCACCGTCCCGGGGTTGATCGGAGGTGAGAAGAGTGCGAAGCTCTTCTCAGGTGGGTCGATGTTTTTTTAATCCTCCTGCTACCTGATTCTGTTGATCAGAAATTAAACGCGATCTAGTGACGGCAGCAAGATGTGAACGTCTGAAAGAGCCTCTTCAACATGTGGCCGGGAAACCCCCGCCGCGCCTGCAGCTGGAAGTCGGTCTGAAATTGCCCAAGTCCATTCAAACTTCTCCAGGAGTTTATTGCATCATGTCTGAATTCATAATATGAGAAATCCATGCTAAACAAGTGGGATTTTTGAAGAGGATTAAAACTCATGATTAAGTTTCAATTTGCTTGCATGTTTGGCATGTAATTGGGGAAAGTCGTATTGTTTTGTATTGAGAATTGAGGATCTACCTTGACCATATCTCCTCCTACCCTGCCTCTTGTGAGGACGCCATTCTTACTCAATTTCTCCAGCTCTGGTGCATCTGCTGCCAAGATGAAGATTTCAACTCTAGGGTATCTTGTCCTTTTCTTCACTAAACATGATCTCCCTGCCCTGCTGTTGTGGATGGAGCTCTCATCTGTGTCTTCTCTGTGTAGGAAGGAACTCCTCTGTGTTGTGCTCTTGTTCTCTCTTCCCCCAAATGGAACATGAATAGAGTTCACCTCGTCCTTGTCTATCACTCCACTAGCATTTGCATCCAACGC
This sequence comes from Rhinoraja longicauda, assembly GCF_053455715.1. Taxonomy (NCBI): domain Eukaryota; kingdom Metazoa; phylum Chordata; class Chondrichthyes; order Rajiformes; family Arhynchobatidae; genus Rhinoraja; species Rhinoraja longicauda. The sequence goes on from NC_135954.1 coordinate 49,609,491, forward strand.
ATCATTCTCTGGCATATTTGCCACCTTCAAAGTAATCCCACCATGAGTCATAGAGTGATACAGTGTGGAAACAGGCCATTCCTGTCTAACTGTTTCTTATATGTTGGGATAATCTCTGGCACAACTACCTCCTCTGGCAGTTTGTTCCATACGTCCACCACCCTTTGTGTGAAAAGGTTACCCATCAGATTCCTATTAAATCTTTTCTTCTTCACCTTAAACCTGTGTCCTCTGGTCCTCGATTCACCTACTCTGGGCAAGAGACTCCGTGCATCTAATCAATCTATTCCTCTCATGACCTTATACATCTTTATAAGATCACCCCTCATCCTCCTGTGCTCCAAGGAATAGAGTTCCAGCCTCCTCAAGCTCTGCCTATAGCTCAGAACCTCTAGTCCTGGCAACATCCTCATAAATCTTTCCCTTTCCAGCTTGACTTCAAATTCACTTGGACCATCTCTGACACCTCCCTCACCTTTCTTAACTCATCCCTTCCCACCCAACCCACCCCTTCCTCAGGTACCTTCCCCTGCAACCGCAGGAGATACAACACATGTCCCTATATCTCCTACCTCGACTCTGACCAGGGACTCCAAAGGTCCTTTCATGTTAGGCAGAGGTTCACTTGCACCTCTTCCAACCTCATCTACTGTATCCGTTGTTCAAGGTGTGGACTCTTATACATCGGCGAGACTAAACGTAGATTGGGCGATTGTTTTGCTGAACACCTTCACTCAGTCCGCCTGGACGTACTTGATCTCCAGATTGCCAAACACTGTAATTCCCCTTCCCATTCCCACACTGACCTTTCTGTCCAAGGCCTCCTCTATTGTTATTGAGGCCAAATGTAAATTGGAGGAACAGCATCTCATATTTCGCTTGGGCAGTTTACAACCCAGTGGTATGAATATTGATTTCTCTAACTTCAAGTAACCCCTGTATTCCCTCTCCATCCCTCCCCCACCCAGGTCATACCAGCTTCAAAGTCGTCTTATGAGTCTCATTATCTGTACTCGTTCTCACCTAGCAAATAGCTAACTATGGCCTGTTTCCTTTATCATCGTTACTTTTTGCATATCTTTCATTCATTTGTTCTATATCTCTCTACATCACCGGCAATATCTCTCATTTCTCTTTCCCCTGACTCTCAGTCTAAAGAACGATCTCGACCCGAAATGTCACCTATTCCTTTTCTCCAGCGATGCTGTCTGACTCGCTGAGTTACTCCAGCTTTTGGTGTCTATCTTCGGTATGACCATTGAATTCTCCAAGTAACACATTCTTATTCTACCCTCTGTTTCCCCCACTCCCACCCAACATATTTCTCACACCATCTCCCACCACCCTGGTCACGCTGCTCCTTTTCCCTCCTCCATATGCTCTTTTCCCATCCCCTTCCCATATTTCCCTTTTATTCCCTCTGTTTCCTCCTCTCCTTCCACCTATATCTTACCCTCTGGCTTTATATTTTACTCCTCTTCTTTAATTTATCTGACACACTTTTGTCTCCTTTTCACCTCAAGCCTCAGTCAGCTACTCCACCCATCTGTTAATCACGTGCAGGGAGGTATTGTAAATGCTGGTTTAAACCAAAGACGACACAAAAGGCTGAAGTAACTCAGCGGATCAGGCCGCATCTCTGGAGAAACAAATAGGTGATGTTTCAGGTCGAGGCTGAGTCTGAAGAAGGGTCTCAACCCAAAACGTCACCTATTCCTTTTCTCCAGAGATGCTGCCTGACCCGCTGAGTTACTCCAGCCTTTTGTGGCTGTCATCTGTCAAAATCACCTTCCCCTCACCTGTATCCACCGATCACCTGCCAGTCTTTCCCCACCCACATTTCTTCCAGCTTTCTCCCCCCCCCAATTCCCTCAATCGGAAGAAGGGTCCAAACCTGAATACTGTCCATCCATTCTCTCCAGAGATGCTGCCTGACCCATTGCATTCATCCAGAATTTTGTTGCTTACCGAAATGGTAACATGGGTTCATGGCTGTGGTAATGTTCAGGCAGGGGAATCAATGGACAATCGCAAACGATCGAGCCGATGTCTCATATTACCTTACATGTAGTGTGGAACTTCTTTGATCCTTGTTCCAGATGATGGTGTCTGTGAGTATAGAATGACACTTTTGTTCCTCAGACCTGGTGAGAAGGCAGTTTAGTTCTAACAGTTTTTTTAGTGTTTACTATCCTAGCCTAATCATTAATTGAAGGTCCTTCAAATCCTTTTTCACAAAGTAATAACAATAATCTACAATAATCCAAAAGTTCTAATTTTAGGTCATAATCTCAAAATGGTAATATTTTTCTCACTTACGCAGCCCGATCTGAGCATTTACTGCTTTTTCTGCTTTTGATTAACAAATAACATAGCTGAGGGTAAACACAGGAACAGAAATAACAACTGATTGCTGGTGAGGTTCTTGAAACATAATTGGAGCAAGGGAAGCCCTTTGAGTCCTTTAGATCTGTTTCATGATTTAATTCAAGGTTGATTCTCCACCTCACCATCACCACTGTATAATCCCTTTATCTCTCAATTCCAGTATAATGGAAATACGATACGATATGATACGATAAGGTAGAACTTTATTTATCCCAGGAGGAAAATTGATCTGCCAACAGTCGTAAAACAAAAGATACATGAAACATGAAATTAAAGTGACGAGTGGAAAGGATTGGGGATGTGCAAGGAGTCAGTCTACCCCAGACAGAAGGGGGAGGGGCTATAAGGTTTGATAGCCACAGGGAAGAAGGTTCTCTGTGGCGTTCTGTACTGCATCTTGGTGGAACCTGTTTGTTGCTGAAGGTTGACCAGTGTGTCATGGAGGGGGTGAGCTGTATTGTCCAAGGTGCTCCACAGTTTGAGGAGCATCCTCCCCTCCAAGATCACCTCCCATGAATCCAACTCGCCCCCAGAATGGAGCCAGCCTTCCTGATGAGCTTGTTAAATCTCCATAGCACATCAGACTTGAAATAAATTTGTGTATAATATGTATATTAAATTGGAACTTTTGCAAATTTCATAATATCCCATTCCTTAAAGCATCTTTCTCATAAGCACCCCATTTCAGCTTTTGTTCTTTCTGATACTTATGTAAATATCTATCATGTATTCATAAAATACTCACAATAGATCTGTGCTACTAGGGGAGAACGAATGTAAATAACATTAACGATTTCTAAATAACTCCCTATATAACAGGGAAGGAAAATTCATCAGTCCACTTAGATCACCAAACATGGATTTTAATAAGATAGACACAAAATGCTGGAATAACTCAGCGGGACAGGCAGCATCTCTGGAGAGAAGGAATAGGTGATGTTTCGGGTCGAGACACTTCTTCAGACTGAGAGTCAGGGGAGACAGAGACACAGAGATAACGAAGGGTAAGGTGTGAAAATGAGACATCAAAAGAGATGAGGTTCAAGGAAAATGTAGAATAGATCACTGTTAGCTAGAAGGTGACAAGGAGAGAGAGGGAAAGCAAAGGTTACTTGAAGTTAGAGAAATCAATATTCATACCATTGGGTTGCATGCTGTGCAAGCGAAATATGAGGTGCTGTTCCTCCAATTTGCATTTGGCCTCACTCTGACAGTGGTGGAGGCCCAGGACAGAAAGGTCAGTGTGCGAATGGGAGGGGGAGTTAAAGTGTTTAACAACCGGGAGATCGGGTGGGCTTAGGCGGACTGAGCAGAGGCGTTCAATGAAACGATCGCTGAGCCTGCGCTTAGTCTCGCCGATATATAGGAGTCCACACCTGGAACAGCAGGTACAGTAGATGAGGTTAGAGGAGGTGCAAGTGAACCTCTGCCTCACCTGAAAGGACTGTCGGGGTCTTTGGATGGAAGGAGGAGGTACAGGGCCAGGTGTTGCATCTACTGTGGTTGCTGGGGTAGGTACCTGAGGAAGGGGTGGTTTGGGTGGGAAGTGATGAGTTAACCAGGGAGTTGCGGAGGGAATGGTCTCTGCGGAAAGTGGAAAGGTGTGGAGATGGGAGGATGTGGCTAGTGGTGGGATCCTGTTGGAGGTAGTGAAATTGTCGGGGCATTACGTGCTGTATGCGACAGCTGATGTGGTGAAAGGTAAGAACTAAGGAGACTCTGTCCCAGTTGAGACAGGGGAGGGGAGCAAGAGCAAGAATGAGGTACTGAGGAGACCCGTGTGAGTACTTCATCTACGATGGAAGAAGGGAACCCCTGTTCCCTAAAGACTGAAGACATCTCGGATGTCCTGGTACAGAACACCTCATCTTGGGCGCAGATGCAACGTAGATGGAGGAATTGTGAGTAGGGAATAGAATCTTGGTAGGAGGCAGGGTGGGAAGAAGTGTAGTCTAGATCAGTGCTTCTTAAACTGGTGAATGGTTCACCCAAGGGTGAATGAAACGAGAGGGGTGCATGAAGGGTGAATGACTTAATATATATAAAATTATACACAAGGGAGAATAAGATGAAAATTACCGAAAAACATAAGAAAATTTAGTCGAAGGCGAATGAAAGTTGGTGATAAAGACTCAAGGGTGAATGAGTTTAAGAAGCACTGGTCCAGATAGCAGTGCGAGTCTGTAGGTTTATAATAGATATCCGTCGATAGTCTATCTCCTGCGTTGGAGATGATGAGATCAAGAAACGGAAGGGAGATGTTGGAGATTGTCCGAGCGAATTTGAGTGCAGGATGGAAATTGGTACTGAGGTTAATGAAGTCCGTGCATTCTGCCTGGGTGTAGGAGGTAGCCCCGATGCAATCGTCAATGTAGCAGAGAGGGAGTTTGGGGATAGGGCCAATGGGGCCTGGAAGGCATTTGATAAAGTCCCTCACTGTAGGCTGACCCAGAAGATTAAGATGCATGGGATTAACAGGGACTTGGTGGCATTGATTCAAAACCGGTTTATTGTTCGAAGACAGCGGGTTATGGTAGATGGACACTATCCAGGCTGGATGTCTGACCTGTAGAGTTTCAGTGCTCTGATCTTTGTGATATACATAAATGACTTGGACATAAATGTAGACAGGTTGGTTCATGAGCTTGCAGATGACACCAAAATTGACGGGGTCACGGACTGTGAGGAAGGCTGTCAATGTTTACATCAATGTATAGATCAGCTACAGAAATGGGCGGAGAAATGGTGGATGGAGGTTAATCTGAGCAAGTGTGAGGAGTTGCACTTTAGGAGGATGAAAATAAGAGGAAAATATACAATTAATGCATAACACTTAACTGCATTGATGTTAACTCCGTCCATAACTCTCTGAAAGTGGTAACACAAGTAGAGTGGTAAAGAAGGCATATTATCTGCTTGCTTTCAAAGGTCGGAGCATTGAGTAGAAGTCAAGAAATCATGATGCAGCTTTACAGGACTTTGGTTAGGCAGCATTTGGAGTATTGCGACCAGAACTGTATTACAAGAAATGCAGGTTGGATGTGCAGGAAAGATGTGGTGGCTTTGGAAAGTATGCAGTGGATGTTTACCAGAATAATGCCTGGATTAGGGGGTATTAACTGCAGGGAGAAGTTGGACAAACTTGGATTGTTTTCTCTGGAATGCCAGAGATTGTGGAGAGACCTGATAGAAGTATATGAAGTTCTGAGGGGTATAGATAGGATATACAGTCAGTACCTTTTTCACAGGATAGAAAAATCAAATACTAGAAAGCATAGTTTTATCTGTGGAGGGACGTGCTGACATTAGAGAGGGTCCAGAGGAGGTTTATGAGAATGGTCCCGGGGATCATTGGCATAACATATGATGAATGTTTGATGGCACTGGGCATGTACTCGCTGGAGTTTAGTAGGATGCGGGGGGATCTCACTGAAACTTACCAAATAATGAAAGGCCTGGATAGAGTGGATGTAGAGAGGATGTTTCTATTAGTGGGAGAGTCTCGGATCAGAGAGCACAGACACAAAATAATAGGACGTACCTTTAGAAAGAAAATTAGGAAGAATTTCTGTAGCCAGAGGGTGGTGAATCTTTGAAATTCATTGCCCCAGACGATTATGGAGGCCAATTCTTTGGGTATTTTTGAAGCGGAGATTGACAGGTTCTTGATTAGCAATGTGTCAAAGGTTATGGGGGAAAGGCAGGAGAATGGGGTGAGAGGGAAAATTAGATCAACCATGATTGGATAGCAGAGTAGACCCGATGGATCGAATGGCCTAATTATAGTCCTATGACATATGAACCTATGAAAAGGGAACTGTGGGCAGTTTCTCATTCCCTGATAATAGTGATAAATGACCAGGCTGCATGACCTGAAGGCAGCTGGAGACAATGATATTTCCTGGTACCTCTATTTGCAGTCTGAGGCTTTAGGAAACTGCTATTGAAGGAGCCTTGTTCCATTGCTACAGTGCTTTTTGTAGATGGCATAAACCACTGTCAGGTTGGAAGAAATGAAAGCTTAATGTGGATCATGAAGTATTGGTCATAATATGGTAAAAAGCTACATTACAGTTAGAAGGAAAATATAGTAGATGCAGTTAAGATACAGGATTAAATAACACACATTTTAATAAGATTTGAACCCTCTTTCAATGTATTTTCAGAAACACTGCAAACCAGATTGAAAATAGGAACTTTCAGGCAACCCTATCGTCTGGGAGATAATTAATGTTAGAAGTTGAGGGTAAGAAAGAAAAAGCAAATACATTGTTTCCTACCTTAGGGGAGAACTAGTGCAATATATCACTCATGATAGCCATTAAAGAAGACAATGTCGATATATCCAAGAATTCTGTCATGATTTCTTTCTCTCTGTTGTAACGGCAGAACTATGGCTGTGAGTTTGGAAACACAGCATAAAATATAAAGGAAAACAATTAAATTCTGCAAATGTTTGGTGGCTTCTAAAGAGCAGAATCTCTGCACAATTAATGTACAAGTAGTTCAGGAGCACAGAGTTTCTACTTACATTGCACTTTTCATGACATCCTGTAGCCAGTTATGAACGTTTTAAGTGCGGCCATTCCTTCAATATTCAAAGTCACCAAGGAAATAGATGGAAGAGGTCTTTGAAAATGGATAGGCTTTTAAGCGTTTATTGAGCCAATGCCAAAATGTCCTTAAATTCCCAGCATGCTATAGCGTGTAGTGCATTTAAATTCCCAGCATGCTATAGTGTGTAGTGCATTTAAATTCCCAGCATGCTATAGTGTGTAGTGCATTTAAATTCCCAGCATGCTATAGTGTGTAGTGCATTTAAATTCCCAGCATGCTATAGTGTGTAGTGCATTTAAATTCCCAGCATGCTATAGTGTGTAGTGCATTTAAATTCCCAGCATGCTATAGTGTGTAGTGCATTTAAATTCCCAGCATGCTATAGTGTGTAGTGCATTTAAATTCCCAGCATGCTATAGTGTGTAGTGCATTTATTTTGTCGGGAAAAGCAGCATTTCAGTTTCAGGATTATATATGGAAAACAACATGGCTTGAACATGGGACCAAGCACTGTAGTTGTCAGTGTTTCCCATATACACACACCAGCCAAAATTATTGACTTTACATTTTCAACAAATGGCCATGTTTCCAGGCTTGTATACTTCATTAGATCATTGTTAACATTCCACAACACACCAAAATGTTAATGTGTTAATTATAAATAAATGCCTCACAAATTGTAAGATGACAATATACCCATTAGCTAGTACATTTGTCATCTTGTAGCTTACTGTTTGCGGTGTATCTATTTTATAATTAACATGTTAATAATTTTTGCCCATACATTAAATGAATCAATCCATATTAACTATAGTGCTTTAAATATCATTCAAAGCAAGTATAAAGATTATTAATTTGTAAATATTAATATTTTAAAATCCAAAATACAATTATATTTTTAATAAATTATGTAAATACTACTCAACTGCAGTCTTTACAATTAATGTAATAAGCATACTTTAAACATGAAGATAGAGAAAGACTGTTAACAGAAAATGAACAGTGACATCAAGATGATTTATATAAAACACCACAAAGTGCTGCATTAAGTCAGCAGGTCAAGCACTATCTGGTTTGCATATGGCAATGGAGGAGGCCCAAGACAGAAAGGCCAGCATGGGAATGGGAAGAGCAGTTAAAATTATTCGTCATACCTGCCTTATTTAACTAATCAGGCAGATTGGCTAATTTCATTCAAGGTAATAGAAATTATTACAATGATTTAAAACTGTTATTGAGAAATTAGGAGGGGCATGCCTAGACTTCCAAAATAGCATTCGTTAGTTGCACACTTATTGTTGGGGAGCTTCACGGTGTTACCAATTTGGTGAGAGTGCTGAACGCACATACAGTGAACATTCCTCAGAAGACTGCAGAACAAGAAGATCATGGAGTCAATCAGTGAGTGCTTTAGCTCTGGCTCTATCTTTTAGATCTCACTGCCTCAGCTGAGACCCTCCACTGACCTTGTACAGCTGAACATGCATTCAGCAGCATGAAGGGAATCCCACCCAGAGGGATGGTCCACTACTCGCAGGTTGGTTGCTGAGTGATTTCTTCTGATTGTTGCTCCAGTTGTACACTTAGCTTTCTATGGTGCGTTCAGGTAATGCAACTATCTAGGATGCAGAGAGGAAGATGCTGCATATTTTTCATTGACCAAGGCTTCTGCACAAACCAGATGGTTAGATATGTGAATGGATTCAGAGGCATTCAGATTGTAATACATCCTGAGTAGTGGGGATGCAGAGCTTGACGAGGAAGGTGTAAGAGGGCCAGAATGGTGATCATTAAGAGGACATGTCTACTCAGAATGTTTGGTGAACAGTTCTACCAGCACCGCAGTAAAGATCAATGAACACGACAATTGAATGTCAGTAAAAAAAGACCTCACTGAAATGTTCTCCCGGCTACAGTTAACAACTGCAATTTGTGAGCAACACAAGAATTGTTTTAACAAAGTGACCATGACAACAAAGATTCTTGCTCTCTAGCTCATTACAGCACTGGGAGGTATTTGAAAAACTGTGTCTCTCATTTTTCCAATCGCTCTTGTTTACTGCAGGTTGAGTTTAAAAATAAATGTAAAATGTTTCATTCTCCCTTATTGCAGAACAACAGGCAACAACAACAATAACACTCAGGATTACAGGTTTCTAAATGATAGGAGGTGCCATTGGCTGCAGGTGTGACACATCAGTTTGATCCAGTACTAATCTCCCAACACCATTATATCACCCCCAAAATCTATTTTGTGGAGCCAATGGATGTGGGTGAGGATTCACGCAAGAAGAAGTATGTGAAAGCTCTTGAGCCTGGCAGCGGTGTATTCACAGTCTGGAGATTAAGTTCCAGTATTAAGTAGGCTGTGGTGTTAGGTGTCATAATATACATACAGGTTGATGAATCTCCAGAGCTGGATGAGATCGACCCCAGCATAGGAAACAATGGACGAGTTGTCCGGCACCACTCCCCAATGTCCAGCTGGCCAGCATCTCATTGTCAACATAACTACAAGCACGCCCTGTTTTTACACAACCTCATCCACTGTTAAAGAAAACTTTAAAACACACCACAAAGATCAGGTAGGTAGTCAAGACTTTATTTAAGAGCCTCAAATACAATGAGAGCAATCTAGTAGATTCCCCACCAAACAAATATTCATCTGCTTCTTATATACAGAATCGCCCTTTGATGTGTTGTTTACTTTGCAGGCACAAGCATTTTTCCTTCTTCGGAATGGTCTGATGACAATTATAAATCATGCACCTCCGAAAGACAGATCAATCCTACCCCATTGCAAATAAACAGATGTCCTGTTACCTTTTCAACCTCATTTTAAAGTTTTACAATTTGTTTGTCGTCCACACCACCAAAGAAGAAGGTCATGGTTGTCCTCAATTAAACTCATCTCTCCTGTCGACTCCCATAACCTTTGATTTTTTTTAGAGTTCAAGCACTATCAGAAAATTAAACTTGGTATGACTGATATCTGAAAATGTATCTACTAACTCTGACCACACACATGAAGACTTTAAATCATTGTAGCATTATATCCAGAAGTTTTGGTTTTGCCTTGTAGCCTCAACTTCCACCACTGTGTGCTCATATTACCTTCTAACATACGGCGCCTTTGACGGCACTGGGATATAACCCCTGGAGTTTAGAAGGATGAGAGGGGACCTCCATGAAAGTTACCGAATAGTGTAAGGCCAGCATGGAGTGGACGTGGGGAGGATGCTTCCATTAGTGGGAGAGTCATGGACCAGAGGGCCCAGCCTCAGAATAAAAAGACATATCATTAGAAAGGAGATGAGGAGGAATTTCTTTAGTCTGTGGAGTTCTGTGTGCCAGATGATCATGGAGGCCGTCTTTGGGAATTTCTGAGGTGGAGATTAACAGATATACTTGATAAGTAAGGGTGTCAAGGTTTGGGGTGAAGGAAGGAGAATGGAGTTGAGGGAAAGATAGATCAGCCATGATTGAATGGTGGAGTAGACTTGATGGGCCAAATGGCCTATTTCTGTTCCTATGACTTATGAACTATCTTTGTTCAGAAGAGCCCCTGGCCGTCTGTCCATATAGGATTCATATTTTAGCCTTTTGAAGCAAGACCTAAGGTGAAACATTTTAAAACGGAGCTTATTCTTCACCATGTTGTGCCATTTTCTACGGTTTCCTGACGAGTTTCACTTCCACACCTCTGACAGAGCCGCATGCAGAATTACTACATCTTCCTTTATGAACAGGGAGCCTGTTGCCTGCATTACAATTAACAGACTCGGATATGTATTGCAGTCCCAGTGTTCATTTATGGGGGCAATCCAATTTCCCATCGTTTTTCCCGTCCCCTCGCATATAATTTAAACCTTAACAAATGTTATTCCCTGCATTTAGTGTTTTCTCAGAGGATTGTTTCATATCACTTTAAAAAATAATATGATATTGATCATGAACAATCTTGAATATAGATATAGTAATATATTATGAATAATATATTACTCTTTCATCAGAGTTAATAACTCTGATCAACTCTGATATACAGTGCTCTCCATAATGTTTGGGACAAAAACCCATCATTTATTTATTTGCCTCTGTACTCCACAATTTGAGATTTGCAATAGAAAAAAATCACATGTGGTTAAAATGCACATTGTCAGATTTTAATAAAGGCCATTTTTATACATTTTGGTTTCACCATGTAGAAATTACAGATATGTCCATACATAGTCCCTCCATTTCAGGGCACCATAAAGTTTGGGTCACAGCAATGTCATGTAAATGAAAGTAGTCATGTTTAGCATTTTGTTGCATATCCTTTGCATGCAATGACTGCTTGAAGTCTGTGATTCATGGACATCACCATTTGCTGGGTGTCTTCTCTGGTGATGCTCGGCCAGGCCTGTACTGCAGCCATCTTTAGCTTATGTTTGTTTAGGGGGTTAGTCCCCTTCAGTTTTCTCTTCAGCATATAAAAGGTATGCTCAATTGGGTTCAGATCGGGTAATTGACGGCCACTCAAGAATTTACCATTTTTTAGCTTTGAATAACTCCTTTGATGCTTTAGCAGTATGTTTGGGATCATTGTCTTGCTGTAGAATGAACCGCCGGCCAATGAGTTTTGAGGCATTTGTTTGAACCTGAGCAGATAAGATGTGTCTATGCACTTCGGAATTCATTATGGTACTACCATCAGCAGTTGTATCATCAATGAAGATAAGTGAGCCAGTACCTTCAGCATCCATACATGCCCAGGCCATAACACCCACACCACCGTGTTTCATAAATGAGGTGGTATGCTTTGGATCTTGGGCAGTTCTTATCTCCTCCATGCTTTGCTCTTGCCATCACTCTGATATGTTAATCTCCATCTCATCTGTCCGCAAGACCTTTTTCCAGAACTGTGGTTGCTCTTTTAAGTACTTCTTGGCAAACTGTAACCTGGCCATCCTATTTTTGCGGCTAACCAGTGGTTTGCATCTTGCAGTGTAGCCTCTGTATTTCTGTTCATGAAGTCTTCTGCGGACAGTGGTCATTGACAAATCCACACCTGACTCCTGAAGTGTGTTCCTGATCTGTCGGACAGGTGTCTGGGGATTTTTATTTATTATAGAGAGAATTCTTCTGTCATCAGCTGTGGAGGTCTTCCTGGGCCTGCCAGTCCCTTTGCGATCAGTAAACTCACCAGTGCTCTCTTTCTTCTTAATGATGTTCCAAACAGTTGATTTTGGTAAGCTTAAGGTTTGGCTGATGTCTCTAACAGTTTTATTCCTGTTTCAATCTCATAATGGCTTCTTTGACTTTCATTGGCACAACTTTGGTCCTCATGTTGATAAACCAATAAAACTTCCCAAAGGTGATGGAAAGACTAGAGGAAAGACCAGCTGTTGAGAGCTCTCTTATACCTGCATTCAGGAAGCAATTAAACACACCTGAGCAATTACAAACACCTGTGAGGCCATGTGTCCCAAACATTATGGTGCCCTGAAGTGGGGGGACTATGTATAAACATAGCTGTAATTTCTGCGTGGGGAAACCAAAATGTATAAAAATGGCCTTTATTAAAATATGACAATGTGCACTTTAACTACATGTGATTTTATTCTATTACAAATCTCAAATTGCGGAGTACAGAGGCAAATAAATAAAAATGGGTCATTGTCCCAAACATTATGGAGGGCACTGTAGTAGATGCTCCCCCTGTTATCAAAGGTTAAAGATCTTTTATTAATCTTTAAATTTGCACTAATGTCAAGGGGTCCACGAGCCGTCAGTTAGGGGAGGGTTGCTGGAGAGGTTTGGACCCAACGGGTCTGTGGGTCATCTAGTAAATCTTTAAATTTGCACGGATGTCATTACAAGATGTTTACTACAAATTTGAAAATAATAGCATTAGTTGATTGTTCATATCAATAACCAGTAACTGAAAAGGGCAGGAGATTATAATTTGATTCATGAACCACTAATTCAAACACTAGATTTGGAAATATTTCATGAAAAGTGTAAAACAAATTTACATATTTTTGTTCTGATGATGAAAGAACCTGTTGCTTTTACTGAAATGGTACAATACTGAATAAATAGTGAATTGTGTATTGCTCATAGATATTCATGGTGGAATTGTTTGATGAGTTTAGTTTAGTTTAGAGATACAGTGCAGAAACAGGCCCTTCGGCCCACCATGTCCACGCCGACCAGCGATCCCCTTACACTAGAGCCTTGGGACAATTTATAATTTATTTTCTACTGAAGGCAATGAAGCTACAAACCTGCATGCCTTTGGAGTGTGCTAGGGAACCTGAGCACCTGGCGAGAACCCACGAGGTCGAAGGGGGAACATACAAACTCCATACAGACAGCACCGTAGTCAGGATCGAACCCGGATCTCTGGTGCTGTAAGGCAGCAACTCTACCACTGCGCCACCTCTGTTGCTGCCACCGTTCAGTTAAATAATAGATGAACAACTGTCATAACAAAATGACACAAGTCTCTGAAGTAATGGCCTGGACTGTCTGATGTACCATGAGCTTTAAGTTGGAATGCATAATGTAAAATCCTATCTTTGATAATGACCACATCAGTCCTCAATGAAGGCCCTTTTGAAAATGCTGCATTTCATAATATACTCAGACTGACATTGTTTTAACATTATGATTTTGTACTGATTTAATCTTGTGTTAGAAAGATGGCCTGGGGTATTAAGTGGTGATTTTAGTTGTAATAACCTTGAATTCATAAAAGTTAAGCTGCAAGAATGGTGGAAATATATTGTTTTTGAGGCTAAAGCAATGTTGGGAACACAAAATAAAACTCCATCTTAGTTTCCTGGTTAGAGAATGAAAGAGTAATAGAGAGGAGTTGTGCAGGATAATATAATTAATTCACTGTATAATATTGGTGGAACTAAAGTTGGAAAGCTAAAGCCAAGGAAATGAAAGAATTGGCTGCAGTTATAATGGCTGTGACAAATAAACCAAGGCAATGATAGGTAAATCAAGAGAGCAGTCAGTCTTATGGTGGCAGGTAGGGTTCAAATATACCATGGGATTAAGTGTTCCTTAATCAAAAAGCATAGGCATTTATAATTTTTTTTGGGTGGTGGAGTTGGTTATTGTTACTAAATGCAGGGAAATGGTCCCAGCCATTATCTACCGATTGTGCATACAATGTATTGCAGAGGGTCTCTGATGCTTTACAGGATGAATAAAATGTGCACATTCCCATGAAGAGCATCCATTGGTAGGAAGGTAAGATAGACACCAACTGCAGGGAGATTAAAATAAAGGAACATAGAATTAGTGGGGAGTTTTGGACCAGGGGTCATAGTCTCAGAATTAAAGGATGTTCCTTTAGGAAGGGGATAAGGAGAAATTCCTTGAGTTGGAGGGTGGTGAATCTGTGAAATTAATTGCCACAGAAGACTGGAGGTTATCAATAGATATTTTTAAGGCAGAGATAGATAGATTCTGGATTAGTACGGGTGTCAGAGGTTATGGAGAGAAGGCAGGAGAATGGGATTAAGATGGAAAGATAGATCAGCCATGATTGAATGGGGGAGTAGTCTTGATGGGCTGAATGGCCTAATTCTGCTCCTATCACTTATGAACCACATCTCAGAAATTTGTAAAGCTGGAGGGGGAGGTTACAAAATGTTGAGATGGGTAAAACCAAAAAGTGATTTGAAACAAGAGTGCACATTGTAATAGGGGTTGAGACCTGGAGAAAGATGTCTCAGTTGATTCAGGGTCATCTGTGGCTCTCCTTTAGATTTAAAAGCCTGCAAATCTAGGTAGATTTAATAACTATCTGACCCATTCCTTACAAGAGTCTTGCCCCTTGTATCAAAGGATTATTTCAGAAACAAATAACTCCTCTGATGTACTAGTTCCCAACTGCGCTTCTCTCAGATGATTTTAGCTTTATATCTAATGAGCCTGGCTATAATAGCGTTGATTTTATGAGTATTGACTAAAGGCAAGTGTCTAGGAACATAGGATGGAGTTAGAGGTCTCATCCCTGACCAGTCCCACTTTTTCTCATTAGTAGTTAGCATCATGTAGAAGTAATCTTCAGTTCTTAACAGGGAGATTAATTATACCAACAAACATGCTATCAGGAATTTGAAATTCCTTAACAATATGATCACCAGAGTGGCTTCCATCACAATGATACACATTAGAATTGGGCATCACGTTGAAGGTGATTCAACAATTGCACCCTGCTGCACCTTTAAAGCAGAGAAACAAACCAATCCACTTCACAGGAAACTATTAATTGAGAATTGATTCCAAGCTGGTTCAGGAAATGTTGGGCCAGAATGTGCTAATGTTTGGACAGTGGGGCAAGAGAGAACCACTGATTTGCTGAGGGGGGGAGTACAGAGTGTTATTGGACTATTCTGCAGGCGCTCTGCAGCAGAGACATTAGGAATGCATGAGAGGTTAGATGAGTACGCATCCGTCCTCTCATTCAGTCTCAGGCCCCATCGTGAGTCCAGCAGGTTCCAACAGGTTCCCCACCAAGCTACACAAAATTCTATTTCACTCCCTCGTCATTGGTGATGGATCGAAATCTTTGAATTACTACATAACAGTATTGTGGAAATACCTTCATGAGAAAGATCGCTGATGGTTTTGGGGAGACTTGCTAATAAGCCATTCATCTCATAGAGTCCTACAACGTGGAAACAGGCCCTTTGGCCCAACCTGCCTAAACTGATCAACATACCTCATTTACACTAGTCCCACCTACCTGCCTTTGGCCCACATCCCACTAAACCTATCCTATCCATGTTCCTGTCTAAATGTTTCTTAAACGTGGCATTGGTACCTGCCTCAACTACCTCCTCCGGCAGCTCGTTCTAAACACCCACCACTCTTTGTATAAAAAAGTTACCCCTCAGGTTCCCATTAAATTTTTCCCTCCTTACCTTAAACCTATATCCTCTGGTTCTCTGGATCTCATGAAATGAATGAAAAAAGATAAATGGGCATGATCCGAAATTGGAAATCAAATCCAATATTGGATGAATGTCAGATTGTCTTTTGTTATATGTTGAAGAAAATAATCCACTACAGATCAATACTCGCATATGACACATAAAACATAATACTCCATGACACACTGGTTCCACCAAGATGCAGCACAGAACACCAGAGGAGATCCTTTTTCCCTGCGGCTATCAAAGTGGACAACTTCCCCTTCTTTCGCGGGGTAGGCTGACTCCCCTTCCCCCTCCAATCTTTGCACATGCTCAATCCTGGACTTTCCACTCGTCACTTTAATTTCATGTATCTTGTGTTTAATAACTGTTGGAGGACCAATTTCCCTCCTGGGATAAATAAAGTTCTATCGTATCCTAAAGTATAGTATCATATGAAAGCAGTTAACTGAGGTCAGCTGTAAAATGTAATGGGAGACATGTGCCATTATCAGACCTCAGTTAAGCAAAGGTCGGAATGAAATGGAATCATTTTTGGAAATCTGGAGCGTCTTAATTATAGAAGTTGGACGGACTTCGATTATTTTCTCTGGATCTTCACAGGACAAAGGAAGACTGAATAGAAGTATATAAAACTATGAGACGTGTAGATAGGGTAGGAATCTTATTTCCACGATTAAAGTGTTAAATATTAGAGGACCTGGGTGTAAAGTGAATAAGCAAAGTTTAAAGGAGATTTGCAAGTCAAATATTTTACATTAAGATTGTGCCAAGTGTCTAGAACACACTGCCAGGGGAGCTGGTAAAAACAGATATAATAGCAAAGTCTAAGAGACATACAGACACATGAACAGGCAGAGAATGGAGGGATGTGGATCACGTGCAGGCATTTGGGATAATTAGATAACATCATGGTCAGCACATGGTGGGCTGAAGGACACCCTACCATTCTATGTAAAATTTGTAAAGTTTGCATGCATTTTGTTCAATGGTGAAATACTTCAAAATCGATTTCACAAAATAATCAGTTGCTTTGCAATCAATCTGCACTTTCAAAGATCGTGTTAAGGTATGGGTCAGTGCAGGAAGTCCAGCAATATATCCTCTTGTTTTTGGAAATTCTGTACAGTATATGGCCACATCTCCAATATCTGTTCCTAATGAGAATGACTAAAACATGTCTTACGTAGAGAATTAATTTTATCTAAAAATCTCATGAAAAACAGACTTATCTATAAAAGATAAATTGAAGATATCCATATTTACAGTGAGAACATTTGGTTAATTATGTAAGAACCCACTTCAATTATTAAAAGCTTTCAATGAAACAATGTTTAATTATTCATTGATAGCCACGAGACAGCTTATGCAAGCAAAATACAAGTATTGTTGTCTATGAGTACTGAGCAGCAAGAAAGTTAGCAAGCTTTTTCTCATATTTTGTATCTGAACTCAGCTATACCTCAGACTAATGAAATGAAAGCTCTTTTTGCTGCATGAAAGGAATTTGGCTCACTTTTGATTCACGTGAATGTGCTACACACCAAGGACTTCTCACTTAAACTGATGGATTGTATGGCATCCTCAGGCTAGGTCAGTAGCTTCCTAATTAACTCCTCATGGTGCTCGGACGTGACAGTTCTGGCGAGCTCCTGTTCCCTGGACCTGCATTTTTAAATGTTGAAGTGGTGTCCTTACTACATGCCATGGGAATTTAATTTGGCTATCCTGTCAGCAGACTACATCCCACCCCATGCTGATGTGTAGGTTGCTCTTGAGGAACTACACACTGCTACCAATAGATTTGGAATAAAATATCCTATGGTCTTGTTCATCTTAGCTGGCCAATCTCAAGTGTGTGCTACCAAATCCATCTGGCCAAACTCAAGTGTGTGCTACCAAAAATACTATCAGCATGTCTCCTGTCCAAGCAAAGGCCCAAACATCCTTGACCACTGCTACACAAACATCAAAAGGCAGTGACTGCTCCACCCCCTTTGCTACACGTTGGAAATCTGGCCACCTGACAGTGCTTCTATTCCTTACTCGCAAACTGAAACTTAAGCGGGATGATCCCTTACAGAAAGTCATAGTGCTGGTCTCAGCAAACAGATGAGACTTGCCTTGAGTCGGTGGACTGGTCCATGTTAAAGGATTCCGCAGCCAATCTAAGATAGGTGGAGGGGCAGGTGGTATTGAGGAAGCATGGATGCTGCAGAAGGATTTCAACAGATTGGGAGGGTGGGCCTTTTCCTCTCCTCTTTCATCTCATCAGTATTAGTGACCGGCATTTCAGCCACCGTCTTTTCAGCATTCCACCTCCCTTCATTCTTTGTGATCCTTCTCCAAATATCCTCTTTTCACAATGGCATTGGCAAAATTGTTTTTCAGGTGCTACAAACTCAGTGTCATAGGGGTTATTGTTTCTGCCATGATAGTAATTATATTGTAATGTTTTGGTTTTTTTGCTATTACCATTTGATCAGTACAAAATGATTTCATCAATGCTTGGCGATTATTGTGAAATCTTCCTGATGAAAATGATGGAGTCATGAAGGTTTTGATCACTGTCTGTACATGTTCTCAGGCCAGCTGCACATGATGTTTAAAAATTCTATCTCTTTTATATCAATTGGAAAACAATTCAAATTGATAACAAAGTGAATTAAAAAAGCGATGCTTGATGCGAATGGGAAGTGGAAAGAGAGTCAAATGTTACTCTATCTAAGTAACTGTGAAGATAGAACATAGAACATAGTCCAGTACAGCCAAGGAATAGGGGCTTTGGCCCACAATTTTGTACTGAACATAATGCCTAGTTAAACTGATCTCACCTGCCTGTACATGATCCATATCCCTCTTGCACTTAACCTTGCACTTCCACGTGCCTATTTAAAAGCTTCTTAGATGCCACTGCCATGCAGTATCTGCCTCCACCACCAGCCCTGGCAATGCCTTCGGGGCACCCACCATTCTCTGTGTAAAAAACTTGCCCCCCACATCTCCATTAAACTTCCCCCCTCTCATGTCATAGCTATGCCCTGCAGGTTTGGGTATTTCCACCCTGGGAAAAAAGGGTCTGACTGTTTATCTCATCTGTTCCTCTCATAATTACATATATTTCTATCAAGTCTCCCCTCAACCTCCAACGCTTCAGAGAAAACAATCCAAGTCTTTACAACCTCTCCCTAGAACTGTATTCCAGGCAGCATTCTGGTAAACCTCCCTTTCCAAAGCTTCCAAGCACCTTTTCCAAAGCTTCCACATCTTTCATGTAATTGGGCGGCCAGAATTGCACACAATACTCCAAATGCAGCCAAACCAGTCCTATAGAGCTGCATCATGACTTCCTAAATCTTATATTCAATGCTCCTGGCAATGAAGGTAAGCATACCATATGACATCTTTACCACCTTTAGTGAGCTATGAACTTCGACTCCAAGATCCCTCTCCACATCCATGCTGTTAAGGGTCCTGCCAGTAACTGTATACTCTCTCCTTACCTTCAGCCTCCCAAAATGCAACATCTCAAACTTGCTCAGGTTAAACTCCATCTGCCATTTCCATGTCCATTTCTACAGCTGATTTGTATTCCGCTGTATCTTTTGATACCATTCCTCACTGTCTGCAACTCCTCCAATTTGGTGTCATCAGCAAACTTACTCACCAACACATCCATATTTACGTCTAGGACATTTATATATATCACAAACAGCAGAGGTCCCTGTACTAATCCCTACAGAACTCCACTGGTCACAGACCTCCAGCCACAATATCTACTATCCACCACAACCCTCTGTTTTCTATGAATAAGCCAAGAGTAAGCAATGAATACGATCTTTAATTTAGTGACTCAAGAGACTGCAGATGCTGGAATGTTGAGTAAAATGCAAACTGCTTGAGGAACTCAGTGGGTCAGGCACCATCTGTGAAGGGAAATGAACTGTGAGGAAGATGCTATGAGGTTGCAGGGTGACTTTGACAGGTTGTGTGAGTGGGCGGATGCACGGCAGATGCAGTTTAATGTGGATAAGTGTGAGGTTATCCACTTTGGTGGCAAGAATAGGAAGGCAGATTATTATCTAAATGGTGTCAAGTTAGGAAAAGGGGACGTACAACAAGATCTGGGTGTCCTAGTGCATCAGTCACTGAAAGGAAGCATGCAGGTACAGCAGGCAGTGAAGAAAGCCAATGGGATTTTGGCCTTCATAACAAGAGGAGTTGAGTATAGGAGCAAAGAGGTCCTTCTGCAGTTGTACAGGGGCCTGGTGAGACCGCACCTGGAGTACAGTGTGCAGTTTTGGTCTCCAAATTTGAGGAAGGATATTCTTGCTATTGAGGGCGTGCAGTGTAAGTTTACTAGGTTAATTCCCGGAATGGCGGGACTGTCGTATGTTGAAAGATTGGATCGACTAGGCTTGTATACACTGGAATTTAGAAGGATGAGAGGGGATCTTATTGAAACATATAAGATTATTAAGGGGATGGACACGTTAGAGGCAGGAAACATATTCCCAATGTTGGGGGAGTCCAGAACCAGAGGCCACAGTTTAAGAATAAGGGGTAGGCCATTTAAAACGGAGTTGAGGAAAAACTTTTTCAGTCAGAGAGTTGTAAATCTGTGGAATTCTCTGCCTCAGAAGGTGGTAGAGGGCAATTCTCTGAGTGCTTTCAAGAGAGAGCTAGGTAGAGCTCTTAAGGATAGCGGAGTCAGGGGGTATGGGGAGAAGGCAGGAACGGGGTACTGATTGGGAATGATCAGCCATGATCACATTGAATGGTGGTGCTGGCTCGATGGGCCGAATGGCCTACTCCTGCACCGATTGTGTATTGTCTATTGACAGTCGACATTGCGGGTCAAACCCATTTTTCAGGCTTAAATTCCTCTAATTGATTGTCACGAGGGAAAAGTCATTCACGAGCACTTGTCTTGACAGCTGCGTTATGATTCCAGCTGGGAAATCTGTGAGTGCAAGTTGGAGTCGGCTTTGAAGAATTCAGGTATACGTTTTAATAAACTCTTACATGAATGACCACAAATAAACCTACATAGCCAAAGGCAGCTTTATTCAAAATCCTCGGTGGAGGAAAGGGAAGTGAACCAAAAAAAGGGAAGAAAAGCTTTTGGGGCCTGGAAAGTGAAATTTTGCTGTCATGATTTGTGCACATGGCTGCCTGAGATGTTGTTTACCCAGTTCATATTTGTTTCTGAGAAGGAAACTTGTAAATAAGATGCTTAAGGCTTGTCATATCCTCTCCTGATTGGAAAGTAATTGGTCGTCACTATTTCAACTTTAATTAAAACTGTTTCTGATTGCTCATCATCTTTCTTTGATTCATGTGTGGCTTTACGAACAGTGACTTGCAAATCCTTGATCCAGAAAAAGAATATTTGGTGCAATAAAAATAATTAGAATGAATTGTGTAGTGGTTGAATTCCATATGCAGAATGCACGACTTACAGGATGAACGGGCTGCAACTTACAGTACTTTTATAAAATGAATGTAGTCATTACTCATTTGGATAAGCCACATTGCACATCGTTAATCATTGATTACATTTTAAGAAATTATCCAGTGCAAATGCTGTAATTCAACATTTTTGATTGCTCCAAATTTGTTTTTATTGTCATTACAAAAATGTGTTTTCCACCTTTTTCATTGTAATCCAGCATTTTTCTACTGAACAAAGAGATTGTCATTTATATCACAGTTTTTATTTTAGGTTAACCGTATCTGCCTGGCTGTTGATGGAACTCAGTGATGATAATGGCATTAAATATAAAAATAAAGTGGTTATGCCCTCTCTAGTCAGAAGACATTTTCTACACTGTAGTACTCCAATATGGAGTGCGGGCATCAAATCAACAATCCATGCTGGATTTGACCCTTGGGAGCATGTTATTTCCCATGCATGCTTATCAAATATGTTGTCAGGTATGATTCATGTATGGCTGTGTGTGGATGTCATTCTGGATATCTAAGAGACAACAAAAATCCCAATTTGTCAGCCAGAAACTAGTTGAATGAATTAAGCAGGGTTGAATGACTTTTCTCATCTGTGCTGTGATTTTATTTTCTTCAGGTTGTGTTCTGAATGCCTGTTGTGATATGTTTTTGCTATCTGTCAGTAGTGAGCGGGAGGGAGGGGAGAAAGAGATGACAAAATTAAATAGTGTTGCAGGCATTCACTACTGCCTGGGTTATAGCATGTTCATAATTAGGATCTGCAACATTTTTACCTTGACAGGATTAAATTTTTCCATTTTCTCCTATATGCCATTAAAGTGACAGCAGGAGTTGGTGGATATAGTATATGATAAAATCTTTCAGAGGTTGCTATATTATGGAACGCACCCCAATCTTGCACTGGTGCAGGTATTCACTTCAGTGGGGCAGTAATGCAGAGTTTGTACTATCTCCTGCAAATTTCAATTCAAATGATCATATATTTTTCTATTTGCAAAAAATCAAAGTGCTGGAGATACTCAGCAGGGCAGGTGGCATCTTTGGAGGGAAAAGGACAGACGGCATTTCAGGACAGGACCTTCTTCAGACTGATGGAGTGGAGGAGAGAAAACTGGGAGTGAGAGGTAAGGAGAAGAGGTGGAACCAGAACTGGCAAGAAATAGGTGGATTCAGATGAGCAGGAATGATGGGCGTGTGGAAATAGAAACTAAGGCTGTAGGTGAAGTGCAAAATAAACAGTGTGGATGTGAAATTTGAAAGAAGAATGATTGGGAGTAAAATGGAGAATATGAAAGGAAGGATAGTGGATGGAAAGGGGAGGGGGGGCATGTGTACTTGGAGTAGGGAGAAGTGGGTGATGAATTAATGGAGGAGGGGAAAGGATCTGGATGATTTGTGCGGAGGTGTGAAAGAAAGATGTATGCGTGGGGTGAGGGAAGGAACTGGGTAGGTGATAAGTAGGGGGGGGGGGGGTTACCTGAAAGAGGGAGGTTATAGAAACATAGAAAATAGGTGCAGGGGTAGGCCATTCGGCCCTTCGAGCCTGCACCGCCATTCAATATGATCATGGCTGATCATTCAGCTCAGTAGCCTGTACCTGCCTTCTCTCCATACCCCCTGATCCCCTTAGCAAAAAGGGCCACATCTAACTCCCTCTTAAATATAGCCAATGAACTGGCCTCAACTATCTTCTGTGGCAGAGAATTCCACAGACTCACCACTCTCTGTGTGAAGAAATGTTTTCTCATCTCGGTCCTAAAAGACTTCCCCCTTATCCTTAAGCTGTGACCCCTGGTTCTGGACTCCCCCAACATCGGGAACAATCTTCCCGCATCTAGCCTCTCCAACCCCTTAAGAATTTTATATGTTTCTATAAGATCCCCCCTCAGTCTTCTAAATTCCAGCGAGTACAAGCCCAGTCTATCCAGTCTTTCCTCATATGTAAGTCCCGCCATCCCAGGGATCAATCTGGTGAACCTTCTCTGTACTCCCTCTAAGGCAAGAACGTCTTTCCTCAGGTTAGGAGACCAAAACTGCACACAATACTCCAGGTGCGGTCTCACCAAGGCCCTGTACAACTGCAGCAGAATCTCCCTGCTCCTAAACTCAAATCCTCTTGCTATGAATGCCAACATACCGTTCGCTTTCTTCACTGCCTGCTGCACCTGCATGCTTGCTTTCAATGACTGGTGCACCATGACACCCAGGTCCCGTTGCATCTCCCCTTCTCCCAATCGGTCACCATTCAGGTAATACTCTGCTTTCCTGTTCTTGCCGCCAAAGTGGATAACCTCACATTTATCCACATTATATTGCATCTGCCATGCATTTGCCCACTCGCCTAATCTATCCAAGTCACTCTGCAGCCTCCTAGCATCATCCTTATCGAATAGTGACATGCCTGTGCAGAGTGAATGTGGAGAGGTTGTTTCCACTAGTGGGAGAGGCTAGGACCAGAGGCCATAGCCTCAGAATAAATGGATGTACCTTTAGAAAGGAGATGAGGAGGAATTGATTTTGTCATAGAGGGTGGTGAATCTCTGGAATTCATTGCCACAAAAAGAGGCCAAATCAATGGATACTTTCAAGGTGGAGATTGACAGATTCTCGATTAGTAAAAGTGTCCTGGGGTTATGGGGAGAAGGCAGGACAATGGGCTTGAGAGGGAAAGATAGATCAGCAATAATTGAATGGCAGAGTGTGCTTGATGGGCCAAATGGTCTAATTCTGCTCCAAGAACTTATGAACTTATGAAATTGGAGAATTCAATGTTCATACCGTTGGGTTGTAGGTTACCTCAGTGGAATTTGATGCGCTCTTCCTCCAGTTTGCATGTGGCCTCACTCTGGCAGTTGAGGAAGCCAAGGACAGAAAGGCTTCTCACTCCCTTGACTTTCTTCTTTCTATTCCATCAGTCTGCAAAACTGTTCATCGAAACATTGTCTGTCCTTTTTCCTCTGCAGATGATGCCTGACCCACTGAGTTCCACCAGCACTTTGTTTTTTACTCAAGATTCCAGCATCTTCAGCCTCTTGTGTCTCTATACCTTTTTCCATTAGCAGGTAAGAAAGCAATTCTGCACACAGATTGATGACTGACACACTTCAATGAATTTGTTTCAGCCCTCTCAATTTGTTGATGAGTTTCCTGGGAAATTCCTAACATAATGTTAAATTGAAAAGCATGTTAAATTGAAAAGCATTGCTTCAACTGAGTGCTAAACATCTGTTATTTGGTAACTCACTTCTGAGGCATTCACTCGCCCACAGTTTAATGTTCCCCAGTGAAGTTGACCAGTCTGTGGGGTTGAGCTGCTTTCCTGACGCACGGTCAATTTTCCCCATTTTAATCCACAATCCACATACTCCAACATCAGATTTCATACTTTTTTTTGATTTGTAGCAAAATAGATAGCCATGACTAATGACAGGTTGTTTATCTACATTTCTCTCCACAGATGATTCTGCCTCATCTGAGTTTTTGCCGCATTTTATGTTTGTATTTCAGCATCTGCAATATTTGACTTTTGAGTCATAATAATACTGTCGAATGGAGACCTTTTGTAAATTAATTTGGGGCATAAATATGAGTTAAGAATAGCTGGGTTGCAGAGACTAACTCAGAGGATGTTTAAGATACTAAACCATACACAATATGTTTCTGTGAAATTTAATTACAACATTTAAAAAGATTTGGGTGAATACTTGGATAGGAATGGCGTGGAGGATTACAGGAGAAGCAAATGGGATTAGTGTGGATAGGCATCATGAACAAGGTGGGCTGAAAGGGCCCATGTCTGTGCTGTAGGTTTCTATGATTCTGTGAATAAATTATTCCTATCCCATATCCTTTCTGGGTTGCCCTCGTGATTCCTATTGCCTGTTGAAAACAGTTTTATGATGCAGTAATTAATAATGACCATACAACATAAATCCCAACATAAAGAACTAAAGCTGCATCTATTTACAATTTGTAGTAGGAAGTAATTTGAAAATACTTTGTATTTTCAAGGCACTTCAGCTAAGTTTATTGTCATGCCAAAAATCATATTAAATGAATCCAGGAATAGATGCTCAAAAACTTATCCGCCAAATTAAGTCAATCAAACTTTATCCAGTGAAAATGTGACTTGCATTTCATTTACCAATGCTCAATTTATTAAATACTGTAACTCAGCAATCAGCACACACCAATGTTTGTGCTGACATGAACTTTGTGGGATTTTCTAGCTCCCTCTGTTACACTTTCATTTTTCTTCCTGCTGCAAGTCTTTATCTTCTTTCCGGACTTGTCTCTTTCATTTTATTTTGTTTTCCTTTATTAATAATCATACTTCTCTATTGCATTTCATTGCAGCTTATCCATGGGGCTTGCTGAGATCACCTGAACATTTAGTCACATACTGAACCCTCGGCAGTCCAGATATCGATTGACCACTGTTAAACAGTATTTACTTGCCAGTCGTTTTACTAAGCAATAAACATAAGGATGAGGAAAATATATATAATTCATTTCAATTATTTTTTGAATACCCTTCGTGGTCTGTAATGCATGGTGAAGTACACATTCTGGCTGCTTTCACCACTTCCTTACGCAAAAAAAAGAAGCCTGAGGCCTTGCCTGTGGCAGATGGGAGGCCACGTGTGGTGTACAAGTTGGGATCTTATCAATTTTATCGGATTTGAGTTTAAAATATGAGATCCAACAGGGTAGACAATTCAGTGCCCTGACATTGTGGGTATTATTGAATACCTCAAACCAAATACTGTTTGTTAGAGATGATCAAAAAGTGCCTATGATATTTTATACCTCCAAACAGGAGGAGTTGTTATTCATCTTATGCCTACTGAAATAAACAAACCCACAGCCAATGCATGTGTACATGTTTTGTGCGTGTGCGTGTGTGTCGTTTGTAACCGGGGCAGGTGACAGAGCTTCTAACATGCAAGATGATGGGTATGCACCATGCTGGTTAGCTCTGCGTTGAACAACCTCTGAGGTGGCTCAGCTACCCGCTCTGGTACAGCAGTCTCTGCTGGACTCACTTCAGATGAAGACTGTCAAGTCAAGTCAAGTCAATTTTATTTGTATAGCACATTTAAAAACAACCCACGTTGACCAAAGTGCTGTACATCTGATTAGGTACTAAGGGAAAAAATGAAACATCCAGTAGCACGCAAACAGTTCACAGCGCCTCCTCAATGAGCCTCAAATGCTAGGGAGTAGAAATAGGTTTTGAGCCTGGACTTAAAGGAGTCGATGGAGGGGGCAGTGGGCTGTAAGGGTGAACTGCCTTTTGGCCTTAGTTTTCTCTGGACCTATTCTTGGCTGATTCAGCTCTCAGCTCATCCTTGCATCTGATGTCCTCCTGAACAGCCTGCCTCCGGAGAACTAATCATTGGAAATTATCTCCCAGCTCTGTCCTTACAGCAGGAATATGGAACTCCAGGAGGTTGTCACGATGCTGAAATCAATAGAGCCACTACAAATACTGCTACACCAATATAGAGGTTCTAGACCATCCTATGGCTGTCTGCAACCCTTATTATTTGCTCTAATTGCCAAGATACTATCAGCAATACCTGTGACCTGATGCCAAACTCCGTCAAGATGTTCCGATTCATAACATCTGGCCACTTTTGTTGTCCATTCTTCAGTTACCCTTGTGAAGGTTGTATTGAGCTACTGCAGACCATACGGTGAAGGCATTCTCTGGTGAAGGTTGGGGGAGGTCTCCAAGATTTCGAACAAGCCACTCCGTTGGAATAGTAATACATATTCAGTTCAGGATGATGGAAAATCTGGCATTCTTTACTTTAAATTCCCAGTATCCGCGGTTTATTAATATTTTCATTTAGTTGGATATACTGTCTGCTTACTATGGAGTACTTTATTGCTCCTGCTCTAATATTTTAAAGAGTTTAAGTTGGTCTGAACTTTAGTTCACCTTGCAGATTAGTGATGCTGATGGTGCCAGCACATTGAGTTTTACAGAAAGACACAAATATAGCATAAGCTACCACTGAGGGAAATGAATGATTGAATCTCACTGAAAATTGTTTTGTTTTGGCTATGATTTTTCTTCATGTGACCACTCTTTGCTTTGCTGGGTGTAATGAAGATTATAATAAGGACCTGGTGCCCTGATATTCCATCCAAGGCAGACATAAATGGTGAAGATAATTAAACAAGTCATGATAGTCTCAATAAACTTTGGCATCAAACTTAACTGGCTTACTAAAGCTCATTGACTATTCAATCATGTTTGAATTTTCATAACCATTTACCCCCAAAACACAAATTATCCAAAGTCATATTTCTAATGTAAGGAATTATTGTGTTAACAGTGTTTCTTACTGAAAATGTGTACTTTGCTTATCCCACTGTTTTCCAGGACTGCCATTAGAAGAATCGGTTGAATTTGGGATCATCATGTGAGATCGATGGGTAGGTGATACCCACAGGTCCTTTCTCTGCCATCTCTAACACAGTAGTCTTTATGCAGTCTTTCCATTTGTTGGCTGTACATGATTTATTCAAACGGAAAGGTACTGTAGGTCTATACTATACCAACTCTTGCACTACCATCTCTTGCACTGCCATGGACTTGTTTTCTAAACGTGCCTTGTTTTTACATGGTGTTTTTCTTTTTAGTGTCTTGTACAATTAATGTGTAGCCTCTATGTAATTTATGTTTTTTCATGTTGTCTGAATCTATGTGGCTGTATTGCTGCTGTAAGCAAGATTTTTATTATTCATTCATTTTATTAATACATTCAAGAGAGAGCTAGATAGAGCGCTTAAGGATAGCGGAGTCAGGGGGTATGGGGAGAAAGCAGGAACGGGGTACTGATTGAGAATGATCAGCCATGATCGCATTGAATGGCGGTGCTGGCTTGAAGGGCCGAATGGCCTACTCCTGCACCTATTGTCTATCTATCTATCTATCTATTATACCTCAACCTCACTGTACTTGTGCATATGAAAATAAACTCAATTTGACATTAACTGATGCATTAGAAATTATCATCTAATCCTTCGTATATTATTAGGGACTAACAGTTCCTTGTTTCAGATGAGACGTTTACTTGAACCATGCAAATTAAACAAAGAACTCTTCAGTACAATAGGCCTTGGAAAGATTATAAAACTAAGAATGAGAAAATTTATTTGTCAATTTATTGTCAGTCCACTTAATGTGTCTCAAGGTAGGACCAAGTCAGTAATGTTATTTTGCCATACAAACACAGGAGAATATATAATGTTTCTCAAAGATTTACCGTACAATGTTTGAAGACATTGTGCAAATACACAGTGTGTGAAATGCTAGCTGTATTAATAACTCAGTGCCTCCTGCTAAAAATTGTGACACATGTTGTCAAATCTAGAGTGGTTTACCGTAGAGTCAACCATAAGTAGCTCACAAACAAAAGGTAATATGATGCAAATATAAAGTACAAACTGTAATGCTCCACTACACATGCCGCCTTAACATCAACCATATTCCTCATTGTATTAGGGTCACTGCTGGATCCATGCACAAGTCCACAGCTGAATGCAGTCAATTAGCTCCTAAATACACACAGCGTTTAAGCACAGATGCAAACCATTAGGACTAAATTCCAGTTTTGTTTCACTTCTAAAATCAATTTCTGTCAAGCAGCTGTTCCTGGACCAGCACTGGAATAAGTAGAGTACCACAGCAGAGTTGGTGATCCACAGCAATGGACACTCTGCTGTGTCAGTAGATTCTACTCTCAAAACCTGGGACAGTGCTTATCGCCAATGATTTCCCATTGCAAGGAACACTTTATGATATCAAACACCGAATTAAAGCATCACAATACTGTGAAACAGTGGTTCTCAGCATGCATCTCCATCTGCACATCTGGTTCAATTCCTGCATTGTTCTGACTGCACATCTGGCCTCATTCACTGCCTCACTTCGCTCACACATCTGGCCTATTTTCTACTTCACTTCCATTGCAGCCCAACTATGTTGTTGCCATTTGAAAGAATGATACTTTATTGTCACATGTGACAAGTCACTGTGATATTCTTTGTTTTGCATAAGGTATGCAAAGAGTTGCCACATAAAGGGCGCCGACAAAGTTACGAAGTATCCTGCGCCAGGTCCACCTTTGTTTCCCCCCACCCGCCATCACGGGCAGTTCCCCCACGCCAGATCCTCCTTTGTTCCAACCACACATCATTCCCCACCTCATTCTGCCCCACACCTGGCCTTGTTCCTCATCTCACTCTAGCCCATACCTGTAGGGGATGCATTATGTCTCTGCCTACACATCCATCTACCCAGTCAGTCGCCTCCTTTCCCATGTATGGTGGAGTCTGCAGATCCTACATTGGCCTCATCAATATTCCATGGAACTGAATTTGAAACAAATCATCCTCAGTCCTGAGGGAGTGCTTGAGAGGATGAAGGAAGCAAACAGAATGTTCAGGTTAGTTGGGTTACTCTCTGTAACTCTGTCGGAATGATAGGTCAAAGCAAATGAAATAACATACAACCTGAGGACTTTAACCAACCTAATCTAAGCTGAACATTCCATGCAAACTATAATGAGAGTTAGTGCTGTTTCCTAGCCAGGTCCAATTGATAGTTCTCATTTTAACTTGGATAACATATTGGAAATGTCCTTGGGTGATAGCAACCATCTCATTATTACATTTGATATGAACCCAATACTTGGGTTAAATGCGCACTGTCAGGAAGTTGTGGAATGACAAAAAAACACATTGTTTTGGAGGTAGAACTTAATAGATATTCAGCTAAGAGCAAATTAAACATTTTTTGAGAACTGCCAAAGTTGGTGATTGCAGACCAGATACATGATCATAAAATATTTACAAGACCACAGAAGGCAATATAAATAAGGAAAACAGGATCTGGAGGTGAATAGGGAAATAGGTTGGGAAAATATAGGGAAGAGCATGAGAACACTTAGAATGTGAAAAAGATCAGAGTAAGTAATGAGAATTAGAATTATGCATTTCAATGGAAATCAACATTAAATTGGGATTATCAAGGAAGATTTGAAAACACAGACTGCTTTAAACAGGGCAAAATTGAAATACATTGTATTGTATAAAAACTACATTGTGGAAAGAGGGTGTTTGGCACAGCCTATCCATTAGTGACAACAGGACAGATGGCCCGATGCCCCAGGATCACATTCCACCGGCCCGAGGGATGTTGTTTTGTTCAGGACCCCTGGAGGAGTTTTTCCGTTGGGAGCCTTGCGGATGAGACTTTGCCCCAGGCTTTGCTGGTTGTCAAAGCTGTCACTTTTACTGAATGAGCCTGAATAACATTTACAAGCATTTCAAGATTACTATGGATATTTTTTTCAATATTAAAAATGAAAGCTGTCCAATTATTTTTACGTCAACAGATCAAGAAGCCCATGTTTAGACAGACGGATCCCTCTCCCACACACATGCATCCTGAAAGCTAATCTTCCCATTGAATAGACTGACAATGGTGAGAACAAAATGGTCTTCTGTAGGAGATGTTCCAGCTCCAGCATCTTCCACTGTACATTTCCTTCATTGGAAATTCTAGTGCCTGTAATTCTTACTTGTGGGTTTGGGTGTGGGAGGTTGAGAGGGGATCTTGGGTAAAATATCTGGTTAATACCATCTTTCTGAAATGCTACTTCATCTTCATTTCCAATATTCTCACTTGTATTTCTCCTCCTCTTCCCTGGTCTATGAAAACAGCACAGGGAACGAAGCATCTGTTGTGTGGAGGTTGGCACTGAGGTTGATGGCTGTTAGAATCTCCCAGTAGTCCCCAATTTCAAATGATCACGACTACAACACTGCATATTTCTTAATATGCTGAAGACATTATTTTAATGAACATTATGGCGTGTAATTTTCTGATGCAATAGTTATTTGCATGGGGAGTCAGTACCATAGGAAGTCAGGAAAAAGCTACCTTGGCCACATTTAAATCTGCACCCCAGAGAATCATAGCATTGCTGTACAGTGAGATGTAGGGGTGAGGCGAGGCGTTGCTGGTGGGGAGTGGTGGTGATGAGGGGCTGCAATGTGAATATGATGAAATCACCCAGATAGTATTTGCAAGTATGTCAAATAATGGCAACTTAAATTCAATTCAAGTTACAACGATAAGTTTTACATAGAGGGATAAAAGATGGGAATCTCATTGACCTAATGGTCTCACACTGGACTGGAGAAAGCCTAAAACCGATTAGGGAATGCTGATATGACAAAAGATAGAAACATAGACATAGAAACGTAGAAAATAGGTGCAGGAGTAGGCCATTCGGCCCTTCGAGCCTGCACCGCCATTCAATATGATCATGGCTGATCATCCAGCTCAGTAACCTGTACCTGCCATCTCTCCATACCCCCTGATCCCTTTAGCCACAAGGGCCACATCTAACTACCTCTTAAATATAGCCAATGAACTGGCCTCAACTACCTTCTGTGGCAGAGAATTCCACAGACTCATCACTCTCTGTGTGAAGAAATGTTTTCTCACCTCGGTCCTAAAAGACTTCCCCCTTATCCTTAAGCTGTGACCCCTGGTTCTGGACTTCCCCAACATCGGGAACAATCTTCCCGCATCTAGCCTCTCCAACCCCTTAAGAATTTTATGTTTCTATAAGATCCCCCCTCAGTCTTCTAAATTCCAGCGAGTATATGCCTAGTCTATCCAGTCTTTCTTCATATGAAAGTCCTGCCATCCCAGGGATCAATCTGGTCCTGTGACTGTGATCAATTACTGCAGAGCAGCAATCACCAACACAAAACTCTGGGCTATATATTTTTTATGCAGTGCAATCTGAATAATGAGAACCATGTTTCGCACCATAACTTCATTCCAACTATATCATAAAGTTCACATGTGTGTATAATTGGATTTTTAACCACACTTGCATCAAAGAAGTGGTACAGAATATATTCCAAGGGAATTAGGGACCTAACTCTGCCCGAAGCCCAAACATACTGTACCCAGAGGTATACAGTGCTCATAAATCTAACACTGGTAATGTTACATTCTGTTCTTGTAAATAAATCGACAAGAAAGTGGTGCAAAGGAAGGTAGCAATTCTGATTCCCTTTATTAGAATTTCCCTTTGCTATCGATCCTGAATTTGGGTGTTACATGGGAATATTTATGAGGTCCACTTCCAATTCCTTACCTCTTGTTCAATTCCCATGGTCAAGCAAGAACTGGTATTTGCCATCCTTTTTGCCCCTCATTCTAAAACTGCATTCCATTAGGAAGGTGCGTTCGGGTTAACCATCCAATAATCCCATCTTTCCATCCCAATTATCACCCCTGCTAGGTGTTGCTTGGATGGTGGCAGTAAACTAGGTGCAATTGCTGTAAAATAAAATTGAGAGTAAAGCATCGTTCGTCCCACGATGCTCCATATGGACCTTAATGTTTGACAACATTACAACCTAATCATGCCTACTTTGAAGAAGATAGACACAAAAAGCTGGAGAAACTCAGCGGGTCGGACAGCATCTCTGGAGAAAGGGAATAGGTGACTTTTTGGGTCAAGACCCTTCTTCAGACAAAGGGTCCGAAGAAGGGTCTCGACCTGAAACAACACCTATTCCTTTTTCTTTTCTTCAAGAGATGCTGTTTGACCCATTGAATTACTCCAGCTGTTTGTGTCTATCTTCGGTTTAAACCAGCATCTGGAGTTCCTTCCTACACATACCTACATACCATTCGGCCCATCAAGCCTACTCCGCCATTCAATCATGGCTGATCTATCTTTCCCTCCTAACCCCATTCTCCTGCCTTCTCTCCATAACCTCTGACACCTGTACTAATCAAAAATCTATCTATCTCTGCCTTAAAAATATCCACTGACTTGGCCTCTACAGCCTTCTGTGGCAAAGAATTCCACAGATTCATCACCCTCTGACTAAATAAATTCCTCCTCATCTCCTTTCTAAAAGAACATCCTTTAATTCTGAGGCTATGACCTCTAGTCCTAGACTCTCCCACTAGTGGAAAGATCCTCTCCACATCCACCTCCTGACCTCTGGTTTATTCTTCCAGAGGGCTATGTTTTTATTCATTCACGTTTGGGAGCAATGCTGTCAAAGCCAGCATTTATTGCCTATCATAATTGGATTTGAGAAGATGATGGTGAGCCATATGTTTGAACTGCTGCGGTCCTTCTGGTGAAGGTATTTCCACAATGTTTCAAGATATGGATTTCTAGAATTTAGTCCTAGCTATAATGAGGGAACACCAATATTTCTCTAAGTCTTGCATGGGAATGTAGGTGATGGTATTTCCAACCACTTGCTTCCTTCATCCTTCTTGCTGGTAGAGATGATATATTCGCATATATGATGGCAGATGCTATACACTGCAGCGAGTGTTTGCCATTGTCCTAGCGAATTAATGTTTATGTGGTGAAGGGGGTGCCTGTCAAGTAGACTGCTTTGTCCTGCATGGTATTAAGCTTCTTGAGTGTGGGAATTATACTCCTTCAGGAAAGTGGAGAATATTCCAGAACACTCCTGATTTATGCCTTGCAAATAACGGAAAAGCTCTTAGGTATCAGGTGGTGAATTACTCACCACAAGATGCCCAGCCTCTCACCTGATCTTGCAGCCATAGGCTGGTCAAGTTGAGTTTCTTGTCAATGGTGACTCCCAAGATATAGTTTCTGAGGGAAATGGTAATGGTAATGCATTGAATATCCCTTGTTGGAAGCCATTATGACTAGACACTTCTGTGGAGGGTATTAATTGCCCAAATGTAGTCTAATTCTCAATATGCCTGCAAGGACTGCTTCTTTTGCTCAGGTATTGTGAGGGAAATTAAACATTGTGCAATCATCACCAATATCATCATTTCAGAATTTATGATGAAAGGAAGGTCAATAATGAAGCAGTTGAAGATAGTTGGCCAAAGGAAATGGTTCTGGGGAACTTCTGCAGTTATATCCTGTGGCTGGCATTATTGACTTCCGATAACTACAACTATCTTCCTTTGTGCAAGGTATAATTATACCAATTGAAATATTTTCCCTTGATGCCCAATCATTGCAGTTTCACCAGGGCTTCTTGATGCCACACTTTGTCAAGAGCAGTCACTCTCCCCTCATTTCTGTAACTTGATTGGATGAGGTCTGAAGGTGAATGCAAAAAGACTTGCTTGAAGCTGAGTGGTTCTGGCGAAAATAAATGTTGCATGATAACACTGTGAATAACACCTGTCATCACTGACTGACAGAAGACGGGAAGATAATTAGACAAAATTGATTTTTTGAGAACAAAATTGCTTGGGGAATTTTTCAGTATTGTTGGGCAGATGTTGACGATGTAATTACATTGAAACAAGCCTACGATAGGGCAGCCAAGATGTTGTCAAGCCCCACAACCTTTCGTACATCAAATTGCTGTCAACCATTTCTTGGTATTACTTGGTGTGAATTGATATTAGCTAAAGCCTGGCTTCTGTTATTGACGATCTCAGGAGGAACCTGAGATGAATCATCCACTTGGCACTTCTGGCTGTGCATAGCTGTGACTGCATTAACCTGGCTTTTAATATGGACAGTGGACCCCAGCACCCACAGGACGCTGGCCAAGATTTCAGCAAGCTGAGTCTGTGTAGCCTGTCTTCACCACTTTTTAAGCAACACTAGAAGTAGCAGGAAGATTCAGGCTTTGTAAGCAAAAGGGATATGCTCTGTGAGGCAGTAAATAGATTTGTGCTATTTATTTAGCTCCTTTTCACTTTCCTGCCTTATTTATTTTGGGGCCTGCTTGTTAGGAATGATCTGACTTGTTTGGTGGTTAATGTGAAGATAGAAATTGACAAGGATGGATGTAAGATGTTCAAATATCTGTGGAGGGAACATTTTGGGTTGTGACCTTTATTCAGACTGATAGAATAGCTGGGGTGGGGTTGGAGAGAGAAAGTTAGAAAAGGGAGGTTGGGGTCGGAACCACCGAGTTCCTCCAGCACTTTGTTTTTTTACTCAGGATTCCAGCATTTGCAGTTCCTTGTGCCTCCAGGTTACTCAGACATGTCATGGGAACCATGCATTAATGTGAACATCCTTGGTATCTTAAGAAGAGGTGGGAGCATCAGATTTATATTACTGTTAGTAGTCTTCTTCCTTTTCCCTACATAAACTAGTAGATGGAAGCTTTTTGCCTGATTCCTTCACTTGCTGTTGACACCAATTTTCAGACATGCAGACATGTCAAGAAAATTCTATCTCTAGAAAATAAAGAACAGGAAAAACAATAATGGAACCATTAGGGACTTTGTGTTACTATGCCTACTTATTTTGGATTTTGCACAATAGTAGCCTAGTTAACTTTAGAATAACTGATAATTTATTGTCGCTGTTGCATTTAATGTTCCTGTGAAGGTGTAGCAAGTAAGAACTTCGTTGTTCTGGTTCATATCCAGCACGTATGACAAATAAACACTCTTGACTCTTGAAATAGTCAACACAGCATCAATGGAGAGAGAAGCAGCGTTAATGTCAATGACCTTCTATCTATTGTATAGGTTGCATCCCCTTGCTGGCCGCATGTCTTTGCTCATTTCCTCTTGGCTGTGCTATTGAAGACTAGTCTGAGGAAGGGTCCCGACCCAAAACATCGGTTTTCAAGGTCTTCCAGAGATGCTGCCTGACCCGCTGAGTTACTCCAGCACTTTGAGTTTTTGTTTTGCAAAGCTGCAGTTCATTGTGTCAGCAGCAGGCTGGTGAACATTTTCTGGTCAAATTGATCCACATTGAGGCAGTCAGAGCAGTACTTATCTTGCAGTGAAACGCAAGACTTCCAAAGAGCATAAAATAAGCATCATAGTTTCAGGAAACTAGAGAACCATGTCAACTCAATAGAAACTGAAGAATATGTTGTGATATGACTCGAATTGGGAAATTCACATCTGCCAATTGGCAACCATCTTCTCCTGAAGCAGTCACATGTATGCAGCATTTCACCCTCCAGAGAAATAAGGAAGCCAGGTTTAAGCTACCAATGTGCAAATTATTTCCCAGTATTTAATCTCCTCCCATCCCTAAACTCACATGCATGTTCCTGTCTCAACCATAGTGTACATAACTATACTGCATCTCGTAATAAACCTATGAGTGTCTGATTATGAATACCCACTCTACCACATAACAATCACAAATATTTTGCAATGTGAGCTGGAAATGTAATGTAGAATTTTTGTTTTTCACACCCTTCCATCTCTTCTAACGAGACAATAACAGTGACAGTGTAGGAAAGGAGGTGATAGCAGAAATGATTGGCAGGAGACCATGTTCACACAGAGGTGAATAGTAATTAGATTTTTGCAGAAGGCTTAAGACTGCATTGTGGCAGTGCTATGATAGCCTCAATATGTTATTAGACTGCAGTTCTGTTTGCTCATTAACCTTCTGCGTCATTAACTTGTTTCTGAAAAAAACATTAATGTTTAAAAGGCACAATTTCTACACCACATCCTTATTAACTCGGTGTGTAAAATATATTTTGGAGTCATATTACTGTGGATACTGACATAAAACTGAATAGTGTATAGATTCGATGCGAATGTTGTATAAATTTGGGCACTGGTAAACAAAGACTTATCTGTTTCTTGCATGTTGATAATTCACCATGAAGATCTACTCATGAAATGTAATTAGAGATTGTGTTGGCCTGCAACCCGATCCAACATTGGAGAATTGCCTGTGAATTAATAAAATAAATATTTCTTTGCAATTTCACTGTATCAATGAACAGACAAGCTTACTCATTATTCACAACAATCTTACAGATCTTAAAATTTAGACAGCTGATACAAGTAATTAAACAAAAAACTAATTACTGCCACTGCATTGAGCTATTATATCATCACTCCAGTAGCTTCTCGAAATCATGACATACAGTATACTAGATAATATCAATTGTGATCAAACAAATAGGAAAATGTAGCTGATAATTAGCATTATATATTTTGGGTGCATTTGGCAGCTGCAAAACACATTGCACTTGCTGTTTTCCATCAGTCTTAGGTAATGCTCTGGCAATAGTAATTATTTGACATAAATCCCCCTCAAAATGGTTACATTTTAACCTCAGGGATTCTGATAATATCCTGCCAGAGAGCTTGTGTTGTCCCAAATTTCCGGTTGTTTGAATTTGTGTCTTGTTTTTTGGGACTGCATGATGTCCTGGTGTAGAAATATGCCTAGCAAGACAGCACATCGATAAGGTATAAGCACCCCAATTATTTTTAAATCCAGTGTTAGTGCACAGCAAAGCAAACATCCAATAAATAAAAGAATCAGAGTTAAAAAATTAAGCTATCACTATTTGAGTCTTTGATATCGATTGTTTACTTGAGTGATAGTTAACTATAATTTTGAAACTTTACTTTATTTATCTTGAAAGTTGTGTATGGAAGAATGAAAGAACCTTTTGAACAGGCAAACAGGTTGGATTATGTTTTGACTAACAGACATGAAAAACTGACTATTGTTTTTTTCCAAATCTTACAGAGCTAATATCTGACTACGGAATTTAACAGATGGGACTAGGTTGTAGGGTAGTGATGGGGGCATTGGATCTTATTTCACAGAGATATATAGTATCTCTCTGCTGAGTAATACCAAGAAATGGTTGACAGCAATTTGATGCACGAAAGGTTGTGGGGCTTGACAACATCTTGGCTGCCCTATCGTAGGCTTGTTTCAATGTAATTACATCGTCAACATCTGCCCAACAATACTGAAAAATTCCCCAAGCAATTTTGTTCTCAAAAAATCAATTTTGTCTAATTATCTTCCCGTCTTCTGTCAGTCAGTGATGACAGGTGTTATTCACAGTGTTATCATGCAACATTTATTTTCGCCAGAACCACTCAGCTTCAAGCAAGTCTTTTTGCGTTCACCTTCAGACCTCATCATAGCCTTGATCCAATCAAGTTACAGAAATGAGGGGAGAGTGACTGCTCTTGACAAAGTGTGGCATCAAGAAGCCCTGGTGAAACTGCAATGATTGGGCATCAAGGGAAAATATTTCAATTGGTATAATTATACCTTGCACAAAGGAAGATAGTTGTAGTTATCGGAAGTCAATAATGCCAGCCACAGGATATAACTGCAGAAGTTCCCCAGAACCATTTCCTTTGGCCAACTATCTTCAACTGCTTCATTATTGATCTTCCTTTCATCATAAATTCTGAAATGATGATATTGGTGATGATTGCACAATGTTTAATTTCCCTCACAATACCTGAGCAAAAGAAGCAGTCCTTGCAGGCATATTGAGAATTAGACTACATTTGGGCAATTAATACCCTCCACAGAAGTGTCTAGTCATAATGGCTTCCAACAAGGGATATTCAATGCATTACCATTACCATTTCCCTCAGAAACTATATCTTGGGAGTCACCATTGACAAGAAACTCAACTTGACCAGCCACATAAATACTATGGCTGCAAGATCAGGTGAGAGGCTGGGCATCTTGTGGTGAGTAATTCACCACCTGATACCTAAGAGCTTTTCCGTTATTTGCAAGGCACAAGTCAGGAGTGTTCTGGAATATTCTCCACTTTCCTGAAGGAGTATAACTCCCACACTCAAGAAGCTCAATACCATGCAGGACAAAGCAGTCTACTTGACAGGCACCCCCTTCACCACATAAACATTAATTCGCTAGGACAATGGCAAACACTCGCTGCAGTGTATAGCATCTGCCATCATATATGCGAATATATCATCTCTACCAGCAAGAAGGATGAAGGAAGCAAGTGGTTGGAAATACCATCACCTACATTCCCATGCAAGACTTAGAGAAATATTGGTGTTCCCTCATTATAGCTAGGACTAAATTCTAGAAATCCATATCTTGAAACATTGTGGAAATACCTTCACCAGAAGGACCGCAGCAGTTCAAACATATGGCTCACCATCATCTTCTCAAATCCAATTATGATGGGCAATAAATGCTGGCTTTGACAGCTATGCATTGCTCCCAAACGTGAATGAATAAAAACATAGCCCTCAGGGATTCTGATAATATCCTGCCAGAGAGCTTGTGTTGTCCCAAATTTCCGGTTGTTTGAATTTGTGCCTTGTTTTTTGGGACTGCATGATGTCCTGGTGTAGAAATATGCCTAGCAAGACAGCACATCGATAAGGTATAAGCACCCCAATTATTTTTTAATCCAGTGTTAGTGCACAGCAAAGCAAACATCCAATAAATAAATGAATCAGAGTTAAAAAATTAAGCTATCACTATTTGAGTCTTTGATATCGATTGTTTACTTGAGTGATAGTTAACTATAATTTTGAAACTTTACTTTATTTATCTTGAAAGTTGTGTATGGAAGAATGAAAGAACCTTTTGAACAGGCAAACAGGTTGGATTATGTTTTGACTAACAGACATGAAAAACTGACTATTGTTTTTTTCCAAATCTTACAGAGCTAATATCTGACTACGGAATTTAACAGATGGGACTAGGTTGTAGGGTAGTGATGGGGGCATTGGATCTTATTTCACAGAGATATATAGTATCTCTCTGCTGAGTAATACCAAGAAATGGTTGACAGCAATTTGATGCACGAAAGGTTGTGGGGCTTGACAACATCTTGGCTGCCCTATCGTAGGCTTGTTTCAATGTAATTACATCGTCAACATCTGCCCAACAATACTGAAAAATTCCCCAAGCAATTTTGTTCTCAAAAAATCAATTTTGTCTAATTATCTTCCCGTCTTCTGTCAGTCAGTGATGACAGGTGTTATTCACAGTGTTATCATGCAACATTTATTTTCGCCAGAACCACTCAGCTTCAAGCAAGTCTTTTTGCGTTCACCTTCAGACCTCATCATAGCCTTGATCCAATCAAGTTACAGAAATGAGGGGAGAGTGACTGCTCTTGACAAAGTGTGGCATCAAGAAGCCCTGGTGAAACTGCAATGATTGGGCATCAAGGGAAAATATTTCAATTGGTATAATTATACCTTGCACAAAGGAAGATAGTTGTAGTTATCGGAAGTCAATAATGCCAGCCACAGGATATAACTGCAGAAGTTCCCCAGAACCATTTCCTTTGGCCAACTATCTTCAACTGCTTCATTATTGATCTTCCTTTCATCATAAATTCTGAAATGATGATATTGGTGATGATTGCACAATGTTTAATTTCCCTCACAATACCTGAGCAAAAGAAGCAGTCCTTGCAGGCATATTGAGAATTAGACTACATTTGGGCAATTAATACCCTCCACAGAAGTGTCTAGTCATAATGGCTTCCAACAAGGGATATTCAATGCATTACCATTACCATTTCCCTCAGAAACTATATCTTGGGAGTCACCATTGACAAGAAACTCAACTTGACCAGCCACATAAATACTATGGCTGCAAGATCAGGTGAGAGGCTGGGCATCTTGTGGTGAGTAATTCACCACCTGATACCTAAGAGCTTTTCCGTTATTTGCAAGGCACAAGTCAGGAGTGTTCTGGAATATTCTCCACTTTCCTGAAGGAGTATAACTCCCACACTCAAGAAGCTCAATACCATGCAGGACAAAGCAGTCTACTTGACAGGCACCCCCTTCACCACATAAACATTAATTCGCTAGGACAATGGCAAACACTCGCTGCAGTGTATAGCATCTGCCATCATATATGCGAATATATCATCTCTACCAGCAAGAAGGATGAAGGAAGCAAGTGGTTGGAAATACCATCACCTACATTCCCATGCAAGACTTAGAGAAATATTGGTGTTCCCTCATTATAGCTAGGACTAAATTCTAGAAATCCATATCTTGAAACATTGTGGAAATACCTTCACCAGAAGGACCGCAGCAGTTCAAACATATGGCTCACCATCATCTTCTCAAATCCAATTATGATGGGCAATAAATGCTGGCTTTGACAGCTATGCATTGCTCCCAAACGTGAATGAATAAAAACATAGCCCTCAGGGATTCTGATAATATCCTGCCAGAGAGCTTGTGTTGTCCCAAATTTCCGGTTGTTTGAATTTGTGCCTTGTTTTTTGGGACTGCATGATGTCCTGGTGTAGAAATATGCCTAGCAAGACAGCACATCGATAAGGTATAAGCACCCCAATTATTTTTTAATCCAGTGTTAGTGCACAGCAAAGCAAACATCCAATAAATAAATGAATCAGAGTTAAAAAATTAAGCTATCACTATTTGAGTCTTTGATATCGATTGTTTACTTGAGTGATAGTTAACTATAATTTTGAAACTTTACTTTATTTATCTTGAAAGTTGTGTATGGAAGAATGAAAGAACCTTTTGAACAGGCAAACAGGTTGGATTATGTTTTGACTAACAGACATGAAAAACTGACTATTGTTTTTTTCCAAATCTTACAGAGCTAATATCTGACTACGGAATTTAACAGATGGGACTAGGTTGTAGGGTAGTGATGGGGGCATTGGATCTTATTTCACAGAGATATATAGTATCTCTCAATCAAAGGAAACACTCCATTTTATTTTGTTTATCAGTAAATACCCAGTTCAAATTTACAAAATGAGCGAATGCAGCACCGGAGACTCAGGTTCGATCCTGACTACGGGTGCTGCACTGTAAGGAGTTTGTACGTTCTCCCCGTGACCTGCGTGGGTTTTCTCCGAGATCTTCGGTTTCCTCCCACACTCCAAAGACGTACAGGTATGTAGGTTAATTGGCTGGGTAAAATGTTTTTTTTTTTAAATTGTCCCTAGTGGGTGTAGGATAGTGTTAATGTGCGGGGATCACTGGGCGGCCACTTGGAGGGCCGAAAAGGCCTGTTTCCGGCTGTATATATATGATATGATATATGATATGATATGATATGACAAAAGTCATGTAACATTCTGCATAAACAAAACTTGATACAAAAAGTACTTTTTGAACATTGAAAAGAGTGCAGTA
Organism: Rhinoraja longicauda; assembly: GCF_053455715.1. Taxonomy (NCBI): domain Eukaryota; kingdom Metazoa; phylum Chordata; class Chondrichthyes; order Rajiformes; family Arhynchobatidae; genus Rhinoraja; species Rhinoraja longicauda. The sequence goes on from NC_135954.1 coordinate 49,651,794, forward strand.
AAATAGTAGCTATGGTATTTATTATATAATTTCTGGTTCAAAGTCACAACTTTTTTTTGATCATGTGACATTGAAATGATAGTCTAGTAGCAGATTTTTAATCATGAGTATTAATTACGAATGGAGAACATTCAATTGGCAAGAGGTATTGAACATTATATTGCATGGAATCATACAATATAGAGAGAAATTATTAACTGCAATATGTTTGTGCTGACACTCTGAAGGCTCTGTATTTATCCTTGTTCTCCTATTCTTTCTGCTTGTTTCCAGGGTTGCCATCTTGTTGTGTTGGAAAAGCTTGTCTGTGCCTAAGATCCTGAGAGCTAAACTGTCTGCAGGGTCACCCATTGGGGACAGTTACGTTTTTAGTTTAGAGATACAATGCGGAAACAGGCCCTTCGGCCCAGCGCACATTAACACTATCCTACACACATTAGGGACAATTTATGTTTATAGAAAGCCAATTAACCTACAAATTTGTACTTCTTTGGAGTGTGGGAGGAAACCCACGCGGTCACGGGGAGAACGTACAAACTCCGTACAGACGTATTTGGGATCGAACCCAGGTCTCTGGCGCTGAAAACGCTGTAAGGCAGCAACTCCACCGATGCGCCATTGTGGTGCCCTTTGTTCTCCCGTGCCGTGCCGTGATGTTCTCATTGTGCCGGCAGGTCGAGGGCGACGTTCCTGACAAAGTGCGGCCCAGGAAGAAGACCTTTCTTCGGTGAAGCAGGTGAAGAATGGTGGCTGGCCAATGGGCACAGCACGACAATGACTGAGAGGACGGAGGAAGGCTGTAGCAGGGAGAGCCTCCCAACTGCCGTGAAGTCCATGCCGTTGGATCTGGATCTGTCTCTGGCAAGAGCCGTAGCTGTCCATGCACCAATCTCCGACTTGTAAAAGATGTCATGCACCTGGAGGGACAGAAAAGACCCATCAGGACCCACACTCGACTTTGACTGATCGCCGATGATGATGATTCTTTCTGCAACGTCTTACAAGCTTTTCTTTTTTAAATGAACATCCAATAGGCAATAGGTGCAGGAGTAGGCTATTCAGCCGTTCGAGCCAGCACCACCATTCAATGTGATCATGGCTGATCATTCACAATCAGTACCCAGATCCTGCCCTCTCCCCATACCCCCTGACTCCGCTATCATTAAGAGCTCTATCTAACTATCCAATTCCCTTTATAAAGTTATTCTTGAATCTGCCCACTTTCAGGTGATGCATCCAGAACATAACAATCCACTAAATAAATAAATCTTCCCATCTCCACCATGACTTCATAGAATCATGCATATTTATAGTCCAGAAACCAATTCAGCTCATGGTATCAATACCAGCGACATATGCCAATTCTATTATTTAGTTCTTTATCCATTGTCCTGTTGCTGATGGAGACTGTGGCCAATGGAGCCTCGGCCGGTGGAGCCCTGGGTCGATGGAGTCCACAGCTGGGCCCTGGGTCGATGGAGTCCACAGCTGGGCCCTGGGTCGAAGGTGTCCGCGGCTGGCCCCTGGGTCGATGGAATCCGTGCTGGGACCTGGGTTGATGGAGTCCGTGCTGGGACCTGGGTTGATTGGGTCCACGGCTGGGGCCTGGGTCGATGGAGTCCACGGCTGGGGCCTGGGTTGATGGAGTCCGTGGCTGGGGCCTGGGTTGATGGAGTCCACGGCTGAGGCCTGGGTCAATGGAGTCCACAGCTGGGGTCTGGGTTGATGGAGCCCACGGTTGAGGCTTGGGTCAGCACCATGGGGGTGTCAGGAGGGGACCCGGCAGCCATAGTGGAGAGGTTGGTACAGTGGTCGATGGGGGTACCGACGGATGGACAAGGACGGACTCGTGGAAGTGAAGACGCCGCCGCCGGGGGAAAGAACAAAGGAGGACCCGGTGTGGGGGGACCGCCGTAAGGGGGATGGAAGAACAATAGTGGACCCGGCATGGTGGGACCTCCGTGAGGGGGGGGAGGAGGGAGGAGGGAGGCGGGATACTTTGTAAGTTTGTCAGAGACTTTTATGTGGCGACGATTTTCATACCTTGGGTATGCAAGCAAAGAATTTCACTGTGAGTTGTCACATGTGACAATAAGGCATTCATTCATCATGGCACTTCAAAGTTTATTGTTATGCTTAAAATCTGAATTCAGTAGGGGGAATCAAAGGGCAGATTAGTAGCCAGAGATACAGAAATTGCAGATGCTGGTTTACAAGGAAAACACAAAATGCTGGAGCAACAGGTCAGACAGCATTTCTGGAGGACATGGGCAAGCATCGTCTTGGGTTTGGATCTTTCTTCAGATTATTTAAATGGAGAAGGACTGTAAATGGGTGAAGTTCAGAGGGTTGTAGGTGTTCTAGTACATGAATTGCAATAAATTAGCAGGGGAGTGGGATCTCATACAGGACAGTTTCTGGTGAGAGGTTAGAAGTTGGTATGGAGGGAGGTGAGAGAAAGGTTGGAGGAAAGAGTAGACAGAAGAAAAACAGAGAGCGAGGAAGGAAGGTTGGTTTAAACTGCTGGTATTTTAATGCAAGAGGCCTGACGAGTAAAGGGCCTGTCCCACTTAGGCGATTGTTTTGGTGACTGCCGCCGACTGTCAAAGTCGTAGCAGATCGCCAAACTTTTCTTTTACCTGACGACAATGACCACGACAATGCCGAGTCAGGTCGAGATTACAGCGTCTTCTGAAACATCGCAAAAATTCCCACGCTGTCAATGCTTCTCCGACGTCCTGGTTTTCACTGAAATCACTGACAAGTCGGTAAGTACTTGAGAATTTTGAACTATAACACCTTGTATGGGTTACTTAAAAACCAAGCTTCACTGTAACAAGGAATAAACTGGATTTACTTCCAGTTTACTAATAGCTGTATTAAAAATATATATTTTAAAAGTGGTTAAGTGGATTTTTGTGAAAAGTATGTGGGCATTCCTTGAAAATGTAAGGGAGATGTATATCTGCATTCTGGGTTGAATATCTGGGTTTGGAGCCTACTTTAAATGTAATGGCTGAGGCCAAAAACATCGCGAAAATTCCCACGCTCACCTGACCGTCAAACTGTCGCCCCCAATCTACCTGTCAAATGTCCTGACAGTAAATAAATATCGTTAAACACAAGCATTTTATGGTATTTTGAAATGACTTTACTTGTTTTAATATTATGTGCTTCTAAATGCATTTTACGAGAACCTAGCAAACCTGGGGACAGCATGTGACAGCGGCCGCAATAAGCTACGATACCTGGCGACAAGCCAGCTGTCGCCGAGAAATTTCAAACCGTTTGATTTCTCAGCGATGCGCCGAGATCCACTACGATCCACTAGGATCTTTGGAAGACTCCTCACGATCATGCCCGAGACACCCCAGCGAGCTGTCGGCGACAGCCTAGTCGGCAGCAGTCGCCTTAAAATTGCCTAAGTGGGACAGGCCCTTAAGGCAGATGAGCCTAGGGCATGGATAGGTACGTGCAACAGGGACGTTGGAGTCTGGTTAAGAGAGGGGCAGGACTGGCAGCTCAATGTTCAGTGTTACAGGTGCTTCAGAGAAGACAGGGATGAGGGTAAAAGGGGAGGGGAGGGGGGCTTATATTGGTGGTTAAGGAGGATGTCATGGCAGTAGTCAGAGGTGATATTATGGACGGTTTGTCTAGTGAGGCCGAGGAACAAGAAAGGGATGATCACCTTGTTGGGGGTGTACTCAGACCCACAAATAGCCAATTGGAATGAGAACAAATATGCCAGGAGATTGCATGTCAAATAAAGTTGTTGTCGTAGGGGATTTTAACTTTCCCAATATTGTCTGGGAAAATCATAGTGTGAAAGGTTTGGATGGGGTGCATTTTCTCAAAGGTGTTCAGGAGAGTTCATGAGAGCCATCAGCAACATGTAGAGGGCCCGCATGTGAGAGGGCAATACTTGATCAAGTCTTGGGAAATCGGGAAGGGCAAGTGAATGAAGTGTTTGTGGAGGAGCCTTTTGGGACCAGTGACCACTGTTCGATTAGCTTTAAGATAATTAAGGATAGGGACCAAGAGGGCCCATGTGTAATAAAAAATGCTAAATTTGGGTAAGGCCAACTTTGAGGGTATGAAGTTTCGCATGAGTTCATTGGAGCAGGTTGTTTGAGGGGAAAGGGATATTAGCCAAGTGGGATGTTTTTAAAAGTATGCTGCCAAAAGCTCAGGATATGCACGTCCATGTTAGAGTGATGGGCATTGCAGGCAAACGTTAGGAAGCTTGGCTGACGAGAGAAATTGAGGCATTTGTCAAGAATAAGAAGGATGCATGGGACAAGTATAGGCAGCTGTGATCAAGTATATCCCTGGAGGAGTTTCAGGAACTAAGGAGCAAAGTAAAAAAGGAAATTAGAAGGGCAAAAATGGGCCAGGAGATAGCTCTGGCAGGTCGCATTAAGGACAACCCCAAGAGATTTTATAAATACATATGTGGGTAAAGGGTAACTAGAGAGAGAGTGGGACCCCTCAGGAATCAAAGTGATCAACTCCGTGTGGAGCCACAGGAGATGGACAAGGTCCTCAATGAGTATGTCTCTGCATTTACCGAGGACAAAGACAGGAGGACGGAGGAACTTGGCGCAGTCAATCGAAGTGTCTTGAGAGCATTCAGTGTTACGGTTGAAGAGATGCTGAAGGTATTGTCGTGTATGAAGGTAGACAAATCTCCAGGGCCTGATGAGATATACCTCGAGGACATTGTGGGAAACCAGAGAGGAAATCGCGGGAGACCTAGTTGAAATTTACGAGTCGTCTTTAAATACAAGAGAGGTGCAGGAAGACTGGAGGGTGGCAAATGTTGTGCCTTTATTCAAGAAGGGCTGCAGGAAAATTACTGAAAAATGTGAGATGTTGCATTTTAGGAAGTCTAGCATGGGCAGGTCCTACACAGTGAATGGTAGGGTTCTGGGGAGTGTTGTAGAGCAGGAGGATCGAGGAGTGCAGGTACACGTTTCCTTGAAGGTGCAGTCACAGGTAGAGTTTTGGTACATTGGCCATCATCATTCAGAATATTGAGTATAGAAGTTGGGAGGTCATGTTGCAGTTGTATAATACGTTGGCGACGCCGCATTTAAAGTATTGTGTTCAGTTCTGGGCACCATGTTATAGGAAAGATGTTGTCAAGCTGGAAAGTATACAGAGAAGATTTATGAGGATGTTGCCAGGACTAGTGGGTCTGAGCTATAGACCATAGAACATAGCACATAGAAAACAGAGGCAGGAGTGGGCCATTTGGCCTTTGAGCCAGCACCGCCATTCAATATGATCATGGCTGATCATCCATAATCAGTACCCCATTCTTGATTTTTCCCCGTATCCCTTGATCCCGTTAGGTCTAAGAGCTATATCTAACTTTCTCTTGCAAACGTCCAGTAAATTGGCCCCCATTGCCTTCTGTGGCAGAGAATTCCACAGATTCACAACTCTCTGGGTGAAAAAGTATTTCCTCATCTCAGTCCTAAATGGCCTAGCCTTTAATGTTACACTGTGACCCCTGGTTCTGGACCCCACCAACATGGGGAACATTGTTCCTGCATCTAGCCTGTCCAATCCCTGAAGAATTTTAGATGTTTCTATAAGAGCCCCCTCTCATCCTTCTAAATTCCAGTAAATATAAGCCCAGTCGATCCATTCTTTCATCATATGTCAGTCCCACCATCCCGGGAATTAACCTGCTGAACCTACCCTCAATATCAAGAATGTCCTTCCTCAAATTAGGAGACCAAAACTGTACACAATACTCCTGGTGTGGTCTCACCAGGGCCCTGTATAACTGCAGTAAGACCTCCTTGCTCTTATACTAAAATCTTCTCGCTCTGAAGGCGAAAATGCCATTTGCTTTCTTGATTGCATGCTTACTTTCAATGATTGATGTACAAGGACGCCCAAGTCTTGTTGCACCTCCCTTTTTCCTAATCTTACACCATTCAGATAATAATTTGCCTACTGGTTTTACCACCAAAGTGGATAGCCTCACATACAGAATACAGAGCTTTATTGTCATTCGATACCGAGATACCGAACGAAATTACATTTTTAGCAGTCACAGAACACAACAAAAAAGAAAAGAACACAAGACACAGGACCCCAACACAAACATCCATCACAGTGACTCCAAACACCCCCTCACTGTGATGGAAGGCAACAAAACGTCCACTCTCTTCCCCCACGCCCACGGACAGACAGCTCGACCCCTACCGAGGCGGCCGACCCGCACAGCTCCCGCAAGGGGATGGAAGTCCCCGCGGCCGAGCCGCACCGGGTGCTGAAACGTCCCGCGGCCGTACCGGGCGATGGAAGGCCCCGCGCCCGAGCCGTACTGGGCGATGGAAGGCCCCACGGCCGAGCCGCGCCGGGCGCTGCTAAGTCCCGCGGCCGAGCCGCGCCGGGCGATGGAAGGCCCCGCTGCCAAGCCGCACCGGGTGATGTTAGGTCCCGCGGCCGAGCCGCACCGGCGATGTTAAGTCTCACGGCCGCGCCGGGCGATGGAAGGCCCCGCGGCCGAGCCGCACCGAGCGCTGAAACATCCCGCGGCCGAGCCGCACCGAGTGCTGAAACGTCCCGCGGCCGTACCGGGCGATGAAAGGCCCCGCGGCCGAGCCGCGCCGGCGATGTTAAGTCCAGCGGCCGAGCCGCGCCGGGCGATGGAAGGCCCCGCGGGCGATGGAAGGCCCCGCGGCCGAGCCGCGCCCTGAGGAAGAGACCTAAAAAAAGAAAGGTTTCCCCCACCCCACACCCCTCACACATACACAGCCAAAAACAAAAACAAAAACCATCCCAACACCAACACACAAACAAAAAAGACAAACAGACTGCCAGCGAGCCGCAGCCGTTAGGCGCCGCCACACGTATCCACATTATTCTACATCTGCCAGGCATCTGCCCACTCACCCAACCAATCCAAGTAGCCCTGCAGCCTCATAGCATTCTCCTCGCAGCTCTCCCTGCCACCCAGCTTTGTGTCATCCTCAAACCTGGAGATTTAATTCCTTCATCTAAATCGTTAATATATATTGTAAATAACCAGAGTCCCAGCACTGAGCCCTGCGGTTAGTGCTAGTTACCATAGGTTGAGTAGAATGGGACTCTATTCCTTGTCAAGCAGGAGGCTGAGGGGTGATCTTATAGAGGTGTATAGAATCATGAGAGGAATATATCGGGTTGATGCCCAGAGTAGGTGAATCGATTAATAGGAATCTGAGGGGTACCTTTTTCATTGAAAGGGTAGTGGGGGTATGGAACAAATTGCCAGAGGAGGTAGTAGAGGCAGGGACTATCCCAACATTTAAGAAACAGTTAGACAGGTACATGGATAGGAGAGGTTTGTAGGAATACATGCTAAGTGCGGGCAAGTGGGACTAGTTTGTCTACTGGGACATGTTGGCCGGTGTGGACAAGTTATGTCGATGGGCTTGTTTCCAGCTGTATCACTCTATGACTAAATCTCACAAGTAGCCAAACAGCACTTTGGCCTTTTTTGAAAAGAGTTTAGAGTTTAAAAATGGGGAGTTGGTTTATGAACAGGGTGTTGGTGAGGCATAACTGGAGTACTGTACACAGGTTTGATCCCCTTACCTAAGAAAGGATATTGCATCGTCAGTCTGAAGAAGGATCTCGACCCAAAACATCGCCCATTCCTTCTTTCCAGAGATGCTGCCTGCTCTTAAGGATAGCGGAGTCAGGGGGTATGGGGAGAAGGCAGGAACGGGGTACTGATTGAGAATGATCAGCCATGATCATATTGAATGGCGGTGCTGGCTCGAAGGGCCGAATGGCCTCCCTCTGCACCTATTGTCTATTGTCTATTGTCTGTCCCGCTGAGTTACTCCAGCTTTTTGTGTTTATCTTCGGTCTAAACCAGCATCTGCAGTTCGATCATACACAAAGGATATTGCATAATTGGAGGCAAAGGGCTGATACCTGTGATGAGAGGGTTGTCCTATCAAGAGAGGCAAAACAGTTTGTGTCTGTATTCTTTGGAGTTTGGAAGAATGAGGGGTGAACATATTGAAACATGTAAGATCCTGAGGGGGTTGACAGGGTAGATGTTGAAATGGTTTCACTCATTGGTGAGTCTCAAACAAGGGGACATAGTTAAGATGTAAGGGGCCAGTCATTTAAAAGTGGTGAGTAGTAACTTCTCTTTGCAGAGCATGGTGAATGTCTATACCCCAAAGTACTGTGGAAGTTAGATAATCAGAAATATTTAAGATGAGTGTGATAATTTTTTGAAGGATCAGGCAATAAGGAACTGAGGCAGAACGGGAGACCAGCATAGATCAACTATTATATTGAATGGCGGGGAAGGCTTAAGGAGCCCGCTCCTATTTTATTCTTGTGTTCTTGTGTTCTGATGAGGATTACTCCCTCCACTGTACTTTTGGGAATGTTTTATAAATTTTCAGCATGATTTTCTTGCTCTTAAATCCAACCAACCAAATCTTAACCAATAAAAGCAAACACCATCTGAATATAAGTGTTTATGTAAACAAGCCAGTTATTTCAATGATCGACTGTTGCAAATATATGAGAGGGCTGTAGACATGATATGAATGCCACCTGATAAAGCAGCCTCACCTTCATGTGTCCTTATTCTATGGATGAGAAATATTATCATTGCTTTGTTCATCATTAATGCAATTAAAATAAGGCAAGAACTGAAGTACGTGATTTAATTATGGGCTCACCTCTACTCAAGATTCCAGAATGCTCATTTTATATGCGTACAATTCTTATATTTATCTCAGCTCCATAAAAAAATTCAGTCTGGGCACATTCTTGTAAATTACTAAATCAATATGAATGTTGCATTTACAAATAATATTGGAGGGGTTTAAAAGCTTTTTGCTGCATTTAAATCACATAACAAATCCTGAAAATGAGGGAAAATGAATGTAATTGTGCCTGCAGTTATTAGAATCTCATTAGTATGCTTGCAGTTTTGAACCTTTTAGAAGCAACAGAAGGAATAAGAAATCATTAGTAAACATAGGATGCAATTAATATGAGGACATCTACAAACTAAGGTGCTGAACATGTTTTTGCTGGATATATCAGGCAGCACGATGCCGCTGATGTGGAGTTGCTGCATTACAGGGTCAGAGACCTGGGTTTGATCCTGACTACGGGTGCTGTCTATATGGAGTTTGTACATTTTCCCTGTGTGGGGATAGCTGGTCGGTGCATACTTGGTGGGCCGAAGGGCCTATTCCTGCGCCGTATCTCTGAACTAAAATTAATTAAATATCCTAATCAGAACAAGCAGGAAGCAATGATTTTTGTGCTCCTTCTACAAATGATGTCTTACTATAAATTTTTTATAGGTGCCAATGTCTGTAGAATAACCTGTCTTCCATGAAATTGCCTGACAAGATAAGCAGCACTGCACTGCTGTTTAAGTCATTGCCTGTTATCTTGTCCAGTGCTGAAAATCACTTGTTCTGCAGTTCATGCTTATGATGAATGCTCTGTCACTGGCCCAATGAAATTTGAAGCATGAAGCAACTTAAAGAATTCATGGCCAGAGTTATGGAAGCTGAAAGGTCTGAAGGTGGATTTCACCTCGACGAGATGGACTACACCCCAGGGTTCTGAATGTGTAGGCAACTGGTAGGACCTAGGAGGAATTGGTGGAAATGTCGGGAAAATAAAATGGGATTAGTGTGAATGGGTGATTGATGGAAGTCGAGGATCCAGTTGCAGAGATGAGTGCTGACTCCAAGTTCCACGAGTTTGGTGAGAAGCTTAGATGGGATAATGGTGTTAGCTGTAAGAGCTGTAGTTTATGAATAGAAGTCTGACACAGGTGTCTCTCTTACCCAGGTGTTCCAGGGATGAGTGTAAGGTAGTAAGCGAACTGCAATGGGTCAAGGCTGCTTGGTAGACTGGATTTACAGATGCTCCCCGCCTTACGATGCATCGACTTACGATATTTCGACTTTGCGATGGTGCAAATGGCAATGATCAGTAGCGAGCCGCAGCTCGCTTCTGGCCATGTGATCACGTGTATTCAATGCATTTCGACTTACGATGTTTTTGATTTCCCCATCGTAAGTCCAGGAGCACCTGTAATGCGTTCCATAACTAGCCTCTCAAAGCATTTCGTGATGGTGGAAATCAAGGCCACTGGACTGTATAAGAAAATAACTGCAGATGCTGGTACAAATCAAAGGTATTTATTCACAAAATGCTGGAGTAACTCAGCAAGTCAGGCAGCATCTCAGGAGAGAAGGAATGGGTGACGTTTCGGGTCGAGACCCTTCTTCGGACACTGACAGTAGTCATTAAGGCATGGGATCTTGCTTTTCTTCGGCACGGGGATGATAGTGGTCTTCGTGAAGCAGGTGGGTATCTCAGAATGGAGTAGAGAGAGATTGAAGATATCAGTGAACACTACCGCTAGTTGGTCCACACAGATTCTAAGGACATGACCAGGGACTCCATCTGGGTCAATTGCTTTCCGTGGGTTCACCCTTAGGAAGGCTGATCTAACTTCTGCAACTTCTGACCCTGGGAAGAAGCAGACTTTAGTCTGAAGGGACGTATGTCATAGCCCCATTGGCCTTCTGCTCAAAGCGAGCATAGAAAGCATTTTCATCAGGTAGTACCGAATTATCACCAGTTTGGTTGCCTGACCTCATTTTGCAGCCAGTTGTAGTATTCAGTCCTTGCCACATTCTGTATGTGTCTGAATTATTGTACTGGGACTCATGTTTCTCCCAGTATTGACGGCCTTAGGCTATAGGGCCTGTTTCTGGGCTGTGGAACTAATACTGGATAAATTTAATTTAATTGTATTTCTAATCTCCTTTTCATGGGTTTTATCCTTTCTTTAAAGAATAATTTGATCCAGAATTCAATTTTGTAAAAGTAAAAATCGATGAATAAATGTTACTGACACTGCACAAAACAAAATCATTTTAATTTTCCCAAAATATCAGGATATATCAGGATATATAAAATCTCCATCTGACTATCTGCAAGAGTAAGGAATCTAATTTGGTCCATTTGATCAAAAACCTTGAACATTTAGTCACCGTTGAATATCATCTAGTATAAAGAAGTCTGGAAACATAGAGGTGTATAAAATCATGAGAGGAATAGATTGGGTGGATGCACAGAATCTCTTGCCCAGTGTAGTGGAATCGAGAACCAGAGGGCATACAGTAGGTTTAAGGTGAAGGGGAAAAGATTTAACAGGAATTTTATACAAAGGGTACAACCTTTTCATACAAAAGGGTGATGGGTGTACGGAATGGGCTGCCAGATGAGGTAGTTGAGGCAGGGACTATCCCAACATTTAAGAAACAGTTGGTGTAATGGGAACTTTCAGTCTTTTCCAGTCAACTCTTTTCTAATTGTCATTACTCTACAGGGAGTTGGAATGATCTTTACGCAAACCCGACAGAACAGATCTTCCAGTCAAATTTCCAGTTTAATTAGTTGTTTATTGAAGTAGTTGTACAAACAAAGAGATGAACATACCAGGCTGTACTTATTTCGCATACAAGTCGTAGCTAGCTGCTCTGTTCCCCCATCTGCTCACAGCTCTGGCCACAGGTCTGGTAAAATCTATGTACTCTCCCTTACTGTATCTAACTCCTTCCAGTCCCTGTACCCATATATATACCACCTTGTTCTGGCTAACGATCGCCCCCCAAGTGTCCAAAATAATACAGCAAGATATATCTAGACAAAATAATATAATATGCTAACAATAGCCAGTCCAAACAGAAATGGCTTCTACACACCGGCCCCTAATTGTTCTACGTATATAACGAAACAATTACCAATAAACAATAAAAGGAGCTATAAAAACAACGCAGAATCAAAAATAAGGTATGTACTATATGTTAGCATCTAATCTACTTTAGGGATTCTTCAATCTTTAGGGTCACCAGTCCTTGCTGTACTCAGGTATCAGCTTCTAGAAGCAGACATATCTTTGTTATTGGTCTTTCCAAGATGTTGCTCTTGGACTGAAGTCGAACCGTGCGCACAAGACCTTGTGCATCTGGGATCGTCTCCAATATTCTGCCCATTAGGCAGGAGCCTCTTCAAAGATACTTATCGCAGTCTGAATTTCCGTTCTCCTTCGAGTCAGCTGCAAGAGTGTTGTCTTTACTTTAAGAAGCTAATCTACGGCAATCTTCAGATCCCTTCATGATGAGAAATAGGTGATCAAAGAGTTTGTGGCGTTCAATTGATTTTTGACAATGACGTTCATTGTGATGTCTTGCTTGATTTCTGGATCATTAGCAGAGATTACAGATTCCAAGTGAGGTTTTGGCCATTCTCTGTCTGGCTTACAGAAAAACTCTGGTCCCTTGATCCATCATTTTCGGCTTAAGAAGTGGTCTGCTGTTAGTCCTCTAGAGGCTTCATCTGCAGGATTTTCCTTTGTGCTAACATATCTCCATTGGGATACATCAGTAGCATCCCTTATAAAAGAGATCCTGTTTGCTACAAATGTTTGGAAGTTGGTTTCGTTGTTGATGTACTTAAGCACTGTTGTGCTATCGGTCCAGAAGATGGATTTGTCCAGTTGAAGCTGTAATTCTTTTCACAGCATTGTGTCAACTCTGACAGCTAGGACTGCAGCTGTAAGCTCCATTCTGGGAATCGTCATTTATTTTAATGGTGCCACTCTGGATTTTCCTATTATGAATGCAACATGCACTTCTTTGCTATCGTTTTCCAGTCTTAGATATGAAATAGTACCATAGCAACTTTCGCTGGAGTCTGAAAAGTGGTGCAGCTGTGCATATCTGATTTGACCAAAAGTTGTGGGCTTCATGCACCAGTCCACTTTAAACTCTGCAATCTTGTTGAGATCTGTTAGCCATCCTGTCCATCGCTGAGAGAAGGTTTGGGGTATGTTTTCATCCCATCCAAGTTTTTCCTTGCGGAGCTCCAACATAATCAGCTTGGTTGGCAGAGTAAATGGTGCTAGAAATCCTAGAGGGTCGTATATGCAGCCGACCACGGACAAGGTGCCTGGACTAATGTATGGTCGTCCCTGTGCCGCAATTCTGAACTTGAATACATCTGTTTCAACGCACCAGCGCAATCCCAGTGCTCTTTCCATTGGCAGATTGTCTTTGTCCAAGTCTAACTCCTTGATTTCTTTGGTTCTGTTTTCTTGTGGAATGGATGCCAATCAGCTGTTGCTGATCCATTTTGACAGCATGAATCCTCACATTTGGCAGATGACAGTCAGGCTTTTTACCAACTGAACTGCTTCCTGTTCTGAAGGCATGGCTTTTAAACAATCATCTACATAGAAGTTGTTCTTTACTGTGTTTTCACCTCTGCTGGAAAGTGAGCTTTGTTTTCCTCAGCAGTTTTCCTTAATGCAAAGTTTTCACAACTTGGTGGCGACAGGGCTCCAAAAAGATGTATCTTCATCTGATATTCAACAAGATATTGCTGCACATCACCATCAGGCCACCACGGAAATCGCAGATAGTCAATATGTCAATATTGCAGATAGTCAATATGCTTTTCTGATACCTGATGAAACATTGCTTTGATGTCAGCCATCAAAGCAACCAGTTCTTGTCTGAATCTGATGAGAACTCCAATGAGTGAGTGCGTAAGGTCTGGACCCTGCAGCAGTTGGCAGTTAAGGGATGTTCCTTTGAAGACTACACCACAGTCAAAGACCACCCTTAAGGTTCCTTTCTTTGAATGATACACCCCGTGGTGAGGGATGTACCAGAGTTCTCCAACACCTCGATTCAGCTGGTCCACTGGTACCCTTTCAGCATAACCATTGTCAATCATTTCTGTGAGGAAAGATGTATATTCATCATGAAATTTCTCATTCTTGCCAAACTTGCTTTTCAAGCTCTGGATGGGTTGCTCTGCAATGCAACGGTTATTTGGCATGCTGGCATTCTCTTGCTTGAAAGGTAAGTCTAGACAATAGTGTCATAATATCCAAGAACTTTACATCTTCTCTGGACATTTCCTCAGTCTCCTTGCTGGTTCTTTCACTGAAGTCGTGATTGTATTGTTTGACCAGTAGCTCCTCTAGATTTGAAATGGGAATTCGATTGACAGCAGCAGCAGGACAGCCATTTACAACCCTGCTGTCGTTGTCTCTTCTCAGGAGACCATAGATGACCCACCCCAGGAGGGTTCTCACAGCATATGGTCCATCCCCTTGGTTGTTGACCAGCACCCAAGGTTCCAATACCTTTGAAACATTTGTCCCAATGAGTAAGTCTATGCCAGAGTCTATTGCAGGAATCTTGATATCCTTCAAGTAAGGCCATTGTTTCAGGTCTTCTTGTCTGGGAATGTTTAGCTGAGAAACAGGCATGACCTTCTGTGTGAACACATCAGATAATTGAATAAAATCATCTTTGTCCAGACTAGATATTTCCAAAACTGAGATATGACGACTGATCACAGGCTTCACTTGGTACATGGTACGCAAGAGCATTTTGGTCTTTGGTCCTGCAATGTTTAGCTTTCTCATCAAGCTTTCTGTGCAAAAGGTAGATGAACTTCCATGATCCAAAAATGCGTATGTTCGCAACACTGTGTTCCCATTGTGGCTCTTCACTTGTACTGGTACAATGGAGAAGATGCAGGTTTCATCACCAGCCCCAATATGCCCACACATTTGAGATGAGAGAACAGCATCACTCGCAATAGTTTTTTTTATTCTTTTCTATATGTTCTGGTTTCTTTTCTTTGTCCTTCTGTTCAATGTGAAGTATTTCAGGATGATTTTGGTTGCACACATCACAAGCCAAATGACTCTTGCAGTCTCTGCTCATGTGACCTATTTTCAAACATCCAAAACAGACTCCCTTCTCCTTTAAGAAGTCTATCTTTTCTTGGTGCCCCTTCTTCTTGATCTGTGGACACCTCCCTAATGTGTGACCACTTTTGTTACAGAACAAACAAGAACCTTGAGGCTTGGCAGTAGATACGCCTCTTTTCATTCCATTTGTTGTCAGATTTTCTTGCACCTGTGCTTCTACAGGTTTTGCAGTTGTTGCAAAACTGCTTCCTCTTAGTTGCTGCCTTTCTCTTGCTAAAGCAAAAGTAGAGCTTTTGACAGTTGCAACTGGCTTAGCATCCTGGATGTTTACAAAAAGTGGATCTGATAGTATCTTCACTTGTCTCTCCATGAAGTCTACCAGGTCAGAAAATCTAGCTCGATATCCATGCTTTTAAGCAGTTCTTTTTTTCAAATAAGAGTTCATCCCATCAGATACTCTAGAGCTGCTTCTTGTTCTCATGGCCTCAAGTACATTGATTCTTGCTTTGGTTGCTGCCAGTTCAACATCTAGTTCAAGTTGTTCTTTTTTTCTTCTCAGCTGTTCCTTTTGTCTCTTCTGTTCTTCTTCCAATTGTCCCTCTTGTGCCTCAATCTCATGCCTGCCTTTCAGGGCGGCAACCCGTTCTATGAGAACAGCCTTATCTGCCTGAGCTTTAATGCGAGCAAAGAACATTGAAGGTGCACATGATGAAGGAAAACTTTTTTCCTTTACGGAATCCTTTCTGATATCGCCATCTTGTGACTGAACATCAGATCTAACAATAAACATACTTGTACGTTGCTATCCCTTTAAGACGCGTTGACGTAAAGTATCAGCACAAATATTCAAAACAACTGATATTGTGCGACTCTCAAGGTCACTTCTTTCTTCTCAATTCTCTATAACAGTAGCCGTTTTCCAATATAGCTTCTGGCGTATGACGTTTCCAATAAAGCTTAATAGTATGTACTCACTTTCCCTACGCATTGGGTTTCGAAGTTTCCAATCTCCGTTAGTCAGATTAGCATAGGTGCCGACCTTGTCCAGTCTGTGGGATTCGGAGTCAGGTTTGTGAAATAAAACAATCCTTGTTCCGATCAGTTGATTCACAAGCTTCAGTCTCACTCATAGAGCTAGTTCTTACTTAAAGTGTAATGGCAACTTTCAATCTTTTCCAGTAAACTCTTTTCTAATTGCCAATACTCTACAGGAAGTCGGAGTGATCTTTACGCAAACCCAACAGAACAGATCTTCCAGTCGATTTTCCAGTTTAATTAGTTGTTTATTGAGGTAGTTGTACAAACAAGGAGATGAACATACCAGGCTGTACTTATTTCGCATACAAGTCGTAGCTGGCTGCTCTGTTCCCCCATCTGCTCACAGCTCTGGCCGCAGGTCTGGTAAAATCTATGTACTCTCCCTTACTGTATCTAACTCCTTCCAGTCCCTGTACCCATATATATACCACCTTGTTCTGGCTAACGATCGCCCCCAAGTGTCCAAAATAATACAGCAAGATATATCTAGACAAAATAATATAATATGCTAACAATAGCCAGTCCTAACAGAAATGGCTTCTACACACCGGCCCCTAATTGTTCTATAACGATGGGCAAGTTGGGCCGAAGGGCCTGTTTTCATGCTGTAGGACTCTCTGACTATGACTCTGTAATAGTCTTTGTGATATTTTTCCTTGCTTTTCTAATGCTTTACTGAATGAATTCAGGTTAACAAAATTCTCTGTGAAACTATTCAAGTGAATACAACTGTTAACTGTAATCTCCATGGATGTTCACTTCTACAAGTGAAAGATAGTCATAGTTATACTCATCGATGACTTTGCAAGGCAATTTACTGCCAAAGATATATAAAAGTAAAGGGATTGGCATTGCTCTACAGTGATAATGTTTTTGCAGAAAGGTTTGTTCTCCCTGGAAGACTGTGTGGATTAGAGTGACAGCATAATCCTATCAGAACCTGCAGGGCTGAGAAATTTACATGACTTAAATGAATTCTTTGTAAATTTTTCATGTGTTTGGAGACCTTGCAGACAGAGTTTTTTGGTGGTAGGCAGATTTAATGGCCAACATTATAAGGAAAAGAAAAGAGAAGAGCAACACTTTAGATTGTTACAGAGCTGGTAAATCTGAGGGCGTTGAAGTTTGTAGTTACAGTCTTGAATTTGGCACAAAGGCACAGAAGGCAGTGCTGTTACATAGGTTCTGAAACCTCTGTTCAACCCTGACTTCCAGCACTGTCTGAGGTGGCAAATACTCCCCTTGACCATGGTTTTACCCAGGGTGCTCCAGTTCCCTGCCATATCCCAAAAGTATGTTAGTGGAAGGTGGGTGATCAGAGAAGCGGGGTGGATTTTACAGGTATGTTAGAGGGAATAGATCACAGGGAAATCAGCGGGGAAATGTGATTGAAGGGATTGCTCTGAAAACTAAGATAGAATCGATGGGGGTGAAAGGCTTCCTTCTATGTTATAAGAAAATAGCATTCCTGACTGAAAGTGGGACTTCAAGCAGCTTCTTTAGGCAGCATTGCAACTGTGCTTCCTTTGGAACAAGAGCAGTAAAATAAAGCAATAAGATTGTAATTCCTTCAGGGACCATGGTAAAGCATACCAATAACCAGAACTTTTCAGCAGCTGTTCATTGAAGAGCACTGCACCTGAGAAATCTCTGATCCCCTGGATTAAATCAACATCTCGCATCTTCACAGTTCATCCACCCTCCAGGGATTTGCATCTTCCCCGAAAACCTGTATTGATATTAATGCATAAATTCATAGGTCATAGGAGCAGAATTAGGCCATTCGGCCCATCAAGTCTACTCTGCCATTCAATCATGGCTGATCTATCTTTTTCAACTATCTCAACCCCATTCTCCTGCCTTCTCCACGTAACCTTTGGCACCCTTACTAATCAATCTCCGCTTTAAAAATACTCAAAGACGTGGTCTCCACAGCCGTCTGTGGCAATGAATTCCACAGATTACCATCAACTAATGTTGTAGATACAACAGGAATGCTCTGTATATGCAAATTTTAGATAACATTATAATTGCTAAATTCTCCTCGCAATTATTTATGATATTATTGTCACCCTGGGGTAACCTCCTGACCTCTATCCTATGTTCTCTCCAAGATAGTGTTGTACTTCAAAGAGGTGTATCCTTCTGCTCTGCCTTAACTTCACTTCCACTTCAGCTCAACTGCTCTTATCTAAACAGTCTGAAGAAGGGTCTCATCCCAAAAGGTCATTCATTCCTTCTCTCCAGAGATGCTGCCTGTCCAGTTGAGTTATTCCAGCTTTTTGTGTGCTCTTCTCTAAACCTTTGCCACCTCTAGATTTGATTAATGCAAACACCTCTGGTCAGCCTTCCTCATTCCATTTTCAGGGACTTGGGGTAATCTGAATCTCTGCTGCATGTATTGTGATGTGCACTGAATTCCATTCACTTATCGCCACTGTGCTTGCTGATCTACGCTGGTTGCAGGTTAAGCAATATCTTGATTTTAAAGTTCTTATCTACATTTCAAAATCTGCGCTATTATCAGACTCTTGATCGTATGTCCCATACTCGAAGGGTGAATTTCTAATCTTCCAATCGACTTCACTGCAGCCCTTGCATCTTTTTTTTTTTAAATCTGCATTTTCTCTGTGGCTGTAACATTACATTCTGCAAAAAAAAAAAACCATAGTGCTGGAGTAGCAGCGTGTCAGGCATCACCACTGGAGAACATGGATAGGAGACATTTTGGGTCGGGACCATTCTGTCTGGTATGCACAACCTGATGTACTCATGTAAGGTGTGATTTGCCTGGGTAGCACACAAAACAATCTTTTTCACTCTATTTCAGTTCAGACTAGTATGGCAATAATAAACCAATGATAAAATCTTTTGTGATCTTGCCACTCCGTATCTCTGTCACTCTTCCAGCCCCACACCCATAAGACATCTTTTAATTCTGTCACCTTGAATATAGTCAAATTCTGTGGACACACCATCATTGGCTCTGTCTTCAGCTGCTGGGGTGAGGAATTTCCTCTAAAAAATTCCTCCGTTTCTCCAGCGACAAGATGCCTCATTAAAACTAAGCTCTTTCACCAAGCTTTGGTCATTAGTTTTAATAAATCCAATGCCACACAGTGTCAACATAGAAACATAGAAATATAGAAAATAGGTGCAGGAGGAGGCCATTCGGCCCTTCAAGCCAGCACCGCCATTCATTGTGATCATGGCTGATCGTCCACAATCAGTAACCTGTGCCCAACTTCTCCCCATATCCCTTGATTCCACCAGCCCCCAGAGCTCTATATAACTCTCTCTTAAATTCATCCAGTGATTTGGCCTCCACTGCCCTCTGTGGCAGAGAATTCCACAAATTTACAACACTCTGGGTGAAAAAGTTCCTTCTCACCTCAGTTTTTAATGGCCTCCCCTTTTTTCGAAGACTGTGGCCCCTGGTTCTGTTAATTAATTTTTATTTGGTAACTCTCCTGTGAAGTGCACTGGAATGCTTTTGCTACATGAAAGGCATGACATGAAGAAATTGTCCCTGTTATGCACATTCCAAGATGATGGAAAGATGGTGCGACTCTGTAAGGAGGTCTTGAGACCATCATAGTCAACAAGCTTTTTGTACCTGAGACCACCTTACCGTGGATAGCAAGAAATTGGCAGCTGGCAGAATAGTTTGACCCAGATGACTTCCAGCCACCTAGATGGCATACTGGTGGAATTGCCATGGGAATGGGCATGCAGTGTGAAATAGTCAACCCCTAGAGGCTCCATTGTGCCTCTGGCACATGCACAAGTGAGCGCTGTGCAGCACAGCATTCACAGATGCCCCACATCTGTGTTATCATTTCTGTCCCTGATGAAATAGTCTTACAGCCAGTACAAAGTAAAGGATATGATAAACCAAGGGCTTGAATGGTACAATTGTGAGAAGCCTTCTGAGATACTTTAACTAATGGCTTGCAAGAAAGATCCTGCTTCTCAACCAGTGAGG
Source organism: Rhinoraja longicauda (assembly GCF_053455715.1). Classification (NCBI taxonomy): domain Eukaryota; kingdom Metazoa; phylum Chordata; class Chondrichthyes; order Rajiformes; family Arhynchobatidae; genus Rhinoraja; species Rhinoraja longicauda. The sequence continues at coordinate 49,671,614 of NC_135954.1, forward strand.
TGACCCCACGCTGCAGAGTGGTGATGCTGTGCTTCATAACTCCTCAAACATTTACAGGACATTCCTTTGGTCTGCTGTATAGGCTTCATGACTGACAGTCCAATGTGCATCTAATTCCATCTGCATGTTTGCAGGAGACACCATCGTGATGGGACAAATCATGAACAATGACAAAACAGAGTTTAGGAAGGAGATAGAGAACTTAGTGACATGGTGTCAGGACAATTAGCTCACCCTTAATATCAGCAAGATGAAGGAGCTAGCTACTTACTTTAGAAAGTGGGGTGCCGCAAGGCTGAGTGCTGGGACCCCAGTTATTTACAATATATATTAACGATTTAGACGAAGGAATTAAATGTAACATCTCCACGTTTGCGGATGACACAAAGCTAGGTGGCATTGTAAGCCGTGAGGAGGATGCTATGAGGCCACAGGGTGACTTGGATAGGTTGGGTGAGTGGGCAGATATATGACAGATGCTGTGGATAAATGTGAGGTTATCCATTTTGGTGGCAAGAACAAGATTGTAGATAATTATCTGTATGGTGTAAGATTAGGGAAAGGGGAGATGCAACGAGACCTGGGTGTGCTTGTACATCAGTCACTTAAAGTAAGCATGCAGGTAACAGCAGGCAGTGAAGAAAGCTAAAGGGATATTGGCCTTCATAGCAAGAGGATTTGAGTATGGGAGCAAGGAGGTTCTACTGCAGTTGTACAGGGCCATGATGAGACCGCACCTGGAGTATTGTGTGCAGTTTTGGTCTCCTAATTTGAGAAAGGACATTCTTGATATTGAGGGAGTGCAGTGTAAGTTCACCAGATTAATTCATGGGATGGCGGGTCTGACATATGATGAAAGAATGGGTCGACTGGGCTTGTATCACTGGAATTTAGAAGGATGAGGATCTTATATAAAATTCTTAAGGGATTGGACAGGCTAGATGCAGGAAAAATGTTCCCCATGTTGGGGGAGTCCAGAACCAGGGGTCACAGTTTAAGAATAAGGGGTAGGCCATTTAGGATTGAATGAAGAACAACTTTTTCACCCAGAGAGTTGTGAATCTGTGGAATTCTCTGCCACAGAAGGCAGTGGAAGCCAATTCACTAGATGTATTCAAGAGAGAGTTAGATACAGCTCTTAGGGCTAACGGAATCAAGGGATTTGTGAAGAAAGCAGGACCAGGGTACTGATTCTGGATGATCGGCCATGATCATATTGAATGGCAGTGCTGGCTCGAAGGGCCGAATGGCCTATTCCTGCATCTATTTTCTATGTTTCTAAAACATGGTGGGGTAAATCCCCCTTCAGCATCAATGGTGCAGATGTGGAAATGGTTGAGAGGTTCAAGTTCCTCAATGTTAATATTACCAATGATCAGTCATAGGCCATCCATATTGATGTGACAGCTGAGAAGTTACATCAATGCCTCTAATTCTTGAGGAGACAGTGGAAATTTGGCATCACAAAATGCTGGAGTAACTCAGCGGGTCAGCCAGCATCTCAGGAGAGAAGGAATGGGTGACGTTTTGGGTCGAGACCCTTCTTCAGACTGGGAAATTTGGCATGTCTCCAGTGACTCTTACAGACTTCTATAGATGCATTATAGGCATGGTGTCAGGTTGCATATTGGATTCATTTGGAAACAGCTCTGCCCAGGCATGCAAGAAGGCTGGAGGGTGGCAAATGTTGTGCCTCTTTTCAAGAAGGGCGTCAGGGAAAATGGTGGGGACTATAGGCCGGTGAGCTTAACATCTGTAGTTGGTAAATTACTGGAGATTATTCTGAGGGATAGGATATACAGGCATTTGGATGGGCAAGGGCTGATTAGGGACAGTCAGCATGGTTTTGTACGTGGGAGGTCATGTCTCACAAACCTGATTGATTTTTTTGAAGATGTGACCAAAAAGGTTGATGAGGGCAGAGCTGTAGATGGTGTGTATGTGGACTTCAGTAAGGCATTCAACAAGGTTCCGCATGGTTGGCTGCTCTGGAAGGTAAGATCGCATGGGATCCAAGGAGAGATAGCTGAATGGGTAGCAAATTGGCTCAATGGAAGGAAGCAGAGGGTGATGATGGAAGGTTGCTTCTCAGACTGGAGGCCTGTGACTAGTGGTGTGCCTCAGGGTTCAGTGCTGAGCCCGTTACTGTTTGTCATCTAACTCAATGATTTGGAAGAGAACATGCAGGGCAAGATTAGCAAGTTTGCTGATGATACAAAAGTTACCGGTTTTGCAGATAGTGAAGATAGTTATGAACAATCGCAGCAGGATCTGGATCGATTGGCCAGGTGGGCAGAGGAATGGTTCATGGAATTTAATACAGAGAAGTGTGAGGTGTTTCATTTTGGGGTGTCGAACAAGGGCAGGACCTAAAGAGTAAATGGTAGGCCTCTGGGTAGTATTGTAGAGCATGGTTCCTTGAAGGTCGAGTCACAGGTAGATAAGGTGGTCAAAAAGGCTTTTGGCATTTTGGAATTCATCGGTCAGAGTATTGAGGATAGAAATTGGGAGGTTATGTTGCAGTTGTATAAGACATTGGTGAGACTGCATATAGAATATTGTGTTCAGTTCTGGGCACCATGTTATAGGAAAGATATTGTCAAGCTTGAAAGGGTTCAGAAATGATTTACGAGGATGTTGCCAGGACTAGAGAGTGTGAGCTATAGGAAGAGGTTGAGTAGGCTGGGTCTCTATTCCATGGAGTGCAGGAGGATGAGGGGAGGTCATATAGAGGTATACAAAATCATGAGAGGATTAGATCGGGTAGATGCAGAGTCTTTTGCCCAGAGTAGGGGAATCGAGGACCAGAGGACATAGTTTCACGGTGAAGGGGAAAAGATTTAATAGGAATCTGAGGGGTAACTTTTTCACACAAAGGATGGTGGGTGTATGGAACAAGCTGCCAGAGGAGGTAGTTGAGGCTGGGACTATCCCATTGTTTAAGAAGCAGTTGGACAGGTACATGGATAGGACAAGTTTGGCAGAAGATACAGAACCTTGAAAGAGTTCACCACCAGAATCAGCTTCAGAATCAGCTTCTTCCCCTCTGTTACCATGCTTCTGAATTGTCTTTCCATACGTTGTGGTATTGTTTGATTCACCTCTACCCCATTGGGGACATTGGACTTTGTCAAAGGGAATTATGCGCTATAATGCACTACAATGCTGAGAACTATGTTCTGCACTATGTTTTATCCTCTTTGCTTTATCTATTGTACTGAATTTGACTGATTGTATCTATGAATGGTATATTTGATGTTTGGATAGCATGGAAAACAAAGCTTTTTACTGTAACTCAATACATGTGGCAATAATAAACCTAAACTTAAGTCCCTGAGTAGTTGGTGGTTTGCAAAAAGGTAGTTGTCAGGATCAAAACAGAAAATAATTAACCGGATCAGTCCCATTCCTGGAAAGAGAACCAGTTCGTAGACCTTCATCAGAACTGAGAAGGAGAAATAAGAAGCTCGTTAGCTATCGTATCCAAGACATCCTCCTCTCCCCCACCCTCCATGCATCAATCCTACTCAGCATTCTCTGCAGCTTTCATGTGGATCAGAAGTAGAATCTCAGATTAGGGCTTAAAGATAAACCTTACCGGAGGAAATAATTGTCATTGCTGTGCAACCAGGTCGACAGTATGTAATGAATTTTGAGCTTAGCATAAGGGGAGAAGGAAATTACCCTAATATCACATCGCAAGAATCCTACAGAGCCAGCCAAGCAACAGAAGTCATGAAGCGTATTGCTGTAATTGAATGAGAACCATGTGAGGTGAAAGGAGGAGGGGTGGTGGTGTCAGGGCTAAAGCAACATGATGTAACTTTGCCCAGATAGGAAAGATACAAAGGAGTATAAGAAAATAACTGCAGATGCTGGTACAAATCGATTTATTCACAAAATGCTGGAGTAACTCAGCAGGTCAGGCAGCATCTCGGGAGAGAAGGAATGGGTGATGTTTCGGGTCGAGACCCTTCTTCAGACTGATGATACAAAGGAGTGCGGATTGGCAGGGTCATTATTTTTTTTCCAACATTTCTGCAAGGGAGCAAGTCTCGGGGCAATGACATGGTCAACCAATTCTTCCCGTCACTGCTGGACTATTCCCTGAGCAACAGCAGCATGCTGGCTGCGAGGTGGTTTTCTTTCTCACTGCTGCCCTTGGCTCCAGTGTCAGTCACTCCTGTCAATCTCCAGCTTTTAGATTTTGTAAAGCACTTCTTCCCTTTAACATTTCTCACCCTCAGAAGGAGTGCAAGTAGAATGGTGCAATTAGTTGACAGTGCAATGCGAAAATTAAAATGGTTCTCCACCACTAAACTGAATTGGACATCACACCAAGCTGACCGGATGAACAGCATTAGCAACCTCATAATGATTGTCCAATTCACACCATACACAATATCCTTTCTACACCGGGATCTTAGATTCTACATTATAACCTCAGTTGGAACTACAACCTGTATTTTCTATGAACTAATCACATTTTTAATCTGGAATACCAAACATAAAGTCCCTTATTCCTCTATTTAGTAATTATGTTTTTCAGAACCCACCCCATTACAAACTGAATCATTTCTTTTTTAAAAGATGCAGCTGTTTCGAGTCTGGAAATGCTGAGGATGTGCTGGTTGCTAAGCAACAGGGCTGATGATATTGAGGCAGTGCATTTGTTTTTCTGTGTGTCATTCCAGCGAATTTCAGCCTCTGACATCAGCAAGCCATATTATCGATAAACCAGGATCACTCTCTGATTGCAGCTCCTCATCTTGGTAAAAGCAAACAGGGCCATTCACCCTTAAGGACAAGGCTACATAACTTTGAAAGCTGGTGCTTGCTAGGTTTTATTCCCAACAGTTATGGTGCTGTATGTTACGGAAGGATTTGATACATCACCATGGGGCCAGTAAGGGTCAAGAAAGATGTTCTGAGCACAAAAAGAAACATGATGCGTCCACTGGTTCCCACTCAGTGGAATTCTTTCTCGGTGATCTTGAATGAGCTGTGTGGAATTGTTTAAAAATTCGAGTTTAGATTAAGTGAAAGCACTGCTGATATCAATAAAGGTTATAAGCTTTTTCAACTGGTTACTCATGGTTAATTCAAATTTCCTTGGCATTTGCATCCAGTGTTGCGCATCCATCATTAAATTTCATTAACAGCAACAGAAACGTTTCCGAAGTAATGCTCAGACTTGAGGTAATCACAGAATAGAAAGCAGCCCATGATTTCTTCAGACAAAACAAATGCTGTACCAGAACCATCAACGAAGAAATGACAATTCAGTACAATGGACCTTCCTCTTGGAATGCAATATTCAGCCACGATAAAATGGAATAGGTCCAAGAAAATGGAACTAATTTTTATCTTTGTAATAAAAGAAAATTTGTTGTTTATGTATTCACAATTCCATTTTTATTCTATTCATAAAAGTAAGCTCTATTAATCACATATTAAAGTTAAGCAGGAATCGAGAGCTGCAGTTTCATTACATGTGGTTCTTGCAGAAATAATAGCTTGAAGAAGGATGCTATTTGCTTAATCTGCCATTTATATGATGTATACTGGCTTCTGCACAGGGCAGGTACATATTTAATTTCCATTGTTCGGCCCATTGTTCGATCAACATGATTGTTTTTGCACACAAGGATCTTTTTGGAACACTCAAAATTTAAATGCATTTATTTGTATATTACCAAATTTATCTTTTACTTTTACATACAAATTCTACAAGCATAATGGGAGGAGATTTTCAAGCACTGCAGCTGATCCAAACATTGCAAAATATAAACTTGCCAAAATCTCACCATGCCGATGCTGTGGGATATCCCCGGCTCTAAACTACTGACTGCATTGAAGCAGGTGAAAGAAAACAGATCAATGTTCGAGCCCTTAAAGACCAGCAGATATTTAGAGAGAAGGTAGACACAAAATGCCTGAGTAACTCAGCGGGACAGGCAACATCTCTGGAGAGAAGGAATGGGTGACGTTTCAGGTTGAGACCCTTCTTCAGACTGATGTCAGGGGAGTGGGCAGGACAAAGATAAAATGTAGTCGGTGACGGTAAGACTGGTGGGAGAACTGCGAAGGGGGAGGGGATGGAGAGAGAGGGAAAGCAAAGGCTATTTGAAATTAGCGAAGGCAATGTTCATACTGCTGGGGTGTAAGCTACCCAAGCGAAATATGAGGTGGTGTTCCTCCAATTTGCGCTAGGCCTCACTCTGACAATGGAGGAGGCCCAGGGCAGAAAGGTCAGATTGGGAATGGGAGGGGGAGTTAAAGTGCTGAGCAACCTAGAGATCACGTAGTTTAAGGCGGAATGAGCAGAGGTGCTCAGCGAAAGGATCGCCGAGCCTGCGCTTGGTCTCGCCAATGTACAGAAGTTGACACCGGATACAGTAGATGAGGTTGGAGGAGGTGCAAGTGAACCTCTGCCTCACCTGAAAAGACTGTCGGGGTCCTTCGATGGAGTCGAGGGGGGAGGTAAAGGGACAGGTGTTGCATCTCATGTGGTTGCAGGGGAAAGTACCTGGGGAGGGGGTGGTTTGGTGGGAAGGGACGAGTTGACCAGGGAGTTGCGGAGGGAACAGTTTCTGCGGAAAGCAGAAAGGGGTGAAGATGGGAAGATGTGGCCAGTAATGGGATCCCGTTGGAGGTGGCGAATGTGTTGGAGGATTACATGTTGTATGCGACGGCTGATGGGGTGGAAGGTGAGGACAAGGGGGACTCTGTCCTTGTTGCGAATGGGGGGAGGAGGAACGAGAACGGAGCTGCGGGATATCGAAGATTCCCTAGTGAGAGCCTCATCTATAATGGAAGAGGGGAACCCCTGTTTCCTAAAGAATGAGGACATCTCTGATGCTCTGGAATGAAAAATCTCATCCTGGGCACAGATGCGCCGTAGACAGAGGAATTGGGAGTAGGGAATAGTCTTTACAGGAAGCAGGGTGTGAAGAAGTGTAGTCTAGATAGCTATGGGAGTCGGTAGGGTTGTAGTAGATGTCGTTCAATAGTCTGTCTTCTGTGATGGAGACGGTGAGATCCAGAAACAGTAGAGAGATGTCGGAGATGGTCCAAGTGAATTTGAGTGCCGGATGGAAATTAGTTGTGAAGTTGATGAAGTCAGTGAGTTCTGCATGGGTGCAGGAGGCAGCACCGATGCAGCTGTCAATGTAGCGGAGGTAAAGTTCGGGGATAGGGCCAGTGTATGCCTGGAATGGTGATTGTTCGACGAACCCTACAAAGAGGCAGGCACAGCTAGGGTCCATATGAGTGTCCATAACTACACCTTGGATATGGAGGAAGTGGGAGTAGTCAAAGGAGAAGTTGTTGAGGGTAAGGATCAGCTCTGCTAGGCGGAGGAGAGTATTAGTAGACGGAAATTGGCTGGTTCTGCGGTTGACGAAGAAACGGAGGGCTTTAAGACCATCCTGGTGGGGGATGGATGTGTAGAGTGACTGAACATCCATGGCAAAGATGAGGGAGTGGGGGCCTGGAAAACGGAAGTAATTGAAGAGACGAGGTGTGTGTGAGGTGTCTTGGACATAGGTAGGGAGGGATTTGACCAGGGGGATAGGATGGAGTCGAGATAGGTGGAAATTAAATTGAGACATGAACAAGCATAAGCAATGGGTCTGCCAGAACAGTTCTATTTGTGAATTTTGTGGAGAAGATAAAATCGGGCCGTGCAGAGCTGGGGAACGATAAGGTTGGAGACTTTAGAGGGTAGAGAGCCGATAATTCGAATTTCACTGTACCTGATTTAATGGCAGAGTAGACTTGATCGGCTGAATGGCCTAATTATGCTCCTATCACTTATGAACTCTTAACTCTTTCATGGTTGGAAAAGTGGAAGTACTGCGTGTGTTTTCCCAAGGCAGCAGTACAACGGATCTGCAAATGACAGTGCCAACCTCAGTGTTGTGTACTTCCTGTGGAACCTGGGAACAGCTGTGAAAGCAGATGGGACATATTAAAAAAGGTGTCTAAAAAGGCCCATTTGTGAGGCAGATGGACCAAGTACACATGCTATGCAGCATTACCTGTCAATATGCTGCATATCAATTGTCAATTTAGGCCAATTGCTTACAACTCTTTTATTGGGTCATGTATTCACTCGAGCAGAGAACACATGCAAACTGAAATCTGAAACTGAAAGTATTACCATCTCACCTTATGTGACTTTTATACACAAAATCATATCTAGACATTTAACATCACTATTGGGAAGAGTCAAGTGAAGAGTCAAGAGTGAGTAATTGTTATATGTAATGACAATAATTTAATTCTTATGTGTAGGAAGGAACTGCAGATGCTGATGCACACTAAAGATAGACACAAAATACTGGAGTAATTCAGCGGGGCAGGCAGCATCTCTGGAGAAAAGGAACAGGTGATGTTTCAGAAACATTGAGACCTTTCTTCAGACTGAGAGTCAGGGGAAAGGGAAACTAGAGGTATGAAAAGGTACTGAGAATAACAGAATGGAAAGTATGAAAAGAACAAATCAAGGCCAGCAAGGACTGCAGCTTAACAGACCAATAAACACAAATATACATTCCTAGACCTTCATCCCAATGATAGTATTGAAATGAGATTGTGGATGGTGAGTTGTTCATGTGTATGTGGTCTTCTTGATGTACAACATTCACATCATTACTTCCCTGCATGACAACTTGGCATACACCTCAATTATTAGAAGGGAGAGTTAAGATGTTGTTAGGGTGACACTGCAGACCCAATTAAATAGTGACATTTACCTTGTCTTCTCACACATTCCCACTTAGACTCGAACAGGACCTCCCAACAAATCAGTGCAAGGTCTCTTTGAAGATACACTTTGTGACAGCATTCTGAGACTTCCTATCATGATGGATTCTCTAGGGAATCATGATGACTTCAATACTGAATTATGCAACAACTTCCAAGGCTCTGCTTCCATCTCAGCTATCCAGCTAATGGACTTTATGAACCTGAATAAGTAGCAAAAAGTGAGTCATTGTGCACAACAAAGACAGAGGGAACAAGAAAACCATATGCAGAAACAAGGAAATGCCGATGCTGGTTTACCAAGGAAAGACACAAAGTGCTGAGGTAACTGAACGGGTCAGGCGTCATCTCTGGAGAACATTGGTGACATTTCGGATTGGTACCATCTGAAGTTTTGCTTGAAGAAGGGTTCTGACTCAAAGCATCAGCTATTCATGTACTCCAATGATGCTGTGATTCCTATACTGATCTTTCTGTCTTGGGCCTCTTCCATTGTCAGAGTGCGGCCAATCGCAAATTGGAGGAACAGCACCTCATATTTTGCTTGGGCAGCTTACACCCAACGGTATGATTATTGATTACTCAAACTTCAAATAAGCCTTGCGTCCTCACTCTCACTGTCCCTCCCCCACCCTAGTTGTCATACAAGTTTCGCTGTCGTTCTGTTGAGTTTCAATGCCTGTAGAATTCATTATCACCTGGCTCACAGCCAACAATGGACCTTTTTGGGCTCCACCTTTCCTTGATCGTTGTTTCATTTGCTCGATATCTCTTATATCACCATCTATATCTCTCGTTTCCCTTTCCCCTGACTCTCAGTCTGAAGAAGGGTCTTGACCCAAAACATCACCTATTCCTTTTCTCCAGCAATGCTGCCTGACCCGCTGAGTTACTCCAGTTTTTTGTGTCTCTCCTCAGTTTAAACCAGCATCTGCAGTTCCTTCCTGCTCGTGCTGTCTGACCCGCTGAGTTACTCCAGTATTTTGTGTCTTTCCAAGATAACCATATGACTGCCTTCAGTATACTCTTTATCTAGTGGCAAAGCAATATTGGCCAGCTGCATAATATTGCTGTTGTCACTCAGTGTGGAAAGAATTGAGTATAGCTCAGATCTCCTATGCATCCGTTAAAGCTTTGATGATCACATTGCAGCAGGTCGAGTTGGCTGCAATAGCTCACACAGCAGGTACAACTCTGCATTTGGTCTCCCCTTAATCTGGAAGCTGTGCAGCAGTGTAAGAAGGTCAGCTGGGTACAGATAGTCGTTCAAAGAAATGTAGGCAAACTATCCTGGTGTATTGTAATATCCCTGTAACTAAACAGTACAGATTTTTAAAAAAGGCAAATCTTTATCTCAAGGTGGTTGAATGCAGTGGTGGAAGTTAAGATACATCGCTTGTGTGATCAGATGTGGCATTCTATCCATATTTCTAGGCACTGACCCTCTGTATCCGTGGGTAATGCAGGGTCACCCGAAAAGCGTCTGGAACCAAGATGGTTAAATTATGAAGGAAGGTTGGCGAGACATGGCATGCATTCCCTTGTGTCAAGAACACGAAGGTAATCTGATTGAGATTATTAAATTGATTAAATGAGTTGCCTGGATGAATAGAAACTATTTATTCTGGACTTCAACCAGGGGCACAGGCTGCATTTTACACAGAAACTGGTTTATGTGATTGCTAAAAGATTCCCTTTACCAAAAGAGCATAAATCCTTGTAAATATCTTTGACCTGAAAGGCTGCTCAGGCCTTAACAATTTCAAGGGGGAGGAGGGGGAGGAGGGGGAGGAGGAGGGGGAGGAGGAGGGGGAGGAGGAGGGGGAGGGGGAGGGGGAGGGGGAGAGAAGCAGAGAAGCAGTGTTTGAGTTATATTTTGTAAGAAGGCAGCAAGCTACGGTTTTGATTGAACTACCTGTTTTGGTTTTGTGTACCTGTCTGCAAACAATTAAGTTTACCTGTTTTTGGAAAAGACTAAATATATGGAATTTAAGTTTGAAAACAAGAACTTTTCTGTCTTCATTTCCGGCACCCACACCTCCCAACATTCAAGAGAAAAGCTCCCGACCTCTCAAGACATCACAAGACCTAGATATAAACAAGGGCAAAGAGAGCAAATGTATGTAGAGTGGGATATGGAAGGGCAGTGTATTGAAATTATTGTGAATCTACAAATAGTCAAAGAATGGGTCAGCTGTTCATGGGATGTACTGTTCCATGTTTGTTCAATAGATGACCTGAGACTGGTGGATGGTTACGTGCTACAAACAGTCTGACAGTTTCAAAACAGAGTGAAGGTGAAAATAATCTTACAGACGCTGACAACATCTTTTCAGTTAAAGTTCTCAGCGGGAGAACAACAGAAGATAAATGTGGGCCAGAAACGAATTCTTAATGGACACCACAGATTAGGCACAGAGGAGAGAAGATAAATGTCATTGCCAGTGACTCTCAGAGTGCGATTAGAATGGCCAGTTGGTTCAAAGACAGTAAATAAACGGAGAAATACAACGAGGGATAAATATTCTTGATCACAACTGTGTCAGAGCTTGGTAGCAATGGAAACCTAACTGAGCAGATTGAAAAATAATAAGACTAAAGTTAGCCAAAAGTTTGAGAAACAAAAACATGCTGAAAGTCTTTGTACAGGGAAAGTAGTTTGGATATGGAGTAGCAGTTTACTTTACAAAGCACCTGCATTTGGAGAATCATGGAGCATGAGAGCAGGCCCTTCGCCCAAAACAATCCATGCTGAAGCTCATCCCATTTGCCCATGCTTGGGTTATAGCAAACATAAAAACATAGAAAATAGGTGCAGGAGTAGGCCATTCGGCCCTTCGAACCAACATCACCATTCAATATGATCATGGCTGATCATCCAAAATCAGTACTCCATTCTGGCCTTTACTCCATATCCCTTGATCCCCTTAACCCTAAGAGGAAATCTAACTCTCTCTTAAAGTTAAACCTTTCACTATCCATGTACCTGCCTATTTTAAATGTCGCTATTGTTCCCTCCTCAACAGCTTCCTCTGGCAGCTCTTTCCATATACGCACCACCCTCTCTGTGAAGAAATTGCTCTCGGGCCTCTTTCAAATCTTTCCGCTCTCAGCTTAAGATTAGGTCCTCTGATTTTGGATTCCTCTAAAATGGGGAAAAAAACTGTGACTATTCACCTTACGTTTTTCATGATTTTGTATACCTTTAACACAAACACACCTTGGCGGCATGGTGGCGCAGCGGTAGAGTTGCTGCCTTACAGCGAATGCAGCGCCGGAGACTCAGGTAGGATTGTGACTACGGGTGCTGTACTGTACGGAGTTTGTACGTTCTCCCCGTGACCTGCGTGGGTTTTCTCCGAGATCTTCGGTTTCCTCCCACACTCCAAAGACATACAGGTTAATTGGCTGGGCAAATGTAAAAATTGTCCCTAGTGGGTGTAGGATAGTGTTAATGTGCGGGGATCGCTGGGCGATGCGGACCCGGTGGGCCAAAGGGCCTGTTTCTGTGCTGTATCTCTAAATCTAAAAAATCTAAAGTTACACCTCAGTCTCCTGCACCTAGTCTCTCGTGGATAGGAAAGTTTTAGGGGGATATGGGCCAAATATGGGAAAATAGGACTAACTTATATGTGGCATCTTGACCAACATGGATGAGTTGGGCTGAAGGGCCTGTGCTGTATGACTATATGGTTCTATGTCTCTCGAGTCTTGGTAACATCCTTGTGAATTTTTTCTGCATCCATTCTATCTTAATAACATCATTCCTATAGTAGGGGAACCAGAACTGCACAAAACACTCCAAATGTGATCTCATCGATATTTTGTACAGTTGTAACATGATGTGCCAAATCCTGTACTTAATACTCTTACTGATGAAGATAAGCATGCATAACACCTTCTTCGCGATCCTCTCTAACTGTGTTACCCCTTTCACGGAGTTGTATACCTGTACCTGTTGGTCTCTCTGCTCTTCGATACTCTCTAGGGCCTGCCATTTATTATAGGCCTCCCCTGGTTTGACTTACCAAAATGCATCAGCAGTGGTGTGTGGGGTAGTGTGAATTGTGAGGAAGATGCAATAAGGCTGCAGGGTGACTTGGACTGGTTGTGTGAGTGGGCGGATACATGGCAGATGCAGTTTAATGTAGATAAGTGTGAGGTTATTCACTTTGGAAGTAAGAATAGAAAGGCAGATTATTATCTGAATGGTGTCAAGTTAGGAGGAGGGGGAGTTCAACGAGATCTGGGTGTCCTAGTGCATCAGTCAATGAAAGGAAGCATGCAGGTTCAGCAGGCAGTGAAGAAAGCCAATGGAATGTTGGCCTTCGTAACAAGAGGAGTTGAGTATAGGAGCAAAGAGGTCCTTCTACAGTTGTACCGGGCCCTGGTGAGACCGCACCTGGAGTACTGTGTGCAGTTTTGGTCTCCAAATTTGAGGAAGGATATTCTTGCTATGGAGGGCGTGCAGCGTAGGTTCACTAGGTTAATTACCGGAATGGCGGGACTGTCGTATGTTGAAAGGCTGGAGCGATTGGGCTTGTATACACTGGAATTTAGAAGGATGAGGGGGGATCTTATTGAAACATATAAGATAATTAGGGGATTGGACACATTAGAGGCAGATAACATGTTCCCAATGTTGGGGGAGTCCAGAACAAGGGGCCACAGTTTGAGAATAAGGGGTAGGCCATTTAGAACGGAGATGAGGAAGAACTTTTTCAGTCAGAGGGTGGTGAAGGTGTGGAATTCTCTGCCTCAGAAGGCAGTGGAGGCCAGTTCGTTGGATGCTTTCAAGAGAGAGCTGGATAGAGCTCTTAAGGATAGCGGAGTGAGGGGGTATGGGGAGAAGGCAGGAACGGGGTACTGATTGAGAGTGATCAGCCATGATCGCATTGAATGGCGGTGCTGGCTCGAAGGGCTGAATGGCCTACTCCTGCACCTATTGTCTATTGTCTATTGTCTATTGTCTATTGTCTCACACTTGTCACAGTTAAATTCCATCAGCCATTCTTTGGCCCACTTCCCCAGTTGATTCAGGTTCTTTTGTAAACTCAGATAGTCTTCCTGACTGGCTACCATGCCACCAATTTTGGTGTCACCAACAAATTTATTAACTGCATTGGCATTCAAATTGTTAATATAGATGACAAACAATATTGGACCTATCCCTGCAACACACATTCTGCGGGAACGACCCCTGAGATTCCTGTCACCTGTCACTTTAATTCTTAGTGTGAGTTCAAGATGAGGAAGGATTCAAGAGAAAAAAAGTCAAGAATGTTTAATTGGCATATACAAGGAAAACGGAACAATTACATTCTTAATTGCAGCAGCATAACAGGCCTGTAAACACAATGCTGATAGATGGTATATTAAAGAAAAACGTCAATAAATTAAAAAAAACAATATTAGTAGTTAAAAAGTATTAAAAAGTAGTTTGTAGTTCATAGTTTAGTTTGCAGTGTTTTAACAGTCTGATGGTTAGGAAGAAGTGGTTCTTAAACCTGGAGGTCAGGGTTTTCAAACTGGCTGTCCTTTTGAGGCAGCGCCTCCTACAGATCCCTTCAATGGTGGGGGGCATCAGTACTCGTGATGGACGTTTTGTAATCTTCTTCTTTCCTTGGCTTTCAAGATTAGTTTAGTTTAGTTTAGTTTAGTTTAGAGATACAGTGCGGAAATAGGCCTTTCGGCCCACTGCGTCTGTGCCGATCAATGATGTCCGTGCCGACCAGCAATCCTCGCACATTAACACTGCACACACCAGGGACAATTTATAATTTTACTAAGCCAATTAACCTATAAATGATACCTTGGGCTGTATTTCAAAAAGATTTGAGCAGAAGAGTGAAAATGTCTTACTCCAATTATATCGTCCCTTGGTGAGGTACCGTGTGCATATTGGTTCCCTTTGAACAAAGGGCCAAACTGTCCCAACGTGTTCCTGGTTCTTGTGTTCTTGTCTTCCCATAAGTTCATAAGTGATAGAAACAGAATTAGGCCATTCGGCCCACCGAGTCTACTTCACCATTCAATCATGGCTGATCTATCCCTCTTAATCCCATTCTCCTGCCTTCTCCCCCTAACCCCTAACAACCATACTAATCAAGAATCTATCTATCTCTGCCTTAAAAATATCCATTGACTTGGCCTCCACAGCCTTCTGTGGCAGTGAATTCCATGTGACAAACTTCCCATAATCACTATGATTTCTGCTCATAGCCTGGCACTCTATTCAAATAAGACCAGGTTGTGGAGGCTTGCTGTGCATCCCAGATACCAGATGATGCCATTGCTCACTTGCCTGATGTATCTGAAATATGAATATCAGCTACACTGTGCATTAATATTGATGGTGGCTGATGGTCGGTTCCAAGAAGCATGTCGTTTGTTAGTTTTTTTTCTTTTACGTGCTCATCAATGTAATAATGAATAGACTTTAGACTTCGGAGATAGTAGAAAATAGAATAATTTTCAATTTGTACTCAGTACAAATCAGACCATTTCAGGCATAAATCAGATGCTGGTCTAAATATTTGCTTAAGTTTAGGTTAAAGTTTAGGTTTAATATTGTCACATGTACCGATGTACAGTGAAAAGGTTTGTTGTGCATGCCATATATATATATATATATATATATATATATATATATATATATATATATATATATCTTATAAACTATACATAAATACAAATAAGTACAATAGATAGAGCAAAGGGGAAGATACAGAGTGCAGAATAAAGTTCTCAGCATAGTAGTGTATTTTGGCGTTACTGTTCAGACTCTGCTTTGCATGAAATATTGCTTGTATATTTTGAAAAATATTTGTGCTATTCCCTAAGTTATGTTTCTATCTATGTTTCATTATTGTTCAGTTTGTTGATTGACACAGCAAGATGTTCTGATACAACATGAGCAAGCATGTACAAGGCTGAAACTTTCGGTACGATGGACAGCATGCATAAAATATTTGAAATCTTTTGCATAAACTCAAACCCTGATGTTTCTGACAATAGGCTAACAATGTTTAGGCATTATCTTGAAATGTTTTAAATGTCATAATCTTAAAACCTGTGGGGGGTTGGAAGACTTGGTGAATATATGCCAAATAGTGATAGCGTTTACATTTCTGGCATTAGGCATCAAGCCAATTCGGCCCTGTAACTGAGAAAAAAAGCAGAACAAACATCCAACTATTAACAAAGCAATAAGATACTAACTAAGAGTGTTGAATTACATAATTGCTGTGGCAACTATCCATGCAAAGAGAACACACTGGGGATAGGTACAGGTGCCCACGGGGTGTAAAACAATTTGAATCCAAAATGGGATGGGAAAAATGATTAAATTCACAAATGATAGAAAATCGAGGAGAGGGTTGCTGAGGTGAAAGTCCAATAAACCAGACAAGGAGCCACAGGGGAATCGAGAAAAGTTAACCTCAGTTGGCAGATTGTGATTTGTCTACTGACCTACTGATAAACTTGTTGTTGCAGATTATATATGTTTTTCTGTGTAAGGCACGGCATAAGTGAACCTAATTGTTGCACAGAGATAGATGGAAATACAAGTCATAACAAGAAAGCTGGCTGTTCTGCTCAACCAATCCATCAGTCAATTCAAAGGTATTTTGAGACCTCATTTTGTAAAAGATACCATCTCGTGGTTTTATTTAAATTTTTGGCCAGCCTGGTCAACATCAGAAGTCATTAATTTATCATTCTCAATCAGCACATACATCCATTGATGAGCAGGTCAGCAATAAATGATGAAGATTATGATTGTCCAGCTTGAAAGAAAGCCTGTAATAATATCTGTCAAAGATAATCTAAGAAAGCTTTGAGTAATCACAAAGCTCTCAAGAACTCTATTCCACTGGGTAGTGCCGCGATGGCAACCTCGCCTACAGACTGTCTGTCTTTTTCGTCTTTTTTTTGTTATTTTTAGTGTGTTTAAAAAGTATGTGTTAATGTTCTCTGGTTTGTTGTATGTGGGGATTGGGCGGTGGGGGGAAACTTTTTTTCAATCTCTTACCTTGCCGGAGATGCGATTGTTTTCCGGATCATGTCTCCGGTCGCTCTGTGGCCTAACATCGTGGAGCTGGAGGCCATGCTCGGGACTGACTTTGAGCCCCTCTGCGGGGTGTGGAGTTACCATTGGAGCCGATCCCTTGCCTGGGATCGATACTCCAACTGGGGGCCTGCGGACTTCAACATAGAGTCATAGAGCCATAGAGTCATAGAGTCCTACAGCACAGAAAGAGGCCCTTCGGCCCATCGTGTCCGCGCCGCCCGTTACCAAACACAGTCTAATTTTAAACCCATTTTCCCGCATTTGGACTGTAGCCCTGAATGTTGTAGCATTTCAAGTGCCCATCCAAATGCCTCTTAAACGTTGTGAGTGTTCCCGCCTCCACCACCACCCCAGGCAGTGAGTTCCAGACTCCAACCACCCTCTGGGTGAAAAAGTTCTTTCTCACATCCCCCCGAAACCTCCCTCCCCTTACCCTGTATCTATGTCCCCTCGTTGTTGAACCTTCCACCAGTGGAAGAAGTTCCCCGCCATCTACCTTATCCATGCCCCTCATGATCTTGTACACCTCGATCATGTCCCCTCTCAGCCTTCTCTGCTCCAGGGAAAACAACCCCAGTCTGCCCAGTCTCTCCTCATAGCCGAGGCCCTTCATCCCTGGCAGCATCCTGGTGAATCTCCTCTGCACCCTCTCCAAAGCTATCACATCCTTTCTATAATGTTGTGACCAGAACTGTACACAATACTCCAGCTGTGGCCTCACCAGTGTTCTGTACAATTCCATCATTACCCCCCTACTTTTATATTCGATGCCCCGGCTAATGAAGGCCAGTAACCCATATGCCTTTTTAACCACCCTATCCACCTGTCCTGCTGCCTTCAAGGACTTGTGTACCTGTACTCCAAGGTCCCTCTGTACCCTTGTCTTCCCTAGGGTCCTTCCATTCATGGTGTACTCCCTCTCCAAGTTATTTCTGCCAAAGTGCATCACCTCGCACTTTTCAGGATTAAATTCCATCTGCCACTGCTCCGCCCATCTGACCATCTCATCTATATCTTCCTGCAGCTTGCAGATCCCTTCTTCGCTATTCACCACCCCCCCTACCTTTGTGTCATCTGCAAACTTGCTGATCATGCCCTGTACGTTGACATCCAGATCATTTATGTAGATTACAAACAGTAAGGGACCCAACACCAATCCCTGCAGCACCCCACTGGACACCGGCCTCCAGTCACAGAAGCACCCTTCTACCATCACCTTCTGCCTTCTGTCACTAAGCCAGTTTTTTATCCATTTTGCCAAGGTGCCCTGGATCCCATGGGCTCTTACCTTCTTGACTAGTCTCCTGTGTGGGACCTTGTCAAAAGCCTTACTGAAATCCATGTATACCACATCCACTGCACTACCCCCATCTACCTCCTTGGTCACCCCTTCAAAAAATTCAATCAAGTTAGTCAGACACGACCTTCCCTTAACAAAGCCATGTTGACTATCCTTAATTAACCCTTGATCCTCCAAGTGAAGACTGATTCTGTCCCTCAGAATCTTTTCTAGCAGCTTCCCCACCACCGATGTCAGACTCACCGGCCTGTAGTTCCCAGGTTTATCCCTACTGCCCTTTTTAAATAATGGCACCACATTAGCTATCCTCCAGTCCTCCGGTACATCCCCTGTTGCAAGAGAGGCTCTGAAAATTTGTGCCAGAGCCCCCGCAATCTCCTCCCTTGCCTCTCTCAGCATCCTGGGATACATCTCGTCAGGGCCCGGAGACTTATCCACTTTTAAGCCTGCCAGAGCCTCCAGCACCGCCTCCCTGTCAATAGCAATATGCTCAAGAACATCACAACCCTCCTGCTCCATTTCTAAGTCCGCATCGCCCTCCTCCCTCGTAAAAACAGATGCAAAAAAATCATTTAAAACATCTCCTACATCCTCTGGCTCCACACACAGCTTTCCACTATGGTCCCTGATGGGCCCCACTCTTTCCATCGTTATCCTCTTACCCTTGATATTCTTATAGAACACTTTGGGATTTTCTTTTATTTTGCCCGCTAGTGCTATCTCATGGCCCCTTTTTGCTCTCCTAATTTCTTTTTTTAAGAACTGCCCTACACCTTCTGTATTCCTCTAATGATGTCTGTGCCTTAAGTTCTTTATGCCTTCCAAAAGCCCCCTTTTTTTTCGAATCAATCCTACTATATCGTTCAACATCCAAGGTTCTTTGGACTTGTTTGTCCCACCCTTGAACTTTAGGGGAACATGCTTCCTCTGTACTTTTTCAATTATTCCTTTGAATGACTCCCACTGTTCTGATGCGGTCCTCCCCACGAGAAGCTGATCCCACTCCACCAGGGCCAACTTCTGCCTTATCAGATTAAAATCGGCCTTGCCCCAATTTAGAAATTTTCCTCTTTCCTCTGGTCCCTCTTTATCCTTTTCCATTACCACCTTAAATATCACTGAATTGTGATCACTGTCACCAAAATGCTCTGCCACTGACACTTCAGCCACCTGTCCGGCTTTATTTCGCAAGATTGTCCAATTCCGCCCCTTCCCTTGTTGGACTTTCAACATATTGGCTCAAAAAGCCCTCCTGGATGACCCTTAGGAACTCTGCACCATCAGGGCCCTTGACACTTTGGCTATCCCAATCAATATTCGGGAAGTTGAAATCCCCTACTATTACTACCCTATTGTTTTCACACACCCCCGAGATTTGCCTACAAATATGTTCTTCTATTTCTCTCTGACTGTTTGGGGGTCTGTAGTATACACCCAGTAAGGTGCATGCCCCTTTTCTATTTCTCAATTCCACCCAAATAGCCTCATTTGAGGAACCCGCTAATATGTCATCCCTTCTTACAGCAGAAATAGATTCTTTGATTAATACTGCAACACCCCCTCCCCTTTTTCCCTGCTCTCTGTCTCTCCTGAAGATTCTATATCCTGGAATATTGAGCTGCCAGTCCTGCCCTTCCTTCAACCATGTTTCCGTAATGGCAACAATGTCGTACTCCCATGTGTTCAGTAACACCTTCAATTCATCCCCCTTGCTTCCAATACTCCTTGCATTAAAATAAATGCCGTTCAGACTTGCCCTACCCCATTGTGCTGGGGCATTCTTGTTCTGCCTCCCAATCTGACCAGTTTTTTCCTCTATATTTTCCTTCTCCTCACCCCCTATACTAGCTCCATGCTGTATCCCAACCCCCTGCCAAATTAGTTTAAACCCTCCCCAACAGTGCTAGCAAACCTCCCCGCCAGGATATTGGTCCCCCTCTGGTTAAGGTGGAGACCGTCCGGCCTATACAGTTCCCACCTTTCCCAGAAACAGGCCCAATTATCCAGAAAAACGAATCCCTCCCCCCTGCTCCAACTCCTGAGCCACACATTAAACTGCTCTATCCTTCTATTTCTATACATCGAGGAGCTTGCAGTCTCGGGTAGAGACCGATGTCGGGAACTCCAAACGACGCATATGGTTTCGACTATCCCCGACCCGGGTCCGATCGCTCGGCGTGGGGGAGCTGACATTCCCCTCCGATGCAGGAGCTTGATTGCCCCAACGTGGAAGGTCCGACCGCCGGCTAAGGCTAAGGGAATCAAGATCGTCCCGTCAACGGAAGGTTCGAGGCCCCCGACCGCGGGAGAACAAAGAAGGGAAGAGATTGAACTTTCTTTCGCCTTCCATCACAGTGAGGAATGTGGAGGAGTCACTGGTGGATATTTATGTTAAAATGTATTTTGTGTGTTCTAATGCTTTTTATTAGTATGACTGTATGGCAAATGAAATTCCTCGTTTGTTGCAAAACATACTTGGCTAATAAAGTATGATTTTGACCCAGCAACAGTGAAGGAACAGCGATATATTTCCAAGTCAGAAGGGTGTGTGGCTTGGAGGAGAACTCACAGGTGTTTGTGTTTCCATGTTTTACTGCCTTCTCCTAGCTGTAGAAATCATGGAT
This sequence comes from Rhinoraja longicauda, assembly GCF_053455715.1. Taxonomy (NCBI): domain Eukaryota; kingdom Metazoa; phylum Chordata; class Chondrichthyes; order Rajiformes; family Arhynchobatidae; genus Rhinoraja; species Rhinoraja longicauda. Next base: position 49,692,381 of record NC_135954.1, read on the forward strand.
TTTGAATGGATTTTTTAACGCGTTTTAGTGAATTGCTGCAGTGTATCCTGTTGATGGTACAAACTGCTACTACTACTACTGTGCAGCAGTGGTAGAATGAGTGAATGGTTATTGATGGGATGCCATTAACTGGGCTGCTCTGTCCCGTGTGGTGTCAAGCTTCTTGAGTGTTGCACTCATCCAGGTAAGTGGAGAGTATTCCATCACACACCTGACTAGAGCCTTGACAATGATTTTCCAGCTTTAGTGAGTAATGAGGTGAGTTATTTGCTGAACTTTGACCTGCTCTTGGCATCATATTGTATCAATTGTTACTCTGGTTTGGATTCTAGTCAATAGTAACCGCCAGGACATGGTAATTCCATTGAATGACAGAGATTGATTTAGAACTACATTTACTCTTATTGGATATCGTCATTGCCTGGTATTTGTGTTCACAGATGTTACTGGCCAATTATCAGCCTAGCCTGGATATTGTCCAGGTGTTTTTGCATTTGGATGTGGACTGCTTCATTATCTGAGGAGTCTCGAATGGTGCTGAACATTATGCAACCATTGAACATCCTTACCTCTGACCTTACGGCTTGAAAAAGGTCATTGATGAAGCACCTGTAGATAGTTGGACCAAGGACACAACTCCTAAGCAAACCCTGCAGAGATGTCCTGTGCATGATCGACTTGCATCAACCACAACCACCCTCCTTTGTACTCGATATGATACCAACCAGCTGAGGATTTTCCACCGATGCGGGAGTTTCCGATCATCCCGACGCGAGGACCTCGGACCGTCGGCTGCGTGACTGCGGATGGTTCAACAGCCCTGACTGCGGGTGAACAAAGGGGAAGGTGATGGTTCAACAACCCTGAGCGCGGGTGAACAAAGAGGAAGGTGATTGAACTTTATTACCTTCCATCACAGTGAGGAATGTGGAATCCGCTGTGGTGGCTGTTTATGTTAAATTTTATTTCATGTGGCTGTGTGTCTTGTTACCTTTTACTTAATATGGCTGTATGGTAATTCAAATTTCACTGTACCTTAATTGGTACATGTGACAATAAATTGATTTTGAAGTCTTGAAATCTTGAAATCTTGAAGTCTTGATTTTCCTCCTGATTCCCTTTGACTCCAGTTTAGCCAGAGCCCCTTAATATCATAATCGTAATTTATTAGCCAAGTATGTTTTGCAACATATGAGGAATTTGGTTTGCCATACAGTCATAACAAAAAAGCAACAAGACTCACAACTACATAAAAATTTACATAAACATCCACCACAGCGGCTCCTCCACATTCCCCACTGCGATGGAAGGCAATAAAGTCTTATCTTCTTTCCTCCTTGCCTCCCACAGTCGGGGGAATCGAACCATCCACAGCCGGCGACCGAGCTCCCACATTGGGGCAGTCTAAGCTCCCGCATCGGGTCGGTTGAAACTCCTGCGGTTTGGAGTCCCCGAAATCGGTCCCTAACCAGGGTCAGCGAGATTCACGATGTTAAAGTCCACAGCTCCCGTAGGTTGGAGCACCAAAGACCGACCCCTGGCAAAAGGATCGCCCGCTCCGAGATGTTAATGTCCATAGTCTCCACGGTTTTGGAGCTCTAGAAGTCCCAGCAAGAGGCCGCCAACTCCACGATGTTAGGCCGCAGTGCAGAAGGAGATATGACACGGAAAAAGTTGTATCTCAGATGAGGAAAGTGATAAGAAAAAGTCCCCCCCCCCCCCCCCCCCCCACCATCCCCCACATAATACAAAACTAAAGATAAACTAAAACATACATTTTACAACAAACTAAAAACACAAAGAAGGAAAAGACGAAGACAGACCGTTGGAGAGGCAGCCATCGTGTGGCGCTTTCACTTGACACAAGGGCAGTTACTCTCACTTGACCTCTGGAGTTCAGCTCTTTTATCCATGGATAGACCAGGCTGCAAAGTGGTCAGGAGCTGAGTGACTAAGGCACATTTGTTCTCTTCCCGCACCTTCTTCAATTTCAAAAGTAGATTCAATTTTCTCTTGAAGTTGGAATGATCTTTGCTTCAAGACTTTCCCATGGCAGTGTATTCCACCTTCTAACAACAACTTAATTTTCTTAATATAAAAATACACTCTTTATTGTAAACCATGGGGTAAAGAGTTGTACCGAGCACTGCCAACATCCGCTGGTTCACAGCTCAGCTTGTTTTGGACTTCTGCATCTGCATAAAGAAACATCGACACTGGAAATGCTGATGGCGATACACGCCATGACTTGGAACAACCACTTGCTGCAGTGTAGGACTGGGTGCACATATATCTGGCCTGCAGCTGTATGCCAAGTGTGGCCCATGTAAATGGTGTGATGGACCTCAGAGCAGGTAAGTGATGAAAGTAGTTTATTGCAATGGCTATCTGTGACCATTAAAACAATTTAAAATCCTTTGGCAGCTACCAGTACACTGCCTGAAGCCTATTCATTTCTCAGAGACAGCTCGGATACAAGTGGTCAGCTCATTTGGCCCTTCGCATTTGCCAAAGATAAATGAGGAAGAATCAGTAGCACTGGCAGCGAGTCCAGGCAGTGGGTTAAATCCAACACCATCCTGCTCCTTGTGTCCCGAGCAGATTTGCAGATGGGAACCATCTGGGGCTCCAGGATCAGAACATAATCACTTATCATCTGCCACATTCTGAAGCTTGTTCACTTCAGGGTGGCCCTGGTGCATTTGTGTGTCAAAGTAAAAATATATAAGGAGAATATTGTATCATCCCGTGGCATCTGAAGGGGGTTATTAATGGAGAATTACACCTGGATATGAATTGTTGAACCCAAGGTCTTAGTTTAATGTGCACAATAATAAGAGGTTCTAGTAACAGAACAACTCCATTATCAGGAGCATGTATATAATCTGTAGAAGTTTACATGTCTTCACAACTCATACTCTGAATAAAAATGTCATAGTGCCCAAATGGGAGTGGCAATTGTGGCAACATGTTGGAGCACTGAACAGAGAGGGGTTGTACTGTTTCTAGATCAGAAAAATCAAATGATCTGTTGGCCAAATGGGATTTCTGTCGGATTTTCTACTCAATTTATTGTTTCAACCATATAAGGCAATGAATTAAATAAAGGACAACAGCAATGCATCAACAAGATGGATGTGTGTTAATCCAGCTATATTCATGAATCCTTCTGTGAACTGGTTATTTCATTATTTTCCAGTGTAATTCCTTTCCCATCCCAAAAATAATGCAGTTCGTTCACATGGACAATATGGATGCTGAAAGCAAGAAAAATAAATTGACTTTATATCTTTCCTAGTCATGTCTTGGTATGCCTCACAATCCTTTATAACCAATGGTTTATTTTTAAATGGTAGTCACTGGTCTTATGCAGACAATCACAGCAGCAAATTTGTTGTGATATTTGAGGGAGGAATGTTGGTCTGGGCACAATTTATACGAGCATTGTGAAAGTTTACTTTTATCTAAATGGACAGATGAGAGAGTGGCTTAATGATCCTTTTGAAAGGTAGCTCATCCAATAATGCAATATCTTCGCAGTTTTGAACTGAAATGGCAACTTACATTATAAAAATTTACTTACTATGCGGATTAAAGCCGCAACTCTGACTCTGCGGACAAAACTATAAGGCAGAAAATTATGTGGTAAAACGTTTATTAAATTCCTTTGGAGCATCTGTTGCTGTTTTGCAAAGATTTTAAAGATGCAGAACCAATATTGTTTATTGCATAATAACGGCAGTGATTTTATCATTTAGATAGAAAAAAATCCTATTGCTAACTTTATTTAATTTCAAAGACTAAAATATTATCAGTTAGTTTATCAGAGAAGGAACCATGTAAGAGGCAGGGCTGGTATAGATTTATTCTTCAATCAGCCTGCTGAGTAATGATCTGGCCCATGTCTCTTTCTTCTGTCTAAATAGAATCCCACTTTAAACCTTAGTCTCTGACGGAATAAACGGGCAGTGACATGCTCTATAACTAATGCTCTAAGATGCTTAGATCATATCTATATTCTAAAACGGTTGCTCTGGGTAACAGAGAAATACCACAGCTGATCACTCTATCCAGCTCTTTGATGTAATAACCTTTCAATTACAATTTTGATCAAATATTTTATTTTTTTTAAAGCCAAAAACATATTGAACCAAGAAATATATGAGAGATGTTTTTATATTGGTTTTAATCTAACTAATAATTAATTCATCAAATTGAGGTTTAAATATTAAATACAAATGTTTGAAATTTTATGTGCTTGAGTTAATTCACTTGTATTCTCTTTTGCATTTTAAGTCATGAGTTAGATTACTGCTCAGAATTTAAATTATTGAAGAGCAGCAGGTGTTATTCAGTTCAGCTGTAATATATTGGTGCACTTGATAAGTAGATCTTTTTTCTCTGCATTTCCATTGAAATTCCTTCTCTGATGTTTTGCTCTTTTGCCTACATCTTCAAAGCTAGCAGCTGTTTATCTTAGAAAGTCCAATAATTTTTCACTTTTTATTTGAAATTAATAAATTATAACTGCTTACATAGTACACTAATGCAGTAAAATTTTCAAAAAGTCTGTGACACATTCAAAATCATTGTGCCATTTAGTTAATGTCATCATTTTTGTTAACTGCTTAGTTATTGTCAGGCTCCGAATGAATTTTCTTTTTCATGTCAAAGCAATAATTTAACCATTTCCAGATTTAAAGGGAGTTGCAAAGCAGCTGGTTTTAGTTTTACACAAAGTGCTGGAGGAACTTATAGAGCCAAGCAGCCTCCGTGGAGAGAATGGACAGGTAATGTTTCAGGTCAAAACTCTTCTTCTGACATATCCTGTCTGAAGAAGGTGTAAGGGGTTTCTGCGCCGAGCTTTCGCCCGACCTAAGGTCCCTGTGCCTTGCTCTGGTCCCTCGACCAGGCCGCGCACACTGGTTCCCCGTGAGTGGTTCGACCCACTCACCCCCTACGGGTCTAGACACTGGACTTAGATGCAGGAGCGTTGATAGTGCAGAAAATTCAACCAGACCAGATTTGAAAACCAGGGTTTAAACGGAAAAAGGCTTTTATTGAGCGCTTGGGACTATGGTACATGAATGCTTTGACACTGTTCTATTAGACATATGCATAACTACACGAATACTTTGACACAGTTCTATTACACAGTTCTATTAGACATATGCACAACTACACGAATACTTTGACACAGTTCTATTAGACATATGCACAATTACATGAATACTTTGTCTCTGAATCTTAAACGCAATGTTCTATAAGACATATACTTGACTGTAAGATGGGGAACGTATGACACATCGTAAAATTGGCCAACACATATACACTTTCACCCACGTTAATTAAAACCACCCTCCCCTCTACACTAAACTATGTCCAGGATGTGCAGGATCGGGGTACATGCTCACCATGGGGCTATTACTGTGGTTACTGGCTGTTCGTGCTGTTTCCTCCAATTAGGTAGCTGTGGAAGGGTCGTCGGCGGTCGTCTCGGTCTTTCGAGTGGTCCCGGGCTTCACCTTGCCCAGGGGTCGTTCTCGTTCGCGATCGCCTCTGCTCAGCGCAACCCGACTACGCTGCCTGTGTTCCTGTGTTCCTGTCCTTGTCCTTGTGCTCCTGTAGTCCGTGCTGTGCTTGTGCCTGTTCCTTTAAAAACCCAAAAATCGTGGCCAGTTATTCTAATCCTGACCCGTCCTATCTCCCGCCAGATCTCGGGATCTCTTTGTTTCAAAGGTGGGTTTCGAGTTTTCTCTTTGTTCTGCGTTATGTCCGGGGGTACCGGTGATGGCTAGATGGTCTGTTAATCTGTTTCTCGTTAAGAGGTGATGGGTTTAACTGGTTTCTCATCACCTGCCAGGTAGGTTTCTATGGGCTATTGTGCCCCCTTAACGAGATTAACTGTGTAGGTCGGCTTGGGGCATTGTGAGTATGCTGATGTCAGCGCCCCAGTGTCTGGACTTCGACCTGGTTTCGCAGGTTTCTGCACGGCCAATATCCATCTATTATTCTGGCCGTGGCTTTGCAGAAATCTAGAGACTGGGCTGTGGGGTTTTTGCTTTTGTGGCTGGTCACGAGGTCCCGTGGCCATCTTGGGACCCACTGATTGTGACATCCCTTGTTAAAAAACTGACCGCAGCCTTTCTCTGCTATCAGCCCCAGTCCCGTATAAAATGTCCAAACTGCAGCTCTTTGGTTTGGTGTTGATTGCAGAATGAGGGAAAACTTCTCAAATCTTACAAAGGGTCCCGACCCAAAATTTACCTGTCCATTCCTTCCACAGATGCTGCCTGACCCTTTGGGTTCCTTCCGCACTTTTGTTCTGCTCAAGATTCCACCATCTGACGTCCCATATTTCTCTGGTCATATTTTAGTTTTACCAAGACTAATTCCTTTATCATTAGCAAGGCTAAAGCTGAATGGTAGCTATTTAATTATTCGTTTGTGGAAGGCCAGCATTTATTGCCATGCCTAATTGCCTTTGAAAAGTGGGTGGTGAGCTGCCTTCTTAAACTGTTGCAGAACCTCTTAGTGATATAGCCACAATGTTTCTGGCACATAGTCCATAATTTAAAATGTTGTCATAGTTTCACACACATGTTTTATTTTATGAGGTGTTGCAAATGAAATGGAGCATTGTGCAATCAGACAAAACCAAACTACTGTGCATGTCGTAAGTTTACCTGATAGTGAGTATGGTGATGTGGTGGTTAAGTTACAAAACTGTCACTCATGAGGCAGAAAATAACCACCCAGAGATATGCCTTATACACCACAGCCTACTTTGTTCTCTTGAAAAAAGAATCCAATCTATTCCTGATTATAGTAGACGTGGCTCAGAGGAAAGTAGAATAAATCATTTCTGAGCCTGCTACTTTATCATTAGTGACACAATGTGATCCAGGTTTGCTTCAGCTATCTCATCAAATCTAATCTTGCACATACCACATCATAATTTTAGGCTAAAATGTTGCAAATACTTTGAAGCACAATGTTGGAATTGCTCTTCAGGGGATATAGGAGAATAACTTGGAGGGAAAACAATGCTGGTGAGTAGATGATAAACATTATATTTTATAGCAGGAGATTACCAGGATATAAATGACTAATCGAAGACATCCAATATTACTTTCAGCAAAGGTAATATTTGGTCAACTGTTATATATCCTGTCAATTGATAGTGGATAGCAATGTGCGATTAACTGGCTTCCATTGCATTTAATTTAAAAAAAGATGATCAGAAAAGAGGGAGATAGCACTGTTCCAATTTTGAGGCATGTAAAGAAATGACTATAAATTGCTTTCAACTGACTCGACACTTTCAATATTATGCTCAGTTTGACCAAAACACCTGAGACATAACACTTCAAGTTAATCATAGAGTTAAAATTGCATTGATGAGAAAACATTAGCCCAGTTTATTGTTACGTGTACTGAAGTACAGAAAAAAGATTTTGTTGCATGCCAACTAGTCAGCGGAAAGACTACATACAATTACAATGGAGCCATCCACAGTGTACAGATAAATGATAAAGGGAATAATGTTTAGTGCAAGATAAAGTCCAGTAAATTCCGATTAAGTCCTGAGCACATTTCTTTAGAGCTCATGGTTGTGTCATCTTCTGCCACTGTAACATCAGACCTGCTCTTTGATGCCTGCAGAAAGTAATGATGACCTTTATTGTGTCTCACTCCATTACTCCTCATGTACTCCTCATAACAAGTAACTCTACCATGGAAGAAATAAGTTTTGATATTGTTTCATATTTTTTGAATTGTTCTAAATCAGTCCAGGACCATTGATTAGTGAATTTAATTGGGCCTGAAGAAGGACCATGAACAAAAACGTTGCCTATCCATGTCATTCAGAGAAGCTGCCTGACCTGCTGAGTTACTAGTACTTTTTGTTCTAAATAAGATTCCAGCATCTGCAATTCCTGGTGCTCCACCTTGATAAGTTAATCTTTTTTTGACTGGAAGGTAAATGTTAATTGAAACAGCAGGAGAGGTCTGCTGTGAGATTTTTTACAGGCATAACATTTTGACTCACAAGGGAGTGTGATGTTACTGCAATAGACTACTTCTTTAACATCTGAATAACCTGCTCAGCAATCGCCTTGCCAGCTGCTTTAGTTGTATCATATAATTTTCTATCTCAAAGAGCTTAAGAACCCAAGTTGCTTTTTAAAATTAATAACTAACATGATCGTTGAATTCTCTGCTCAAATTGGCTATCACCAGGCTCACCATTTCAAGCTTGAAATTGAATTAATCTAATCAAAATAGCACATACTTCCATCACCGCCATTCTCATTCATTCTAGCTTGTTAAACAGATTTCCCCATGCTTGCTGCAACATATGCACTTTGTCTGCATAAATAATTAAATGTGGATATAGCATATAAACATATCTCCGTCACACCCCAGGGATTGCCCACCCCTTCCAGAATTAGAAAATTTAACAACAATTATAAAATAATTCTCAGCCAGAATCATGATAGTCATCTTCGATTACATTGGATGAGCATCTACTCCAGGCAGGCATGTTTCCGATTCTCATCGACCTCATTGCGGATAGAGTTTTTTGTTCCAGGAACCGTTGGCGCTATAATGTTGAGAACTATATGAGAATATAATGAGAATATAATGAGAACTATATTTTGCACTTTATATCTTTTCCTTCACTTTATCTTAGGAGCTAGAATTTGGCCTGATTTAAAGTAATATCTGATTTGATTTTATAACATGCAAAACAAAGCTTTTCACTGTACATCGGTACACGTGACAGTAATAAATATAAACCTGAAGAAACCAAAAGTTAATAAACATTAGACTGAAAAAGAAATAAGAAGTAAAAATTGTGAAAAAAAACCTTTTCAAATCGAGTCTGAGTACGCACTGACCAGCGATTTCCGTACACTAACACTTTCCTACACACGCGAGGGACGATTTACATTTATACCAAGACATTTAACCGACAAACCTGTACTTTTTTAGAGTGTGCGAGGAAACCAAGAATCTTGAAGGAAACCCACGGGGAAACGTACAAACTCCATACAGATAAGCACCCGCAGTCTGGATCAAACACGGGTCTCTGGCACTGTAAGGCAGTAGCTCTACCGCTACGCTACCGGGCCACCCCTTCAAAATCTCCAAGATATTAAAGGCTAAAACATTTAAACAAATCTTCTAGCCAATATACATTTAAATTGCCACTCTGTGACAGCATTGCATCCTAAAGCTGATTGATCACAGAGGATCTGACATGGACAACACACATTGCCGTACTGGTGAGTAAGGCAAGGCAGCGCCTTTACCACCTCAGACAGCAGAGGAATTTTAGAGTCTCTCTGAAGATCCTTCAGTGCTACTCTGGGGCTGTTGAAAGCATCTTCTTCGGGAACATCACAATCTGGTTTGGGAACAGCTCTGCCCAGGACAGGAAAGCTCTGCCGAGAGTAGTGCGTTCGGCTGAACGCACTATGGGAACTACACTCGTTCCCTGCAGGACCTATACATCAGGAGGTGCAGATCCAGAGCCAGCAACATTATGGGGGACCCCTACCACCCCAGCAATGGACTGTTCCAGCTGCTACAGTCAGGCAAACGCCTCCACTGTCACGCTGTGAAAACAGAGCGGATGAGACGGAGTTTCTTCCCACAGGCCATCAGGACTGTTAACTCTCATATCACCAGGGACTAATTTAATTTACTGTATTAATTTATTTTTTGTGTTAATTTATTTTTTTCTATTCTGTTTTGTAGTTTAGCACAATCCACAGGCGTTGCCACTTTCATTTCACTGCACATCTTGTATATGTATGTGACAAATAAACTTGACTTGACTTGTTTATGTGCTGGAAATGCTTCATTTTTAAGAATGGGTGAAACACATTTGTCCCCTGCTTATCTTGCTGCATAATGTCCTAGTCAGTGTTTTGGCTGAACAAGAGACTATGTCTGATAAAGGAGATACCAGCTGTACAAATGGCACAACCATTGACTCAGCCACCTATTTCTGACACTCGGAAGATTAAATAATTTTTAACTATTGACTTCAAACTAACAAGCATTGGTTGAATTTATCTGCATTTTAAATGTAGCCTTCAATGTCGACACAAAACAGTACACAGTTATTCAAGAAGAACTAAGCTGAACACTGCACAAAAATTAATGAAAGCCTACAACTATGCCTGCAAGCCAGATCAACATTGCTGATTAACTTACTTTCAAAACCAAAAACATTTAGTCGTCGGAGCAAAAACCATTACCAGGGAGGAGATGCAAATTCGAAAGAGCTGTCAAGCGGAGGACACAAGGGATGCCTTAAGGATGGAGATGGACATTAAAAAGGACAGACATTCAAGACTGCAGATCCAATATATGTAATGTGATGAGATTAGTGTGGTCAGTGCTCAATGATAATAGTTCCAGTGTCCCACTTGCAGAGTACCCACTCAAGCGAACAGCATTTGAAAACAACAGAATAGCACAGCAGGATTTACCAGGAGCAGTAATGTCAGTCACAGCAACATTAAGGATAAGTGTGTAAGAGCAACGATGATTTTTTTAAAGCCTTTATTTATATCTCCATTATGAACAAGAAAGTGTAGCTGTGAGCTGTTGCTTAAGGCTTCAATGCATCTAAAAAATTCAACCAATGTCATTAGTCATCAGATATGCCTCTGTGAGTGAATATTCACCGTGCACTGGCATATACACAAAACAAATGCTAATCTTCGTGTTTAATTTAGTCCTTTTCATGCTATCATTTTTATTTTTAAGTAAATTTAAAATTCATGCTCCTTTTGTATCGATATTAAACCATGTTCTTGTTTCTAAACAGATGCTGTGCTAATTTTCATGCACTGTATTCTGCCTACAGAAATTTAATAGGGAATTATATTCAAGCATGAATAGCTTTGTGGGGCAGTGTTAGAAGCAAATACACGGTAATGCTTTTAAATAAAAAACCATGAAGTATGGTCTGAGATTTTTCATTTTACAAATAAATAGGATTCATTATTTTTTTCACAGGGCAATGAACACCTCTGGTAAGGGCAACGCTAGTTGTCGCCTGAGCGCAGCAGCTTGCTGAATTATTTCAGAGGGCAGTTAAAACCAACTATTTCAGTAAGTCTAGAACCACAGTTGGAACATATTGAGTGAGAATGGCAGATTTCTTCCCCTTATTAAGGCACGTCTATTAAATAAAGGGTTTTATCCTGATTACCATTACTCATATGAGCTGTTTATTGTAGATATATTTAATTACTTTAACATAAACTCTTCAATTGACATGGATAGGAAAGATTTAGAAGGATATGGGCCAAATGTAGGCAAATGGGGCAAGCTTGGATTCGGCATCTTGGTCAGCATGTATGAGATGGGCCGAGAAGCTTGTTCTATGCTGGTGGGATTTTAAATCACATCCTCAAATTAATAGTGTAAACTTTTGATATTAGTCCAGGTGCTTAACAATATTCCAGTATCAAAGTCTAATCTATGCAGGTACACCATGATAGAAAATTACGTTTAAGATTTCTGGACTTCTTGCTAATCGTGAAACCTCCTAAGTGCACTAGCTGCAACTTTCTGATGCAAGCTAATAGCTAACAAGATACCTTGTCATTTATATGAGTGCAGAAATTCCATTCTATTGAGTAAAACATTTGAATCCGTTTTTGCGATTACATATTTTTTTCACTCCAACAATGAAATGTCATAGAGTAATACAATGTGGAAACAGGCCCATCAGCCCAACTTGCCCACACCGACCAACATGTCCCAGCTACACAAGTCCACGCTGCCCGCATTTGGTCCAACTGTTTCTTAAGTGTAGAGATAAATGTCTGTTAAAGATTTTAAAAATTGACATTTGAAATCCCAATGCATCCAATAATTTATTGTTCAATTGGCAGCCATAAAGACACTTTAGACAGATTGAGAACAGTTTACAGCTGAGTTAATTGTTCTTTATTTTCAGCACTATAGGACATTAATTTATTGGTTGGAATAAATTAAATTGGCCAATCAAACTTAATTTGAAATAATTTCAATTTACTGCCTTAATCTTGAAAAATGAGTTACCTGATGAATACAAATGATCTTGTGTATTATATCGATGGCAGTAACAAGCAGTAAAAGTGGCTTTGATGAGACAACAACCGACTGATAAAGTGCATAGTTTACACGTTGTTACAGTACATAAAGAGAAGCATGAATTATTTCACTCTTAAATATATAAACTCCAAAAATATATCCAGTATCGTGAAGGAATCTTCAAAGTTGTTGACTGGTCTGAATTAATTAATAGAACTTCAAGCCAAAGTCTTGGTAAGAGAAACCAAATCGGTACATTCGGGCAGTCAAAAAATATGTTCTTTAAGCCCCAGAATATACCCTTGTAGTGGAACTAATACTTCTTGGCTTCAATGTGGCCATCAATGGTTTCTTAAATTAAGCAGTGAGTCAGTATGATTTCATAAAAAGATTGATTCTATCTATTGAAATGTTTCATAAATGCCATCTCAACAACAATACATTACATTAAAATGCAAGCAGACAAAATGAATATTTTCCAGGAGAGATATCAACTAATTTCAGTGCTAGATGATGCATTAAACTAGTAGTGAATACAAGATTGCATATTCTGCACTATTCTCCAAGATAAACTTATTTTTCAATAAATCCTTGTCATGGAGTGATACAGTGTGGAAACAGGCCCTTCAGCCCAACTTGCCCACGCCAGCCAACATGTCACAGCTACGCTAGTCTCACCTGCCCACGTTTGGACCATATCCCTCCAAGCCTGTCCTATCCATGTACCTGTCCAACTGTTTCTTAAATGTTGGGATAGTCCCTGCCTCAATTACCTCCCCTGGCAGCTTGTTCCATACACCCACTACCCTTTGTGTAAAAAGGTTACTCCTCAGATTCCTATTAAATCCTTTCCCCTTCACCTTGAACCAATGTCCTCTGGTCCTCGATTCCCCTACTCTGGGCAAGAGACTCTGTGCATCTACCCAATCTATTCCTCTCATGATTTTATACACTTCTATAAGATCACACCTCATCCTCGTAAGGAATAGAGTCCCAGCCTACTTAACCTCTCCCTATATTTCAGACCCTCGAGTAGTGGCAACTTCTTCTCTGTACCCTTTCAGCTTGACAAAATCTTTCCTATAACATGGTGCCCAGAACTGAACACAATACTCTAAATGCAGCCTCACCGACATTTTTTACAACTGCAACATAACCTCCCAACCTCTATACTCAATACTCTGACTGATGAAGGCCAATGTGCCAAAAGCCTTTTTGACCACCCAATCTACCAGCGATTCCACCTTCAAGGAACCATGCACCTGCACTCTTAGATCCTGCATCTGCACTCCTGGATCCTTGTGTAACATTTCAAATGTGGTTATTCTACCTTAAAGATGATTAAATAACAGGGTGAAGGAGAAGACAGTATTTTAAGAATAATGACAGGTAGAAAGGATTTATAGAGTAGAATCCTGGGGATCATTATTGGAGAACATACTGCTTCATATCTGCATCAGTATCCTGGATTGAGATGCACACTGAAGATAGGTAAATTACAGATATATAAAACTGGAGTAGGAATCAGCTGAAACATCCAAAAGCTAACAGGATTTAGTCAATAGTTGGCCAGGATGGATTCCAATAGATAAAAAAATCAATACACAGTTTAATAGCATAAGGGTCATAGTTGAGGGTGAGGGTTGACTTCATGTGATGGTGTAAAATAAGTGGTAGAAAGTTGGCAGTTTTACATCTCTTCTGATTTTTATTTCCTTTGAAATCATTTGAATTGACTAAGGATTCAAAGGCCCCATCTGGTAATATGGAATATATCATTTGGTGGGCATTCATCAAGTTGGGGCAGGTAATTTATTAGCCAATGTTATTTATTGTTAATTTGTGGTAAAAGTGCCATTTTTATTGGTACTCTCTCAGCTATAAATAATCCCAAGAACTGCATGAAGAAAGTTGTTAACTTCAAGCACATTGGTGCAGCTGGTCGGATTACTGTCAGACAGCACCAGAGATGCAGAAACCAAGGTTCAATTATGATGCTGTCTGGATGGAATTTATTTTCTCTCTGTGACCATGTGAGTTTCCTCTGGGTGCTCCAGCTTCCTCCCACATTCAAAAGACATGCAGGTTTATTGGCCTCTGTAAAGTTTTGGAGCAAGGTTCTGCGCATTGGGCCATAATAAATATATCACTACATTCTGATTTATGGATGTTAATGAGGCTGTTAGCTGTGTAGAGCTATTAGATCAATTTCAATTTTAAGAAATTTCAATCAAGGTAGCAAGGTAACAAGGTAAGCCATGGCTTTGTTAAATCATGCACTCTGAATTCTCTACAAGAATGGAAATATTAGAAAAGTTCAAGAAGCTCAGCTATTTAAGGGTCGACCAGGTAATGTAACTATATACTACACACTCTTGGAATTAGGTTAAATAAAAGATTATAATTACTGAGCTCAGGAATAAATTGTCAGGAACCTGGTTGTGGTGTGCCTCAGGATTCGGCGGGGGCCCATTGCTGTTTGTCATTTATATTAATGATTTGGATGAGAGCGTACATTGCACGATTAGCAAGGTTGGAGATGACACAGAAGTGAGTGGCATTGTAGCTTGTGAAGCTGGTTGTTAAAAATTACAGCAGGATCTTGATCGGTTGGCCAGATGGGCTGAGGAATGGTTGATGGAATTTAATACAGACAAACGTGAGGTGGTACATTTTGGGAAGATGTTAAAGACACTGGGCAGTCGTGAAGACGCTGGGCAGATCCTACAAAGTGAATGGTAGGGCTCTGGGAGTGTTGTAAGTGATCTAGAAGTGCAGATACATAGATCATTGAAAGTGGCATCACAGGTGGATAGGGTGATCAAAAAGGCTTTTGGCACGTTGGCCTTCATTAAGTTGTACAGTGCCTTGGTGAGACCGCACCTGGAGTATTGTGTGCAGTTTTGGTCTCCTAATCTGAGGAAAGACGTTCTTGCCTTAGAGGGTGTACAGAGAAGGTTCACTAGATTGATCCCTGGGATGGCGGGACTTTCATATGAAGAAAGACTGGATAGACTAGGCTTGTACTCGCTGGAATTTAGAAGACTGAGGGGGGATCTTATAGAAACATATAAAATTCTTAAGGGGTTGGAGAGGCTAGATGCGGGAAGATTGTTCCCGATGTTGGGGGAGTCCAGAACCAGGGGTCACAGCTTAAAGATAAGGGGGAAGTCTTTTAGGACCGAGATGAGAAAACATTTCTTCACACAGAGAGTGGTGAGTCTGTGGAATTCTCTGCCACAGAAGGTAGTTGAGGCCAGTTCATTGGCTATATTTAAGAGGGAGTTAGACGTGGCCCTTTTTGCTAAAGGGATCAGGGGGTATGGAGAGAAGGCAGGTACAGGTTACTGAGCTGGAGGATCAGCCATGATCATATTGAATGGCGGTGCAGGCTCGAAGGGCCGAATGGCCTACTCCTGCACCTATTTTCTATGTTTCTATGTTTCTAAGTCAGAGCATTGAGTGTAAAAGATAGGATATCATGTTGTAGTTGTATGAAATTGGCTATTGTGTTCAGTAGTGGGTACCATGTTATAGGAAAGATTTACAAGAATGATGCCAGGACTTGAGGGCCTGAGCTAAAGGGAGAGGTTGTACAGGCTAGGACTCTATTCCTTGGAGCGCAGGAGGATGAGGGGTGATCTTATAGAGGTGTACAAAATCACGAGAAGAATAGATTGGGAAGATGCACAAAATCTCATCCATCGTACAAGGAGAGGCCTCAAACCCAATTAACCTGCTGAAAGAGATGAGCCAGAAGTGTGGCATAATGCTATTCACTTGCCTGGATAAGTGCAGCTCAAACAGCATTCAAAAAGCATGATACCATGCAATACGAAAAAAACACCTGATTGGCACTCCTTCCACAGCCATTCATTCCTTC
Source organism: Rhinoraja longicauda (assembly GCF_053455715.1). Taxonomy (NCBI): domain Eukaryota; kingdom Metazoa; phylum Chordata; class Chondrichthyes; order Rajiformes; family Arhynchobatidae; genus Rhinoraja; species Rhinoraja longicauda. Next base: position 49,708,369 of record NC_135954.1, read on the forward strand.
CCTCCTTCCTTCCACCAATGGTGCATCATGCCTGCAATGCCAATTAATTGATTGAAAGATACAAAATATAAATAGGTATTTCAGTCCACTGAGTTCACAGCAACTAGCAAACACCCATTCACACCTGTTTTATTATATCCCACCTTAGCTTCTGCTGTCTCTTTACAGTAGGCACAATTTATAGAAGCGAATTAACCTGAAAACCTGCACATCTTTGGGATGTGGGAGGAAACCAGGGCACCTGGAAGAAACCCACACCATCACATGGAGAATTTTCAAACTCTACAAAGAACAGCAGCCATGGTCAGGATCTCTGGTGCTGTGAGGCAGCGGTTCTACCCGCTGCACCACTGTGCTGCACTTGCCTAGCAGTTACAAGCCTAGGCAACTGTAAAAAAAAAACACCCTGCCAAACTATGCCTCAGCACTCTTAAGTGGACAAATAAAGGACCCCACAACAGGAAATGGTGTTAGGTAAACTGTTGGGACTGAAGGCAGTTAAGTCCCCAGGGCCTGATGGTCTGCATCGCAGAGTACTCAGGGAGGTGTCCTAGAAATCGTGGATTGGTGATCATTTTTCAATGTTCTCTCAACTCTAAATCAGTTCTTGTGGACTGGAAGGTAGCATATGTAACTCCACGTTTCAAGAAAGAAGGGAGAGAGAAAACGAGGAATTATGGACCAATTAGCCGTACATCGGTAGTGGGAAAGATGCTTGAGTCGATTGTTAAAGATTTTATAGCAGCGCATTTGGGTAGCAGTGACAGGATTGGTCAAAGAGCATGGATTTATGAAGGGGAAATCATGCTTGACTAATCTTCTGGAATTCTTTGAGGATGTAACAAATAGAATGAATAAGGGAGAGCCAGTGGATGTGATGTATCTGGACTTTCAAAAAGTATTTGACAAGGTCCCACACAAGAGATTAGTGTGCAAAATTAGAGCACATGGTATTGGGTATTGACATGGACAGTGAACGGGTTGGTAGACAGGAAGCAAAGAGTAGGAATTAATGGGTCCTTTTCAGAATGGCAGGCAGTGACTAATGGGGTGCCGCAAGGCTCGGTGCTGGGATCCGTTACCTACAATATATATTAACGATTTGGATGAGGGAATTATCCAAGTTTGCGGATGACACAAAGCTGGGCGGCAGTGTGGGCTGCGATGAGGATGCTTTGAGGCTGCAGGGTGACTTGGATAGGTTGGGTGAGTGGGCAGATGCATGGCAGATGCAGTATAATGTGGATAAATGTGAGGTTATCCACTTTGGTGGCAAAAACAGGAAGGCAGATTATTATCTGAATGGTGTCAGATTAGGAGAAGGGGAGCTGCAATGAGACCTGGATGTGCTTGTACATCAGTCACTGAAAGTAAGCATGCAGGTACAGCAGGCAGTAAAGAAAGCTAATGGCATGTTGGCCTTCATTACGAGAGGATTTGAGTTTAGAAGCAAAGAGGTCCTACTGCAGTTCTACCGGGTCCTGGTGAGACTGCACCTGGAGTAATGTGTGCAATTTTGGTCTTCTAATTTGAGGAAGGACATTATTCCTATTGAGGGAGTGCAGCGTAGGTTCACCAGGTTAATTCCTGGGATGGCGGGACTGACATATGATGAAAGAATGGGTCGACTGGGCTTGGATTGTAATTGTAATTGTAACTGATTTTATTAGCCAAGTATGAAAACAAAACAAGTGTGTAAATCATATGAGGAATTTAATTTGCCATACAGTCATACCAAAAAAGCAACAAAACACGCAACCACATAAAAATTTAAGATAAACATCCATCACAGCAGCTCCTCCACATTCCTCACTGTGATGGAAGGCAATAAAGTCTTATCGTCTTTCCTCCTTTTTCTCCGCGGTCGGGGGAGTCGAACCATCCGCAGTCGGGGCGATTGAAGCTCCCGCAGCCAGCGATCAAAGTTCCCACGTCGGGTCAATCGAAGCTCCCGTGATCGCGGCGGTCAAAGCTCCTGTGGCTTGGAGCTCCGGAGGTCGGTCCCTATAAAATTCCTAAGGGATTGGACAGGCTAGATGAAGAAAAAATGTTCCTGATGTTGGGGGAGTCCAGAACCAGGGGTTACAGTTCAAAAATAAGATGTAGGCCATTTAGGACTGAGATGAAGAAAGATTTGTTCACCCGGAGAGTTGTGAATCTGTGGAATTCTCTGCCACAGAAGACAGTGGAGGCCAATTCACTGGATGTTTTCAAGAGAGAGTTAGATTTAGCTCTTTGGGCTAAAGGAATCATGGGATATGGGGAAAAAGCAGGAATGTGGTACTGATTTTGGATGGCAGTGCTGACTCGAAGGGCCCAATGGCCTACTCCTGCACCTATTGTCAATGTTTCTAATGTAACCAGGGGTCAGCAGCAAGTGAGGAGCATTACAGCACAGTCCTGGTTCATCTCTTGCAGACATTCAGGAAAGTGGCTCAATTCCTTCTCTCCAATTAAATGCAGGCATTAATTGCCGGTTTTTACTTGAAAACAAATGATTAAAAAAAGAATCTTTAATGGCAAAACTCCCTTTAAGACTTGAATTTGGTTCACCATTGTCTTTAGATAGTAATTGAAAGTCCAGTTGATTGAAAATCACTACACCTGTAATAAGGAGCAAAGAAGATCTAGTCAATGTATTCCTTGAGGGCACCATGAATATTTGATCTGTTGCACTCACTCAACATCCCCCATCATCTCCAACCCACCACGGCCTTCCTTAATTGGAAATCAGCACCCATACAGAGGAAGATCAGCACTTTGTGCTGGAGACTGCAGGGCAAAAATCAGCTACTCAAGAAGCCATTTTAAGTCTCTTGAAATTACAACAGAAATTACATCCAGAGGCAGCAAAGCCTCACATCGCTGCACACTTTCACTCTTTTTCAGAGGAACAGATTTTCTTCAAGTAACGGACCCAACTTCTTTAATTAAAATCTATTACTGATTAAAGATAGTAGATAGAGATTCAGTGTGTTTGTCATATGCTGTTCATGTTTAAGCAATATAGTTAGTTTTGATGGATATTTTAAAGATTTGACACTTTTTCCTTATTATCTCCGATTTTATTCCAGGAAAGGAATAAGACAGTTAATAAGGTAGACTGGGGCAATACTGAATGAAGCCAACTTGTTGAAGTAAAGAACGAGGCTAAGATTTAACAAGCAAATTGAATCTCTTGGGGTTTTTGTTATCATTTCCACATAACTATTCCATTAATTGTCACTCATTATTTAACAAAATCTTTCCACAACTATGTGACAAATATTAAAGGAATGTGAATTCTAATGACAGGCAGTTTTATTTTAAAGTCAGAACTCTTTCTTGCAAAGTTTCACAGTGGTTGTCATAGTAACAGTGAGGCTGAAAAGGCAGACAAGTCTGAAGACCCAGAGGACCCACTGGCCTTAGTAACGCATCTTATCAACATACCATCAGCTCTGTTGCTCACCTAACAACTGAGTAAATGTGTGGCCTTGCCCACAAATAAGGGCTGCAGTGGCGATTTCATAGTAATCAAGAAATATGGCAAGGTCCAGGAATACACACAAAATGCTGGAGTAACTCAGCGGGACAGGCAGCATCTCTGGAGAGAAGGAATGGGTGACATTTGGGGTCGAGTCCCTTCTTCAGACTAGAGTCAGGGGAAAGGGAAACGAGAGTTTTAGACGGTGATGTAAATTGATGTTGAACAAATGAATGAAAGATATGCAAAAAAGTAATGATGATAAAGGAAACAGGCCATTGCTGTTTGCTAGGTGAGAACGAGAAGCTAGTGCGACTTGGATGGGGAAGGGATGGAGAGAGAGGGAATGCAGGGGTTACTTGAAGTTAGAAAAATCAATATTCATTCCACTGGGTTGTAAGGTGCCATGAAATATGAGATGCTGTTCCTCCAATTTGCATTTAGCCTCATTCTGACAATGGAGGAGGCCTTGAACAATGGTGGGGAAGATCAACAATAGGATGCCGTAATCAGGACCAAAGAAACTCATTTTTTTAGATTTAGAGATACAGCGCAGAAACAGGCCCTTCGGCCCACCGAGTCCGCGCCGCCGCTTCCTTAGAAAATTGAGCAGATTCAGTATGTCAACAAATAATGTTTTTTACTTCTACAGGAGTACGGTAGAGGACATATTGACTGGTCGCATCATGATTTGGTACGGCAACTTGAATGTTCAGGAACAAAAGAGATTACAAGCAGTGGGGAACACTGCCCAGTCCATCATGGGTACTGAACTACCCACCATCAAAGGGATCTATAGGAAGCGCTGCCTCAAAAATGCAGTCAGTATTATCAAGGACCCAGATCACCCTGGCCATACTCTCATTTCAATCCTGCCATCGGGAAGAAGGTTTATTAGTCTGAAAAATAACATCCAGGTTCAGTAACAGCTTCTTGGTCCATAACCAATAGATCTGGGTGCAACAATGACCATCGAGTTTAGTTGAGTTTAATTTAGTTTAGTTTAGAGATACAACACGGAAACAGGCCCTTCAGCCCACTGAGTTTGTGCCGACCCGCAGTTACCCCATGCACACGAGCACTATCCTGCACACTGGGAACAATTTTACCGAAGCCAGTTAACCTGTCAATCTGTACGTCTTTGGAGTGTGGGAGGAATCAGAGCCCCAGGCAGGAATTCTACCACTGCGCGGCTGTGCCGCTGGAGAAATTCAGCCATGATCTTGATGTGGCAAAGCAGACTTAAAGGATCCTTCATTCTGGGCAGCTTCCCGGGATCCTTTGTGTAAATTGCCTGTTGTCGGCAGCACCAATAATGAACCAATGCCTCGTGTGATTCATGCGTGTTCATGCCATTGCTCGGAGCGCAGGGATGGGTAACTCCACAGGGAATGGATCAGACAGAAGAGTCCACTGAACTGCATGAGTTTTATACAGATTTTCATGGAGTGAGGAAGAATTTCTCCCTTGTTAGCTCAGCATTCTCTGAATTCCAGATAACAGATACAATAACAGCCTGATATGTTGTGTGACTGCTTTGTAATGTAATTTCGTTCGGTACCTTGGTACCGAATGACAAACAAAGCTCTGTATTCTGTATTCTGTAAATGGTCAAGCAGTTTCCTCATAGCACCAGAGACTATGTTCAATTCCTTACTTGGGATGCGGACTGTGTGTGGTTTGATTATTCCCCCCCATGATCATATGGGTGCTCTAGTTTCCCCCCCACATCCCAAAGACGCATCGGCTGTGATATGGTTCATTATTGTCACGTGCACAAAGATACAGTGAAAAATTAAGTTTGGCTCACATTTGAAGCAAACGTGCCCCTATACCTGAGTGAAGGTTAGCTAGTTAATTGGCCCTAATGGTGTGGTACAATCAGGGAGAGGATGATGACAATTGGAATTGGAATACATGTCTGTTATTTGCACAACATTTTGGCCAAAGGGCCTGTTTCTGTGTGGTGCCTTTTTGGACTTTGTCACAAAATAATTGGTTCAATGATTCTTTATTATCACATGAACAAAGGTACAGTGAAATTCTTTTAGAAACATAGAAACATAGAAACATAGAAACATAGAAACATAGAAACATAGAAAATAGGTGCAGGAGTAGGCCATTCGGCCCTTCGAGCCTGCACCGCCATTCAATATGATCATGGCTGATCATCCAGCTCAGTAGCATGTACCTGCCTTCTCTCCATACCCCCTGATCCCTTTAGCAAAAAGGGCCACATCTAACTCCCTCTTAAATATAGCCAATGAACTGGCCTCAACTACCTTCTGTGGCAGAGAATTCCACAGACTCACCACTCTCTGTGTGAAGAAATGTTTTCTCATCTCGGTCCTAAAAGACTTCCCCCTTATCCTTAAGCTGTGATCCCTGGTTCTGGACTCCCCCAACATCGGGAACAATCTTCCCGCATCTAGCCTCTCCAACCCCTTAAGAATTTTATATGTTTCTATAAGATCCCCCCTCAGTCTTCTAAATTCCAGCGAGTACAAGCCCAGTCTATCCAGTCTTTCCTCATATGAAAGTCTCGCCATCCCAGGGATCAATCTGGCGAACCTTCTTTGTACTCCCTCTAAGGCAATACCGTTCAGTAAAGTATTGCTAAATACTTAAGCACAATCCCCGATTAAGTCCAGAGTGTATAGAAATAATCCACTAAGACCATATACAAGAGTCAGCAGGTTTTGGAGCCATATTCAAAGTCGAAGTTGCTTTCAAGTGCAGGTGGCCATAAAGCACCAATGTCCTGGCAGCGTTGTAGGGTTGGCCTGGCCTTCTGTATGCATCCCCCACCGTGTTCCACTGCTCTGTGCCACTGTGGGCTGGATACTGTATGCGTGCTCGATCTTCTGGAGTGCCACCCGATCCAGGTGAGCCCCAGGCTACTGCAGGGCCTCCAGCTGTCACCGCAACCCTAATCGGCCAATGAACTGATTCCACTCTCCTCGCCAGGCCACCATTCAGCCTTTGTGCCCCAGGGGCAACTCCTGCAGCGACCTTGAGGGTGCAGAAGGTAAGACTCTGGTTCTCTTACCTTCCCTTTGCTCTAGCATCTGCTGTCGCTGATTTCCACACCTCTCCTCTCTAGTCCTTGAGGTCGAACAGGGCTTAGTAGCATCCTTCTGCAGGGCGGATTTCCTGGCTCCATGGCTGGCGAGCCAAGGGTTTTGCCGGGGGGATAGCCAGGAGCAGAGATGTGTTCGATTTTGGCCCTCTCCTGCCACCCACTTCTCGTTTCCCTTCAGACTGTTATGGCGGTGATTTAGGAAATGCTGAATAAAAGGGACAGGAGATAGGTGAACTTGAGGTGCAAACTTGGATATAGTTAATTCTGCCCATGGATCTTTTAAAAGGTCCAAAATGCTGCAGAAGATAATTCAACATCTGTGGAAATGTATGAATAATGCTAATCCTTTCCAAGCAGTCAACGTGCATTTGGAGATCAAGAACTCTCATACTGAGGCAATGCTGCACTGGTAGAGTTGCCATCTTTTGAATTTAATGTTAATCTGAAGTCCTGTTATTTTTATTTCTTTTATCTGTCTCTTAGAAGAATATGAAAGTTATTAAAATGCTCCATTAAGCAGGATCTCAGGCTCTGTAAACAGCTGGACATCAAAGGTCTACTCCGTAATTGATAATGAAAAGCCAGTTGCATACGGATTACAGAAATTGAATGCTTTTGTTTAAAGATTTTTGCTGACATCCGATTTTGTATCTTACTTACCAGTCAATTTGAATGTTTTCACAGTAGGATGTTTGCATCCACTGCTGGGTTGAATGTGTGTTGTTTTCTTCAGTAAATTTTGTTGTATAAATCTATTGAAAAATACATGAGATGTGTTTTTTATCTGTCTGATGATGTCCGACATATCTTTGGTGAATTGATGGGGAAGGGAGTCAATCTGCTATATTTGCGGAGACCATAATTTTGCATTGTCACTTCTGTTGGTTCTCTGATAGGATCTATCCTATTGCAGTACTCAATGGTGAATGTAGCAATTGAAAACCATTCCTGACTTTGTGGAAGACTGCCTTAATCCATGCATCATTTGAGCAAGTTCATCAGCAAGGAGATGGCAAGAGGCAGACAGGGTGTAGAATAGTAATGAATGGCCCAGGTATTGCCTCTTTTCCCAAGGTTTTGATTGCACGTTCTGCCTGTAGTCCCTGAGAATAACATAGATAAGAGAAGATAGAACCAATGCCTCAGATTCGTGTGGAAATCATGGATGAATTACAATAATAGTTTCATGAAGGCACAAGGAACTGCAGACTCAAAATGTCTCCTATCTATAACGTACCTGGGTTGAGTTACTCCAGCACTTTGAGTCTTTTTTGTAGTAATAATTTCTTCTAGGTTTATGTTTTGGAATAGGTTTATTATTGTCATGTGTACCCAGGTACATGAAAAGCTTTTGTTTAATGCTATCCAATCAAATCAGATAACAATATACACGAATACAATCAAGCCAAACATAAATACAAATGGTAGAGCAAAAATAAAAATATCAGATTGCAGGATATGGTTTCTTAGCATTACAGCCTTACGGTTCCAGAGAAAAAAGTCCAACAAGGTAGATTGGAAAATCGAAACTGCACTCTAGTTTGAGGAAGGACCATTCTGATAACAGAGGGGATGAAGCTGTCCCTGAGTCTGGCAGTATTCTCTAAGATCAACATCACATACTGGCACATAGCCTAGAACCATTTTGCTTCAATTTCTTGCACTTCTGCTTTCATTTCTTCCTGCCTGCAATAAGGGCAGAGTTCCCTTTCTCCTCATCATCCACACCACCATCCTCCACATTCACCAGATCATCCTCAGTGATTCCATAACACATCTAATATGATGGATTTTTCCTTCTGCTACTTTCCTTCTGCAATGGTCCTTTCAGCATTCCAAAGGACCATTGCCCTGGGATGCTCTGGTTCATTTCTCCACCTCTACCTCCACCAACATACAATACAATACAATACAATACAATACAATACAATACAATACAATACAATACAATATATCTTTATTGTCATTGTACAGGGGTACAACGAGATTGGGAATGTGCCTCCCATACGATGCAATAATTTAATTAATTTAAACAACAACAACCCAACGAAACAAATTGTAACAGTTTTAAGACAACACTCCCCTTCCCACAAAACCGTCCTGTACAATTACAACGGATAAAATAACTGGCCTTTTACCTCTTCCCTTCCTTCCATCCAGTCTGCAAACTCTTCTTCTAATTTGGTATACTGCATTTAATGCCCACAATATTTCTCTCCTCTGTTTTGGATACCAAGGGAAGGTTGGGGACATATTAGCACAATTCTGCATGAAAGAATGTGTTTGCATTTGCCACTTTAATTCTCCGTTCACTATCTTCAATCTCCTTTCCCAGTAAAGTTCAAAATAGGATCAATGAGCAGCTTTTCATCTTTTCACTGTGCTCATTGCAGCCTTCTGGTTTCAACACTGAATTAACCAATTTCAGATATTCAGCTATTCCAGGCTTTGTATCTCACATTTACAGCATCAACATTCTGCTAGTTCAGATAAATATCCTGCTTCTCCTAGTCATATCTCTTCCAGACATACCTTCACACTTTTTGTTGTGCACTAATCCCTTTACTACCTTCTTTTTCTACCAGATGGTCATTTAAGCTGTGCTGCTATCAACCCTATCACAGTTCATGCTTAATGTTCTCACCTCCCCTCACTGTCACGGTCTTCCTATTGACTCCCTACTTTCCCTTAAGATCCGCTTTATCTCGAATGATTCCCACTTCTGATGAAACACCATTGTCTTCTTGTTTCTTTCTTTATGTATATTTCTCAGCCCTGTGTGTTTCCAGAGCCTAGAGTTTTATTTCAAATTTCCAGCATCTGCAGCATTTTGCTTTTGGCTTGCATACTGTGTGAATATAGATCATTGAACATAGCACAGGAACTGCCCCTTTAGCCCACATTTCCAGTGTCCAACATGATGCCAACTGAAACTAATCTCCACTGACCACATGTGATCCATATCCCTCCTCCCTGTGTGTTCAATACTGTACAGTTTCACAATGAAGAGGTGTAATCTGTGGCATCTTGTGGCAGCTTGATAGGAAATGGATTATTTGGATTGGGAACCCTTCTTCAGACCGATGGAGTGGAGGAGAGATGGCTGATAGAATAAGGTGAGGGGAAGTGGTGGGACAAGTGCTGGCAAGTGATAGGTGGACGCAGGTAAGGTGGAGTTGATTGCCAGGTGAGTCAGATGGGGGAGATAATAGCCAAAGCTGGACTTGATAAGTAGTGATGACAAAAGGGTGCAAACTATGGAATCTGTTAGACATGAAGATCCCACCTCATGACCTCCAAAGCAGTAATTCATGATGTGCTCCTGATGCTCATACTTGAAAATCATCCACAAAATTCATCCAGATTTCCCCTTTGGTTTTTGCGTTTGAGGACCCATTTTGCATGAACCTGCTGGAAACCTGGTCATGGTTGACATCCAAGTGTAAGAAGCAGTTAAGGATCTGAAACGATAGAACATGAACTTTGGGGCGGCACTGCGGCGCAGCGGTAGACTTGCTGCCTGACAGCGCCAGAGACCTGGGTTCGATCTTAACTATGGGTGCTGTCTGTACAGGGTTTGTACATTCTCCCTGTGACCACATGGGTTTTCCCCACCCTGGTTTGCTCCCACCTCCAAAGACGTACAGGTTTGTAGGTTAATTGGCTTTGGTAAAGATTGTAAATTGTCCCCAGTCTGTAGGATAGTGCTAGTGTTTTGGGATTGCTGGTCGGCGCAGACTTGTTGGGCCGACGTACCTGTTTCCGCGCTCTGTCTCTAAACTAAACTAAACTAAACTAAACTAAACTAAACTAAACTAAACTTAAGATTGATCTACTATGAAGAAACCACTCCTCTGGATTCCCAGTGCTCTTATTCAGAGTGATCGTTCTTCATAATGCTCAACGTCTCACCATATATTGGCCCATCAGTTCTGCTCAGCTCATTAGTAATCCAGAGGGGTGCTGTTTGTATCGCTGTTTGTATCGCAGATCAATCTTTGTTTATTATCATTTCTACAATTTCAGATCCTCATCCGTTTCATACGCCTACTTAATTTACAAAAGATTTTATGTTGTAGAATGTTAATATATTTATTCTTTACTAGCTTAGTGGATTTATTAATCAATATAACTGGTTTGCAGTCTGTTGAATTTATCAACAACCAATATTTATTTGTGCCCTTTGTAGACAAAATTTAAAGATGCAGCGTTAAAATCGTCTTCTTCTTAGGCAGTCTCTTAGGATGGAGAATGACGCTTCCTTTCTGGTTTAATTTGTTCCGCTGGTTTAATTTGTCTGCAGGAACAACATAGTTATCTCCTGATGCGACGGGCAGGTGGGTGGCTATAACCTGATTCTCTGGTCTGTTTGAATAAGGATTAAAACAATTTTTTTTAAATGTTGACAGTAATTTTGCCATTTTCAAAATAATCTCAAAATGCTGTGATCACATTTGACATGAATTTTCCTCCCAAGATTTCCAACATGAACTTCCATAATCTAGCAATGATGACTAAGAGTTGTGGCTTGAATTAAACAGTATTTTCCATCTGCACTTCAAATGGTGATATATTCTGCATTTCACAAAAGGTTCTAGGTCTTCTTTCGGATCTATCACATTTTATGTCCTGTTGACACTAAATATCGAGGATCTTGAGACCACATTTCTTGAGATGACATGGGCACGAGCATTATAACGCTGAGATTCTATCACTTCTCTAACACCCAAAGTTCCCTGTCACTAATCAACAATTAACTTATTTGGAGACAAAGAACTGCAGATACTGAAATCTTGCCAAGAATACAAAGTGCTGGAGTAACTCAACGGGCCAGGCGGCATCTCTGGAGGACATGGATAGGCGATGTTTTGGGTCAGGACCCTTTAGATGCCTTTTTGCCTTGGCACTGTGGGTGATGCTCCTAACTGGTGAGTCCTAGGTTCAAGCCCAATTTCATGATCTTTATTTGCTCCCTCATTCCTCTCCCTCTATTTACCTCTTTCCCAGCAATTCAACTATAATTGAATTATAACAAAGTTTCATCAACCTCTTTCAAATAGCACCTTCAGAATCATTTAGATCCTCTTTATCTCCACCATATCACAGACAATTCCAATGCTTACACCATCTCTTCCCCTTCTCTGCAACCTAAAACACACTTGTTTATCACTGCTTCCAGTTCTGTGTAAGGTCATTGTCCTGAAACATTAACTCTGTTCCCTGCTCCATGGGAAACACTGGAAACGCTCAGCTGGTCAGGCAGCAAAAAATCAAACCTCTTTTATTTAAGAAAAAAAACAAAATAACTTACAACCAAGGAGAAAACAAAATCATTACTGAGCACGATTGATGTTGTAAGCAATCCTGCAGAAACCTGGGAATTAGTCTCATCTGAGTCTCTAAAATCAACTTTGTATACAATGTGCTGCATGCTGTGGCATATTACCTTCCCTTCAAGCGACGGCAGACAGAAGAAAAGGTGGATGCTGGTGATATCTCACGCAACCTCGGAGTTGCTCTGAGGCTCTCTGGGTCAGCTGTGGGATGTACCCTGGGACACAGAGGCTGAGTGATGGCCATCAGAGGCAAAGGACAACAGGCTCGTGGGTCGATGTCAAGGAGACGTTGGAATTGTTGAGTCAGTGGAGTGGGCCGCAAGAGGCCCTGAAGCAGCCTGGGGCTCCATTAGCAGCTCCAAGTGGCCAAGTAAGTGGAGCACGGAGCGGCGGAGCAGCAGTGGTTGACATCAACATACCGCCTGGCCTGGCCAGGCCAGCATCTGAAACTCAGTACAAGTGCCAAGTGAGACCCATCAGCTTTTGACAGCAGGAAAATTATTTAACTGCTATCCTTGTATGGTCCTCTCTGTATATTCACCACACCATGCCCAATATTTTCAACAGCAAAAATTGCAGTCCATCCTTAATGATTTATTACAGACCCCATTCCTTTCTTTATACTAACATTTCATCAACAAACAGAAATTCTGCAGTAATCTCTGAAATAAACTGTGGCCAAAGACATTTTTCACCTCATCCATAATATCCTTGGTGTTGGAGTATGTTTTGCATTTCTTTTCCAGGCCTCGATAAAGTGGATGGGGAGTGGATGTTTCCACTGGTGGGAGAGTCTAGGACCAGAGATCAACCTCAGAATTAAAGGACGTTCCTTTAGGAAGGAGATGAGGAATTTCTTCAGTCAGAGGGTGGTGAATCTATGGAATTTGGTGGTGAAAGGCTGTGGAGGTCAAGTCAATGGATATTTTTAAAGCAGAGATGGCTAGATTCCTGATTAGTACGGGTGTCAGGGGTTATGGGGAAAAGACAGGAGAATGGGGTTGAGGGAATGATGAATGGCAGAGTCGACTTGATGGGATGAATGGCCTAAATCTGCTCCTATCACATGGACATGAATCCAGTTCTCAATATCGTGCTCTTTCCTGGTTTATTCCCAGTGATTGGAGAAAAATAGCATCTGGTTCTGAATCTAAATGGTCTGAGACACAAATAACTGCAGTTGGCTGGAATCTTAGGCAAAACACAGTGTTGGAGGAACTCATTGAGTCCGGTAGCATCTGTGGATGGAATGGCTAGGCAACGTTTTGGTTGGGTCTGAAGAAGAATTCCAACCCAAAATGCCACCTATTAATGGCATCCACGGATGCTGCCTGACCTGCTGAGTCCCCTCCAACACTTTGTGTTTTACTCTGAATGGTTGAGGAAGGTATGTGTTTCCACAATCTAAGTGGCTGACATGCCTGCTGGTTGTTTTCTTTTACAAATCTCTCCCATTCCAACATTGGCTGGACTGGACATTGGAGGAAGGGGAGGGGAGAGGACGAGGGATGGTGGATGATCTTCAGAGCATCAACTTCATAGGAACTTCATCACCTGAATCTTGCCTTCCACATTGCACCTTATCCTGATAGGTATCCTTTCCTTCTTCATTGCTGTCTAAATCCTGACACTCCTATCTAACAGCATTATGTGTCTACACCAAAAAGTCTCCAGTCGTTCGAGATGGTGGCTCACCAGGGAAGTCAGGAATGGACAATAAATGCTGGCTTTGTCAGTGTAAGAAAATAACTGCAGATGCTGGTACAAATCGAAGGTATTTATTTCACAAAATGCTGGAGTAACTCAGCAGGTCAGGCAGCATCTCAGGAGAGAAGAGATCTATGAAAAAAACAGGAGTTGTTCACAGAGCAGCCATGATTTTAATGAAATGAAGTTCAGGCTCAAGAAAGGATATCATCTACTGTTACTTCTCCATGTGGCTCTTTACCTTTATGGGCTTTTCAAGTGGTGTGAATTATGATGTACAATTGGGTGGTATTATTGTGCACATTATATCAGTGGATGATTAAATACAGCTTCAATTAATTGGATCTCTGATCTGTTTTCTGCCCAAAGGTAAAGTCATTATCAATACTGCATTTATCAGTACCATGATCTATTTCCTTCATGTTTTTGATGTCTGATGATATTGTACCAAAATATCAAGAAATGTTTTTTATTATTTAAAAGTTGCATGTTAAATATAAATGTTGCTCAATGCAATATAAATGTTGCTAATGACAGTTATCTATGACAAATTTTATATCAGATGGCCATTATGAAAGCTTTCGCATTAAAGTCAGAAAACATTTCTGTTATTGATTGTAACTGATAATTTTATAAAAAGAACAATTTACATGTTTTTCAGTGCTAATATGTTTTCTTATTTATATGCTTAAGATGATCAGGGCCATTGTGGTTATCTGCCCATTGACATATTTATTGCATTGCCATCATCAATGGCCTCAAATTGTTTATTTTCTGCTGCAGCATTCTTTGATTTTTTTTGCTGGGAAATGAAATTCCTGTAATTGCACACTGCATGTCACAACACAAGAATCTTACTACATATTAGAACATTCATCAGGGACCCATAAGGCAAATGTGATAGTAAATACAGAAGGCAATGCAGCACTTTCTGCACAATCTTAGAGATCCACTCGAGCCCCAGGCAGCTGCAGGGCCACCAGCAACGCACTCCACCGACACCTCGATCCAGACACATTGACCCACAGATTTGTCATCCCTCACCTCACGTGGCCATTGCTCAGCCTTGGTGCCCTGGGATGCGTCCCATCGCCAACCTCAGAACATCCAGACGCTCTTCCGAGGGCACAGGAGGTCAGGGAATTTACTGACAGGGCCCAGCCAACTCACCTGCACCATTCATTTCCTGCATTCACCACCATCTTGAATTGTGCGGACACGTGAGGACGGCTGACAGATGGAAACAGGAGAGGAAGGCTGATTGGCAAATAGATGGAATAAGTATCAAAGGCTACAGGTGAAATGGAGACAAAATGGGGTCAGATAAGAAGGGAAGAGGAGGTGTGTAAAGCCAGAGGTAGGGAGATGAGTGGAAGGGGAAACGGGGCAAATTAAAGGGAAATGGTGGACTCAGAACAGCAAGGGATGGAAGATCAGCAGAAGGAGAGTAAAGAAACAGGGTGTGTGCATCGCAGGGGGTGGGGTAGGCGTTTGGGGGGAAAAAAGGAGAATTGGGAGTTTACTTGAAATTGGAGAATTCAATGTTCATATCTGAAGAAGGGTCTCAACCCAAAAGGTCACCTATTCCTCTCCAGAGATGGCGCCTGTCCTGCTGAGTTGCTGCAGCATTTTGTGTCAACCTTCAATGTTCATATCATTGGGTTGTAGGCTACCCCAGCGGAATATGAAGTGCTGTATTTCTAGTTTGCATGTGGCCACACTCTGTTTTTCTGCTTTCGGACATCAGAATCCTAGTGTCTGCTTTCGGACATCAGAGTCCTAGAGTCAGAGTCCTTCGTCAGTAAATGTGTTCCTCCCCTGATGTTGTGGATGTGGCCATCACGTACAGTGCCCTCCATAATGTTTGGGACAAAGACCCATCATTTATTTATTTGCCTCTGTACTCCACAATTTGAGATTTGTAACAGAAAAAAATCACATGTGGTTAAAGAGCACATTGTCAGATTTTATTAAAGGATATTTTTATACATTTTGGTTTCACCATGTAGAAATTACAGCTGTGTTTATACAAAGTCCCCCCATTTCAGGGCACCATAATGTTTGGGATACATGGCTTCACGGGTGTTTGTAATTTCTCAGGTGTGTTTAATTGCCTCCTTAATGCAGGTATAAGAGAGCTCTCAGCACCTAGTCTTTCCTCCAGTCTTTCCATGAGGAACAAAGGTGCCAATGAAAGTCAAAGAAGCCATTATGAGACTGAGAAACAAGAATAAAACTGTTAGAGACATCAGCCAAATTTAGGCTCACCAAAATCAACTGTTTGAAACATCATTAAGAAGAAAGAGAGCACTGGTGAGCTTACTAATCGCAAAGGGACTGGCAGGCCAAGGAAGACCTCCACAGCTGATGATAGAAGAATTCTCCCTATAATAAAGAAAAATTCCCAAACGCCTATCTGACAGATCAGAAACACTCTTCAGGAGTCAGGTGTGAATTTGTCAATGACCACTGTTCGCAGAAGACATCATGAACAGAAATACAGAGGCTACACTGCAAGATGCAAACCACTGGTTAGCCGCAAAAATAGGATGGCCAGGTTACAGTTTGCCAAGAAGTACTTAAAAGAGCGACCACAGTTCTGGAAAAAAGTCCTGTGGACAGATGAGACGAAGATTAACTTATATCAGAGTGATGGCAAGAGCAAAGTATGGAGGAGAGAAGGAACTGCCCAAGATCCAAAGCATACCACCTCATCTGTGAAACACGGTGGTGGGGGTGTTATGGCCTTAATATGTAAGGCTGCTGAAGGTACTGACTCACTTTTCGTCATTGATGATACCACTGCTAATGGTAGTAGCAGAATGAATTCTGAAGTGTATAGACACATCCTATCTGCTCAAGTTCAAACAAATGCCTCAAACCCGTTGGCCAGCGGTTCATTCTACAGCAATATAATGATCCCAAACATACTGTTAAAGAAACCAATGAGTTTTTCAAAACTAAAAAATGGTAAATTCTTGAGTGGCCAAGTCAATCACCCGATCTGAACCCAATTGAGCATACCTTTTATATGCTGACGAGAAAACTGAAGGGGACTAGTCCCCAAAACAAGCATAACCTAAAGATAGGTGCAATACAGACCTGACAGAGCATCACCAGAGAAGACACCCAGCAACTGGTGTTGTCCATGAATCTCAGACTTCAAGCAGTCATTGCATGCAAAGTAAATATGACTACTAAACAATACTAAACATGACTACTTTAATTTACATGACATTGCTGTGTCCCAAACTTTTTGGTGCCCTGAAATGGGGCGACAATGTATAAACACTGGTGTAATTTCTACATGGTGAAACCAAAATGTATAAAAATGGCCTTTATTAAAATCTGACAATGAGCACTTTAACCACATGTGATTTTTTTCTATTACAAATCTCAAATTGTGGAGTACAGAGGCAAATAAATAAATGATGGGTCCCAAACAGTATGTCCCCTGTTTTCCGTAGTTCTGCTCTCTTCCCCCTTCTCCCAGATGAAACAAGAATAGAATTTCCCTGGTCCTCACTTCAATCCCACCAGCCTACGCATCCAACACATCATTGTCTAACATTCCTGCCTCCTTCAATGTGATCCCACCACTAGTCACATCTTCCTGTTTCTCCTCGTTCTACTTTCTGCAGGGACAACTTTTTCCGCAACTTCTTGGTTCACTCATCCTCCCCAAAAACCAACCACTCTCCTCTTTCACTTCCATTCAGGGACTCCAACAGCTCTTCCAGATGAGACCGATGTTCATTTGCATCGTTTCCATCCTTATTTATTGCATTTGGTGCTGTCGATATGGCTTCCTTTGCACATGTAGACTATGCGATTGTTTCACAAAAAAACATGTGCACTCCATCTGCCAAGGCCCGCTGGAATTCCTGGTTGTACGCCAGAGTGAAACCACGTGCAAACAGAAAGGACAGCACCTCATATTCCATTTGGGTAGCTTGTAATCCAATGGTATGAACATTGCATTCTCCAGTTTCAAATAAACCTCCCTTCCTTCCTTCTCATTCCAACCATATCCCCCCTCCAGCTTAACATTTCACTTCTCTTCTCCCTTCCTTGTCTGATAATCTCTTGTCTCCATTTCACCTCTGTCACTATCTTCACCCATCTACCAGCCACCTTTTAACCTGTATCTACCTATCATTTAATATAGACACAAAATGCTAGAGTAACTCATAGAGCATGCTTGTGTGCATGAAGCTCATAGAGTACACAATATACACATACATGATGAATACAACAACAAATGATATGATAACGTCAAAATAGCAGAAAGGTGCAAAGATTGTAGTGCAATCTGAAGTAGTGCAAAGAAAACACTGAGATCTTCCAGAGCTAATACTTTAATATTCACTTGTTCGTTATTACCAGGAGATTTTACATGTCTCCTTCCATGGTGATGGACATTAAATATTTCATTAATCTCTCATTTTCTTATTCCCTAATATAAATTCTCATATCAGCTTTGAATGATTTCACATTAGCTTTAGCTAATCTTCTCCTTTCTACACATCCATATAAGTCTGCCATAATGCTTTTGCAGGATTACCATTATATTCTACTGTCCATTTGTCAAACCCGTGGCCCAACTTTGCTTTATTCTGAAATTCTATGAATCCCTGGGCTCACTGCCTTTTCTTGCCAACATTAGATGTCCTTTTCTTTGTTTAGTTTAGAGATACAGCGCAGAAACATGCCTTTTGGCCCACCAGTTCCGCGTGGACCAGCGACCCCTGCACATTAACACTATCCTACACCCACTAGGGACAATTTGTTTTTACATTTACCAAGCCAATTAACCTACAAACCTGTACGCCTTTGGAATGTGGGAGGAAACCGAAGACCTCGGAGAAAACCCATGCAGATCACGGGGAGAACGTACAGACCACCTCTGTACAGACATCACCCATTGTCGGGATCGAACCCGGGTCTCCATCGCTGCATTCGCTGTAAGCCAGCAACTCTACAGCTGCGCCACCTTGACTGCCTAATATTCCTTTAACTTTTCTTAATAACACCAACAAGCTTTTCACCTGTTGGTTTATTTTTGCTCTAGATGGATATTTAACACATAAACCATATATTAATGTCAACTGTTGATCAATTATTTACTGCTAACTATTGCTATTTATATTAATAACCTGGAGGAAAGGGCATCCAAGTTGGCCGATGACATTAAAATTGGTTGAACGGCATGTTCTGACGAGGATATCATGACTCTTCAAAAGCGATATATGTTGAGTGAAACAGAAAGTGCTTAAGGAACTCAATGGATCAGGCGGCATCTGAGGAGAGAATGGACAGGCAGTCATTTGGTTCCGACCTAAAGCATTGCCTGTCTATTTCCCTCTGTCAATGCGGCTTGATCCATTGATTTCCTCCAGCACTTGGTGTGTTGCTCATGATTTCAGCGTCTACAGTGACCTGTGCCTCCATGTCGGTTGAGTGATTGGGCACAAACCTGACAAAAGGAGTTTAATGCGGGAAGTCATGTACTTCAAAAAGAGGAATCAAAAAGAAGAATATTATCTTAGTGAAAAGAGACAGCAAATGACTGTAGCGCAGAGAGATTGTGGTGGTTCAGCGCATGAATCACAGTAGGTTAATAGGCAGTTGTGGTCGGTAGTTAGGAAGACAATGGATTTTTCAGAATGTGTTCTCGGGAAGAGAGGGTTGTCCTGTCAAGAGAGACCAAAGAAATTTGATCTATATTCTTTGGGATTTAGACAAATCAGGGGTGGTCTTACTGAAACATATAACATCTTAAGAAGCCATAACAGGGTAGACACAAAGAACTGCAGATGCGGATTTACCCAACACGAAGACACAAAATGCTGGAGTAACTCAACAGGTCGGGCAACATCTGCATGGAAACTTCTTCTTGATGAGGTTGGTGAATCCCTGGAATTCTATACTCCACAAGGACTTAATTCCTTGGAGAGCACGAGGCTAACGGATAATCTTATACTTGTGTATAAACTCATGAAGGGAATAGATAGGGTGAATGCATAGAATCATTTACCCAGGGTAAGGGAATCAATAAACATAGAAAAGAAAAGGACATAGGTTTAGAGTGAAAGGGGAAAGATTTAAAGGAACCCAAGGGATGATGGGTATATGGAACAAGCTGCCAGAGGAGATAGTTGAGACAGGTACCATAACAGGATTTAAAAGATACTTGGGTAAGTACATCGATAGGAATAGTTTCAAGGGATATGGGCCAAACATGGGCAAATGGAATTAGCTTAGATGGGGCTTCTTGATCAGCATGGATGAGTTTTGCAAAAGGTCTGTTGTCTGACTCCATGAATCTACAACTCCAGTCCAGAGAGTTGAAATCTAATAATCATGTCATTAAAATATTTAAAGAGAGGGTAGATACATTTTTGAAAGGGTAGAGAATTGAAGACGATGCCAACATGGGGCAGAGGTGAAATTGGGGCTTGGGGTTGGCTAGCTGTGATCATATTAAGGCAGGGCAGATTTGGAAGAAAGGTAACCCACTTCTGCTCCGATTTTCTTGTGGTCTTGCTGGATTATGGTCAGAATTGTAAATGTAATTTCCCAATCGACCATAACCACCCCATGCCTTTATAGTTTGCTTTATCCAAATTCAACTCACGGGAATGCAATAACCATTTGTCAATATATAGTGGTTTTAACAAGGCAAAATGTTCCAAGATGATTAAGCAAAATTTAACAGCATATTAACAGAGGGATATAAGTGCAGATGGTCAAACAGACAGTTTAAAGGATGCTTGTTGCAGGAAGAAGCCTCAGCTGCTATTAATGGGCCAATTAAATTTAAGATGATGAGGCCCCAGAAGTGGAGATTAAAGACCAATGGCCAGGAGATTACAGAAATGGGGAAAAGTGATTTGAAAATAACAGAATTTTAAAATGGAGACACTCCTTATCTTTATATGTCAGATGTGCAAACCCCAATTAGTGTGCGTTAGGTCATAGGAAACATCTTAATCACTCATTGACCAAGACTAGAAAAAGAGAGGCTCCCCAGGAAGATGTTGGAATAATCTAGTCCAGAGGTAAAAATTAACTATCCTCATAATTCAATATTACCAATAAATGTAGGCAAATAACTCTCCACTTCATTGATACATATTGATACTAATCCAACATTGCAAGCTGATGCTTGGTCTACACCCACTGATCAACCATTCCATTCAAATGTTCTGTAAATTTCCCCGGTGTGGGACGAATAAAGGAATATATTATTATTATTCTGAAGCCAATTCACACCCACTAAATTATCACTACTAGAGGGAAGACACTTTGTTATAATCATAAATAACTGAATTGGATCCACGCTGATGGTTCACAATAAAACAATGAAATCTTAGATTTTTTTTGCCATTCACAACACTCAGGAGTGCCATGATCCTGTATTGGGTTGGTCAAAAGTAGCCTTTTTAGACCGCTGACCAGATTATAAAACAGGAGCAGAATTAAGCCACCTGGCCTATTGAGTCTGCTCCACCATTTGATCATGGCTGATCTATATTTCCCTCTCAACCCCATTCTCCTGCTTTCTCCCTTTGAGGCCCTAACTAATCAAGAACGTATGATCTCTGCTTTAAAAATACCCAATGACATGGCCTCCAGAGCTGTCTATGACAATGAATTGGACAGATTCCCACCATGCTGGAGACAGCATTCAATCACTGTTTAATTACCTCCCAAACTTCAATCCTTGGGTGTCATTTGGAAGTGGTTACGCTGAACTGTTTAACATGCTTTCCATGTTTTCTGTACAGTTAGATTTTTGCAATCAACCCACCTGATTACAATCCACTTGATGCTTCATTTTACAGGTCAAGGACCTCATTAGCTGCTTGTTAAGGAATTAAGCAGATTATTATGGCTAAGCGGCAATTCAGAAGCTTAACATCTTGCTTTAAGAGGCACGATTTGGCTGATTGGAACTATTGCTTTTTCACGTTTGCAGTGACTGTGTGAATTTCCAGCAGATCTAAAAATTCTTCTTCTGCAATTCTCAACAAAGAGAACCTTCACATCTTTGGGAGAACTATTGATTGAATTATACAGCCAGCCCTCATTGTGGATGAAATGTTCTGTATATCTGATGACACTTTCAATAGGAACAATACTGCTCGATTTGCCAGGCCAGTGTTTAAATATAAATCCTTTTCTTAGGTCCAGAAGTATGGACTATTTTTTCATTCTCTACCAAGCTACGGTGCATTGCTACAAACTACAGTGAGTGGCATCAGCTTGTCAAAGAAAAGCCTATTTTGAAAAGCCTAATGAATTTTTGATTGAATTGGTAGTTGTTATTTTTAAATCGTTCAGTGCCATTTCTCTGGGTTTATGTCTCACATATCTGTGAGTGAAAATCAGTAATACAATGTACAAGAAACATTGAGTTTCATTTAAATAGTTTAGATGGTGCAAACCTGTCACTTTAAAATCTACCAATTATTCTAATGCAAGATGACTAGCTGAAGGATGGTCACAGAGCAACAGACACATAATTAAAATTTGAACCTTAAGAAAAAAACATTTAAAGTTAGTCTTAATGAATTATTGTAAGGCCCATGTTTCTTTGACACTGTGGCTAATGTGAGCTTTGTTCAGCTGAATGAACTAGTTTCAATCTGTTATAATGCAACACATTTCTTTTAAGCTATTGCAGTTTTTTAGTCTTTGAAATGAAGTGATTTAATTTATTAAAAGGCTGCCTATTATCATATATCATATCATATATATACAGCCGGAAACAGGCCTTTTCGGCCCTCCAAGTCCGTGCCGCCCAGTGATCCCCGTACATTAACACTATCCTACACCCACTAGGGACAATTTTTACATTTACCCAGCCAATTAACCTACATACCTGTACGTCTTTGGAGTAGAATGAGAATTTGAATGAGATATCCCTTCGATGTGAAGTAAAATGATGATACAATGTTGGGTGACAGCAAGAGTTGCAAGGAGACTAATGACTGAGACATTGCTTCAAGTCGATATAGGCAAGCATAAATGAATAGGAGAGGAGATGGCAAATGAAATGTAATATGAATGAAACCTATTCTTAAGCAGTGAGAGATTGAACAATTTTGGTGTTCAGAGGGACCTAGTTGTCCTTGTGGAGGAATCACTGGAAACTAATATGCAGGTACAGCAAGCTGTTGTACCTTTGTGTTTTAGGCAGATATTGTTTTAATCTTCAGTGAAGAAGATTTGGCAAGAAGAGTAAAGATCACTTCCTGGAATTATACAGGTCTGATCTCCTGGCCTAAAGAAGAATATCATTTGTAATGGAGGAATCTCTTTGGGGCAGCACAGTGACACAGAGGTAGAGTTGCTGCCTTCCAGCACCATAGATGCAGGTTTGATCCTGACTATGGGTGTCACAAAATGCTGGAGTAACTCAGCGGGTCAGGCAGCATTTCAGGAGAGAAGGAATGGGTAACGTTTCGGGTTGAGACCCTCCTTCAGACTATGGGTGCTGTCTGTAGGGAATTTGTACGTTCTCCCTTTGACTGCATGGGTTTTCTCTGGGCCCTCTGGATTCCTCCCACACTCCAAAGACATACAGGTTTGCAAGTTAATTGGCTTTGGCAACATTGTAAATTGTCTCTATTGTGTAGGATAGTGCTAATGTGCAAGGTGGTTGCTGGTCGGTGCAGACTCGGAGGGCTGAAGGGCCTGTTTTCACACTATATCTAAAGTCTAATGTCTAAAGGGAGGGGAGTCGAGACTCTCCTGCCTGCCAGATTTTCTAGACTGGAGGGAAGAGGCTGTGGGTGTACCTTCTAGAAGTAAATGAAACGATGTACCTGAATAGATAAGGTAAATAGCCAAAGTCTTCTCCCCAGGAAAATGGAGTATAAAACCAGAGGGAATACATTTAAGATAAGAGGGGAAAGATTTAAAAGGAACCAATCTCCAATTTCAGATAACTACCAACTCCCCCCCCCCAACCCCACCCTATCTCCTCCCTCTTTCTCTCCCACTCCCTTGTGGCCCACCTTTGAATCACATCTATATCTCCTCTCCCCTTCCACTTGCATTCCTTCCTCTAGCTTCACAATTTGCAACTCTTCAATCCTTTTGTCTAACACCCTCTGTTTGTTCATCTCAGGTCTTTGTCCAAACATCTACCTATCAACACCCCCCCCCCCCCCCACATTTCCCTTCACCTGTTTCAATCTATTGCTCGCTAGGCTTTGTCCTGCTCTTCCTCTCTTCCAGCATTCTTCCCCTACCCATCGCAGTCTGAAGAAAGGTCCTGACCCAAAACATCACCTGTTCATGTTCTTGAGAAATGCTGCCTGACGCGCTGAGTTAACCCAGCACTTTGTGTCTGCCAGAGTAAGTGGAAGTTATGATATCTAATTGCCACTTGGACAGATACATGGTGAGGAAATATCATGAAGGATATGGACGTGGCACATGCAAATGGGTGTAGCTCACTTGGTCACATTAACATGTTGGGCTGAAGGGCCTGTTTCTTTGCTGTATGATTCTGCCTCTAAGAGCCAATGACTATAAAAATAAGTCTCACCCATTCAGAACTGAGTTGAGAACTCCTTGAATACGCAGGACAAAAAGAAGGATTTTTGGTTATTAAAGGATATTGGTACAGTGCAGAAGAGTGGCACTGAGGTACTGTAACAGATAATGCAAGATCTTAATGAATGCAAATACAGGCCTGAGAACCTGAATACTTCTATTCCTTATATTGTGATGTTCCAAATAATTAAATACACTGTGGACTGGGAGTATTTGGAAAATCGTAGTTTGAATTCAAAAGGAAATGTTTCTGCATATAGCAATGCATCAAATCAGAATTTTAATTAAAAAAAATTTTTTTTTAAACTCCAATATTCACTTCATGTTGCATCACAAGATTTCCCACTTTTATTTTTTCCTGAGTATTTCTTGCTGTAGTGAAAGAATTCCAGTTAAGTTTAATTTAAACACATTTCAAATGAGCCTCTTGGCCTATCTGAATCATTTGCTTTGGTACATCATTTTGGAGTTGCTGGATTGCAGAAAGCATGATTAGCCTTTTGTACTCAGTCACTTGAACTCCTGGCCTTAAATCAGACTATTTATAACTTTGGACTACAATTTAACACTAAGCCATATTTTTGGGTCCATATCATATCTTTGGCAATGACTACCTATTTCCACCCTCTAAATGGCAAGCTTTTATTTCACCTTCTATTAGAATATGATCCATTTTTCGATTAATAACAGGCCAAGCAGCATTTCTGGATGATATGGATAGGTTCTCCGTTTTCCAGAAATACCGCCTGACCCCCTGTTAATCCAGCACTGTATTTTTTTTGTAAACAGCATCTGCAGTTCCTTGTTCCTTCAGATTTCCCTCTAAAATCTCTTTTAGATTTTTTTTTATTGCCCTTACCTGCAACTTTCTATCAACTCTATCAACTTTATCCCATCCAAAATTCTGCTACTTGCAAACCAACTCAGAGGTAATCAAGTCACCCAATGCTTTGTGCTCTTTATGTTATTAATCCACCGATGTGTTGATGTTAAAATTCTCACTATTACATTCAAATCGTTTGCTGGTTTTGGACCTCCTCATTGTCTAATCCCACAACCATTTGAGAGCTTGGTGTCAATATTTATCTAATAATGGTGCTGTGCAGAATGTTAAAATCCTTTTCTAGGCCACAAATCAATTATACTCGTCATAATGAGAGCCACAGAGTGTCAGTCAATCTTGTAATGGCAGTTTCTATACCATGTCAAAGTCCCACTTCGATAGCCATTACTGCTCGGGGATGAAATGTAGGTATAGCTTACGCACACGTCGCACCCTGATATGACAAAACGAATCTTCCAAACGTCTTTTCTTAATTAATAATTGTTTTTTATTAAAGTAGCACAAATCAAAGAGTAATTCATCACTTTCCGTACTTTATCAATTGTTTCTTCTTCAAACAATACCATAGAATTCTGATAATTATTACCGTGTGGTTCTTATAAATATAGCCGGTGCGAGCGCATGGTAAAGAACTGTATGCTCACCATCCTCCGAGTCTAAACTGACCCACACCCTCTGTCGACACGCTGGCCTCCTCCCATCTAGACCCTCCCCATTACGTATTAAGTCACACCCACAAGCATGCAAAAAAGACATAAACTAGAAATATTAAAACATAGCCATAACACAATGACAGTAACTAAATTAAGCATAAATGGCTCCTACAAATCTCATGAAGATTCATCCCAGGTCATTTGTGTTAAAGGGCTGTGATCAGTAAAGGCTACGTTCCCGGTGCAACGTCTGCTGTGCTGGTTTCCCCTTAGGTTGTTGCCAAGGTGAGCACCAGAGATGGAGTATGCAGTCTGAATATGAGCTGCTCCTCTTGTTTTCATCTAGGAGGAGGCACGACATTCAGAGGCAGTGAAACATTTCCTTTATGAAATGTGTAAATCCCAGTTCATCATTCGGGACAAGTGCTGGACTGGGTAATAATGAAAAATGGGTGACAGCAATTTCATATTCTACATTGAGGTTAATGAAGTATAAAAGAAGGGCAAAAAAGAATTTGCCAGCTGATTACTTACTGCCCATTTTACAAGTGAACATAAAAGTTTAATATTTTGCCCTTGTCTTCAGATTTCTTGCAAAAGTTGAGACTGTGTTCTCAGGGCCACGAAAAGTTCTCAATTTTACAACCTTTTGAATTTAAAATATAGATCGCTAGCATGAAAGAAGGGTCTTTTAAGCTGACCAATACTTGGGATTGCCTGAACTGCACCTTTTATTTGAACTAGGTTATATCTTTATAACAAAGCACAAAGTGCTGGGGGAACTTAGCGGGTCCACATACTTATAATGAACCTTATTTTTAGGAGTCTCTTTAAAATTCAGATTTAGTTTAGTTTAGTTTAGAGGTACAGCTTGGAAACAGGTCCTTTGGCCCAGAGTCTGCGCTGACCAATGATTACCCATACACTAGCACTATCCTACACACCAGGCACAATTTACAGAAGCCAATCAACCTGTAAACCTGCATGTCTTTGTAATCTGGGAGGAAACCAGAGTACCCGGAGAAAACCCACACGGTCACAGGGAGCACATTATAAAAACTCCGTACAGACAGCACCCGTAGTCAGGATCAAACTGGGGTCTCTTGCGCAGTTGAGCAGCAACTAATCTGCTTACCACTGTGTCGCCCCAAAAGATAAGTGGCATGAAATTGGTGTGACTGTGCAGAACACCCATTCATCAAATACAGGAGCCATGAATACGGTGTGCACTCTGTAACTGTAATTGATTATTTTATTATAAATATACATCATCTGGAAATGCAGGGTAGGTTTTCAATCTGTTGCCCAGCATAATATTGCAGCTCAGATCAATGAGCAATATATCAGTTGAAGTCAATGATTTTGTACACCCGTCCGCTAGTCCAACCTGATCCCACAGCTTTCTGACCAGGTCTGCATCAACCACTTTTTAAATATACTATCGATCTCCCCCACCACCACCAACCTGAGACAAAACACACTTAACATTAAATCACATTACTAGTCCATTAATTGCACGCCACCAGCAATCATAACTCCTCAACAACCTGAGCCCTCGTATTCATAACACAACATTGGTTTCCCCAACTGACTAGATATCATTCCTCCTAGTGCTACTCTCCCTCTGATCCTTCTCTTTGCCAGCTTGCACCAATTGCAGCCTTTCTGATCTTTCATAAATCTCAGGGATCCAGTCCTATTTGTGACCTCTCCTAACCCTGCCCTTTGTGATGCTATCTATTTGGTTCCAACCTGGAACATTGTCTGTCCATTTCCTCACAGATGTTGCCCGAACAGCCAACTTCCTCCATCCCTCAGTGTTTTTCTGAATATTTGCAGTGGTTCAAATACCCAACAATAATGTGCTGCTAACTTTCTGAGCCATAGGCCTTCAAACAAAATGTTCCTTGGCTTGTCACAAACCAAACAACAAACCAACTCACACTACAGGCAAAAAGTAATTTGATCACAGTTCTGCTATCAGTATATGCTTGACAACAAGAGTAAGCACACCTACATTTGTGACCTCTCAGTGGTTTTATTGTAGCAAAACTATTTGACATTTATCAGTTTTTGGAACCTGTTTTCTCCACGAGACAGGACTGAAAATATTCAGATCGTTAGGATCAGAGTATTGACAGACTCTCTGTATAACTCCAGTGTTGCCAAGAAACTGAAGACACCTGGCCAGCTTTAATGTTCCCCAGGATGTGCTGAAACTTTGAAGTACACATTTAACACTCATAATGTGACTTAGGACATTTCATTGACGTTTACTTAAAAACAACAGAATAATGAATCTTAAAATGCCTTGTACATTTCCAACAATAATTATTAGGCCAAATCTACGAACAAAAGTAAAAAAAATAACAGCTTAATAGGATTTTGAATGAAGTTATCAGGTATAAGAGATCATGCTTTATGCTTAGGAAATGAAATATTCAGAATGACTTGCAGCGTTTTATCGATCAGAACTTTACTTCAGAACATACCCTTTCAAATCAATCTCTCTCTCTCTCTCTCTCTCTCTAGTTCTGATGACTCCCAGGGGTCTGAAGCCATCCTCTAGCTTCTCTCTTATCAGAAG
This sequence comes from Rhinoraja longicauda, assembly GCF_053455715.1. Classification (NCBI taxonomy): domain Eukaryota; kingdom Metazoa; phylum Chordata; class Chondrichthyes; order Rajiformes; family Arhynchobatidae; genus Rhinoraja; species Rhinoraja longicauda. Next base: position 49,736,613 of record NC_135954.1, read on the forward strand.
GATTTTTTTCTTTCACATCAATAACCCTTGTAATGAATTGGGCCCCTCATACATCCCAGGGTCATCCTTACATCTGGTTCATCTCTCTAAGCACCTGATATCGCTTACATACAGTAATCTCATCTACTGCTTCTGACAAGGCGCAGCCTTTCCTTCCAAATTCTCATTCACTTACTAACCATTTTCAAAATGGTCTGCGAGTAGTAATTTTGTGCTTCAGACACTGTGGTGTGGAGCTGAAGCGGACTTACATGGAGAAGTTCAGTATTGAGTTTTACAACATAAGAATCCTTGAAGAAAATATTTATTTATATTCAATATAGGTCTATAGAAAACACAAATATTCATTTTCTATTTTATGGTAATGCTCTAATTTTGATTTAATTTAAAAAATAAATTAGATTAAAAAATAAATATTGGTACTGCTCATAACTCATGTGTATAACACATATCAGAAAAATAATTTAATACATTTAAAATGATCGCAATGGGAATTTTCAAATAAGATTCTGGATCAATGTAAATGTGCAATGTGTTATTGCTATTTTTATCAGCTGACTAAAATAAACGTCATCACAGTTGTGTGTAAGGCATTAAACGGTAAGGTCTGAAGGTTTTACTGAAATACTTTTTGTTTATTTGTTTATGTTGCAATTCAGCTGAAATAAGTATAATTGCTGCATAGGATCAATAAATATTAAATATAACTTGCATCCAATAAAATAGAACATTGCACTGGAAGCAACCCCCAACATTGCCCTGGAAGCAACCCCCAACATTGCCCTGGAAGCAACCCCCAACAAGCCTCCACTTAAACCAATGCATCTGTTTTCAAGACATTGTACCACCCTCACTTATTTTCTAGCTTTCTTCCCCCCTACTAAAATCATCTGAAGAAGGGCGACACAAAAAGCTGGAGTAACTCAGCGGGACAGGCAGCATCTCTGGAGAGAAGGAATGGGTGACGTTTCAGGTCGAGACACAAAACATCTCCCAGAGGAGCTGACTGACCCACTGAGATACTGCAGAATTTGTTTTTTGTTTTTTTTGTAAATCAACACCTGCAGTTCCTTGTGAATCCATTTTATTGCTTTACTGCATAATCACGTCAAGTAATGCCTACATTGATGAAGTTCTCCTCTCTCCGCCAGTTCTCAACCCTCTCACTGGTCCCCCTCTGTGACTCCTGCTGCTCTCCTGCTCTTCAACCCCCTTTTGTCTCCTTTTCATCTCTAGCCAGGCTTTGTCCCAACCTCACTTGCCAGGCTTTGTCCCAACCGCACCCCTTTTCCAGCTATATCTCCCATACCACAGTCTGAGAAAAACTCCCGATCCAAATCGTCGCCTATCCATGCCCTCCAGAGATGCTGCCTGACCAACTGAGTTACTCCAGCACTGTGGTTTTCTTGAATCAATTGCAAATGGGAGCTTAACTAATTGCTCATTTACTGGCCTTTTCAAAGAGAAGCTTTGAAAATTACTTAGATTTTTTGGGGGCAGCAGATTTCTTTTTTAAAAATTCTGAATGTTTTTAATTGTGAGATTTATTTTAATTTACTGAAGCTGAATATCTTGATATCTCTTAAAATTGTATTTATTTATTTTATATAAGTGAATTTTGGTAATTTTAAAATCAGATTATTCAAAAGCACTAGATTATGTTTTAAACTTTGCATTGGATCAGACCAGGTTATACATAAGTGTAGTAGTTGTCGTGGTTTTTGCTGGAATTAACAAATGCACAAAGGAAAACCTCTGTACACAGGTCTGTTACATGGTAATGAAATCTATCCATAGCAAAAATAAAATCACTGGTTCTAATCACCAGATTGCCAGGGCCATTTCACTGAACTATACATCAGCAGAAATCTTAAGAAATTCTATAAGAAACAAGACTGTCATTATGTTCTTTGCACACTTACACTGTTCTAGAACCTTATTTCAAATTCCCCTTGCCATTATTTTAAATGCAATCTTAAATTATTGTTTTGAGTTGTGTAATACACCTAGGTTATAAGCAGTCCAAATATTAATCTAAAATCAAAAGAATGTCAGAATTTACTATTAAATAGGAAGTTTAGTTTACTTTAGTTTATTGTAACATGTACTGAGGTAGAGTGAAAAGTTTTTGTTGCGTGCTATCCAGTTAGTGGGAAGACAATACATGATTACAATCGAGCCTTTTACTGTGTATAGATACATGACAAGGGAATAACGTGTACTGCAATGTAAAGCCAGCAAAGCCCAATCAAGGATAGTCCGAGGGTCACCAATGAGGTAGATAATTGTTCAGCACTGCTCTCTGGTTGTAGTAGGGTGATTCACTTACCTGATAACAGCAGGGAAGAAACTGTCCCCGAATCTGGAGGTGTGCGATCTAGAGGTGGAGATTTAGGTTTTCTCTAGTATTATATCTAACAGAAATAAATATTTCTTTCAAGGAATCTTATGTAGTAAACATGATACGGAAGTTCTATATGCAAGTTTAGTTTAATTTATTGTCAGGCGTAGCAAGGTACAGTGAAAACTGGTGTATAGTCTTAGTTATCTTCAGCACTATGTTTCTGAACAAATCAGAAAGAGATAACAAAGTTTTGGCTGGTTGGACCTCTATCCCCACCTCTACCTGATTCAGAATGGTGTCATGGAACCCAAAAGCACTGCATTTTCAAAGTGCAATTCCTCTGGCTCTTTACTTATAGGGGTGCATCAATTTTTGCCCATAACTCCGACGGAAAAAAATATTTCAAAAATGACGGAGTGGTGGAAGTACAATCTGTTTGAGTCCTGTCTGTTTCTATTCTGGTAAAATCTGTTCTCTGCCACTTTGGATGGAGAGCCTCATGTATTCTTTTAAATAATAATTCCTCTTTGGGACTCAGGCCATAACCACAGCCAAGAGTCCCAGCTCATCCCACACTGAGCAAAGGATAGATACAAAAATGTTGGCATTTGGAGTAACTGTTCTTCCCCACCTCCTGTTATGATGTAAGTTTCCAAATTGAGGCCTGTTATTAAATTATGAATGAGTAAACTCATAAAGGCTGTAAGACACAAAGTGCTGGAGTAACTCTGCCGGTCAGGCAGCATCATTGGAGAACATGGATAGGTGACGTTTTTGGACGGGACCCTTCTCCAGACACGTCTTCTTCTCCCCTTATAATCAGCTGTCACTATTGAACCCAGCTTTATTGCATTAATGTCATCTGCAGGTGGGATTTCATTTCCAAAGAGAATCTAGTTTTGAATTCTTCCACCAAAATCACTTCCCTTCAAAATGTTAATTATTGTTTGATTTATATAATCTAGTTAACATCTGGTTTGAATATATATGCGTTAGAATATATATCCATCACAGTGAGGGGTGTTTGGAGTCACTGTGATGGATGTTTGTGTTGGGGTCATGTGTCTTGTGTTCTTTTTTGTGTGTGACTGCTATGTAGTTTCGTTTGGTACCTTGGTACCGAATGACAAATAAAGCTCTGTTGTTGTTGATATTGTTGTGGCATAGTTATGTGATTGTTCCTCTGAAGAAAGATGACATCATGGCGTGTTTTGGCAACTACTCTGCAACAAATCAAAGGGGTTGTGATATTGTTGGCACACCAATTGTTACTGGATCAAAAGGACAATGTATACATACATCAGGCTTTGCTTGTGTTCAACACCATAATTCCCTACAAACCTGTCATCATACTCAGAGAACTGGTTCTCTGCTCACCCATATCTAATTTGACTTTCTGATCAGCAACCCATAATCAGAACAAATTGGTACCAACACTCTCTCCTTAATAACTAGCAATACAAGAGTACCTCCAGACTATGCACTCAGTCCCCAGCTCTACTCTATATCCATTTTGTAGTGTAGATAGACACAGCTCCAATGCCATCTTTAAGTATGTGGATTAAGTATGTCCACTTTTGTTGGACAAATAACAAGTTACAATGAGTCAGAGTATAGGAGGGAGATAGCAAATCTGATTGACTGGTGCAAGAACAATAATATTGCTCTCAACATCAGCAAGACCAAGGAGCTGATTTTTGATTTCTGGAGGGGAAAGCTGGAGATCCATGAATTTATTTTCATTGACGGATAGTGATGGAGAGAGGCAACAGCCACAGTTTAAGAATAAGGGGTAGGCCATTTAGAACAGAGATGAGGAAGAACTTTTTCAGTCAGAGAGTGGTGAAGGTGTGGAATTCTCTGCCTCAGAAGGCAGTGGAGGCCAGTTCGTTGGATGCTTTCAAGAGAGAGCTGGATAGAGCTCTTAAGGATAGCGGAGTGAGGGGGTATGGGGAGAAGGCAGGAACGGGGTACTGATTGAGAGTGATCAGCCATGATCGCATTGAATGGCGGTGCTGGCTCGAAGGGCTGAATGGCCTACTCCTGCACCTATTGTCTATTGTCTATTGTCCATAAGTTCCTGGGCATGCATAACTCTGAAGACCTGCCCTGGAATCAGCATATTGATGTGTAATCACAAAGAGAACTCATCAACACCTCTCCTTTCTTAGAAGATCGAAGAGATCCGGTATGTTGATGAAAATGTGATCAAACATCTACTGATGTATGATAGACAGCAAACTGACTGGTTCGCCAAATTTTAATGCCGTGAATGACTATAGCGAGTGGTAGACAATGGTCCATCACAGTTACTGACTTCACCACCATCGAAGAGTGCTGTTTGAAAAGGCAGCCAATGAGATCAAAAACCCACACCAGTCTGGGCACATTCCCATTTCGACTTTACCACCGGGATGAAGTATAGAAGCCTGAAAACCGAGAAAACCAGGTTCAAGAACAACTTCTTCTAAATAACCAGTTCTTATACACTGCACAACACTAACCTTGGCAACTATGATCTACTATAGACTGTATCTTTGGTTGCATTACAGAATTTGTTTTTTGCGCTATTGTTATCTAGCATTATGGTTATTAATTTTTGTATTATTGATTATTATATATAATCTGTGTGTTATTACGTTTACGGGCTAGTTACGCTACAAAAAGTAAGAATTCCATTGTCCATTGTTGGTCCATATGACAATCAAACACAATTGGACTCTTGTGTAGGAAGGAACTGCAGATGCTGGTTTAAACCGAAGATAGTCACAAATTGCTGCGTTTACTCAGTGGGACTGGCAACATCTCTGGAAAGGAGGAATGGGTGACGTTTCGGGTCGAGACAGTTCTCGAGACTCTTGATGGTCCCTTTAAGTAACATGGTTGCACTCATGGTTTTGGTAGCATCGTGCTTCTTACTGTTCTGGAGTCTGCAAACATCAAACTCTGGATATTGTCTCGGCAATACTGTCTACCCATTCCTCTTCTGACTTCTTATTCCTGACAGTTTCATACTGATTTGTTCCTTCAGTCATGTTCAGTACTATGAAGGAATTGTAACAATTTAAAATTAACTTGTTTCTTGTAACAGTCTTTCAACAAGTCAAAACATATGGGTGAAGAATGATACATGACAACTTGCATCATAAATTGCTATTAGTTGTTGGCAGTGCACATACAAACCATTTAATAAGATAGTATCCTGCACACCTTTGTGTGCAACGTTTAAACCTCATTTTTATATTTAGCAAAGCCCAAAGCATCAATGCTCAAAACTCTGTTTGGGTTTCATACCCCTGGAACAGCTGCTGTCAGGAGTGTAGCGAATTCAGTTTGTGTCCTAATGTTTTTAATTAAGATCTTAAGGGAGTTATCATTTACAGCTGATGAAATGAACATAAATACATGCAAATGAGCAAAACCTTTCACGTGAACTACACTGGCTGACGCAGGAATTGACATTTAAGTAAAAACAGAATTAATTAATTTGTCTTGCAGTGATAAAACTGGGTAATTAGCTGAGATGGAAATGACTATGAAATACTTTGGGATATTGATTTAAGAATCGAAAGGGTGCACAGAGGCATATTTTGACTGCCTCTTCTTGGCATTGTTACAGTATATTAAATTATTGAAAATGAGCTTTGCTACATACTCTGATAATCTCTACATATCCACTAAGTGTGTTAATTAATACAAACTACTGGTGTGTTGTATGACTAATTTGCAAAATTAGACACAAAATTATTCTAGTATGGTATTTAAATAATTACCACATTGGAAGTGTGCTACTGAAATAGTTACTGTTCACACTCCCCCAAAATTATACTGTGAGTATTCTGTGTCTATGAACATGACCATTTACATCGGACAAAGCCACTTAAATTAAATTGCTGAATACCTCTGATAAATGTAAGGCCCCAGTGGTATCAGTCAATATGCAGTTCCGTGCTACTTTACGGAATTATATTGCATCTTTCACCAAAACGTGCAGGCACTGAAATTGGCTCAGGTCTGCCAAACAATGCTGCCCACAGCAAGGCAGGAACCGTGCCAATTCTTCCAACAATCCGTGAATCCCTTTGATTTTGAGGGGTCAGGATATTTCTTCCAAGTGGAAAGCTTCCTGCCGCTGTGTCCATTCGGCCAAGGCAGCTGATATTGGTGGAGCAGCAAACAACAGTTTGAGTGGTCTATAGAAGCCAGCTTTTCCAAATTCCTGCACTTGCATCTGTAGACTGCTCAGGATAGCTTTGCATCATGAATGTTTTCCGACAACCTCTAGAAGGGTCTCGACCCGAAACGTCACCCATTCCTTCTCTCCCGAGATGCTGCCTGACCTGCTGAGTTACTCCAGCATTTTGTGAATAAATCGATTTGTACCAGCATCTGCAGTTATTTTCTTATACTCTATAAAATAATGCTGGGTTTATAATGCAAGGGCAATAAATCCCAAGGGCCTCATGATCTGCATCCTAAAGTTTAAAAAAAGGTACTGTGGGACTGAGCTATAGGGAAAGGTTGGGCAGGCTACAGCTTTATTCCTTAAGGAATATTAAGGTCCCACATAAGAGATGAGTGTGTAAAATTAAACCACAAGAGATTGGCGGTAAAATGAGTGACAGGCAGGAAATCGGGAATCGAAACAAAAGGGTCTTTCAAGGGGTCAGCAACTCGTGGGGTATCACAGAGAACAGTGATTGCCTCAGCTAATCATAATAAATAACAATGATTTGGATCAGGGAACCAAGTGTAATATTTCAAAATTTGTTGACAGTAAGAAACTCTGTATCAGGACTGTGACTTGCGAGGAGGATGCATAGTGCCTTCAAGGCAATTTGAGTGAGTTGAGGGAATGTATTATGCAATATGATTTGCATAAATGTACAGATGTCCACTTAGGTGAAAGCAAAAAGGCTGATCTTTAGATGTCACGATAGGTCGAGAAATGTTGGTGTCTATTGTCTATTGTCTACATTATGTTGATGTGGAAATTCTCGTACACCACTCACTGAAAAATGAGGAGGAATTTCCTTAGCCAGAGGGTGGGGAATCTGTGGAATTTATTGCCACAGATGATGATGGAGGCCAAGTCACTGAGTATTTTTTAAATGGAGATTGCAGTGATTAGTAAGGGTGTTAAAATAGATCAGCTATGATTGAATGGCGGAGTAGACTCAAAGGGCTGAATGGCCTAATTCTACTTCTATGTCTTATGATCTGACAGAAAGCAAACACGGAGGTGGAGCAAATAGTTAAGGTGGGAAATGATATGCTGGGCCTCAGAGCAAGAGATTATGAGTAGAGGAGCATGGATATCTTCCCACAGTTATACAGGTCCCTGGTGATACCACACCTGGAGTATTGTGTAAAATGTTGGTCTCCTTAACTAATGAAGTGTACATTTTTCATAAAAGTGCAATGAACATTCAACAGATTGATTCGTGGGATGGTGGTACTGTTATGTAAGAAGATGTCGGGGTTAACTTGGCTTGTATACATGACAGTTTAACAGAACAAGGGAGATTTATTTGAAATATCTGAAAGTATGACAAGGTGGATGTAGTGATGTTGTTTCACAGGTGTCACAGTCTTAGGTTATGGAGTAACACATGGATGACTGGGATTCAATAATGACATAAGAACAGGAAAATTGAAATACAAATACATGCTCTAACATGGAAATGACAATAATGATTTCCATCCCTTAATTCTTAGAGAAAAGGATTACAGGTGATTTGGCCTCAATTTTCCAAGATTTCATGTATTCAAGAAATCCCAACAGCATAACTGAATCTTTTGTTTCTGTTGTATGTGATAGGAGAAATTGCACAAAAATAACAGCAAGATACTTGGGATCTGGCAATGGTTTCCACTGCAATTTCATTTGCAATGAACTTGCATGCAACTTTTCGGATGCATCTGTTTCCATTACACTTCGCTGCAGGATGCCGCAGTGAAAGAACAGATAGATTTTAGAGGCATTATGCAAGGTCGTCTGAAGAAAAAGCTGATATTTAAACAGCAGGTTAGAAAAGTTGCAGGAAGACCTTGCAAAGTTTTAAATGGGTCCATGGCAGCAGGGATTCAACATATTTTTAGGGTAAGCATTTATAGCATTGCTATGGGACATGCGTAGACTGTGCTGAATTAGTTCAGATGCATCTTTATAAGGACTACAGATAAGGGCCAATCATAAATCCAATGGACATTTATTTTCAAAAAGTGGAAGGGAGATCAGAAAGCCTAAGAGTTTCGCTAAATGATATCACTCATGTTGACAGTAAGGGGGAAGATTAAATAAAATGAAATCTTGAGGCAGTGGTACCAAGCTATTGCTTTAAAACTTTATGATGAAAGGAGCACAAGAAGTTGTGAAGGTAAAATATAGTGCTCTGGAAATCAGATTGCATAGCGCAATGTTTATGCATGATTTGCAAATGAATTTCAATGAAAGAATTTGTAAAAGTGTGGAATTTTTCACCTGGATTGTGATAGCTGAGGGAATCCCGTCAGATCCTTTGTGAGACACAAAGTATCCCAGGCATGCACAGTGGCATTGTGACCACCCAGATAACATTTCTATGATTTTCATCTACTGTAAACCTTCGTGACCTGCAGGCAACTTAGACTCCTTGTGCAGAAGCCCTCTAAACATGCAAAATCTACTTTGCTGCCTGAGCCAGACTTGGGAAGTCAACTACTCCTGTTAGATCCTTCATATGCCTCTCTCTTTCCTCAGCCACACATCCACCAGAGCATCTGGACAATGGCATCTGAACCCATTCACATGGAGGATGGTCGTTTCAGCACATTACATATTCAAGGTCATTTCTGGGTGTAAAACTTTATGATATTTGGGTCTCCCCCTTCGATAAACACTTTTCTGAGAAAACTTTAGATTTGTACAGTTTTGCAGCTTTTTTGGGGGGAAAAAAGATGAACAGTACCATGTGTTGTTATTTATTTAAAAGCATTTATGAGGATCACAGGAGACTTCTGTGGAACTGATAGACTGGAATCAGAATAATGTGACATCCATATGTAAAAAGAATGACAGCTTACTGATCTTGCTTCTCATCCATATTAAATAATGGAATTGATGAAATAAATTTAGCGATGGTCTGCATTTTAACCATCTGGTAAACATGAATCAGGGCAGTGTTAGAAGGAATGTATAGAACATAGAACATAGAACAGCACTGCACAGGAACTGCCCTTTGGCCCACAATATCTGTGCTGAGCACGCTGAACAGATTAAACTAATCTCCACTATTTACAACAATGATTCATATCCCACCGTTCCCTGCATATCAATGTTCCTATTAAAAAGCCTCTTAAACACCAGGTATAGCAGGCACTGTAGAAAGCTAATGGCATGTTGGCCTTCACAACAAGAGGATTTGAGTAAAGGAGCAAATAAGTCCTTCTGCAGTTGTATAGGGCCCTGGTGAGACCACATCTGGAGTATTGTGTGCAGTTTTGGTCATCTAATTTGAGGAAGGATGTCCTTGCTATTGAGGCAGTGCAGCGTAGGTTCATGAGTTAATCCCTGGGTTGGAGGGACTGTCATTTGAGGAAAGAGTGGAAAGACTGGGCTTGTATTCACTGGAGTTTAGAAGGATGAGAGGGGATCTTACAGAGACGTATAAAATCATAAATGGACTAGACAAGCAAGATGCAGGAAAAATCTTCCCAATGTTGGGGGAGTCCAGAACCAGGGGACACAGTCTAAGAATAAAGGGAAGGCCATTTAAAACTGAGGTGAGAAAAACTTTTTCTCAGAGAGTTGTGAATTTGTGGAATTCTCTGCCACAGAAGGCAGTAGAGGCCAATTCACTGGATGAATTTAATAGATAGAGCTCTAGGGGCTAGTGGAATCAAGGGATATGGGGAGAAGGCAGACGGCACAGGTTACTGATTGTAGATGATCAGCCTTGATCACAATGAATGGCGGTGCTAGCTCAAAGGGCCAAGTGGCCTCGTCCTGCACCTATTTTCTTTGTTTCTATGTTTCTATCATATATGCCTCCACCTCCACCTGTGGCTGCATGTTCCAGGTTGTCCCTTGGTGTCAAAAACTTGCCCCGCATATCTTCTTTCAACTTTGCCCCTTTCATCTTAAAGTTATGCTTTCTAGTCTTTGATATTTCTACTCTGGGGAAAAAAGTTCTGACTATATCAGGTCTCCCCTGAGACTTAGACGTTTGAGAGAAAACAATTCAAGTTTGACAAACCTCTCCTCGTGGCTAATATTCATCAATCCAGGCAGCATTCTGGGGAAACATCTTCTGCACCCTCTCCAAAGCCTTCACATCCTTACTGTAATGGGGCAACCAGAACAGCACATAATATTTGAAATACAGCCTAATCAAAGTCCTATACAGCTGAATCATGACTTCGGTACTCTTATACTCAATACATCAACTGATAAGGCAGGTAAACCTTATGCCTTCTTTACCACTCTATCTACTTGTGTTGCCACTTTCAGGGAGCTATGGTCTTGGACCCCTTATGCACATCAATGTTGTTAAGGGTCTTGAATTTGGCAGTATATTTTCCCCTGACATTCAACCTCCCAAAGTGCAATATCCCAATTTTGTTTGACTAACCTCCTTGATTTATTTGAGCATGTGACAATGTTTTCATGCTTCCAAAGAGCAACTGATAAAGTATCTCATGTAAAAGACTAGTGGAGTATTTAAATGATAATCTGTGGGATTCAAGGTAAAACTTTTGAAATGATGAAAAGTTGAGATAAAGGTAGCACTGTGGAAGTTGGTTTCCTCCTGGGTTATGTCAACAGCAAATTACATTTACTGTGCTGGATTTTGTGAGGAACTGTCAGCAACTCTCTGGGAAACAACAAGTGTTTCTCTGTGTAACTGTTTGCAGCTTTGGGGGTTGAGTGACAACAATGAAAATTCAACACCCCCATCAGCTAAATCTGATTAGTTGTCATGACTGTGCTCTAAAGCTAGACTCTGGTATGCATCTGTGAAATTGGGCAGTTCCCTGCCACATTACCCACTGATGGGGAACTGACTGGATTAACCGGTCCCAAATTGGATCTGGAGGAGAGAGTGGTTCCTCACTCATTTCATGGAAGGAAAGCATCTGTCAGGAGTTAAATTTAGATTTCTTGTTCAATGAATGGAATATATTAAATTTAAAATGAAATATTTAATGTGTTCAAAGAGCTTATTTTTTATCTTGTTTTCATTACTTTTAACATTTTGTGATGGTTTCAAGTTAATGTTAATCAACCTTGATTGCTTTTGACAGCTTTGACAGATGTCAGATGATCTAGGACCAGGTAGGTTGGCTGCTGCCAGCCCAGCATCAACATGAAGGAATTTACCTTGCAGAAGACCCTTCCTCAGGGGATAGAGTCTGCTTCTCTTCGCAAGTCCCCACTGTCAGAACTGCACAGTAGAAGTCCATCTTTTCCCTTGAGGCTGATGTCATATATGACCACATGCTGGGATGATATATCGTGTTCACATTAATACCACATCCAAAGCACCATGAAACAAAGTCTGAACAAACAAATACATCTAACGACACAGTAGGGCAGAAATGGCAACCAGGAGCGAGCTGCACATAATGGCTGCTGACGCACATTTCATGACTAGAAAGCAGCCAGGAAATCAGTGGCAAAGCTCAGAAGGGCAGAATCTAGGTTTTGGAGTTTGTGTGTGCACTCCAAAGCTCCTCATTTCTCTGGAGAAGGGGGAGGGTGGCACATTAAGCTCACCTAGAGCTCACTGAACAATTGCTGGGATCTCTTGGCAAGTTCTGGTCCATAGAAACATAGTGCAGGAGGAGGCCATTCGGCCCTTCGAGCCAGCACCGCCATTCATAGTGATCATGGTTGATCGTCCACAATCAGTAACCCCTGCCTGCCTTCTCCCCATATTCCTTGATTCCACTAGCCCCTAGAGATTTATATAACTCTCTCTTAAATTCATCCAGTGATAGCAAGATCCTGTCATCAATAATCAAAGATAAAGTCATTAGTCTTTGAGCAAAGATGAATATAATCAAATCCAGTCCACCAAGTTTCATGGAAGATAAATCATGGTTGATGAATTTAGTTTTTAGTTTTTACGCATGCAGTATAAAAACAGGCCCTTCAGCCCACCGAGTCCATGCTGATCAGCGATTACCCATTCTCATTAGTTCTGTTCACTCCATGTGAACAGATGATCAAATAGTTGATCAAAGACGAAGGAACTCAGGAGACTCCTGAAGGGAAAAGAAGGGAAAAGAGGCAGCAGGAGTCACAAGAAATCGTCCAGATCATAGGGCGCATGTAGCTGATGAAAGTGGAGAGCAACGAAAATCAGTAGAATTTACCTTGGACATTCTGATTTGATAATCAGGTGACTGGATATTTCCGACCATCTTTGCACTCTTGCACTCTTTCCATGTTATGGTGTAGAGGTAGACATCTTTCCTTATGTGAGGCTCCTTTCAGAAACTTTCTGTTAATCACAGTACGTGAATCACTGTTAGTCTCCACTTGAACAACTGGACCCTTCCAAACCAATTCTGAAGGAGATAGTTTGAAAGATTTGGCTTTAGTGACAGTGGATCCTCCATTTATCATCTTCCAATTTTCTATAGATTCTGTCAGAAATTGTGAGCCAACTATTTAAGAGAAGGAGAGAGAGGAAAAAAAAACACCAACAAAAAACTGATCCGATAGTCATACATCAGAAGAAGGGAATGAAAGATGTATTAACAGAAAACCATGACATGAATAATCAGACTGAGCAGAGTCAACATAAATTCACAAGCAGAACAATCACATTTGACAAATTTCCTGAAGTTTTTTTGAGGGTGTGACTCATAGAAAGAAAGGGTGGACCAAATGATATGAAACATTTGTATTCTCAGAAGACCTTCTACAGGAGTTTGGTCAACAAAGTTGGAACATGTCGAATTGAGGTAATATCCATAAATGGATTAATGAACAGAATGCAGGATTTTTGAATGGTTGTAGGCTATGATCAGTGTGGTATTGCAAGGATTGATATCACTGGATGGGACCCAGTTTTTCCCAAACTGTATCAATTCGTTTGAGTAGACCAAATGTCATGTTTTTACTTTTGTTGATAATACTAAACAAAATGGGATTACATGACAGAGGAGGGTGTGGAAAGGCTTCCAGGAGATTTGAACAAGTTAAAGGAATTAATGAGAACATGGCCCATGTAATTTTATGTGGCTAATACTTTGGTGGTTGTCTGTGAAACATGAAATATTTGGTAAATGGTAATTGATTAGGTAATGTTCATGCTTAAATGGGCATTTGTACACAAGTTGCTCTATTCAGGCAAACAAAGAAATTAAAAACAACAAGTGAGGTGTTTGCCTTCATTGTGAGAGTATTTGAATGAAAGAGGAAGGAATTTGAATAGGATTTTTGTGAGATACCACCTAAAATACTGTGTCCAATTTGGTCGTTATCTGAGAAATTATTTGCTTGCTACAGAGTGTGGAATGACAAAGGCAATAGACAATAGACAATAAACAATAGGTGCAGGAGTAGGCCATTCAGCCCTTCGAGCCAGCACCAGCATTCAATGTGATCATGGCTGATCATTCTCAATCAGTACCCCGTTCCTGCCTTCTCCCCATACCCCCTGACTCCGCTATCCTTAAGAGCTCTATTTAGCTCTCTCTTGAATGCATTCAGAGAATTGGCCTCCACTGCCTTCTGAGGCAGAGAATTCCACAGATTTACAACTCTCTGGCTGAAAAGGTTTTTCCTCATCTCCGTTCTAAATGGCCTACCCCTTATTCTTAAACTGTGGTCCCTGGTTCTGGACTTCACCAACATTGGGAACATGTTTCCTGCCTCTAACATGTCCAACCCCTTAATAATCTTATATGTTTCGATAAGATCCCTTCTCATCCTTCTAAATTCCAGTGTATACAAGTCGCTCCAGTCTTTCAACATATGACAGTCCCGCCATTCCGGGAATTAACCTAGTAAACCTACACTGCACGCTCTCAATAGCAAGAATATCCTTCCTCAAATTTGGAGACAAAAACTGCACACTGTACTCCAGGTGCGGTCTCACTAGGGCCCTGTACAACTGCAGAAGGACCTTTTTGCTCCTATACTCAACTCCTCTTGTTATGAAGGCCAACATTCCATTGGCTTTCTTCACTGCCTGCTGTACCTGCATGCTTCCTTTCAGTGACTGATGCACTAGGACACCCAGATCTCATTGTATGTCCCCTTTTCCTAACTTGATACCATTCAGATAATAATCTGCCTTCCTATTCTTACCACCAAAGTGGATAACCTCACACTTATCCACATTAAACTGCATCTGCCATGCATCCGCCCACTCACACAACCTGTCCAAGTCACCCTGCAACCTCACAGCATCTTCCTCACAGTTCACACTACCACCCAGCTTTGTATCATCTGCAAATTTGCTAAAGATACTTTTAATCCCTTCATCCAAGTCATTAATGTATATTGTAAATAGCTGCGTTCCCAGCACTGAGCCTTGCGGTACCCCATTAGTCACTGCCTGCCATTCTGAAAGGGACCCATTTATCCCCATTCTTTGCTTTCTGTCTGCCAACCAATTTTCTATTCATGTCAGTACCCTACCCCCAATACCATGTGCTTTAATTTTGCCCACTAATCTCCTATGTGGGACCTTGTCGAAGGCTTTATGAAAGTCGAGGTACACCACATCCACTGGCTCTCCCCTGTCAATTTTCCTAGTTACATCCTCAAAAAATTCCAGAAGATTAGTCAAGCATGATTTTCCCTTCGTAAATCCATGCTGGATCGGAACAATCCTGTTACTGCTATCGAAATGCTCCGCAATTTCATCTTTTATAATTGACTCCAGCATCTTCCCCACCACTGATGTCAGACTAACTGGTCTATAATTTCCCATTTTCTCTCTCCCTCCTTTCTTGAAAAGTGGGAGAACATTAGCTACCCTCCAATCCACAGGAACTGATCCTGAATCTATAGAACATTGGAAAATGATCACCAATGCGTCCACGATTTCTAGAGCCATCTCCTTAAGTACCCTCAGGCCCTGGGGATTTATCAGCCTTCAGTCCCATCAGTCTACCCAACACCATTTCCTGCCTAATGTGAATTTCCTTCAGTTCCTCCGTCACCCTAGGATCTCTGGCCACTAGAACATCTGGGAGATTGTTTGTATCTTCCTTAGTGAAGACAGATCCAAAGTACCGGTTCAACTCGTCTGCCATTTCCTTGTTCCCCATAATAAATTCCCCTGCTTCTGTCTTCAAGGGACCCACATCTGGCAATACTCTGACAGTATCTGTGGAAAGAGTAACAGAAGCAGATGTTTCATATCAAAGACACTTTGACAGAAACAATCTCTGTTTCTCCTTCCACAATCGTTGTCTGTCTGATCTGCTGAGTGTTTGCAGTATTTGCTGATTTTATTTCAGATTTCTCGCACCTGCAGTTTAAAAAAAAATTTCAGCACTCTCATTTTACAGGCACACAGGTTAATGTTTGCTATCCACTTTACGTTTTTAAAACTAATTTTGATTTAAACCAGCATCTTTCTTTCCTATCCAGTCAGTCGTTCATCTTCTATTGCTATAAAATAATTCCAAATTTATTGCGAATCCATGATTGGTCATAAATGCATGGAGTCATTACAAATATCTGAAAGTAAGATCTTGTTAAGAAGGAATCAAATTCGTCACAGATTCCTTTCTCAAATCACATCTCATTTAAAATTTATACAAGGATTCAGCTTAGCATCCTTAATCTAATAATGTGCTCCACTGGCTCTTTCTCCACAGAATCGTTTAATAAGAGTAGGGGAATCAAGATTTAATAGGAAACTGAGGGGCAACCTTTTCACACAGAGGATGGTGGGATTATGGAATGATCTGCCAGAGGAGATAGTTGAGGCAGGTACTGTAACAACGTTTAAAAGACATTTGGATAGGTGCATGGATAAGAAAGGTTTAAGAGAGATATAGGTCAAACACAAGCAGGTGGGACTAGTGTAGATGGGTCCTCTGTCAGCATGGACAACTTGGGCTAAAGGGCCTGTTTCTGTGTTGTATGCCTCTATGAGTGCTTTCTCCTGAGAGGCCATCCCCCTGCAGTCACCAAAACAGTATATTGGTAAGATTTCCACCATCTTTAGTTTTATTCAATGTTCATTCCTGACATTAAAATTGTCATTTGTATACGTCTTTGTATTAAATTAGCTGAAAACAAAAGGCAATGAGTCAGATTCAAGTTTGGGCACATTTTAAAACAATGTACAGTTTTCTCCATTTTGGTAAGCTGCCAGCACAATGAAAGTAATACATTTCTACAATTGCACACCACACATTCTGTAAAATCAATCAACGGGAGAAGAAATACCGCATCATACTATTCTGACTAGCAACCAGCATTGCTTCCCTCTCCACACAAGCTGCCAAATCTATTAAGTATTTAAGACATGTTTTGCATTTATGTATTATGATCCAGTGGTTTTCTTCTTGGCAACTATTTACCCTTTCAAGTTGTAGCCATCTGATTCCTACAGAAAATGCACCAATTTATTCAGCTATGGTCTTTGTTTGTCATTGTAAATAATTGTTTTTTACTTCATAGTGCTATGGTTTCATTTGGAAAGTGTGCAGCTGCAATGTGTGAGAGAACAAGAAGGATACACTTTCACCTCATGTGGAACATTCCAATTTGCTAAATCAGTTGGAGGCACAAGGGACAGCAGATGCTGGAATCTTGAGCAAATCATGGGCACGAGAAGGGTCCTGAACCAAAACGTCACCGTTCCATTCCCTCTGAAAATGCTGCCTGACCCACTGAGTTGTTCTAAAACTTTGTGTTTTGCTAAATAAATTTTCTGCAGGAGTCCTTGGGGATGTTAAGAGACAGAATTTATTTTAATGCTTCCTTTCCACCCTCACCCTTCTACCTGCCGGGTAAGTTATGGGAATGGAATTTGAAGAGTGTTTTATGGGAAAGACCCCGAGTTATGGAGTTCATGCAGTTCTTTTTACAACTCACAATTGTTGACTTTAGATTAGCAAAGAGGACCTTTCCCTTCAGACCAGTTTCTGATCTGTTATTGGCCAGCAGGGTAAATGTCATTTTTTAATCACATTTTTGGAAAATTACCCCCCCCCCGAATAGAAACAGAAACATAGAAAATAGGTGCAGGGGTAGGCCATTCGGCCCTTTGAGCCAGCACTGCCATTCAATATGATTATGGTTGATCATCCAAAATCAGTACCCCGTTCCTGCTTTCTCCCCATATTCCGTTAGCCCTAAGAACCATCTATCCAACTCTCTTGAATACACCATTTCAGAAGACAATGTTTAAAGAGCCAACCACATCACTATAGATCTGCAATCACATAAAGGTAAAGGAAGCAGAGAGCATTTCCTTTGCTGAAAACATGAGGAAATCAGGTGGATTTTTATGTGGTCATTATCAAGACATGAGCTGCCTTGATGACTCACCATCTAAAGCACAAAAACATTTCCCCGACAATAGACAATAGGTGCAGGTGGAGGCCATTCGGCCCTTCGAGCCAGCACCGCCTTTCAATGTGATCATGGCTGATCATTCTCAATCAGTACCCCGTTCCTGCCTTCTCCCCATACCCCCTGACTCCGCTATCCTTAAGAGCTCTATCCAGCTCTCTCTTGAATGCATTCAGAGAATTGGCCTCCATTGCCTTCTGAGGCAGAGAATTCCACAGATTCACAACACTGACTGAAAAAGTTTTTCCTCATCTCAATTTTAAATGGCCTACCCCTTATTCTTAAACTGTGGCCCCTTGTTCTGGACTCCCCAACATGTTTCCTGCCTCTAACGTGTCCAACCCCTTAATAATCTTATACGTTTCGATAAGATCTCCTCTCATCCTTCTAAATTCCAGTTTATACAAGCCTAGTCGCTCCAGTCTTTCAACATATGAAAGTCCCGCCATTCCGGGAATTAACCTAGTAAACCTACGCTGCACGCCCTCAATAGCAAGAATATCCTTCCTCACATTTGGAGACCAAAACTGCACACAGTATTCCAGGTGCGGTCTCACTAGGGCCCTGTACAACTGCAGAAGGACCTCTTTGCTCCTATACTCAACTCCTCTTGTTATGAAGGCCAACATTCCATTGGCTTTCTTCACTGCCTGCTGTACCTGCATGCTTCCTTTCAGTGACTGATGCACTAGGAAACCCAGATCTCGTTGTTCGTCCCCTGTTCCTAACTTGACACCATTCAGATAATACTCTGCCTTCCTATTCTTACCACCAAAGTGGATAACCTCACACATCCACATTAAACTGCATCTGCCATGCATCCGCCCACTCACGCAACCTGTCCAAGTCACCCTGCAACCTCATAGCATCTTCGTCACAGTTCACACTACCACCCAGCTTTGTATCATCTGCAAATTTTCTAATGGTAATTTTAATCCCTTCATCCAAGTCATTAATGTATATTGTAAATAGCTGCGGTCCCAGCACCGAGCCTTGCGGTACTCCACTAGTTACTGCCTGCCATTCTGAAAGGGACCCATTTATCCCCATTCTTTGCTTTCTGTCTGTCAACCAATTTTCTATCCATGTCAGTACCCTATCTCCAATACCATGTGCTCTAATTTTGCCCACTAATCTCCTATGTGGAACCTTGTCAAAGGCTTTCTGAAAGACAAGGTACACCACATCCACCGGCTCTCCCCTGTCAATTTTCCTGGTTACATCCTCAAAGAATTCCAGAAGATTAGTCAAGCATGATTTCCCCTTCGTAAATCCATGCTGACTCGGAACAATCCTGTTACTACTATACAAATGCTCCGCAATTTCGTCTTTTATAATTGACTCCAGCATCTTCCCCACCACTGATGTCAGACTAACTGGTTTATAATTTATAGAACATTGGAAAATGATCACCAATGCGTCCACAATTTCTAGCGCCACCTCCTTAAGTACTCTGGGATGCAGATCATCAGGCCCTGGGGACCTTCAGTCCCATCAGTCTACCCAACACCATTTCCTGCCTAATGTGGATTTCCTTCAGTTCCTCCGTCACCCTAGGATCTCTGCCCACTAGAACATCTGGGAGATTACTTGTATCTTCCTTAGTGAAGACAGATCCAATGTACCGGTTCAACTCATCTGCCATTTCCTTGTTTCCCATAATAAATTCCCCCGCTTCTGTCTTCAAGGTACCCACATTGCCTTGACTATTTTTTTCCTCTTCGGCAAGGAGAAAATCAGGGAAGCCATGGCAATACAGCTATCTTGATTGGCATCCTATTCATCACCCTAACCATGGAATGGGCAATGAATGGTGTCCTTGCAAATAACTCCAAAACAGCATTAAAAAAAACTTAGATAATGCAATGAATATTTCCACATTGCTTCAAATTTCTCCACTGCCCCTTGTGTAAGGGTAAATGTTAAATCCTCACATTATGATGAGAGCTTTTGTCCAAACATCTGCCAATGAAGACCCCTCCCCAGTATCCACCTGCACAATTACTTTCATTGTGCTGGCAGCTTACCAAACCTCTCTTACCCCACCTCTCTTCTATCTTTCTCCCCCCAGAACAATCAGTGGGAAGAATTGTTCCAACCAGAAATGTCGCCTATCCATGTTCTCCAGATCTGCTATTTGACCCATTGAGTTACTCCAGCACTTTGTCTCTTTTCTTTTGTAAACCAACATCTGAAGTTCCTTGTGTCTACATCCAGTCATAAGATCATAAGTGATAGGAGTAGAATTAGGCCACTTGACCCATCAAGTCTACTTGGCCATTCATTCATGGCTGATCTATCTCTCTCTCCTAACCCCATTCCCTTGCTTTCTTCCCGTAACCTCTGACACCCATATTAATCAAACCGTACAGGCATCACTTCATGCCTCCAAAATGCAACATTTTTCCCTTCCCTCATTTTATTTGTTATTGTTGTGAATATTGCGGCTCTGAAATATCTTCCGTTATCCCTCTTAAAACAACAAAAACAACATCCAACAGGGCAGATCTGACAACCTGCCATTTCCAGCGATTAAATCAATGGGCAGAAAATTGTACACTGTTCGCTCTTAATGGCAGATGAAGTGTTTTCTACCAGAATCAATCCCCTGCAGGAGGGCTAAAACTATTGTTAAATGCGATGAACCATTCTTCACATTGCTCTTTCAATTCTTTACTTCACAATATGTTGAAATCAAAAATTATCCTGTGGTTTCTGCTCAGTAATTCTTCCCTTTAGCTGTGTGATGTTCTGTCTGCCTCAGTGTTTCCTTTTTCTAATTAGCCTTTTAAAATCCAAACCTGGTAGTTACTAATGAATCTGGCTCCATTTAATTGGCCTTTTATCCATAACATTTATGTCATTGTTAACCAGTTCTTCAGAAATCCTTACCTAAAAACACTTCAGTGAAGTATTTAGCTTCAACCAATTACATCATAATATAGTCTTCTTGTATTCATTTGCATTAGTAATAAGGCCACAGTCTTGCCAGTGGTCGGACTCCCAAAGTGCTGTTGGAGAAGAAGTTCCAGGAGAGGTTCCGGGAGGGAGTTCCAGATGGGTTGCAGCTGAACTGAGGGGGACCAATATCTTGGAAGGAAGATTTTCTAGTGCTACTCAGGAGGATTTAATCTAGAGTCAATAGTGTTTTATTGTCATATGTCCCAGATAGAACAATGAAATTCTTACTTGCAGCAGCACAACAGAATATGTAAACATTGTACACTGTAAACAATATAATAAACAAGAGAAAAAAAAGTTCAGTGTGTACATACTCACAAATACACATAGAAAATAGATCATATACACATTCACACACACACATGCATACATATGTACACTAAAAAAGTGCAATAATAACAATAATAGTCTATTATTAATAACTAGATTAGCAAGAATGAGAGTCCCAAAATGGGAAAAGAGGCAGATGAGAGATTGGGGCAAAATACTGTAGTTAAAGAGAAAAAGATTAGCAGACAGGACAGGCAGATGCACAGCAAAGAGTGAGGAAAAACTGATAGCTGAAACTGTAATTATTTTAATGCTAGATGCTTAACATATAATGTGGATGAACTCAGGACAGGTATTGGCTTGGGGGTCTGGGATATTATAGCCATAATAGAAACATGACTGAGAAGAGGGCAGGACTGGTAGCTCAATGTTCCAGGTGTATTGTCATCTGTCCATCTGTGAGGGATGATGCTTTGGGTTTGACATTATTTCTGCTTGGAGAGAGGAATGTTTCATCTGTGGTTGGATTTCCCGCTGTGGCTGACCAGGTCTATCCTTGACAGACAGACCCTCCCACGACATCCATAGGTGAGGTTGTCTCTGGCTGGGCAATGTGTTGCTATTGCCATTGATCATTTTGTGGTGTTGGCGCCTGGCCTCCAGGGTCTTGAACCATATGCTGTCATGGTGCTTCACACCCACCTGGAGATCCTTTCCCCACCTCCCCTGGTCCTCAGCAGCCATTTCCCAGTTGTCAGTGCCAAAGTTAAAAATTTTCATTTTTCTTTTAATCATATCCATGCACTGAAGCTTTGGTCTTCCCCTAGACCTCCATGCTTATGGCACCTCCTCATATAACACATCTTCAGAGATGCGTCCATTTTCCATCCTGTTTACATTTCCAAGACACCTCTGCTTAAGGATCACAGGGATGCCAGGCATGTTGGTCAGGGAGGGGGCAGATTCATTGGTGTATTTGGCCTGCCAAGAAACTCCCAGGAAGACAGTGGAAATAAAAAAAGATTCAATATCTGTTCTTGATATAGGTACATTGTCCAAGCTTCACTGTTGTACAGTAACATGCTCAAGACACACACTTGGTAAACAGTTATCTTGGTCTTGATTGTGAGTTTCCTGTTCTTCCAGGCCCACTTGGTTAGCCTCCCAAAGATGGTTACTGCCATTCTTACACGTGACTTGATTTCCTTATCCAGAGAAAGGCTATCAGTCATTGTAGATCCTAGGTAGGTGAGTTTGTTGACAGTTTCCAGTAGAGTGGTGTTTAGGGAGATTTCAGGGACGAATGGAGTGCCCTGACCCATGACAACAGTCTTCTTAACGATGATTATCAGTTGGTGTTCGTTGCAGGATATTCCAGACTATAGATGTTATTGGCATGATAGAGATGCAGGTAAGATAATAGGATGTGTTGCATTTTTGGTCGATGAGGACATAACTCCAGTGCTTAGAGAGAATAAGTGCTGCTTGATGGCACTGTTGGCAGTGCCATCCATCATTCCACTGATGATTGAGAATAGAATAGTGTTGTGATATTTTTGTAGATCAGACATGTCTGATGTGATGTGATTTGCCAGATTGTTGGGTAGATGTTACTGTTGTAAATTTGCAGGAACCATTTGGCAATTCAACCAGTTCTGGAGCACAGACCTTCAGCATCCCCCTTGGCCTGTTGTCTGCCCAGCTGTTTGTAGATATTTGGAATTAATCAAATTGGCTGAAGAGTGGATTCTACGAAGGACTGGATTTCAGGAAGAAGCCAAGATAAACCATTCACTCAGCTGTTCTGGCTGAACATGGTTGTGAAAAGGTTTAGCCTTGTCTTTGACACTTGCATGTTGGGCTCCACCATCAATGAGGACTGGCATGCTGTTGGAAATCCTCCTCTCATCGTTTTATTGTATATCAGCATATTTGACTAGATGTGATATAACAGTGAAGCTTTGATCTGATCAACTAGATATGGGATCACTTAGCTCTGTTTACATGGACATATCCATCAGTTCAGTTGCTTACTGGGTCTATACAGCATCACCTCTGAGACTGAATCACTGAATAAATGAAAATGAACCGTCTGAGGGAACTGGCATGGCTTTGTATATTTAGCCCACTTCTGAATGCACATTGCTCTAAATATTCAAGTAATTATAAGAAAATTCTCGGCTAGTCTCAGCAATGAAATACTTTCCAAATATCTGAGCAGCATTCTAACATCACAGCTACTTGAGATGCATTGTTTGGTTTTAGTGCACTTTATAAATTGCCTGCTAAAGTGATTAATGAAATGGTTCAGTATTTCAATTGGATATTATGCTGTGGCTGTTAGCATTTATGTTTTTCAAGAATGTGGTATGAATAAACACATCTACTTCTGCAGATCTGCTAATAAAAACAAAAGAAAAATCAATACTTCTTTAGCAACCAATCACCAAAAAAAACTCCATGGGAATCATATAGTTTATCTTATTTCTGCAAAGTCAGTCAGCCTTGAATGTTGTTGTAGTACAGCAACAATAAAGCAGAAACCATTCATCCCACCATACTGTTAGTGTCATTTTTAGTCACTAGGGGCTTTGTCTTGTAATCCCATTTTTATTCCCATTTCTCTTTTCCTTTCTTGTTCTTCATTTCATTAATTTTAAATATTGATTTAGTTTCATTAAATAATTGTTGTTATTAACACTATCTCAAGAGCTATTTAATACAATTACTAGCCAGATTCTCCTCAGCTGAAGATGGGATGTGTCCCAATCCTGTATTCGCACTTAGCATGCTGACCCTGCCATGGTATAATGAGAGTGTCCTGCCACATCTAACTGTAAAATGGTGATTTTTGGAAGATGACATTGAGTGATTGAGTGGCCTGATTGAAATATTGTTTGCACAAACTGTAGACTATAAATTAAGCAGAGCCTAATTATAACATCCCATATGTAGGATGCATATCTAGGATCTAGGGTGACTGTTGTCCAATGTGCATGTTGAGCTCACTGTGGGGGTCATTAAAAAGTCAAAATATTCAAACTAGGGAAATGCATAATTTGGTGAACAAATGAACCATCACTTTGAAATAAATGAAGCTTACTTGTTACTATTACCAACAGGATAGAACTGGCTTTGCTTCTGATAGACTGGGGTTGAAGCAACTACGTTCTGCCCTCTAATGTAAGAATGAATGGACTGAACTTGTTTAGTAGAGAATTGCAAAAAAAAATACCCTCACAAAAAAATACATCAATTTGAACCAAAATCTTACAGAAAATGCTGGAAGAAATCAAAAGACGAGGCAGCGTGTGTGAAGAGAAAAACAGAGTTGAAATACTGTATGTACACAATACAACAGTGATCATATAAAAGTACAAAAGGAAAAATTACCCAATCATTGCTAAGGAAAGTTAAAGAATATATTACATCAGAGAAGGAGTCATATGGAAAATACAAAGATACTTCAAGATAAGTTAGACAAATTGAGCGATTAAGTTGTAGTATGGTTTCAATAAGTGAATTTATCCACTTTGGTAGGAAAACCAAAAGGTGGCATATTATTTAACTGGTACTAGATTGGGAAATGTTGATGTACAAAGAGATATTGGTGTTGCTGTTTGCTTGTCACTGGAAGCAAACGGCTAGAGTGCATCTAGTTCAACTCATTAACACAGCATGCTGGAACCACGTAGCAGTTCAGATTAGGCAACACCTGCGGAAAGAGAAACAGAGTTAACATTTTGGGTTGAACACCCTTCATTGGAATTGATCTCCATGCCATTCCCATTCTGACCTACCTGACTTACACACTTGGCCCAAAGATTTAAGTAAGTCACCCTTTCTGTCTGCATCAGAGATACATATGGTATCAGAGCTGCTATTTCCGCCTGTCATCCATCTGAGACTAAGGTTCAGATTTTCCCTCTCCCAAAGTATGCATTTCACAGCTTTCGTATTCCTTTGTGATTTTTTAATAGCCCTCATCCCTTAACTTTTACTTTCTTTGTTTAAATAATTTTGATCTAAATGCCTTCATGAACTCATTAAGTATATTACTATATCATAATTTAATTGCCATGGCAGCCCTGACCTCACCACATCGTAATATAAATCTGGAACTCAGAGGCTTAGGAAATAAGGGTAATAAAATAACCTAGGAGGAATTATAGAAAGACCAGGCAAGGCAAATTAGCAGTAATAGAGCAGATTAATTAAAAGGGATCAATTCCCAGTTCAGTATGTTGAGGAACAAAGATGTTTTTCATCTATATTGTGCAATGGTTAGTTAATTATCTAATAGTTAAGAAAACTTGAGAGAAGACATAATACAAAGGAGTCATATAGAAACGCTGAAAGCAATTTTGTCTAAAATGATATAGCAACTGTGAAGGTCTGACAGCCTTGATAGAAGTCCTATAATAAATGCACAATGGCTTACATTTAAATAATTAATAAGTAGTTTACATTACATGTATATACTTTTTAGATTACAAAATCAACAGGGATAACAAGGGAAGTTAAAAAATAGCACTGAATCAAAGCAAAAAGCTTATAATCTTGCCAAATAGAGCAGTTGGAGGACTGAGAAATATCAGCATGCAGCAATTATATCCAAGACAGTAACATGAAGTGGAAAACGAGAATGCAAGAGGAATTTACAGTGAAATTGAAGTTGATAAAAACATCAATGGATATGTTAGAACAAAAAGAATAGCAAATGATTAACATATCACATTCATTCAGTCCACAACAGTGACCTTGAGCTTCCAGATCCTGTCTTTCTGATTCTCCATCCCAATCCCATTCTGACAAACTAGTCTAAACTATGCAATTCCAACAAAGACCAACCTACATGTTCCCCATTTACGTTTTCCACTTAAAGCTAAATCATTTCTTAATTTTCCCAGTTCTGATGAAGAATATTCAGCCTGGAATGTTAGCTCTCCTAATCTGCTCCATGGAAGTAAATGATCTTCTAATTGTTTACAGATTCTTCTGTTTTTATTAATCAAAAATTTAAGGTTGAGCTCCTGTAGGCTGGGGAAGGAAGAATTATATTGGGTATTAAGGAAATGGCAGGAAAATTAAATTAATGTTTTGTATCACGAGAACCTACACACTTGGAAATAATGTTAAAAATGAATAAAAAGTGAAATAATCTAGTCTCAACTAACAAATATTGTTGGCGAATGTGATGGCAATAAAAATCTGGCAAAGCTCTAGAATCCATTGACTTGCATCCCAAGCTTTTGAAAAGAAGTGGCAATAGAGAGAGTGAGGCACTGGTCATCATCCACAATTCCACAGATGCCAGAATGGTCATGTTTGCCACCTATTCACCTCTGATGCCTTTTCACGGGTCACTAAGCACTTGCTGATGCAACAAGGATTGAAAGGAATGGGTCAGCTCATTCAATTCTTTGCATCTGGCCCAGTGAAGTACAGGCAGAGGTGTTTGTACAATGGGATGAATCCAATGTAAATTGGTCCAATGATTTTAACGTTTTTACTTCAGATAAATATGCAGTACATTAGTAAACACAGGTGGAATTCACAATGCAGCAATAGAATGTGCTGGGGAATGTATGCCTAGTGATTGTTTATTCCAGTATTTTTCTACACATATTGAAATAGGTTACCTTTCCACATAACTGTTGATTGCTATTCAAATAAGCCACTGAAGCTATTGCAGACAACACACAGTTGTTTTTTGTGATGCAAAGGACTTTAATATATGCCAGACTCACTTGAACTAAATAATATATTGAGCAGTGAATACCTGCAGGTAAAAGGAAAAACAAGGATTATTAGATTATACTATGTGTCTGTGGATCACTACAGAAATTTAATGATGAGATGGATTCAGGGATGGAGTTTCCCACTCATTGAGATCCATCTTAAGCTCTAATTTCTGTAAAGGACAGACCACTCAGCGTGGTGAGCTGTACTGTCCACCCTTGCAAATGGATATAGGCCCATTGGCGAGCTCCTGACAAGAATGTGCTTGAACCTCTGATAATATATAATTTTGTAATTAAGTTTTCCACATTTGGGCAAATGGTAATAATAATAATAATAATAATAAATTAATAATAATAAATATTATTTGTCATGTGTAGGTTGGCACAGTGTCAACGGTACAATGAAATGTATTTGACAAGACAACGGGTCACCTCAACAGTAATATTCCAAGGATAAATAAGATTTTAAAAATGACATTAGTAAGGTAAAAAGACAATATTAAAAATAGGTTAAAAGACAATATTAAAAATAATCAACATATATGATTTGAAATGTGTTTGTGAGTTCAGAAACCTGATGGCCTGATGGTAGAAACTGTTCTTAAGTCTGGTGGTATGCACAGCCATACTCCTGTATCTTCTGCCTGACGGTAACAAGGAGAACAGGTGTGGGTGAGTGAAAGATGACAAGGGCTAAATTGAGTCCAGGGATCCCATTGCTGTCTAAAGGCAATCAGGCCCTAGAAATAAACACAAAAAGCTGGAGTAACTCAGCGGGCAGCATCTCTGGACAGAAAGAATGGGTGATGTTTCAGATCGAGACCCTTCTTCAGACACTTCTTCTCGACCTGAAACATCACCCATTCCTTCTCTCCAGAGATGCTGCATGTCCCGCTGAGTTACTCCAGCTTTTTGTGTCTATCTTCGGTTTAAACCAGCATCGGCAGTTCCTTCCTACACAGGCACTAGAAATGCACCCCTTGTGTTCATTTGCATCTATTCCCACCGACCTAACAAATTCCAAAAAAGAGGCAATGCTTTAAAATAAAAATTCTTTAAAAGTTTGTTACATAAATAGGACTGAACATTTTTGTTGTAAAACTAATTGTTTTATTTATTTTTATGGACACATGAAGTTAAATATAAAGTGACAAGCTAGCATTCATCTAAGTTAATTCATTATGCAATGTCAGGATGAAACTGGCAATATTACAATCCATCTCACACTATGACATATTGTCTCGGGAATTAAATATTTCACAAAATTTCCAAATTGATCATATTTTGTTGGCCTTTCATGTTGACCATCTCTGCTTTTAAAGCTTCTTTAAATCTAACTTGAAGCCTAGGTAAAAATTCTTCCCAACACGTTTGGCTTAAATTGGTTTTTTTTAATGATTTAATATTTGTCCTTTTTATACAGATTTTCAATTTTAGTATATTAACATCAGGTATTCAGACAATGCACACTGAGCGCCTGTTTTGATTTAATTATTTAAATAATCAATAAGAAGCAAAGAAAAGAGGAAATTCTCCACAAAGAACAGTGAATATTGCACTGCTCACGATAAAGGCAAAGACTAAAAGTTATGAAAATCTGAAATATGAAAATGAACACAGGAAGTGCACAGCAACTCAGTCAACATACGAGAAAGATAAAGAAAGGTTAATGGTAACTTGTTAATGGTTTACTTAAGTACAACCACTCTGCATTTTCATATTTTCCATATTGCCTTACAACATAAAAGGGACTATTTATCCCAATGAGTCAATTCTGATTCACAAATGAATTCCATACCCCTGCTGATGCTCCCACCTCCACTAGGGCTACTTTATAATGGCAAATGGCAAACTAACAACCCAAACATCCATAATATGTGGGAGGAAAAATCTGAAACACCTCACCTGATCACAGCAAGATTGCAAACTCCACACAGACAGGATCAAAGGAAAACTGAATGAGAGTCACATGGGGCGTGGGACAGCAGCTCCATTAGCTGTACCCAGTGTTGCCTACTTCCATTTCTGCTTTTGCAGTCAAGCCATGCACTGCTATGAAGATTGATCTAAGCATTGTTCTCTTGCATTGGTTGGAATGGCCTGGCTGACACCTTTTCCCCTTTTCCAGGTAGAGTATTTTGATAGGAAGCTTTAATTCATGGCTATAATCATTTTACAGGACTATGACAGGACTATCCTGATTACTATCCACATTGTGCTGTCACTACAGAATCATCTGCTGGAAATGAAATAAACTAATTCTACCACTTATCCAGGGCTACGCAAACATGTCTGATCTTTTTTTCATTCACTTGGATAATAATACTTCTAAGTTGCAATAAACACTGAATATACTTGGAAAAACTCAGCAGGTCAGGCAGCATCTGTGGATAGATAGATTGAATTAACATTTCATTAGTTCTGATGAATCTTTGAAGGTGCTGCCTAACTTGTTGAGTATGTCCAACATATTCTATTTTTATTTCACATTTACAGCATCGTCACATCCATTAATTTGTGCACATGTTAGACTTCTTGGCCTGTGCTTAAAGATCTCAGGGTCCAAGTCCACAATGCTGAGAAAGTGGCAACACAGATCAATAGAATGGTGAAGAAGGCTTATGGCATGCTTGCCTTCATTGAGTATAAGAGTCAGGAAGTCATGATGCAGTTTAATTGGACTTTGGTTCGACTGCATTTGGAGTATTGCAAGCAGTTCTGGTCACCCCATTATAGGAAGAATGTGGAAGTTTTTGAAATGATGCAGAAGATGTTTACCTGAATGATGCCCTAGATAAGAGGGTATTATCTATAAGTAGAGGTTGGACAGACTTGGATTGTTTTCTCTGGAACGACGGATGTTGAGAAGAGACGTGATAGAAGTATATACAATTATGACTGGCATAGATAGGGTGGACAGTCAGAACCTTTCTCCCCAAGATTAAAAAATCAAATGAATGAATGAATGAATACTTTATAGTCACAAGTGACAAGTCACGGCATAGCTTTATGTGAGAGGGGCAAGGTTTAAAGGAGGCGTGCAAGACAAGATTTTTACACAGAGGGTGGTGGTGCCTGGAAACTGCTGCCATGAGTGATTGTGAAGGCTGATATAATAGTGGCATTTAAGAGGCTTTTGGATAGGTTTATGCAGGGACTGGAGGGATGTGGATCATGTGCAGGCAAATCTTGGCATTGTGCTCAGCACAGATATTGTTGGCTGAAGGGCCTGTTCCTGTGCTGTATTGTTTTACATTCTATGTTCCAGCAGGTTGGTTCTGGACCCCAAGAAAGGGAGTTTGTAGAATGCCTCCGAGATGGATTCTTAGAGCAGTTTGTACTGGAGCCTACCAGAGAGAAGGCAATTCTGGATTTAGTGTTGTCCAATGAACGAGATTTAATAAGGGAACTCAAGGTAAAGGAACTGCTTGGAGGTAGTGACCATTATATGATGTTTAAATCTGCAATTTGAGAGGAGAAGGTTCACCAGGGTGGTGAATCTGTGGAATTATTTGCCATATAAGGCTGTGGAGGCTGTCAATGGATATTTTTAAGGCAGAGATAGATAGATTCTTGATTAGTATCGGGGGCAACGGTTATGGGGAGAAGGCAGGAGAATGGGGTTAGGAGGGAGAGATAGAACAGCCTTGAATGAATAGCGGAGCAGACTTGATGGGCACAATGGCCTAATTCTACTCCTATCACTTATGACATACAATACAATACAATACAATACAATATATCTTTATTGTCATTGTACAGGGGTACAACGAGATTGGGAATGCACCTCCCATACGATGCAATAAATTAATTAGCTAGTCAGTATTAATTTAAACAACCCAATGAAACAAATTAGAACAGTTTTAAAACAGAATAAAGTGCAAGTAGATCTGTACCGGTTGACTGTGCGATGTGACCATCCGGCTCAGCAGGACCAGTTCATAGCGGCTATGGTCCTGGGGATGAAGCTGTTCCTGAGTCTGGAGGTGCAGGCGTAGAAGGCCTTGTATCGTCTGCCCGATGGTAGAAGTTCGAACAGACTGTTGCAGGGGTGTGAAGAGTCTTTGTGGATGCTGGTGGCTTTTCTGAGGCATCGTGTGTTGTAGATGCCCTCCAAGGCTGGTAGCTGTGTTCCGATGGTCCTCTGAGCTCTATGGACTGAGCTCTATGAAAGCTGAAGAGCTTTCCTCTCTGCCTCTGTGCAGCTGAGATACCACACAGGGATGCCATGTGTTAGGATGCTCTCTATGATGCAGCGGTAGAAGGTCGTCAGCAGCTGTTGGGGTAGACCAGACTTTTTCAGTGTTCTTAGGTAGAACAGTCATTGCTGTGCCTTCTTGACCAGCGCAGCAGTGTTATTGGACCATGTTAGGTCCTCCGAAATGTGAGTGCCCAGAAACTTGAAGCTGGACACTCTCTCCACACTGTCCCCGTTGATAAAGATCGGGGCGTATTCCCCGTTGTGTGACCTACGGAAGTTGATGATCAGCTCCTTGGTCTTGTTGGTGTTTAGGGACAGGTTGTTATCAGAGCACCAGTCCGCCAGGTTCTACACCTCCGCTCTGTATTTTGTTTCATGACCGTTGGTGATCAGCCCGATCACCGTTGTGTCGTCTGCAAACTTGACAATGGTGTTGGTGTTGGTGTCGAATGCAGGAACACAGCCGTGTGTGAATAGAGAGTAGAGCATGGGGCTCAGAACACAGCCCTGTGGTGTGCCGATACTCAGGGTGATAGTGGAGGACAGGTGCGGGCCCATTCTTACTGCCTGCGGTCGCTCCGTCAGGAAGTCCAGGATCCAGTCGCATAACGACGAGCTGAGGCCTAGCTGGTGGAGTTTGGTGATGAGCTTGGTGGGGATGATCGAGTTGAAGGCAGAGCTATAGTCAATGAATAGCATCCTCACATATGTGCCCTGTCTCTCCAGGTGAGTCAGGACAGTTTGAAGAGCCAGAGAGATGGCGTCCTCTGTGGATCTGAGGACGCCATGATCTTATATGATAATATGATCTTATGTGGGATCTTTCACATCCAAATAGTGTTAGTTCCTTTTAATAATATGACACGTTTGTTGCTTGGAATTGGATTTTAGCAAAACTGAAAGTAAACAAAGCACTTTAAACATATATCCATATATCAGGATATAGTTGTGGTGGCAAGACCAGCATTTATTGCCCATCTTCTTTTGGCCTTGACTCTGGGGGTCTAACCCAGTTTCTTGAACTGTTGCAGACCTTTTACTAAAAACTCCCACAATGTTTTTGGGCAGGGATTGAAGCATAAGGATTCAATATAAAAAGATCTAGGACAACACATGCCTAGATATGCATTCCTGGTGTGTAATGTGTAGGCTTTGCACTAGGGCTGCGTGCTTTAGTTTCCTTTCAAAATTCAAATCCATTCAACTCAATGGAACTAAATTGGAGCGAAACTTGCTGTTGCTACAATATATATATTTTGAACTGCCAGCTGTGGAGGGATTTCTAGGCACATAGGTTAACAGAATGCCCATGAGAGGCTTAAAACAAACATAATTTTTAATTGAATTAACTGTAATTTTTTTTTTAATGTGCCTATGGTGCAGTTGAGCATACACCGGCAAATGCACGAAAGGCAAAAAGAGAATGTATTTTTTTTGTTCATTTACTTTTAAATGTTTCTGAAGAGGATTGGGGGAAAGGCAGAAATTATGAAATATTCTTGAACCGCAATGTCAGATTCTTGAAGTTATGAGAGAAGACAATGGGAAACAATATGTAAGCATAAATAGTCGGAGCCTTTAACTATTGACTGCACAGGTGTGAGCAGATGATTTAACTTGAGTATCAAGCACAGGGCATAGAGAATATCAAGTCAAATAATAGAATTGGTGGAATCTGTACCAGACATATGAAATAATAGTTTGAGCGCTGTCAATATTAATTTGGAGGAACTCATCCAAATCCTGATGTCAAAAAAGCCTGTCAAATGGTACAATTACCATTCTGTAGGCACTGGCAGTGACGGAGGTTAAATAGCCTTTTCTTGATTGATGCCCAAAATTATTTTTTAGGCTAGGTATATCAGAAGGATTGATGACAAGACATTGTTTGTAAAATTGAGCATAATTTATTCTTGTTTAAATATGCGTTATTAATTTGTGCTCTTTGCTTTTCAGAAAGGTTTCAAGCATTACATTTATTCTGCACATAGATTCTGATGAAGTAGGCCAACCCTGAGTTGGCTTGAGATAACTTTGGGCTTTCATTCCATGAGCCAGTACACGAGGGAACTGCTGTGACATACACAATGTCAGACACAATTATCGGTGAAGTGATTATCTGGAGCCATCTGGCAAGATGGTGTGTCAAATCTTTTTAAATAGAATGAAAGGTTTCAGGGAAAATGGAAAACAGATCTTCAGAGAGATGAACATAGATTAAAATGAGTGACGAAGGGCAAGATAAAGCTTGAGAACAGCAAAGCTGGCTTATTTATATTTTGTATGCTATGGGAGCTCATTCCCTACTGAAAACCAGAAAGTGAAGATCGACTAGAGATGAAACCACAATAATTGCTGCTGAAAAATTCTGTCAAGAATTAAGATCTCATGAATTTTAATAAGACTCTCAGTTCAATACAACTGCTGTGGCTAGTGAAAAAGAAGCTTGACACTAATTTACAATTGAACAAAAACTTTTTGTCTGCATTTTTGATACCTTCAGCTGAAATGTCATTTGCAGTTGTTTCAAAGCTGAACTGACATGAATTTGTTGCTGAGATGGTGATGTCTTCTTCAGGGAAAGTTGTAAGACAGCCTATTTTGTTTTCTCTATCCTCAAATTATATGGAACTCTTTCCATTAACAATTTACCGTTCATTCCACAATGAATCTTGAATGCAAACTGCTTGGATGCAAAATGTTTACCTGACAGTAACAAAAAGAACAACAATCTCTCAAACAAGGAATGCAACTTTTTGCTATTTGAAAACTGCAAAATCTATCGCATAGTGGAACAAAGAATTCAAATGAGCAGTGTAATAACAAGTGTTTTGCTGTTTGTAAAGCCTTCTCTTCAATATCAGAGCTGAATATTTTGATGAATGCCAAATTTTATGTGGATTTTCCACTGTGCAAATGAGCTCAGACCCATTAAGCCTCATTTGGCAGTGCCTGAAAGTGGTTTGCATCATTAAATCTTTCATATAAATACACTAAAATCCTCAATGCAGCCAATAATTTAGACTCAATTCAAGTTCTGAATAATTGCATTGTTTATTCCGCTGCTTTTATTACTCATTTATGAGCA
This sequence comes from Rhinoraja longicauda, assembly GCF_053455715.1. NCBI lineage: Eukaryota > Metazoa > Chordata > Chondrichthyes > Rajiformes > Arhynchobatidae > Rhinoraja > Rhinoraja longicauda. Next base: position 49,770,756 of record NC_135954.1, read on the forward strand.
AGTGGTAAAGAAGGTTTTTGGTACATTTATGAGCAAGTGTTAAAGAAGGTTTTTGGTACATTGGCCTTCATCAGTCAGGGTATTGAGTAGAGAAGTTGGGTGTTATGTTACAGTTGTACAAGGCTTTGGTGAGGTCACATTTAGAGTATTGTGTTCAGTTTTAGTCACTCTGCTATGGGAAGGATATTATTAAGCTGAAAAGAGTGCAGAGAAGATTTCAATAGACAATAGACAATAGGTGCAGGAGTAGGCCATTCGGCCCTTCAAGCCAGCTCCGCCATTCAATGTGATCATGGCTGACCATTCTCAATCAGTACCCTTCCGTGGATGTTGGCAGGATTCAAGGGTCTGAGCTATCGGGAGAAGTTGCACAGGCTGGGACTTTATTCTTTGAAGCACAGGATTATGAGGTGTAATTTGAGAGAGTTTTATAAAATCATGAAGGGAATAGATCGGGTGAATGCACACTTTTACCCAGAATAGAGAAATCAAGAACAAAAGAACATGTTTAAGGTGAGAGGGAAATGATTTAATAAGAACCTGAATAGCAAGTTTTTCACTGGTGGTGGGTACATGAAACAAGCTGCCAGGGGAGGTAGTTGAGGCATGTTCTATAATAGCAGTTAAAAGACACATAGGCAGGAATGTGGAAGGAAAGATTTATAGAATTATGAGTCTTATGGGCAAATGGGACTCAATTAGGTGGTGATTCTCAGTCTGAGTTGGGCCAAAGAGCCTGTTTTCATGCTGTCTTACTCTATGACCCATGCTGGCTGACCCGTTAATCCATGCTTGCTGACTGATTCTAATTTGATTGAAGATGCTTCAGTTACGATGCTTGCACATCCAAGCCTATGTAAAAGTATTGGCCCTGAAGTTCAATGCACTACAATCTCATATATATACCAAAATTGCTTTCCTCTGTCTTGCTCAGCCCCAATCTTTGGTCAGGAGCAGAGCACCTAATTTGCATGAGATTGTCTTTGGTTGCACTACAAACTTTGGGTTTTGTTTTCCATCAGTATTGATGTTAATACTTTATTTAATTTTTGTTTGTTGTATATTATCTGTGTATACTTCTGCAAGTAAGAATTTCACTATTCTGTTGTCAGTACATATGACAATGGACCGTTTCTTTGATCATTGTTACTTTTTTGCATATCTTTCATTCATTTGTTCTATATCTCTCTATATCACTGTCTATATCTCTCATTTCCTTTTCCCCTGACTTTCAGTCTGAAGAAGGGTTTCGACCCGAAACATCACCCATTTATTTTCTCCAGAGATGCTGCCTGACCCGCTGAGTTACTCCAGCTTTTTATGTCTATCTTTGACAATTAAACAACCTTGACTCTTGTTTGTGTTTCCTCCAGCTCTGAGATGCTGAGAAATTGGGCCTTGATCAGCTAAAGAGTGTTGTATGTGATCCACTGAAAATCTTGACCTCTTGGCCCCATACCATTATCATTTTAAAAGGTTCTTATTAATATTAATATCTACTTTGTTTAGGGAACATGGTTTTGGATCCTGCTACTTGTCGAATGGTGAAGTCTGATTCTGCCTGCAGAGAGCCTTTGCATTTATTTTCAATTAGTTTCCAGAGTTAAATATGACCTTACAACGTCACCCTTAAAGTTAGGAGCCACAGCTAGGGCCTTGTGTCTTGGGACATATCCTTGATCATCCAATTGACTCTTGCTGAAGTCGCAGTGGAGGCTTTCCAGAACAATCGATGAATTTTGATGCTATCGTGCTGTTAATGTTAATGCCCTTCTTTGGAATTATATTTCTGTTCTACCGAACTTCAGTACTTTACTTGTAAGGTAAATGATGCAGTGTTAATGCATATGGTGATATTCAGACCCTATGATATTCTCATTTGGCTTCCACTTAAAATATTGGCCTTTCATTTTCTGTGACCCAGGCAAGAGTGTTAAAACAGCACTGACATGTTTTCACAAATCAGTGCTCCTAGTAATGAAACCAGCATGCCTGACAACACATTGTCATTGCAAAATACTGGCAGCTGCAAAATTCAAAGTAGCTAACATGTTAGGCGCTGGCCCTTAAAGGGATCTTATCCATGAAGCCCACCTCCCTGCTGCAAGTAGTCTGCATTGTGCAATGGCAGATGGAGAGGATGAGGGAGACACAGGAGAATCTCTACCTCCAATCTCATGATATTGCCGTCTGGAGATCCTGATCGAGGAGGCTACCCAAGGAGGGATGAGCCATGTCCCAGAAGGGGAATGTCCAGAGCACCACATAACTCTGCTGTCTGCACCTTCCAGCCAAAAAGAAACACCAAGTTACGAACACCTAGAAATATGGAACAATAACAGAATGAGCCCCAACACCTGATAAAATATGCCAAAGTGCATGTCTTATAATTTGAATTGATCTTCAGTCTGAAGAAGGGTCTCGACCCGAAACGTCACCCATTCCTTCTCTCCCGAGATGCTGCCTGACCTGCTGAGTTACTCCAGCATTTTGTGAATAAATACCTTCAAATCTCCTATCCTCGCCTGCAACACTCGAATCACCACACAGCTCCCTGATCCATACCCATGGTCAAAGCCAAAGCCAAAACTCTCACATACATCTGAGGCCGGTATTCAGAGGTTGTGATGCTGATTCGGGAAACTTCAGCCAACCAGAACGTCTTCACTCCATCTAGTCTATGTAATGGAAATGATCATAGCAGGCATGGTTTTGTTTAGGTAAGTGGCCTTATTTGTTATTCTAAAACAACATGAGAATAAAGAAAATACGAGAAATTATCCCCACACTCAGGCAATGTCTCCCCATGTGCACATTCCCACATCCAGAATCAGACAGACATTCCCCACACAGAGAAACATCCACACCCAGTCAAACATTTTGCTGAACGCTCATGCTCTGTCCACAAAGGACTGTTGGAGCTACGTCTAGCAAGCCATTTTTATTTTACTTCCCATTTCCTTACTGATCTTTCTGTCCTTGATCTTCCCTGCTGCCAGAATGAAGGAAGAGCACTTGATATTCCCCTTGGGTACAACCCAACAACCCAACGGCATGAACATTGAATTCTCCATTTTCATGTAAACCCCCTGATCCCCCTCTGATTCCCCCATCCCCACTCCTCTGGTGTGTGCAGATTTCTCCCACCAGCCCAGTCATCCTGTTCCTTTCCCCTCCCATTCATCTCCCAACTCTCCAACTCTTGAGTCTCCCATTTCCCTTTTATCTCTCTTCTTTCCACTCCCCTGTCCCTTTCCATCCACGTCCCTCCCTCTGGCTTTATACTTCACTACTTCCCTTCCTTACTTATGTGACATTTTCCAATCACCCATCCTTCATCTGAGTTCACCTATCACTTGCCAGGCTATGCCTTGCACCACCACACTTTACCAGCTTTTCCCTTCAACTGCAACCTTTCGTAAAGGTTCCTAATACGAAAGATCAAATGTCCATTTCCCTCCACAGATACAGTGTGACCCATTGAGTTACTCCAGAGGCCAGATTTTTTACTTTAAAAGTTGCCTGAGACTCTAGTTCTAGGTTGAAAGGAGGGATGTGTTTGATGTGTGCAGAATATCTTTAGATAGTAAAATGCTCTTTCAACAGTTTATCTGTTTCTCTTTCAACAGATGTTGCCTCACCTGCCTGCTGAGTGTACATTATTTCCTCTTTTTTATTTCATGTTTTGTGATTCTGGCACTCTCCCTGAATAATGAAGGTCACTTTAGAGGTAGTCAATCATTGGAAGTAGGGAATGGTAGATGAATGTTGTAAAATCCAAATAGCCTCAGCTTTCATGAATAGCAGAACAAAAATCACCAACAACGTCTTCTTAGCAGGTGATTTTCCTATCGACCAAGCAATCTCATGCCATCTCTGACCATCTACAAAACACATCGATTTTGAGACAAGTAATGGAAAAATAATGAGTTGGAAGGATCACTTTTACAGTTTTATTTCCAGCAGTCTCTCTTCCTCAAGCCTTTTTGAGCTGATAATGCTGAAAGACCCCAATGGAAATGCACCGGTTTTTACAAGTTCTGCTGCACTGACAGCTGGTTTGTAATTGCAGCTTTGCTGAACTTAAGGTCCTATTTACAATTCCTTAGCCTGACAAGGTTTACAGATGCTGACAATCATGGCTGGTTTCTTTAGACCTTGGACTTTACTTTTACTTTAGACTTTAGAGATACAGCACAGAAACAGGCCCTTTGGCCCACTGAGTCCATGCCAAACATCGTTCACCTCGTGCACTTACACCATCCTACAGTCTAGGGACAATTTTACTGAAGCCAATTAACCTACTTTGGAGGACTTTGGAGTGTGGGAGGAAACCGGAGCACCTGGAGAAAACCCATGCGATCACAGGGAGAACATACAAACTCCATACAGACCAGTAGTCAGGATCCAACCCGGGTCACTCGTGCTATAGGGCTGCAACTGTGCCACTGTGTCGCCCAAAAGAAGCAAATTTGGGAACTAAATTTTATCTACTCCAAGGGGAAAATATCATCTTCCAGTTCCCTCCAAATCAAATGTATGACCTAAAAATATATTGATGACTTGGAAACATATAGGTGTTCCTTCTTTGTTGCTGAGTCTAAACCCTGGAACTTCCTGCTAAATAACACCATGAGAGAACTTTCACCAGAGAGTGGATGTTCATGAAAGCTACTCACTACCTACTCCTAAATAGAAATAAACACTGGTGGTGCAGCGGTAGAGTGGCTGCCTAACATCACTTGCAGCGCCGGGGACATGGGTTTGGTCTGTAAGGAGTTTGTACGTTCTTCCCATGACCTGCGTGGGTTTTATGATACGATACAATACGATAGAACTTTATTCATCCCCGGATGGAAATTGCTCTGCCAACATTCATAACACACAAGGTACACGAAAACAAAATTAAAATTAAATTAAAGGTGAAAAAAAAGAAAAAGACAAGCGATTGTTGGTTGGCTGCCATGTGCACAGCGCTTTAACCAGAACAAACGAACAAACAAACAAACAAACGCAGGCTTTACCCCTGGGCAAAGGATTCTAAAACTAGCGTGCCTCACGCCCTCACCCACACTAGGTCCCCCTTTGCTCTCCCACCGTCTTTCATGGCAGTCCCCCCAGGCTGGGTCCTCCATTGTTCTTCACTATGGACCCCCCACACCGGGACCTCATTGTCGTCCCCTCCCCTCCCCTCCCCTCCCCCACGCTCATCGACTGCTGATTGCAGGGCGATCGCAAGGCCCTACCGCCACCGAGGCCCCACCGCCGAAGCCCCACCACCGAAAGTTTAATGGAGATGTGCAGGACAAGTGTTTTACTCAGAGGAGGCCTGGAACACATTTGGGAGGTGATGTTGGAGGCAGATACAATAGTGGCATTTAAGAGGCTTTTCTCTGAGATCTTCAGTTTCCTCCCACACTCCAAAGACGTACAGCTATGTAGGTTAATTAGCTTGGTAAATGGAAAAATTGGCCCTAGTGTTAATGTGTAGGGATCGCTGGTCGTCGCAGACCCAGTGGGCGAACGCCCTGTTTCTGCACTGTATCTCTAAAACTAAAACTCAAAACTAAAAACAGGCCTTGTCAGTTTTGACCCATCCTGTAAGTATACGTAAAATTATGAGAGGCATTGAAAGAGGAGACAGTTGTAACCTTTTTCCCAGGATGGAAATGTCCAACACCAGATGGCATGGCTATTAGGTGAAAGGGTGAACATTTAATGGGGATGTGCAGGGCAAGTGTCTTTCACAGAGAGAATTGGAGGCCTGGAACACATTTGAGAGGTCATGTTGGAGGCAGATACAATAGTGGCATTTAAGAGGCTTTTTGATAGGCACATGAAAGTGCAAGGAATAAAGAAGGGTCTCGACCCCAAACGTCACCCATTCCTTCTATCGAGAGATGCTGCCTGTCCTGTTGAGTTACTCCAGCATTTTGTGTCTATCTTCAGAGGGATATGAATCATGTACAGGTAGATGAGATCAGTTTATCTTGGCATCGTTTTTGATATTAACATTGTGGGCTGAAGGGCCCGTTCCTGGGGTGTACTGTTCAATGTTCTAAGAAACCTTGGTGCTGGATTTCAATCAGCTTGCATGGGTATTTTATGAAAATTACATTGGGAGCATTGACGTGATTAATGTAGATGGCACTCTGCACATGCAACACGGGAAATGACTCATCACTGCTACCATAATTCACAGCAGGAAACCTGAGTGGATTTCTGCAATAATGTAATTCAGCGGTCATATAATTGGAAGCCACTGTTACTGAATTGCATTCCAAGGAACTGCAATTCTCATTTACACAGCAAAGTAAAAAACCACACAATGCCATTGAATTTCTAGCGCACTAGAAATTCTGTCGATATTGGAGTCAATAAACAAAGATTCAAAATGTGGTTGAGAATTTGTGTCACTCTATTCCAGTTAATAGACTACCTTATAATGAACGTTTATTGACCTGAGTTATTGGTCAGATCTTCCACTGCTTCTCAATCATTGTCTGCCTGCCTTTGGAAACTGTCAAAGTTTCTTCCACTGTGGTCAATACACCTGGAAGGCCAGTGTGGATCAGGAAGGCTCAATAAAGCAATAAACGGCCCGCTGCACTCACAGAATGGCTTCGTCAACCAATGAGACTCCAAAGGGACTCCAGGCTCATCAATTGTCATAGCTATCACTGAAGCTGAATATTGGTTTATGCAAAGAGTCATAGAAGTGTACAGCACACTAATGGGCCCTTTCGGCCCTCTTCATTTACACTGAAGATGATGTCTTTCGATGTTAATCTCATCTGCCCGCCTTAGGCCCTTATTCTTCTGTGCCTTTGTAATGCAAGTACCTGCCCAAAAGCCTTTTAAAAGTTCTAATTGTATCTGCCTCTGCATCATTTCCACCGGCAACCTATTCCAGGCATTCACCACATCTGTGTGTAAAACTTAAATCTCCTTTAAATTTCTCTCTTCTCACTTTAAACCTGTACCCATTAGTTGTGGAATTGCCTACCCTGGGAAAATGATTCTGACTATCCTACCCCTCCCGGATAACCGACACAGCCTCAGCATAATTTTCGGTTGCAGATGTGCTGCCTGTGAAACCTGGCGATACCCTATTTGAATCCAGTGGAGGGTCAGTTAGCAGCACAGTTAGCAGTTACTGAGGAAAGTTCCTTCAGCACAAAGACCTCTGCAGAGAAACATGTGCAAGTCCTGGCAGAATTTTTGGTATTGAGGTGGAGGTTCTGGCAGCTGGTGGAACTGCTGCCTCATATTGTCAGAGACCCAGGCTCAAACCTGACCACAGGAGCTGTCAGTGGAGTTTGCACATTCTCCCTGTGATTGCGTGAGTTTTCCTCCGGGTGCTCTGGTTTGCTTCCACATCCCAAAGATGTGTGGGTTTGTAGGTTGATTGGTCATTGTAATTTGTTCCTCGTGCGGAGGGAGTGGATGCAAAAGTATGATAACTTTAAATAGTGTGAACAGGTGACTGATGGTCGGTGTGGACTCGGAGGGCCAAAGGGCATGTTTCCATGCTTTATCTTTCAATGATTCAATGATTATCACTGAATTAAACCACATGATATACATTAAATTAAAGAGAATAAATATGGATCTGCAGCGGTGCTATGTGCACCAGTTATGATTGCTGTAAAGCCATGGGATCAGAGATGAATTACATGAACTACATCTGTCCTCAGGGCTCATATGAAATGGTCTTGACCTTGATGGAGAGTCCATGTACACAGCATGCAGACCAATACATATACATCTAACCTCCAATAAATTCTTGACTTTCACACTGTACTGCCGAGGCTGCATTGTACATTGCAGCTTGCCGTCTTCAACACTGGAAAATGTAATCTTGTTTCTAGGCATTTAATTGCATAATGATTGCTGGAGATTACACTAATATATTGCTTTCTTGCTATGATAGTGGTACGCTGATACTGTGTGATACCTAAGTGGGTGTCATTAACTGTTCTTAACTGGAGATATGTGTTAGAAATACCACAGTTGAAAGGTGTGAAATTTAATTTTAAGCAATTAAATTAATTTGCAATACAAAGCTATTATCAGTGAACATAAAACAGCTGTTTTAACACATAATCCCATCTGGTTTGCAAATGTCCTTTGGGCAGGAACTGTGCCAATTTTATTCAATCATGTCCTGTACTTGACACTGCACCCACCAATGCATTGACTCTCAGAGACACCAGAAACTGGTTTGAAAAAAAAGACATAAAGTATTGGAGTAACTAACTCCTGGACATGAGTCCCTTTGCATCTCCATCTCCCACCAGGAAGCTCTTAGGGCCGTCCAATTAGTTCCCCTCTATTAACACACTCCTCTGCCTGATGGAACGTCCTCACCCTCAACAACTTTTCATTTGGCTCCTCTCACTTGCTGCAAGTTAAAGACGTAGCCATGGCCGCTCACCTTTTCATCGGTTACATTGAACAGTCCTTGTTCCAAATGTACACTGGCAAAATCCCCCAACTCTTTCTCCACTACATCGTGGCTGTCTCTTGCATCCATGTAGAACTCATTGATTTCATTAACTTTACCATTAACATTCACCCTGCCCTCAAATTTACTGGACTATCTCTGACACCTCTCTCCCCTTTCGTGATCTCTCTGTCTCCATCGCAGGGGACAGACTACCAACTGATGTCTACTACAAACCCACTAAATCCCAGTTATCTGGACCATACTTCCACCCACCGTACCTCTTGCAAGGATGACATCCCTTACTCTCAATCTCTCTGCATCCGCCACATCTCTTGACATTAAAGTGGATGGTATCATAGACACCAAAGATGGTTATCAAAAATTACAGCAGGATCTTGATCAGCTGGGAAAGTGGGCAGAGCATTGGTTAATGTGAGAAGTCAAATCAGGGCAGGACTGCCACTGGTAATGGCAGGGCCAAAGGGAGTCTTGTAGAGCAGAAAGGTCTCGGAGTGCAGATACATAGTTCTGTGAAAGTGGTGGTCAAGAGGCTTTCAGTACATTGGCCGTTATCAGTAAGGGTATTGAATATAGAAGTTGAGATGTTCAGTTACACTAGTACTAGACATCGGTGCATTTGGAATATTGTATTCAAATTTGGTCACCCTACTATAGGAAGAATGGCATTAATCTGGAAAAAGTGCAGAGAAGATTTGCAAGGATGTTACCAGGCAAGAGGGCCTGAGCTGTAGGGAGAATTTGGGCAGGCTAGGACTTTATTCCTTGGGGTGCAGGAAGTTAGGGATGATCTTATAGAGGTGTATAAAATCACGAGGTAAATAGATTGGGTGAATGGACAGAGTATTTTATCCAGAGTAAGAGAATCAAGAACCAGAGGACATAAGTTTCAGGTGAGAGGGGAAGGTTTTAATAGGAACTTGAGGGACAACTTTTTCACACAAAGAATGGTGAGTTTATGGAACGAGCTTCCAGAGAAGGTAGTTAAGGCAGGTATGATAAAACATTTAAATGTCATTTGGAAAGGTGTATGGATAGGAAATGTTTAGAGGAATATGGTCCAAATGCAGGCAGGTGGGACTAGCGTATTTGGGGAATTTTGATTGGAATGGACAAATTGGGCCGAAAGGCTTGATTCCGTGCTGTATGACTCTATGACTCTATCTGCTCCAAAAATTAGGCTTTCCATTCCATTCCTCTTTCTTCAGTAAATGTGGATTTCCCCCTACTGTCGTAGATAGATCCCTCACTGTATCTCCTCTGTATCCCATAGTTCTGTTCTCATTCGCCCTACCCCCAGATATAACAATGTTGGAGTTCCCCTGCACATTACTTTTCACCCCACCAGCCCTGCATCCAACATATCATTCTCCAATGTCTCTGCCACCTCCAATACGATCCCTCCACCGGTCACATCTTCCCAAAGCCATCCCTTTCTGCTTTTCGCAGAAATGACTCCCTCACAACTCGGTTCACTCATCTCTTCCTACCCAAACATACCCCTCCCCATGTACTTTCCACAGCAACTGCAGAAGATGTAATGCCTACCCCCATACTTCCTCTCTCACATCCATCCATGGAACCAGGCAGCCTTCTAGGTGAAACAGAGGTTCCTCTAACCTCATCTACTACATTTGCTGCTCCCAATATGGTGTCCTTTACATTGGCAAGACCAAGCAGAAATGTGCACTCAATCCACCAAGGCCTGCTGAATCTCCCTGTTGCTAACCATTTTAACTCCTCTTTTCTTTCCCATATTGACCTTTCTCTTCTGGGCTTCCTCTATTGCAAGAGAGAGATGCCACATGCAAACTGGAGGAACAGCATCTCTTATTCTGCTTGAGTAGCTTACAACCCAGCTGTATCAATATGGAATTCTCCACTTGTTGGTAACCAACTCAACAAATATCCCCTATCTCTTTTTCCCCCCTCTCTTCCTTGTGCCCCACCTGGATGCACAACCAAATCTCCCACAGTCCCACTCAAATTTCCCCTTTCCCTTTTCCACCTATACCCATTCCTCTGACTTCACATTTCACGCCTCTTATCTGAGAGATCCTTTCACCTTTGGCCTTTATCTGATCATCTGCCATTCATACCCCCCTCCCCCCACTAGATTCAATCTATCACTTGTCAGGCTTTGACCCACCTCCCCCAACTTTTCCAGTTATTTCCTCCCTACTACCCTGACCTGAAATATCGCCTATCCATGTTCTCCAGAGATGTGTCTGAGTTGCTCCAGAACTTTGTGTCTATTTTTGTTGATTCGTCACTGCCCTCTGAAATGGCCTTATCTGACATCAGCTCAGATGACAATCAGTGATGGAGAATAAATGCAGGCCTTTTTAGCAGCATTTATCTCCTTTAAACAAATATATTGTAAATGGGGTGCGGTTTTGTTACTGGGGCTTAATGAATCCGGCAACACAGTAGTATAGCAGTAGAGTTGCTACGTTACAATGCCAGAGACCCGGGTTCGATCCTGACTGTGGGTGCTGTCTGTACAGAGTTTGTATGTTCTCCCTGTGATCACGTGGGTTTTCTCGGGTGTTCCGGTTCCCTCCCACATTCCAAAGGCATACTGGTTTGAAGTTGAATTGGCTTCTGTAAATTGCTCCTAGTGTAGGATGTAAAAGTGGGATAACGTAGAACATAGTGTACGGGTATCATTGGTCGGGGCGGACTTGGTGGGCTGAAGGGCCTGTTTCCACGCTGTATCTCTAAAGCTAAAACTTTAATTACGTGAGTAAAGGATGAAATGCCTGACTTACTGAAGGTTATGTGGTTGGGAAATTTCAAGTTCAGTGACATTAGTCTGAGACACTAACTTTTGGAGATAGCAAGGTGACCAAGCATTTTAATCAGTACATCCTCCTCTCGAATTCTCTCTTTGCTTTGCTAAATCTCTTTTCTCTTCGAAAGCATCTTCAAAGTCACATTTCTGTGCAAGTTTTCATTCACCTGCCTAGCCTAATATGTTCTAGTTTATTGCCTGTTTATCCTCCACAAGTCCCAGAGATGCTTGGGGAAGTGTTTCATTTTAAAGGTATGACATAAATGGGAGTTTGTATGCTGTATGGAGATGAAACCCAAATCAGAATTCTGACAGTGAAATGAGAAAGTGCCAGCAGTTTACATTAAGCTTCTCGAACAGGGAAGGAGGAAAAGCAAATACAAGTACTAAAGATGGGAGAAATACCAGGATTTGGCAGCATTTGTTCTGTGCAGGCACTGGAATCAGCACAAGAGAACTAATGACCAGCCATCAATCTGCAACACAAGCCTCATTGCATAAACAGGAAAAACGGATAGATCCTATCCACCATTAGGTCTCAGGATGATGAAAATAAGCTTATCTGGAGATGCAGATGCCAGACATTATCAAGGCAGAAAATCACCATTTCAGGCAGAAAAATGATGGTGCATTCTTGGCTGGTATGTTTCTGTGACTATTGTTCCACGGTACTGAAGGATACATTAGCTGATGGGCAGTCAGGTTGTGGCTGCATATTTTCGCGCACTAACTTCGCAAAGCCTTGCGGGCACGTTTGTGTAATGGAACTTTGCACAATGGGGGCTGGATTAAAATTACCCACATACATTCATGCATTAATCCTCACAGCCAAGAGGCAGAAGGGACTTTCATTCCATTAGGTTAGACGGGGATTGAAGATCAAACAGCTAGCAGGAGAATAATTGTAAAAGATAAAAGGCATCAAAAATAATGAGAAGGGATGGTGGATCTCTTCTGAGGTTAACTGAAGTGTATTACTTGCAGGAATAAAATTGAAAGAATGAAAAAATATTATTAATGTATTAGTGCATTTTGTCCATTCTGTAGGAAGGAGAATATTAAAAGGTGAACAATTTGGGATTTTTCTTCTCCAGAAAGGATTGTTTACATTATTGGGGCATATTGAATAACAATTACAGTCATCAGTATTACAAATTTTATTCCTGCAAGGTTTATGTAACACAATTTTCATTAATATTCACAATAGGAGAGTAACCAATCACACACCATGAGTAATTTCCTTACCGATCAACCAACGAGGAAAATACAAAGCAAAAAGCAAACTGCTGGAAGAACTCAGCAAGCCAGACAGCATCCGTGTGGGGAAATGGACAGATGATTCTTTGTGTTGGGCGCCTTATACAGACTACATATCCCTCCAGCATTTTGTTTTCTGTTCAAGATTCCAGCATCTACAGTCTCTTGTGCCCACAGAAAAATACAGAAATCACATTAAATTTAGCCTGAGCAGACTTGAAACCAGTTGGGTCAATTAGATTTTTCTCCGTTATATGATTTATTTCACATAGTTGGTTGTAGGTAGGCTGCCAGAGGAATTAGTTGAGGCAGGGTCAATAGCATAAATTGAAAGATATTTGGGCAGATACATGGATAGGAAAAGTTTAAAGGGATATGAGCCAAACACAGAAATTGGGAATAGCGTAGATATAACATCTTGGTTGGCTGGATGAGTTAGGACGAAGGACCTGTTTTCTTTCTATATGACTCTGTAACTCTACCTCAGCTAAGCCGATTCAAGGAATCAGTGGAAACATAAATCAAATTCTATGCCAATTCTAATAATTGGCTTTGTTTCCTTCCTAACACCACTGGACTGCAGCTGGTGATCATTTATTCAGTCCATCACATATAAATTCTCAATTTAGTGTCATAGAGTCATAGAGTTGTACAGCACAGAAATATGCCCTTAGGCACAACTCGTCCATGCGGACCAACATGTCAAATCTGAGCTAACTCAATTTGCCCTGCATTTGGTCCATATCCCTCTTAACCTTTCCTATCCATGTACCTGTTCAAATTTATTCTAAATTCTGTTATAGTATCTGACTCAACTATCTCCTCTGGCAGCTCGTTCCATATACACACCACCATTTGAATGAAAAAGTTGCCCCTCAGCTTCCGATTAAATCTTGTCCCTCTCATCTTAAACAAATGTCCTCTCCTACCCAAGGAAAAAGGAGTGTTCATCCTATCTATTTCTCTCATGATTTTATACACCTTGAGAAGATCACCCCTCAGTCTCCTGCACTCCAACGAATAAAGCCCTAGCCTATCCGCCCTCTGCCTATAACTCATCCCCTCAGGCCCCAACAATGGCCTTGTGAATCTGCACTCATTTCAGCTTAATGACCTCCTTCCTGTAGTAGAGTGACCAAAACTGAACACAGTATTTCAAATGATGCCACACAAAATTCATGTACAACTGCAACATAACGTCCCAACTTCTATACTTAATACCCTAATTGATGAAGGCCAATTTACTGAAAGCCTTCTTGACCACCCTATCTACCCGTGATGCCACTTTCAGGGAACTACTGTATGTACCTGTATTCCAAGATCCCCTGCTCTACAATACTTCCCAGGGCCCTACCATTCAGTGTGAATATCGTGCCCTGCTTTGACCTCCAAAAATGCGACACCATTAACCAACTCATCAAGATCCTGCTGTAATTTTTGTTAACAATCTTCACTATCTATGATGCCACCCACTTTAGTATCATCTGCAAACATACTAATCATGCCTTGTATATTCTCATCCAAATCATTGAAGTAAATCACAAACATCAATGAGCCCAGCCCCGAACCCTAAGGCACACTCCTCGTCACAGGCCTCCGATCTGAAAAATAACAATAGACAATAGACAATAGACAATAGGTGCAGGAGTAGGCCATTCGGCCCTTCGAGCCAGCACCTCCGTTCAATGTGATCATGGCTGATCATTCTCAATCAGTACCCCGTTCCTGCTTTCTCCCCATACCCTCTGACTCCACTATCCTTAAGAGCTCTATAACCTTCCACCACAACACTCTGCTTCCTTCCATGAAGCTAATTATGTGTCTAGTTTGTTGGCTCCCCCTGGGTCCTGTGCGATCTAACCTTCCACAGTACCCTATCATGCAGAACCTTATCAAATGCCTTATAGTCCATATAGGCTATATCTATGGCTTTGCCCTCATCAACCATTTTCAAAAAATTCATTCAGATTCATAAGACATGATTTCCCGTATACAAAAAAAACCTGACTATACTGAATCAAATGCATATACGTATATGCATACATATCTTATCTTTCAGAATCGTTCCTAATACCGCATATGTTCCAGGTTTTTCCTTGCAGTCCTTCTTAAATAGAGGTTCAACATTAGCCACCTTCCAGTCATCCAGCAACTCACCGATGTCTAACCATGATTCATATATCTCAGCCAGGGCTCCCGCAATTTCTTTTCTAGCTTTTCACAGCATCCTTGGAATTTCTGAATAGGCCCTGGAGATTTATCTACCTTTGTATGCCCTGGGATGTCCAATACCTGCTTGACAGGCGGGACTGTCATATGTTGAAAGAATGGAGCGACCAGGCTTGTATACTGGAATTTAGAAGGATGAGAGGAGATTTTACCGAAACGTATAAGATTATTAAGGGGTTGGGGGGGCGTGTCCAATGCTTGGCTGAGTAGACATAACTTTTCAGCACTCCCGAAAACAAAGCTCTAAACAGCTAAAAAAAGACGAACTAAAGGAATCAAGTACTTTAAATTAAATCAGAAAGTATACAGAAAGTATACAGAACGTACGGATGCCTTCCAAGAAAGTAAAAGGAGGAGTACAACTGCCACAGAAGCAAGCAAAGGAATCAAGAAAAAAAACCGAAGGTAGGCCCACAGCTCTGATGGAGCAGGGGACTAGATTTGGTCACCCCTCGGCAGGCGGTGAGTCTGGGGAGGGCTCCGGTACGAAGCTGGAGTCTACTACTCCCAGCAAGCGCTCTTTGACTCGGGTCAAAATACGAGGGAGTCACCGTGAGTTACCAAAAAGGCCCACTGTTTGCCGAGAGGCTGCTGATGTTGTGTCTGGAGTTTCGGACTCGAGTGACGATGAGGTAACGGGAGACTCCACTAGCAGTGGAAGTGGAAATGAGGAAGAGGAAGAAAAGCAAGAAGATACAGAGACTAATATGAAAACGATGCTTCAAGAAATTATTAACAGGCTTAAGAAAATTGAAGGAGATAACAAATTAATGACAATAGACAATAGACAATAGACAATAGGTGCAGGAGTAGGCCATTCAGCCCTTCGAGCCAGCACCACCATTCAATGCGATCATGGCTGATCACTCTCAATCAGTACCCCGTTCCTGCCTTCTCCCCATACCCCCTCACTCCGCTATCCTTAAGAGCTCTATCCAGCTCTCTCTTGAAAGCATCCAACGAACTGGCCTCCACTGCCTTCTGAGGCAGAGAATTCCACACCTTCACCACTCTCTGACTGAAAAAGTTCTTCCTCATCTCCGTTCTAAATGGCCTACCCCTTATTCTTAAACTGTGGCCCCTTGTTCTGGACTCCCCCAACATTGGGAACATGTTTCCTGCCTCTAATGTGTCCAATCCCCTAATTATCTTATATGTTTCAATAAGATCCCCCCTCATCCTTCTAAATTCCAGTGTATACAAGCCCAATCGCTCCAGCCTTTCAACATACGACAGTCCCGCCATTCCGGGAATTAACCTAGTGAACCTACGCTGCACGCCCTCCATAGCATGAGGAGAGATAACAAGAAATTTCATAAGAGAGACAAATAAAGTGGATAATATACAAATGGAAAATGAAATGTTAAAATCTAGAGTGGAAAAAAATGAAGACAGTATTACTGCTGCAGCAATTGAAAGCAAAAAGATGGTGGAGAAGTTGGATGCCTTGGAAAACTATAGCAGGAGAAATAATGTTAAAATTGTTGGTTTGCCAGAGGGAGTGGAGGGGGAAGACCCAATGAACTTTTTTCAAGATTGGATAGTGACCACTCTGGGAATAGATAAACAAGGTCGGATGGAAATAGAAAGAGCACATAGGGCTCTAAAACCGAAACCCTCGGCTAATCAAAAGCCAAGATCTGTGTTGATTAAATTTTTAAGATACCAAGATCGAGAATTGGTTTTCAAACCAGTCGGGAATAATATAAGAGAGGGAAAACCAATAGAACATGAAGGCACTAAAATAATCTTTTACCCAGACATCAGTAATGCCTTGTTGAGCAGAAAAAAAGATTAATAAGGCCAAAAATATTCTATGGAAGAAAGGCTATAAGTATATTTTACTGCATCCGGCTACTTTGAAGATTATGATCAACACTGGAGAAAATAATTTTTTTAAAGACTTTGTCAAAGCAGAAGAGTATGCGGAAGAATTGCCATCGAGATATGCTTAAGAAGATTCATGAATGAATGATTATTAATAAGATCTGTATACTATAGAGGGGATTAACTGTATTAAGGATTGTTAATTTTTAAAAGTACTTGATATAAACAACCTAAAGCCAAAGTGGTGACAAATGGCCAATCTTCTCAATCATTTAATTTGGAAAGATCTAGTAGACAGGGATGTCCCTTGTCACCGGCTTTATTTGTATTGGCCATTGAACTAATAAGATCAGATTTAGACATTGAAGGATTTAAAGTTAATCAGGAAAATCACAAAATTACTTTATTTGCAGATGATGTTTTAATTTGTCTTACTAGACCTTTGGAATCCTTAAGAAAAATATATTTCAGACTGGAAGAATATGAGAAAGTATCAGGATACAAAATTAATAAAGATAAAACTGAAATAATGCCTCTTTCTGAAGGTAATTATGATCAATGTAAAAGAGAAAGCCAGTTTAAATGGCAAAAAGAAGGCATGAAGTACCTAGGGGTTAAAGTAGATAATAAGTTAAATAATCTGTATAAACTAAATTATAAACCACTAATTAAAAAAATTGAGGAGGACTTGAAGAAATGGATGGATCTTCCAATTACATTGCTAGGGAGAGTGAACTGTATTAAGATGAATATTTTTCCGAGGTTACAGTATTTATTCCAAACACTGCCTATACCTTTACCAAATAATTTTTTTCAAAAATTGAATAAAATTGTGAGAAATTTTCTTTGGAAAGGTAAAATGCCAAGAGTGTCTATGGAAAAATTAACATGGAAATTTGAATTAGGTGGACTGCAATTACCAAATTTTAAAAATTACTATCTGGCAGCACAAATGAGTTTTATTTCATCCTTTTATCAAGAGGGTGGAAAAACAGCATGGGTTAAAATTGAAATGGATAAAATAAAAGAACTATGCCCAGAAGAATTTATCTATAAATGGGAAGCGAAGCTATTAGTTAAGGATCAAGAGTCACCTTTGCTAAAACATTTAATTAATATATTGTTGAAAACAGTTAAAGCTAATGATAAAATATTTTTTCTAACAGCTAAAACTCCATTAGTAAAAAATAGATTACTGCCGTTTGCTTGGAATAATCAAATATTACAAGTCTGGGAACAGAAGGGTATTAAACATATAGGAGATTGCTACGAAGGAAATAATTTTTTGACATTTTCTCAATTGAGAAACAAATATCAAATTCCAGGGAATAGTATTTTTTTCTATTATCAATTACAGTCTTTTTTAAGGGAAAAGTTAGGTAATTCAATGTTTTTATTTCAAATTAAAGGAATTGAATCCCTGATTCAGGGCAAGGGAACTAAAAAATTTATATCTTTAATGTATAAATTGTTACAAAAATCTAGTCCAAAGACAGGAATTCAAAAATCAAGACAAAGATGGGAAACAGATCTGAATATTAGCATTGATGAACCAAGTTGGGAAAGATTATGTTTAGAAAGTATGAAAAATACTATTAATGTGAGATATAGTTTAGTACAATACAATTTTTTACATCAACTATATTTAACTCCGAAAAAATTAAACAATTTAAATCCAAATTTACCTGAAATTTGTTTTAGATGCAACCAGGATGTGGGTACTTTTTTACACTCCACATGGGCATGTCCGAAGGTAACTCCTTTTTGGAAAGACCTAAAAAACGTTTTGGAACAATTGATGAATAAGACCATACCATTGGATTCAAGGTTGTTTTTATTGGGTGATACTAAAGGAATATTTCCAAGATTAATTTTAGATAAATATCAGGAAAGATTTCTCAAAATAGCAATAGCAATAGCAAAGAAATGTGTGGCGGTCACTTGGAAAGATCACAATGAAATAAGAATTACAAGATGGTATGCAGAAGTGCGTAGTTGTGTCCTATTAGAAAAAGCTACTTATAATCTGAGAAATAAATATGATTTCTTTTTGAAACTTTGGAACCCATTCACTTTAAAACTAGGATTAAGAATTGGAAATATTTAATTTCAGGATTGTTTTGATACCCCTAAAAAGAATTTAATAAGAAATTAGCCGGAAGTGTTTTCTTCTTGTCTCCAGGTTTCCTTCTTTCTTCTTTCTTTCTTTCTTTCCTTTTTATTTTTTATTTTTTTAATCTTTCTTCTTCTCCTTTTTCCTCTTTTTTCTAACTGGGGGTGGGGGGGAGGGGGATTGTGGGTGGGGAGATAATACAGAACAATACAAGTATAATCGAATTTAAAATGTATAATCGAATTTATAATGTAAGTACCATTGCGTACTATGAGTTCATACATGTATTTGTTTTGTTAAAATTTAAATACAATTTTAAAAAAATTAAAGATTATTAAGGGGTTGGACAAGTTAGAGGCAGGAAACATGTTCCCAATGTTGGGGGAGTCCAGAACAAGGGGCCACAGTTTAAGAATAAAGGGTAGGCCATTTAGAACTGAGATGAGGAAAAACTTTTTCAGTCAGAGAGTTGTGAATCTGTGGAATTCTCTGCCTCAGAAGGCAGTGGAGGCCAATTCTCTGAATGCATTCAAGAGAGAGCTAGATAGAGCTCTTAAGGATAGCGGAGTCAGGGGGTATGGGGAGAAGGCAGGAACGGGGTACTGATTGAGAATGATCAGCCATAATCAGTTTGAATGGCGGTGCTGGCTCGAAGGGCCGAATGGCCTCCTCCTGCACCTATTGTCTATTGTCTATTGACCCTACTTCTGTCCTCAAGATATCTCCATTAACTGTTCCAAGTTCGCTAACTTTCATGTTTTTCTTCATGGTAAAATCAGAGGAAAAATTCTTATTGAGGACCTTGCTCATCTCCTGAGGCTGCACACGTATATGGCTGCTTTAGTTTCTGAAGGGACCTATTCCCTCTCTAATTATTCTCTTTCCCTTAAAGTACATGAAATCTCTTTGTTTTTTCCTTCACATTATCTGTCCCATACCTCCCTCTTTTTCCTGAGCAGAGCCTCAATTCTCTCGTCATCCAGGGCCTCTACTACCCACCTTGCCCTTCTTTCTAACTTGCCGGTTATGCACCATCATATCTCCACTTTCAGGTCAATCTTGTGTTAAAAGCTAGACAGTATCAAATCAGGGAAATTAATGACTAACTTCTGTTAATAGAGCAAGATGTCACATTAGCAGCTTCTTTACACTTCAAGTTTGTTCTTATGTTTAACATATCCTGTTGGCCTCAAAAAGCAACTAAAACAAGAAATTCACCATCTTATTCATCAGATATCTGCATAGATTAGAGGGTATTCTAATCCTGAACCTAAACTTTCCCGAAGGTTAGGAGAGGTTGGACAAACTTGGACTGTTTTCTCTGGTGTGTCAGAGGCTGAAGGGAGATCTGATAGAAGTTAATAAAATGATGGGAGTCAAAGATAGGGTATTCAGTCAGAACCTTTCTCCCAGGATGGAAATGTCAAGAACTAGAGGGCGTAGCTTTAAGATGAGAGGGGCAAAGTTTAAAGGAGATGTGCGGGGCAAGATTTTACACAGAGAGTTGTGGGTGCCTAGAACGTGCTATCGGGGCTGGTGGTGGCAGACATGATAGTGGCAATTAAAAGGGTTTTGAATAGGCACATGGATAGCCTGGGAATGGAGGGATGTAAATCAAATGCAGGCTAAGGAGATTAATTTAAATTGGCATCATGTCCGACATGGATATTGTGGGCTGAAGGGTCTGCTCCTCTGCTGCATTATTCCATCTGTGAGACATTTCTTCCAATTAGCATCTTTCATCCGTACTTCGACTGGTCCAGTGGCAGTCTCTTCACAATACTCAAATTACCTGTTGGCTGCAATGTAAAATCTCTTATTGGCAGAAATCCAAAATGTGAATCTTCTCTGCATGCTATTTAAATTCCAGGCTCGGAAAATGTGTTATGGTCAAAACAGAGTTTGTCACAGGAAAGAATATTGAACAGCCACTCGCCGCAGAGAGGAATATTGATTCAGAAGCTTGGGCAAAGATGTGCAACTAGCTCTATGACTAAGAAGTGTGATAATGGTTCTGGAATTAACAGAGCTATACTGTGGATGTTCTTCAGAGCAATACTTGAATGGATTATCAGAGCTGACTGGAACAAGCCAAATACCTCCCATCAGATGTGAACCAATGCATAATAACTCTCATGGACACCCTTATTTGATCCTTATGATTTTGATTGCCTTGGCCAACATTTCCATTATTCAGTTATTCAGCTTTGTTATATTAAATCCCCCAAATATTGTTGCAAACTCTGGATCAGTGGATCGCATTCAAATTCAGGAAGTTAGATGTATAGATGAATTCATTCATATTATAATGACAATGGCAGACAGCTTGAAATGAAGTTTCCAGGAACAAAGCAATCTTCTACCAGGCAAAATTTAAACTCTTAACCTACCGTAAATTAATCTCCTAACATGCCCAATCTCTTTACTAGACATGGCATGATTGTAAAAACTTAGAATGGTCAATATCAACTGCTGAACTTGTTTGAGATTGGAAACCTGTCATGCCTAACATTAATCTTGCATCTCACTCTAATCCCCAATTAACTTGGATAGTCGGTGGAATGTTCAGTTCACCTTTAGCCGAGCAAATTTTATAAATGGGGAATTTGGTTCATAATGTTAACAATTGCATTATTAAATTCTTCAATGGTTAATCTGTTGAGTTTTTCAGACCAATGATCAACAATCTCCCCCATGCCACATTCTGACTGGTGGTTGAATGAATATGGCCTTGCACTCGTCTACCCAATAGAGCATTTCAAGTGTTAATTAGTTTCTGTGACAATTATTATCCAGATGTTAATGTTAAATTTCCCTTCAATCTCATCCAGCTGGCCTGACATTCCATCTGTAAATTTATCCTGAGAAACAAGGAACTGCAAATGCAGGTTTATTAAAAAGACATAAAGTGCTGGATTAACTCAAAGGGTCAGGCAGCGTCACTAGAGAAAATGAATAGGTGATGTTTCAGGCCAGGAGCCTTCTTCAGATGATTTAGTGTCTTACATAACAGATTTTGTTCTAGAATCTTATTACACCATGAATACAAAATAATGCACATGAAATTATATATGTCCTCAGATAGTTTCGAGTGAGCAGACTTCATATCCTTCCATTCCCTCCATATCCCTGTGCCTATCCAAAAGTCGAGTGGGTGGCACAGTGGCACAGTGATAGAGTTGCTGCCTTACAGCGTTTACAGTGCCAGAGACCCGGGTTTGATCCCGACTACGGGTGCTGTCTGCACGGAGTTTATACATTCTCCCCAGACCTTGTGGGTCTTCTCTGAGATCTTTGGTTTTCTCCCACACTCCAAAGACGTACAGGTTTGTAGGTTATTTGGCTTGGTATAATGTAAAATTGGTCCTAGTGTGTGTAGGATAGTGTTAATGTGCGGGGATCACTGGTCAGTGCGGATTCTGTGGGCCAAAGACTCTGTTTCCACACTGAATCTCTAAACTAAATTAAACTTGGGTGATGACTTGATACTCCTAAACCAGGACTTGATTAGTCTCTGCCTGACCCAACAACAGATTGATATCTTCACCAGGGATTAGATCAGAGATATACTAGCACCCACAAATTATTCCCTCATTTGTCTGGAAGATAGAACAGACTATCATACACTGTAGAACATAGAACAGAACAGCACAGGGAAAGGCCTTAAGGTCCACAATGTCTGTGCTGAACATGATGTCAAGACCAACTCTTATCTGCCTTCATATTATCCATAATCTTCCATTCCCTCCATATTCACGTACCTATCCAAAAGTCTCTTAAATGCCACTATCAAAACTACCTCCACTACTAACCCTGGCAGCACATTCCAGGCACTCATCACCCTCAGTATAAAAAAAATTGTCCCACACATCTCCTTTAAACACTGTTCCTCAAGTATTTAATATTTCCATTCTGAAAAATATTCTGATTGTCTACCAGACTATCAGTGGTAACATTACACCTTTAGCCACATTTTAACTAAATTTTTAACATTCAGGTATACTTAAACCAAGTACTGCCTATATTCACAAAGTTCTAACCATTTAACTGGGGTCAGGTAAACTTTGCAAGAGCTATAGGACCAGTAGCCTCAGCTTGTACTATCATGTTTAAGCCTCTGTTCTTTGAAAATTCTTTGCATAGAAGTTACTTCAGTGAAAATGAACCTTATTGCACTTTACCAACACAAGACAAGCACTTGCCCTTGGTAAAGGCTACTTCATAAAAACTAATGTATTATATCTGTAGTTTTTGGTCAATTTCATCAGCCTCATTGCAGCAGTGTGCAATTGTCATGAAGTTGCTTTTTTTGGATGTAAACAGTTCCAAAGGATCCTGCCCAGTCTAATAAACTTTGCATGAATACCAAAGTCATCGAACCAGTTTTTGTAAGAAAATTGATTTACTGCAGCCATTTTGGATTAATTTTAATTACAAAATAACATCAAAAATGCAAAATACCTTGGAGTCCAACAATTTTGAAGATGAACTGTTAAGTGGCAAACGATTGTAGTTAAATTGCAGAGGACCACAATAATAAGTGCCATAATACTACTTACACACGAATCAGCACTCAATATTCATGTCTAGAATGACTCATGTAACACAGTTAAGCACTGAACAGACTGTTATGGGGAGCAGGATGATGTGAAACTAATTAAAAACTGTGGTACTTTGTAATAAATCATAGTTTTTTTAACTCGCCATTTGGAATTTCATTTTATCAACTTATTACTCTGTTATACTAGAAGTTATACTGGTTTGTTGTATACTGAAGAGCTGGGCTAAGTTTTTTCAAGGTGAAAATGAAAATTGTAAGTTGATGCGCAGACACAGAGATCGCACAGATCATTTGAACTTTTCCAGTTAATCAATTTGTGGGCATTTCTAATCCTGTGCTCACTGGAGTCAGAACAACTACAGGTAAATACTTTTACATAAATAAATCAGAAACAGGGGTAGGTGTGGACCATTGGACCCTTCATGACAATACCACGAATGATCTACTACTTCAGCACAATTCTCTTGCCCTGTCCCCATATTATTTGATTCCTCTAATATCCAGAAACCTGTAGATTTTTAATTTGATTGAACTCAATAACAAAGCTTCCATAGCCCTTCAGGGTTGAGAATTCCAAACCTATGCCACAAACTGTACGAGTATATTTCTCCTCATGTCCATCCTAAATGGCTCATCCCCTTTTCTTTGACAGTGACCCCTATTTCAAAACCCCTCAGCAAAGGGAGACACCCTCCTTTATTTGCTCGTTTGGGTTGTGTAAGTATATTTTTAAGTTTCAACTAGACCAAGTGGACCCGTTGGGCCCAAACCTCTCCTGCATTGGTGCAGCACCCTCTCCTCCCCCCCACCCCCCTCCTCCTCCCTCCTCCCTCCTCCCTCCTCCCTCCTCCCTCCTCCCTCCTCCCTCCTCCCTCCTCCCTCCTCCCTCCTCCTCCCTCCTCTCTCCTCTCTCCTCCCTCCTCCCTCCTCCCTCCTCCCTCCTCCCTCCTCCCTCCTCCCTCCTCCCTCCTCCCTCCCCCTCCTTCCCTCTCCTCCCCCTCTCCTCCCCCTCCCTCCACTCCCCCTCCCCTCCCCCTTCCCCTCCCCCCCACTCCACCCCCTCAATCTCTGCTTATCCTCCCTCCTCCCCCCCTCCCTCCCTCCTCCCTACCCCTCCCTCACTAGGAGATAGATTTAAAATGTGAATAACTTTAAAAACATAACACCGAATTCAATTAAACTTCTTCCATTAGCACCAAAGAGATGACGGTGAGTAAGGTGAGCCTAAAATTGCCGCGCTATCGTGTACTGTTTTGGCTGTAGTTCAGGAACAAACAAACAGGAACAAACAAACAAACAAGCGAGAGTTTTAGTATATAGATGAGATCTCTTCTCATTCTTCCAAACTCAAGGGAATACACACATTCCTAATTCTCCCCTCCTACAGAAAACCCACCATACCGGTCGAGAGAACCTTTACTGCAATGCCTCTTGAACTGTACACAATACTCCAGGTAAAGTCTTACCAATGCCTTATATAATTTCAGCATCTAAGCGGTGTATCTGTCTGACCGCCGAGGTGATCACTGGCAGCCGGCCCCGGCGTTTCCTGGAAACGAACAGGGCGAGCGGCATTGGCGGGTCGCGGAACCCCAACGTTGGTGGTAGAAGCACCACATCCCCTTTTTGTTCATACCAGCTTCTCCCGGAGCAAGAGACTCAGCTGAGCCCCCAGTGGGCACGGCCCTAGGTCGCTGTGCCCTCGAAGGCACTGTCGACACACGATCGGGCGAACCTCCGCCCTGCCGCCTGGCCAACCACAGCTCATCTGCGCGTTCCACTAGTTGCAGGGGTCATCGAAACTCGCCCCTGAGAGGAGCAGGCGGATGTCGTCAGGCAACTGCTCTAGGAAGGCGTACTCAAAAGGCAGGCAGGGCTACCCATGCCAAGTCAATTCAAATCAAGTTTGTCATCATATTCACAGGTACACTGAGGTCCAAGTATAATGAAAAATCTTGCATGCAACATCATCACGGCACATAGATTCAGACAACCATATAAAAGAATAAATTATGCATAAATTATAAATAAATTACAGGTTAAAAAGGAAAACGTTAGTGCAAAAACATATTTAGAAAAAAAAGTCCATGATAGTGCAAGAGGTGGACAAGAGTATTCCATTATTAAGGTATGGTTCAGATTGTGCAAGTTGCTTCAAGAACCTGATAGTTATTGGAAAGTAGCTGTTCTTGAACCTATTCTGTGGGACTTCAGGCTTCTATACCCCCTGCCCGACAATAGCAGTGAGAAGGTAGCAAGGCCCGCATGGTGAGCATCCTTGATGATAGACACTGCCTTCTTGAGGCAGTGCATCATACAGATGCTTTCAGTGGAGGGGGAAGTTGTGCCATGATGGGCCAGGCTGAGTCCATCACTCTCTGTGGCCTTTTGTGTTCCTGTCCTTTCAAATCGCCATACCAGGTCATGATGCAACCAGTCAGAGTACGTTCTACAGTGCCTCTGTAGATGTTTGCTTGAGTAATCAGAGATAATATTCTTACCTGGACAGAAAACATGTATGTGGTTTTTAATCTTCCACAGGTTTTATTATATCTATCAAGATTGCTCAAAATTGCTAACAAACAATAAAGACCCTGAAGAGGTGCTTACTGCCACAGACCATGCACCATCACAGGGTTAATGCGCAGGTTGCAATACACACAATTTGGAGGCAGTGTAAAAGTGAATGGGCCTTCACTGGGTGACATGCACATTGCAAGTTAGCAAGAAGCTATGATGGTTTTCAGGAATCTGTATAAGGTGTGCATCAAAGAAAGTACTCCTCTCAGCTCCTTGTGCTGCAGGATATTAATGAAGAGAATAATTCTTGAGCAGAAGCAAAGAATGTGCAATGTATTTCTTAATGTTCATAACGTGGATATTGGAGATGCCCATTGGTGCTTGAATGGTACAATAGTCGAGGCATTGTGAGATGATTATTTCCTTGGCCACAAGGGTCAGCTGCCTGGGAGATTAACTATGCAATTGTATGCAATCTCTGATCAATGGCTTGCATTTTCTGAATCCCACGGATGAAATGTTTGGCTTGACATTTCATCTCCTATTAATGTGTTTTAAGGTGTTCAGTGGAACATTGTTGGAGGAAGCATACCAAGTATTACATGGACTTTGGGATTTGACACAAAGTGTTTCTATCTTCATATTCACATTCCCGGCCGTCTTTCTTCTCAATTTCAGTGCCGGAGACCCTTGAACTAGGCTATCGTCTGTGTGGAGTTTGCAAATTTTCCCTGTGACTTTGTGGGTTTGCTCTAGGTACTCCGATTTCCTGACACATTCCACAGACATGTGGGTTTGTACATTAATTGGTCTCTGTAAAATTGTCCTGAATGTGTAGGGAGTGGATGGGAAAGTGGGATGACGTGGAACAAGTGTAAACAGGTGATTATTGGTCGGCATGGACTCGGTGAGCCAAAGGGCCTGTTTCCATGCTGTGCTTGAAACTAAGCTAAACCTGCCATGCCACATACAGTATACTCAATGGGTGAGTTTGCCCTTGCATAGGTGCAGTTGAAGCAGTCTTTGGTTGGGCTGCATAGGCTCCAAAGCCCACAAGACAAGTCAAGAAGATGTCAATAATCAGAATGGGGATCTGTGAAGGTTGCCTGTACTTTTGATAAAAAAAACATGGGCATTGATAATACAGAAATACTACAAAAAAGAAAGAGAAGTGAAGTTGGCCAAAGATATACACACAGCTGTGCTGGATATTGTTAAATGAAGGAATGAAGGAATGAAGGATCTGGGAGAGATAAAAGCATCCTGACAGTCATCTGTAGATGCCAGAAGATTAAAGCAAATATTATTTATTCATTAACTTTATACATATTTTCAATTCAATTCTGATTCAATTTCAGATTATGTGGAATGCCTGGCATGTTATCTTATTCAACATATCCACCATTCCATCGGTATGATGCAACCATTACCCAACATTCCTTCAGACTCTCCTCTATTTGAGATAAATACTTGTTTATTTTGGTAACTACAGAAAATGTAATTTTTATATCTCTTTCAGTTTCTTTGGCGACGTTTTGTTGTTCTTTGTATTTTTCATATTCAACAGGATCAGAATTAACGATTGTATTTTTGTGTGGTTTCCCTTTTGTTTTATGTAGTCATCCATTTGGCTTGTTTTGACAGGTGGAGATCTCATCCCTGAGGAGCATGTATCATATTTAATTATTTTATAAACACTTTCCATTGATCTCCTGTCATTTAACCCATCGACAGATTTACCAAGTTCACCTTGGACTGTTGCTCCCCCAGGCTTGTCCAAACTTTAAATTGTTGTGGATGCTGTGGGTCTCTCCTTTCAAACAGAACATTGGGCTTTGAACAGCTTTAATTAATGTTAGGTCATCATTTACCTACTAAATAATTCTTATTCATTACCAAACTAAGTGTGACCTGAGGTGCGATATTTTGTTGCAGAAAATCATCCTGAACATGACACAGTAAGCTCATTCCGTCTTTATAATATTAGTCCCATTATCCCAATCAATATGAAAATAGAAGTCCGCTATTAAAATAGTCTTTTCTATTATGCCTGATTAATTTTTGTGGTTTAGCATGTTGTCAGGTCACAGCTATTGCCAGGAAATCAATTTCGTAAAACTATACCCTATCATCACTGAATTGATTCTTATGTGCTAAAACTGTTCATTCCCACGAAAATTTTCTGAATCTTTTTTGTAGACTTCAATTCACTCGCCTGCAGTTTTGCAGTCATGTCTCAGAAATAGCCTCCTTTATGGGGCATCTTAGTCACATGGACAAGTTGGGTGGATGGGCCTGTTTCCCTGCTGTATGACCTTGTCATGCATTCCAAGTTAAATTTGTGCCTGCAATATATTCAATTTGCACTGTGTACCATTTCTATTACCTTTTTCTTTGAACTCTCCTTAATTATTTTCCACTTTAAAGTTCATGTTCACTCTTTTTATCCATTACACTCGCAACCAAGTTTTAGCACGGTACTGTGGTTCTCATTCTAACAAGAGTGTTATTTTATGCCAGTACCACTGCCCAAAACTTATGAAATGTAAATCTGATACACCCATAAGGTCATCTTTTAATTTAACTCCCAGCTTCTGGTACTTTTCCATCCTCTACCCTAACCTGCATTGTGTTTTCTTTGCCTGAACATCAATTATAATGACCAGATGGATAAAATGTGACCAAAATTTGGGCCAACTCTTCCGCTTCTCTTATATGTCATGGTGTATCTCATTTTCATTCAGCTGTAATCTTTGCTGCAGTGATATCTTTAGTTTAGTTTAGTTTAGTTTAGAGATATAGTGTGGAAACAGGCCCTTCGACCCACCGAGTCTGCACAGACCAGCGATCCCCACACATTAACACTATCCTACACACATCAGGGACAAGTTTACACTTATACCAAGCCAATTAATCTACAAACCTGTACGTCTTTGGAATGTGGGAGGAAACAGAAGATCTTGGATAAAACCCATGCAGCCACAAGGAGAATGTACAAACACTGTACAGACAGGATCAAACCCGGGTCTCCTGGCACTGTAAGGCAGCAACTCTACTGCTGCGCCACCGTGCCTTCTTTCATAATCCACTATCTTATCTAAAGGTGTTGTACAGTACGGGAGAGGAGCTTCCAGAAATTAATGGCTAAGAAATCTCATTAGCGGTTGCTCACATGCTTGGGATTATTTTCTGGCATTTTCATCCATATTTCAAAAGGGAAAGTGGTTGGGAGCTGACCGTACTCTGCCACTCGGGATAAATGACTAAATAATATTCTTCAATCAACAGTGAAACAAGGAAACTATTTTTTTCTAAGTTAAAAATAAAGACGTAGTTGACCTAGTTGACATCTGAACAACAGCTCAGGAAATTGGTATCGTGTAATCTAGTAATCTAGTAGAGTATAATAGTATTGTTATAGTACTAATCCACATAAATGGGCCCACCTGATAGTAATTCTCTCGTCGGTGCTCTCCGTATCTCCGCATTAGTTCACGTCTGCGGGGATGTATGGAATGCACTAAAAATCTAGAGGTGGCACATGTGACTTCCCACTCCACCTCTGGACTCAGCTCTGAGTCACAAGTGTTATCCGGTTGTACTGAAGGGATGGGCTGAAACACATCACACTTCACATCTCTCAGTGTTATGCTGCTCATGGCTGGTGTACCCAGTACTGCCCCATTCATTTATGCACTCAATAAACTTAGAGTCATTGAGTCATACAGCATGGAAACAGGCCATTTGGCCAATCTTGTCCATGCTGACCAAGATCTCCCTTCTTAGCTAGTCTCATTTCCTTGTTTCACTGCTTGTTAAAGAATATATTTAGTCATTTATCCCGAGTGGCAGAGTGAGGTATGCTCCTAACCACTTTCCCTTTTGAAATATGGAAGAAAATATTCGGCCCTTATCCCTCTAAACCTCTCCTATCCATGCATCTGTCCAAATGTTTTTTATATGTTGTTATAGTACCTGCCTCAACTACCTCCTCTGGCAGCTCATTCCATGTGCCCACCACAGACTGAGTGGTAATAGGTGCCCCTCAGGTTCCTGTAAAAAAAAAATCCTCCCACTTTAAACCTTTGTCCCCTGGCTCTTGATTGCCCTACCCTGTGTAAAACACTGTGCATTCATTGTAAAGGAAGTGATGCTGCGTGATTTGCTTTATGGTATCCTGGTTAATTTGTATTAATGTGTTAGATTAATTAACACAACGGAACTGCATTTTTACATAAATGTAGATATTTTGCATTTAATTTCTTATAATGAAAGCTGTGAAAAGAAGGCAGTTCGAGCGAGAACACAGAAAGTTTTCACTCTTTAATTTTCCTAATTTCATGAAGACACTATTCGTTCTTTCCATTGCTCCTATTTACCCATCGTGCCAAATGACTATGATATTATTTGGAGTTCATCCACTCGGCAATCCTGTCCCCACCATGTCAAATATATTCCCTTTGTGCTATCCATCTGTCCCCCACTTTACCAATGGCTTGATCCTAACGTATTCTTTCCTTCCAGCTCTGATTTAAAACATTAATTCTGTTTTTGTTTCCACAGATGCTGGCTGACCAGCTGAGTGTTTCTTTATTCTTTATGTTTTGACCAAATGAACATTTCTGGTCGGGTGTGTGATGGAGGATACACAAACAACTCCACAGGTCTGCTTCGATTGCAGCGATGGGATCTTTTACACTTATCTGAAGGTGAGATGAGCCATTGGTTTAACGTCTCCCCAGAATGTTAACCCCTATTGACAGTGCAGAACCATGTCACAACCATGCAGAAGCCAGAGCCTGCAGTTTACACTTGCGCTTCACTTTTGCTTGAACCCATGACCTCTGATGTAATGGACCAATGTTACAGCTGACCCAGACTGACAGGTTATCTGCTTTAGAACGTAAAACAGTACAGCGCAGGAAAAGACCCTTCAGCCAGCATCGCCTGTGCCGAACATAACTTAAGGATAGTGGAGTCAGGGGGTATGGGGAGAAGGCAGGAACGGGGTACTGATTGAGAATGATCAGTCATGATCACATTGAATGGCGGTGCTGGCTCGAAGGGCCGAATGGCCTCCTCCTGCACCTATTGTCTATTGTCTCTTGCCAATTTGAACTAATCCCATCTGCCTGCACATGACCCATTTCCTTTCAAACCCTGAATGTTTATGTGCCTGTCCAAATGCCTCTTAAATGTCATTTATGTATCTGCTTCTGCTTCCACCACCTCCCCAGTGGTTTCTGGACACCTACATTCTCGGTATACCTTGATACCAGATAATTACTCAACTCTTTTTAAAAGCATTGTCGACAGCCCCAACTGCTTTTTTTGCTGAGATTCTATCAACATCTCTCTCCACTTGACAGAAAATTTCATGAGTTATTTATGTCTCCCAGTATTTAAAAATTTGAATTATATTGTCATTCCAATGAAAGCAAGTTAAATGATGAGTCCCTCTTCATATCTCAGAGCAGTAAATCCTAGAATTATTCTGAACCTCTCCAAAACATCACAAAAGCAAATTTATAAAATGAATCAACAACTGTTGATCTAGACAGAGTGTGATTAATTGGTTGCTGAAGGGCCGGTTAATGCCAAGGTATTACATTCATTTCAAAGCTGACAGATATTGTGATGGGAGGTTAGCATTAAAAGTTATGTGGAGAAATAGGATTAAATGAATTCAAAGGCTTTTGAATTCATATCTGTTTGATTGTCTACTTATCCAGGGCAGGCAAGGCCTGAAGGTGTTCCTGTAGCTATTCTCTGCACCTACCTGCATGAAGAGTAAATAACAGTTTACATATTACTGGGCCGACAAACCCACCAACAAACACCAGACCTTTATCATCAGCACCATCACGGACCTCACCATTTCCGGCGATCTATCCTCCAATGCCTCCAAACGTATAGTTCCCCAGCCCCGCACGGCCCGATTTTACCTCCTACCTAAAATACATAAACAGAACTGTCCCGGCAGACCCATTGTCTCTGCCTGCTCATGTCCCACCAAACTTATTTCCACCTTGCTCGACTCCATCCTATCCCTCCTGGTCAAATCCCTCCCCACCTATGTCTAAGACACCTCACACGCTCTCCATCTCCTCAATAACTTCCGGTTTCCAGGCCCCCACTCCCATTGATGTCCAGTCACTCTACACTTCCATACCCCACAAGGATGGTCGCGAAGCCCTCCGTTTCTTCCTCGACCGTAGAACCAGCCAATCCCCATCTACCAACACTCTCCTCCGCCTAGCAGAGCTGGTTCTTATCCTCAACAACTTCTCCTTTGACTCCTCCCACTTCCTCCAAACCAGAGGCGTAGCTATGGGCACTTGCATGGGCCTGCCTCTTTGTCGGGTACGTCAAACAATCCCTGTTCCGGGCGTACACTGGTCCCATCACCGAACTCTACCTCCGCTACATCGACGACTGCACCGGTGCTACCTCTTGTACCCAAGCAGAACTCACTGACTTCATACACTTCACTTCCAATTTCCATCCTGCCCTTAAATATACCTGGACTATCTCTGACATCTCCCTCCCGTTTCTGGACCTCACCATCTCCATCACAGGAGACAGACTAGTGACTGACATCTACTATAAACCCACTGACTCGCACAGCTATCTGGACTACACTTCTTCCCACCCTGTCTCCTGCAAAAGGTCTATCCCCTACTCCCAATTCCTCCGTCTACGCCGCATCTGCGCCCGGGATGAGGTGTTTCACACTAGGGCATCAGAGATGTCCTCATTCTTCAGGAAACAGGGCTTGCCCTCTTCCATTATAGATGAGGCTCTCACTAGGGTCTCTTCTACATCCCGCAGCTCCGCTCTTGCTCCCCCTCCCCCCATTCGTAACAAGGAGAGAATCCCCCTCGTTCTCAACTTCCACCCCACCAGCCAGTGTATCCAACAAATCATCCACCAACATTTCCATCACCTACAACAGGACCCCACCACTGGCCACATCTTCCCATCCCCTCCCCTTTCTGCGTTTCGCAGAGAACGTTCTCTCCGTAACTCCCTGGTCCACTCGTCCCTTCCTACCCAAACCACCCCATCCCCGGGCACTTTCCCCTGCAACCGCAGGAGATGCAACACCTGTCCCTTTACCTCCCCCCTCAACTCCATCCAAGGACCCAAACAGTCTTTCCAGGTGAGACAGAGGTTCACCTGCACCTCCTCCAACCTCATCTGTTGCATCCGCTGCTCTAGATGTCAACTTCTTTACATCGGCGAAGCCAAATGCAGGCTCAGCGATCGCTTCGCTCAACACCTTCGCTCAGTCCGCCTTAACCAACCTGATCTCCCGGTGGCTGAGCACTTCAACTCCCCCTCCTACTCCCAGTCTGACCTTTCTGTCATGGGCCTCCTCCAATGCCATAGTGAAGCCCACCAGAAATTGAAGGAACAGCACCTCATATTTTGCCTGGGAAGCTTGCAGCCCAGCGGTATGAACATTGACTTCTCCAACTTTAAATAGTTCCTCTGTCCCTCTCTTCCCCTCCCCCTTCCCAGGGGGAGGGGGAGGGGGAGGGGGAAAGAGCGCACACTTTGGACTGTCAACAGAGTGCACAATGTGGCTATAATTCGCCATCAATGGCAAAAACAATTGAGTCACAACTGTGAGTTAAAATCCTCACAAAGAACATGCCAATTAATTATGCAGACAAAATTGGCTTATTGAAGCGCTGAGCATGAATATAAAGTGGGTGTTGGGGAAATAGTGCTGCTACACTTTGAATATACTTTATTATGAATGTGTAATTCTATTGAATTTGAATTCAAGTGAAAACAGGTTAAATCAATGTAACTACTGGAAGTTTTGTTTGACCACCTGGAATGGAATTCAGAAATTCTCTCATTACTGAATAAAGGAGGGAAAAGAGCTAAAACCTATTTCTTGAAGCAGGGCGGAAAAGGAGACGGCAAAACGTAGTCTTAGGACAAAAGGAAAACTGCAATGTCAATTGTTTAATGCAGTGGGCTTTTATTTTAAAGGAATACATCTGAGCTATGTAAGTTTTGGAGTCTGGGAAGGGTCCCTGATAGCAATTAGTAGATATTACAAGTGAATCACTGAAACAAGAGCTGCAGTCAGTGAGGTGTGGCCTGGTTAGCCACCAACAGCTGTACCTTAGTGAATGATGAGTGGATCGACCTCCAGGGGCC
Source organism: Rhinoraja longicauda (assembly GCF_053455715.1). Lineage (NCBI taxonomy): Eukaryota > Metazoa > Chordata > Chondrichthyes > Rajiformes > Arhynchobatidae > Rhinoraja > Rhinoraja longicauda. The sequence goes on from NC_135954.1 coordinate 49,804,702, forward strand.
TCTATCACCGTACACAGGATTCAAAGCTAAATACAGAGGGATAGAGAGAAAGGCACAAAATACTGGAGTAACTCAGCAGGACAAGGAGAGAAGGAATGGGTGACGTTTCGGGTCGAGACCCTTCTTCAGACTGATGTCAGCAGAGAGGGAGATACATAGATAAAGAAATGTAAGGTGTGAAAACAGGACAAAGGGAATGCAGATCAAGGAAAATGTAGAATAGAACATTGTGAGCTGGGAGAAGGTAACAACAAAGCAAACAGATAAAATGTAGTCAGAGACAGTGAGACTGGTTGGAGAACTGGGAAGGGGAGGGGATGGAGAGAGAGGGAAAGCAAGGGTTACTTAAAATTAGATAAGTCATAGAAACATAGAAACATAGAAAGTAGGTGCAGGAGTAGGCCATTTGGCCCTTCGAGCCAGCACCGCCATTCAATATGATCATGGCTGATCATCCAGAATCAGTATCCAGTTCCTGCTTTTTCCCAATATCCCTTCAATGTTCAATGTCCATGTTCATACTGCTGGGGTGTAATCTGCCCAAGCAAAATATGAGGTTGCTGTTCCTCCAATTTGTGTTGGGCCTCACTCTGACAGGGAGAAAGAAAAAGGGAAAGGTATCTTCAATCCTGCTGTTACATTAAAGGTTATTGTAATCTCTCAATGCAAGTAAAGGCATTTTACAGTGAAATTAAGAGATCTGGCCTTTTCTTCACTTACTAAAATCTCTAGTCAGGGCTTCTCCACAGGTAATAATGACTTAATTACCAGTGAATTGGAGTCATCCCTGCAACCCATTCTGACATCAGATCTCCAACCCTGTTCTGATCTTCCTTTCAGGCCTGATGACAATAATTATGACCTGGATTTGTGACTAAATCTCGCCAATTTTCCAAAGTTAGACACTTAAAAACCTAAGGCATCAACTGTTCTTTTACTCAATGACCCGGCCCACAAAATAGCCATTGCTCTTAATTGTAGCCCTCAACAAATGCTTGCATGTCATATTGATAAAGTCGGGCCATAGGAAATAGTGAAGGTTCCTGGAGAGAGCAATAAAGAACAACTTGTTAGCACATTTCAATGACGGCTTTAAAGGAAGACTCACAAGCAATGATTGTCACTGGAAAGAAGTACCAACTAATGAGTCTATGCTTAAAAGTCAAAAGAAATTATAACCTCTCCTTTTGAAACTAAGCATTAGCACAGTGTGTGGTGGAACATTTCTAAAGGGCACTTACTGGCCTAAGATTGGTTTGGCCTTCATCGGAGTAAGCTATTCAATGACTGTCAAGCCTCCACAGACAGTTTGCCCATCTTAAACCACTAATTGAATGGGAGTTAGTGGAGAAGAGACATATGGTGTTGATCAGAAGTATTGTGAAATTTAAGCAACACTCATGATGAACCTTCCTCTCTTCGCTGATCTCATTGCCTTCAATGAACATCAGGCTTGGGCTTTTGGCTGTGCAGAAGCAATACTACTACTAACCATGTTCCATATTCAAATATTGTGCTAATCAAATATCAGCAAGTAGGGGCAAACTGCACCACTGACATATGTTGACACTCAGGGAAAGTAATGGCATCCAGTGGATATGAAAGAGGTTTATCCCAACCATTTCTTCACTATCATGTGGATTGGCGATACATACACCACTACACACATATACGTACACGTATACTAGACTTTACGTTAGACTCTAGACTTTAGAGATACAGCACAGAAACCTCCGGCTCACCAAGTCCGCGCCGACCAGCGGTCACCCCGTACACTAGCCCGATCCTGCACACGAGGGACAATTTACAATTTTACCAAAGCCAACAAAACTGAATATAGACACAAAATGCTGGAGTAACTCAGCGGAACAGGCAGCATCTCTGGAGAGAAGGAATCAGTGATGTTTTGGGTGGAGACCCCCTACACAACCTACAAACCTGTACATCATTGGAGTGTGGGAGGAAACCGGGCACCCAGAGAAAATCCACATGATCAGAGAGAGAACATACAAACTCAGTACGGGCAGCACAAACAATCAGGATTGAAGTCGGATATCGGGCACTGTAAGGCAGCAGCTCTACCGCAGTGCCACTGTGCCAGTTTTTCTGTGCTGTGTTATTTTTTCAAGCTCACCATGCAAACAGCAGCTGCGGCCATGGAAAGAATGTTCAGGTCGACCTACGAGCCTCGCTCCACAAATTCCATCAGCATGTGCAGTGCCCTACCAGGGGCTCAAACACACTGGATAAGGTGTACACCAATGTAAAGGACGCCTACAGAGCTCTCCTCTGCCCACCCCTGGGACAATCCGATCACCTCTCACTGTTTCTACTGCCCGCATACAAACCCCTCATCCGCAAGACCAAACCCACAATAAAGACGGCCAAAATATGGCCCGAGGATGCCACCCTACAACTCCAGGACTGCTTTGATCGCACCGACTGGGACCTGTTTGCACAACAGGCCACCTACGGTTCAGAGGTAGACTTGGAGGAATACGCATCCACTGTGCTCTCCTACATCAACTGCTGTGTGGAGAATGTCACGGAGGACAAGGAGATAAAGATGTTCCCAAACCGGAAACCCTGGATGAACAAGGAGGTACAGAACCTGCTGAGGGCACGCAACAATGCCTTTAAATCTGGTGACACTTCAGCATACAGTGTTGCCAGGTTAAACCTGAACAAAGGTATTAAAAGGGCCAAAGACACCCACAGGCAACGGGTGGAAGACCACTTCAACACCACGGACACCAGAAGCATGTGGCAGGGTGTCAGGGACATCACTGGCTACAAGAGCAGCCCTGCCTGCCCCCACAGCGATATGGTACTGACCAACGAGCTTAACACTTTCTTTGCCCGCTTTGAAACTGGCAAAACCACCTTGAGTGAAAGAACCCCAGCCGAGGCGGTGGGACAGGTCTTGCAACTGAGCACACAGGAGGTACAACGCGCTCTGCAAAGGGTCAACCCACGCAAGGCTGCAGGACCGGATGGAGTTCAAGGAAGGGTACTGAAGGACTGTGCTGAACAGCTGACTGAGGTATTCACCAGGATCTTTAACCTGTCATTATCTCTAGCTACGGTCCCCAAGTGCCTGAAGTCGGCTATCATAGTTCCGGTGCCGAAAAAAGCAAAGATCTCCAACCTGAACGACTACCGCCCGGTTGCCCTAACGCCGATAGTCATGAAGTGCTTTGAGAGGCTGGTCCTCCAGCATCCCTGACTCACTGGACCCACATCAATTTGCATACAGGGCAAATAGATCCACAGAGGTCGCCATCTCTCTGGCTCTTCACACTGTCCTGACTCACCTAGAGAGACAGGGCACGTACGTGAGGATGCTATTCATAGACTATAGCTCCACCTTCAACACGGTCATCCCCACCAAGCTCATCACCAAACTCCACCAGCTAGGCCTCAGCTCGTCATTATGTGACTGGATCCTGGACTTCCTGCTGGAACGACCGCAGGCAGTGAGAATGGGCCCGCACCTGTCCTCCACTATCACCCTGAGTACCGGCACACCACAGGGCTGTGTTCTGAGCCCCATGCTCTACTCCCTCTTCACACACGACTGCGTTCCTGCATTCGACACCAACACCATTGTCAAGTTTGCAGACGACACAACGGTGATCGGGCTTATCACCAACGGGGATGAAACAAACTATAGAGCGGAGGTGCAGAACCTGGCGGACTGGTGCTCGGATAACAACCTGTCCCTAAATACCACCAAGACCAAGGAGCTGATCATCAACTTCCGTAGATCACATAATGGGGAATATGCCCCAATCTCTATCAACGGGGACAGTGTGGAGAGAGTGTCCAGCTTCAAGTTTCTGGGCACTCACATTTCGGAGGACCTAACATGGTCCAATAACACTGCTGCGCTGGTCAAGAAGGCACAACAAAGACTGTTCTACTTAAGAACACTGAAAAAGTCTGGTCTACCCCAACAGCTGCTGACGACCTTCTACCGCTGCACCATAGAGAGCATCCTAACGCATGGCATCCCTGTGTGGTACCTCAGCTGCACGGAGGCAGAAAGGAAAGCTCTACAGCGGGTAGTCCATAGAGCTCAGAGGGCCATCGGAACACAGCTACCAGACTTGGAGGGCATCTACAACACACGATGCCTCAGAAAAGCCACCAGCATCCACAAAGACTCTTCACACCCCTGCAACAGTCTGTTCGAACTCCTTCCATTGGGCAGACGATACAAGGCCTTCTACGCCCGCACCTCCAGACTCAGGAACAGCTTCATCCCCAGGGCCATAGCTGCTATGAACCGGTCCTGCTGAGCCGGATGGCCACAACTTGCACTTTACCCTGTCTAAAAACTTACAATTGTTTCGTTTCGTTGGGTTGCTGTTAATTACTTAAATTATTGCATCGTATGGGAGGCGCATTCCCAATCTCGTTGTACCCCTGGGTACAATGACAATAAAGATATATTGTATTGTATTGTATTGTATTGTTAAATCCAGTCAGACTGTTAATCAGTCTGTGAATCTTTTCATTGCTGTGAAGAACAGCAGCAGATATCAATCGTTATGTCTCTGTTAAATAGTTTTAGACTCAGGGATTGAACATTGCTTAGTTCACACAATGTTTCCAGTTGAGAAACAAATTGTTTACATTTTTAACAAATATGAATATGATTCATTCCATAAGAATAATAATAATATATAATAATATAATAATAATATATTCCTTTATTCGTCCCACACCGGGGATATTTACAGTGTTACAGCAGCAAAGTGGATAGCAAGAGATCATTCATTATAAAATAAAAGTAAAGACAAGGATAAATTGTATTCCTTAGCTGTTCCTGTTGACTCGTCTGCTGGGAGCAGTGCTGGTTGTGCAGTCTCACAGCAGCGGGAAGGAAGGACCTCCTATATCTCTCCTTCATGCACTAGGGGTGAAGGAGTCTGACACTGAAGGAGCTACTCAGTGCAGTGACAGTGTCCTGCGTGGGGTGGGAGTCGTTGTCCAGCAGCGATGTTAACTTTGCCAACATCCTCCTCTCTCCCACCGCCTGCACTGAGCCGAGGGGGCAACCCAGGACAGAGCTGGCCTTTCTGACCAGCTTGTCAAGTCTCTTCCCTTCCGCCGCTGAGTTGCTGCTGCTCCAGCAGACCACTCCATAGAAAATGGCTGATGCAACCACCGTGTTGTAGAAGGTCCTTAGGAGTGCCCCCTGCACTCCAAAGGACCTGATTCTCCTTAGCAGATAAAGTCTGCTCTGGCCCTTTTTGTATAGCGCATCGGTGTTTTCGGTCCAGTCCAGTTTATTATTGAGGTAAACACCCAGGTACTTATAAGAGTCCAGGAGTCCAAGAGTTATGGGAGGGTTTATTAGTTGCTAGTCACATAAAGCATCCACCTGATGAATAAAAAACTGCTGGAGGAACTCAGTGGATCAGGCAACATCTGTGGGGCAAAATGGACTGACACCATTTTGGGTTGGGACCCTTCTTCCGACTGATGTGGTTTCCAGAACACCATCATGAAAGATAAGAGGCAATACATCATCAGAACTGTTTATACAGATCGAAACAATCAGATCAAATTTTATTGGTGAAATAGTACATAGGCTAAAAATGTACCATCATCTGAAGAAATAATATTGGCATCAGTTAATCAAGACATTTTTCTTCAGTAGCCATCTCACTTAGTCTGAAGAAGGGTTCCTAAGTGTTGCCTATTCATTCCCTCCACAGATACTGCCTGACCCATTGAGTTCTTCCAGCACTTTTGGTTTTGCTCAAAATTCCAGTATCTTCAGTTTCTTGTATCTCTTTCTTACTAAGTATATAAAGATTTTTTTAGAGGGAAATCTGTCTCATATTTGGTTTTTCAAGATTTGTCATCAAGTTCTTTATTCTCCTACCACAAGGAAAAACTCCAGAAAATCCCCAACCTCTCAGAAAGTAGTCAGTTACTCGCAATCAAAAGGATTTCACATATGGACAGTAATGCAATACATTGAGTAATGAATGTAATTAAGAGCAATTTGTTTCCATTTTACTGTTAGCTCAAGGCGGTGAGTTTCTATGGGAGATTGTTTCCCCTTTTCCATGGTAAAGTCTGGGAGAGTTTCATGGATACTCCCATGTAATTATATTCTTCAGGATATTTCCTGGTGCTTCTGCTAAAGTTATGGAGAGAGAACAGGAGAGTCCTGAACTAAGTCACATCATATATAGAAAATAAATATAAGAATCTGCTTTTATATCACAGAAAACATCCCCATTTTAATCGCATTACCACAGAGATAATGTTATTAAACGCTAGTTATTCCCAAATCCTTCACTGGTGATTTCATGGTATAAACTGGAAAACATGAGTAAGCTGACAGTTAATCAGAGTTGGTGGAGTTAATAGTTAATTTATAATGTTAATATTTATGATTTCTGTCAAGAATCTCTTTATGATAATCTTTACAGCATCTGCAGTTCCCTCCTACACAAGAATCTCTTTACAATAGTTTATGAACTTTTTATTCATAATAGTTGCAGAATGTAATATTTGATCTAATCAAGTCAAAATCACAATGAATTTTGATCCCCAAGATGCTGGAAGGTGTCATCAGTCCACTCCTTCCACAGTTCTGATCTGTTGAGATCCTCCAGTACTTTGCGTCTTTTAAAACCTGTTATTGTATGCCCCACAATATCTAGCAATGGGTTCCATATACTCACCACCCTCTGTGTGAAAACATTAATTCATTCATTCATTCATTTTATTTTATTTCGAACATGTTAAAAGACATCAATTAAAAAATTGCCCCCCAGGTTCCTATTAAATCTTTAAATCTTCCCCTTTCACTAAATCCATGCCCTTTTTTTTCTACCGTGAGAAAAAGACTCCATGCATTCATCCTCTCTATTCCCCTCACAATTTTATGCACTTCTAGAATATCACCACTCATTCTCCTACACTCCAATGAATAAAGTTGAGTGCCCAACCACTCTCTATAGCTCAGGCCCTCAAGTCTTAGCACCAATCTTCTCTGCACTTTTTACTTAGCATAAGCGTGTTTTTCCTATAACAGAGTGATAAAAATTGAATACAATTAGGAAATATATCACTAAGCTATGGCTTATTAAAATAGGACTGATTAAATGCGATGTGATATATTTCAATTAAAATGCTTTGGTTGATGACTTATCGGCTGTTCAGCTCAACGTCATGTAACAGCAGATAGAAGTGGTAACTGTGACCATTTTTATGATAATGATTCTTAAGATTCTGCTCAGATCGATTTTGTGTGCACTGTGTGGATAATCAGGTATCAGCAGCAACCGTCTTTAATAAAGACATAAATCAGTCTGCTGCCAGGACTCCAGGATCATTATATTTATGATTACGTGGCAGTGACATGAATAATTGCTTCAATGTAGTCAGTTCATGGTCACCTTTTAATTTAACGAGGGCTGAGTTTTACAAATATCTTATAGCAAGAGACAGTTTCAGAAAATGATGGAGTGGCAGAAGTAATTATTTAAGTCACTCATAGAAGAAACATAGCCCTATGGATAACATGAAGAGAAGATGGTAGGAAACTTAGGAGAGGAAGATTGGTCAGGAGGATTTGGGAATCTACAACTGCAAGTCAAGAAAAGGCCCAGAGCCCATGCAGGCATGGACGGCACAAATTCACCAGTCGCACACAAAGAGGAGCAATCACAGAAATCTTTTCTCACAGATTTCTCACAGACCCTTTTTCAATCAGTCCTGATCCAAAGTTTGAAGAAGGGTCTCAACCAAAAACTTCACCTATCCCTTCCCTCCAGAGATGCTACCTGACCTGATGAGCTACTCTAGCACTTCATGTTTTGCTCAAGTTTCCAGTGTTTGCAGTTCCTTGTCTCCTTGTCCTTGAATATCAGCCTCTCCTCTGCAGTTGCATGCAAAGTGTATTTCTATGTTTATCCTTTTGCAAATGACAGATTAAGTGATCGGTTTTGTTCATGGTGTAGAGACATATCCTAGAATTACATACAGTCAGCTTGTGATCTCACATCCATCACTTTTATTAGCCAACATTACATAAGCTCGGATCTGAAATTTCCTAATGCATGCACCTGAATGTAAAAAATGAAAAGAAACAACCTAGTTATACTTTTATATCTTTATCATCTGGTCATAGGATGTTACATTGCAAAACACTTCTTGTTATTTTTATTTGCTGGCTTGACTCCATTAACTTAGTTGGTAAGATTGGAATGGGGATCAAATTAATTAAAATGCATAAATTTTATAGATCAATTGACAAAAATCATGAGGAAATTTTATATTGCTTACAGCCTCTTCTTAAATATTTGTTAACACTGTGGGCTAAATAATAAAAAGGTTTTTCATAATACTCTGAATAAAATGCTTTAAATATTAAAGGAACATTGATGAAATATGAGTTTAGGCAGTTTGCCACAGCTGATGAAACACCACAATCCTTGGGATATTATTCGTTACAGCAGTAGCATAGAAGGCTTAATGAAATGTGCTGCTAAATTACAATCTTCCAAGACTAAATATTTATTCTCATTCATCAGATGTAGAGAACATTTCCCACTGAAGTTTATTACATGTCTGGAGGCTAGAAATTCACTTATGTAGCGCATGATCTTTAAGTGCCACAGAACCAAGTAGTATCATAGAGTATCACGAAAGGAAGAAGGGTCTCGACCCGAAACGTCACCCATTCCTTCGCTCCTGAGATGCTGCCTGACCTGCTGAGTTACTCCAGCATTTTGTGAAATAAATACCTTTGATTTGTACCAGCATCTGCAGCTATTTTCTTATAGTATCATAAAGCTGATCATGAATTGCAAATGCCAGCTTACAGCTCACATTGTGCACAATGAAGCATTTGATTCCACATTTACATGTTACATGTTCCCACACCCGAAGAGCAACAGACCTGCAATTGTCCAGCAGCCTGTGTTGAATGTTTCTCTTGTTAATTGCTTCATATATGTGCAATCGACATTTAATATCAGCGACTCACATGAAATCAGATTTGACCATCTGAATGCTAAACTTCTAAGCATCTATCATTCTCTGATGCAGAGAACTGCACAGATTTACAAACTTTTGCATGAAGATGTTTCTTCTCATCTCATCACGACATGCCAAATGCTTATCGTGAGACATTGCCCTCTGGTTCACTACTCTGCAGCGAGAGAAAACAGCCTCTCAGCCTTCCAGCAAAATCGTGTAATCTCACATTGCATCTTCCTAATTCCCATGAGCATAAATCAATCATTTTCAGGTTATCTTCACAGAACAAGCTATTATCCCAGAAATCAATCCTGTGAATCTAGGCCGCACAGACTCAAAGCCTAGCATATCTTTCTTCAGGTAACATAGTGCTTCATTTTCTTGGCTAAGGTCCAGTAACCTGATTGTATTGGCCTGGAAATGTGAACTTGAAACTCACTGCAGCAATTATGGAATTTAAATGCAAATATATATATAAACTTGGAAAATAATCTAGTATCAGTAACAGTGATTAGGTGGCTACTGGATTGTTGTAAAAAACACCCATCTGACTCACTAATTTAGAGCATAGAATATAGAACAGTACAGCACAAGAATAGGCCCTTCGGTCCACAATGTTGGCGCCGAACATAATGCCAAGACCAACTCTTATCTACTTGCACATTATCCATATCCCTCCATTCCCTGCATTTCCATATGCATATCCAAAAGGTGCTTAAATGCCACTATTGTATCTTCATCAACCACCAGGCATTCATCACTGTCTGTTAACATGTTTTCCTGCACATATCCTTTAAATTTTGCCCTCTCATCTTGAACCTGTGCCCTCTGGTAGTTGATTTTTTCAACCTGGGAAAAGGTTCTGACTGTCTACCATATCTATGTCTCTCATAATGTTATATACCTCTATCAAATTTCCCTGCAACCTCCAGTGTTCCAGGGAAAACAATCCACGTCTGTCCAACCTCTCCCTTTAGCCAGTACCCACTAGTCCAGGCAACATTCTAGCAATCCTCCTCTGCACTCTACCCAGAGCCTCCACATCTATCCTGTAATGGGGTGACAAGAACTGCATGGGGTATTCAAAATGTGGCCCAACCAATGTCCTATAAACCCAACCCATGCTCAGATGCATCCCAGTAGAATTATTTTAATGATGTAAATGTAAAAATTGGGAAAAGTCATTGGAGACACATCAAATTCCCTTAATCCTCTCAGGAAGTAGAGGTGTTGGTGTACATTCTTGACTATCACATCAAAGTGATTGAATCTGGACAAACCTTTGGTGATATTTACACCTAGAACTTAAAGCTCTCAACCCTCTCTACTTCAGCACCATTGATGCAGACTGGAGTGTATACTCCACGCCTTTTCCTGAAGTCGATGACTAGCTTCTTAGTTTTGTTGCGAAAAAGTTGTCTTAATATTATGCTACTAAGCTCTCTATATCCTTCATGTACTCGATCACCTCATTGTTCGAGATCCAGCCCATTGCAGTGCTATCATCTGCAAATTGGTAAATGGAGTTGGAGCAGAATTTGGTTTTTCATTGGTGACTGTACAGTGATGCTCTAGGGATGACCCGCCAGCTGTTCACAATCTGTAGCAATGAGCTTGATGAAATGATTAAGGATTAAAGACTCAGGTGTACTGATGATAAAAAGCTGGAGGAAGTAGGGACTTTGAGAAGAATGTAAAGGAATGTAAATGTAAAAGAATGTAAAATGTGGATCTATACAGATGAAGTGAGACCTTGGTAAATGGCAAATTCAAGATCACTCACTTTGATTAAAAAACAGAAAGGCAGGATATTTTTCAAATGGTGAGAGATCAACAAGTATTAATGTTCAGAGGAACCCAGAAGTCCTTCTGCACAAGTTGCTACAAGTTAACATGCTGGAAAAGTAATGCATTAGGAAGACAGATGATACGTTGGTCGATAGTACAAGATGATTTGAGTAAAGATTTATTTCCAGAGGAAGTGCACCAAATTTTCACCAGATTGAATTGCAATGGTAGTTTTGTCATTTGAGGAGAGACTAATGAGTCTAGGCATTTATCCTCTTGAGTTACTACAATAAGAGGTAATCTTATTGGGCGGCACAGTGACGCAGTGGTAGAGTTGCTGCCTTACAGCGCTTGCAGCGCCGGAGTCCCGGGTTCGATCCTGACTACTGGTGCTGTCTGTATAGAGTTTGTACCTTCTCTCCGTGATCGCGTGGGTTTTCTCCGAGATTGTCAGTTTCCTCCCACACTCCAAAGACGTACAGGTTTGCAGGTTAATTGGCTTGGTATAAATGTAAATTGTCCCTTGTGTGTGAAAGATAGTGTTAATGTATGGGGAATGCTGGTCGGCGCAGACCTGGTGGGCTGAAGGGCCTGTTTCTGCGCTGTTTCTCTAAACTAAACTAAAATAAATCTCACAGAGAAAAGCAAGATTCTTATGACAAGGTAAATGCAGAGCTATTGTCACTGATGGTGGCATGGGTCCAAACAGGGCCTCAGTTTCAAAATGAGAAGCTGGTCACCCAGGCCAGAGATGAATCATCCAGAAGTGTGCAGATCTTTGGAATTCTCTGCCTGGGATAACAAAGGACGGAGATAAGTGGCCCTGGCAAAACCTAAAAGTGGGCATCATTTAGTAGGTTAGTGGAAATCTGAAAAATACTGCAGATGCTGGAAATCTTCCTCTAAAAGAGGAAATGCTGCAAATACTCAGGAGGTCAGGCTCCATCTGTAACAATAGATTTTAGAAATGTTAGATTCTTGTATCTGGCTGATTTTCACTAAACTGCTCCTACCTGCCCATTTTGGGGTTTTGGTAGGACTACTTGTGTTCCCGTCTTGCGTTGCTGAATATCTTCACATTTTCTGTTTTTATTATTAATGAACCTTTTATTGGACAAATTAATGGCACTTTTCATTAATTGGATGAAGATTGACAGATTGGGTGCCAATTAGCCAGATCGGATTTACCTTCATTTTGTGGATAGGACATCAATTTACAATTTTCCACGTCATCGGGCAAATGTCAGGTACATTGTTGAGCATTGAGATGAAGATCACTCATAACCTGACTGTTTTCACAATGTTGAGACTTTGTGTACAGAATTCACAAGACACTGATGGGAGCATATATGGTAGATAGCTCAGGCTGTTCGCACTGTTAGGAAAATCCAAAAAGTAGAGCCAAATCTTTCAGAAATGATGTAGAGAAACACCATTACAAATTGTTGCTAGCTCCGTTATTAATTTTATATCTGAAATTGCTCAAACTTTTTAGCCAAGTATTGATATATACATGTAATTATTGTTCATGAAAGTTGTTTTCTACCTTTATTTCCTGTGAAAGACCATAAAGGCCTTTGAACTCAGTTATTGTGTGGAAAATTTATAAGCTGAATAATAATAATATTTTTTTATCAACAGTGTAAATGGTAGATTACTATCATATGATCCTATGTCAATCTACTTGCTATTTTACAAACTTCAATGCACTGTATATAAGTGTGAAGGAGCTATTCATTCTGTAGTTATTATGTTGGGGTACCTTCCAGCTGTGGCTTTCTGGCTGATATTCACACACTTCCTCACAGGATGATGCCTCAATCATCCTCCTGTGTTTGCCATGGAATGTGTAAACATATGTATAAATTGCACGAGTATACATTTATAATAGAAAGTGAAGGGTGCAGTTCATGGTAGTTCTCCTCCAAGACAGTGAATCCTGTTTTGATCTCTGGCAGAAGCCACTTTGGTTAATCTCTAGCAGACTTGAAGAAAATGAAAAAACTTCAAAAAGGATCCACCTCTTTTGTATGTGAAGTTATAACAGACTGGAGAAGAGCAAAGACTAATCTATCATCTCAGCTGCAACTGTTAGTTTTATTTTAGATCCTATAGGATGAGCTTCAATGCCACCTAAATCCTAAAAGACTCTCACTAACAGCCAGTGGCCTGACCTTGTTCTATCACTGGCTAAACATCTAAAAGGAATGCAGAATTATGACATAATACACATGAAGCATATTTTGCTATTATCATAAAGAATCAAGGTAAAATATAGGGAAGTGTCTTGACCTGAAACGTCGCCTATTCCTTTTATCAAGAGATGCTGCCTGACTCGCTGAGTTACTCTGGCTTTTTGTGTCAATCTTTGACGTAGTTCCTTCCTACTCATAAAATATTAACAATAGATACTGACTGATTTTAAATACACTTGCACTTCAATGTGATTTTTCCAAAATCAACCCATGGAAGGATTGATGTTGATTATAGGTAATATTATCCACAGGCCAATCTCAACAGGAGCGTGCAGTTCCATATGCAGTGAGTATGACAGAGTCTCCTCAGAATGTGAGGAAAGAATGCTAACACAAACCTGCTTTCCTCACATTCTGCGCAACTGAAAGTACAGCTCAGGAAGTTCAGCCAGAGATGAGGCGGCTGATGTAAAACCCTTTGGGCTACAAAATGCACTGAGGAAGCTTTAGATTATTTCTATCAAACCTGCCAATTCCATTGGATAGATTATCCGACTGGCCCAGTTGTGAATCAGATCAGTCAGGGAGATACAAGGAAGTGCACAGATCTCTTATGCAAGTAGCTATTCATTACCAAAATGCGTTCTCCACAGCTTTACAGACAGGAAATGGAGTCTTCCATGTGTGAAAGCCCCAGTCTTTTAGCTCAATTAAAAAAGGGTGAGGAGATTAAATCTAAAAGAAAAAATAATCTTAATAAGAGGGTCATTATTTTTTTGGAGATTTTTTTGAGATTTTTTGAGATCAGGGTACTGATCACTACGATAACGCCGTTGTTGGATAGAAAACATAGAAACATAGAAAATAGGTGCAGGAGTAGGCCATTCGGCCCTTCGAGCCTGCACCGCCATTCAATATGATCATGGCTGATCATTCAGCTCAGTAGCCTGTACCTGCCTTCTCTCCATACCCCCTGATCCCTTTAGCAAAAAGGGCCACATCTAACTCCCTCTTAAATATAGCCAATGAACTGGCCTCAACTACCTTCTGTAGCAGAGAATTCCACAGACTCACCACTCTCTGTGTGAAGAAATGTTTTCTCATCTCGGTCCTAAAAGACTTCCCCCTTATCCTTAAGCTGTGACCCCTGGTTCTGGACTCCCCCAACATCGGGAACAATCTTCCCGCATCTAGCCTCTCCAACCCCTTAAGAATTTTATATGTTTCTATAAGATCCCCCCTCAGTCTTCTAAATTTCAGCGAGTACAAGCCCAGTCTATCTAGTCTTTCCTCATATGTAAGTCCCGCCATCCCAGGGATCAATCTGGTGAACCTTCTCTGTACTCCCTCTAAGGCAAGAACGTCTTTCCTCAGGTTAGGAGACCAAAACTGCACACAGTACTCCAGGTGCGGTCTCACCAAGGCCCTGTACAACTGCAGCAGAACCTCCCTGCTCCTAAACTCAAATCCTCTTGCTATGAATGCCAACATACCATTCGCTTTCTTCACTGCCTGCTGCACCTGCATGCTTGCTTTCAATGACTGGTGCACCATGACACCCAGGTCACGTTGCATCTCCCCTTCTCCCAATCGGTCACCATTCAGGTAATACTCTGCTTTCCTGTTCTTGTCGCCAAAGTGGATAACCTCACATTTATCCACATTATATTGCATCTGCCATGCAATTGCCCACTCGCCTAATCTATCCAAGTCACTCTGCAGCCTCCTAGCATCCTCCACCAGCTAACACTGCCACCCAGCTTCGTGTCATCCGCAAACTTAGAGATGTTGCATTCAATTCCCTCGTCCAAATCATTAATATACACTGTAAATAACTGGGGTCTCAGCACTGAGCCTTGCGGTACCCCACTAGTCACTGCCTGCCATTCCGAAAAGGACCCGTTTATTCCTACTCTTTGCTTCCTGTCCGCCAACCAATTTTCTATCCACCTCAACACTGAACCCTCAATACCGTGTGCTTTAAGTTTGTACACCAATCTCCTATGTGGGACCTTGGGTAACAATAAATCAGAGTACCGGGGGAAGATTGATAATCTGGTTGAGTGGTGCCAGAGCAATGATCTTGCGCTCAACATTAACAAGATCAAGAACCTGATTGTTGACCTCAGGAGGGTAAACCTGAGAATCCATGAACCTGTGTTCATCAATGGGACAGTGGTGGAGAGTCAGCAGCTTCAAGTTCCTGGGAATGCACACCTCTGATGACCTGTCTTGGTCCAGCACATTGATGCAATCACAAAGACGGCTTCAATGCCTCTACTTCCTCAGATGTTTGAGGAGATTTGGCTTGTCAGCAAATATTCTATCAAACATTTGCAAGAGTGCAGTGGAAAAAAAACTGACTGGTTGCACTGCGGTCTGTTTGTTAACTCGAATGCCCAAGAATGAAGGAAGCTTCAGAAACTGGTGGACATTGCTGGATCCATCATAGGTACTGACCTGTCAACCATCGAAGGAATTTGCAGTTAGCACTACTTCAAGGGGGCAGCTAATATCAGCAAAGACCCACAGCACCTAGCTGTGCTCTCATCTTAGTGCTGTTGTCAGTAAGAAGATACAGGAGCTGAGAACTGTTATCTCTCAGTTCAAGAACTGCTTCTTCCCATCAAGAATCAGGCTCTTTCACAACTTTAAACATAATCCTACATCAGCACAAAAATATTATGGATTTTCTATAAGATGCATTATGTAGTTTGGTTTGCAGTATTGTGGTCTGGTTACCTGGTATAACATAATTAATTGCACTTTTGTCTATTATATATTTATTGTTGTGTCATTGAGTTAATGGACCTGTGAAGCTGCAGTAAGTAAGATGCCCGGTGCATATGATGATTAAATTCTCTTGACTCTTAACCAGCCATGAATACATTCAAAGCTGCAATTAATTGATTTTAGGACGATTAGGGTATCGGAGATACAGGACTCAGGTGATAAAGTAGATTTGACCCTGGCACAAGCCTTGCTTTAATGTCAATGCCCACTTCTTATTTCTTTTATCGCAATAGATTTTGATATTCTACTGCGACTTTCAGCTGTGTCAACTGCCCTAAAGGAGTGTTCATGGTCACTCATTGTCCTCTAACAGACATAGCTAGGGTAGACAGTCAGAACAATTTTCCCAGGGTAAGAAATGTCAAGGACTAGAGGGTATAGCTTTCATGTGAAAGGCAAATTTTAAAGGAATGTTTTTTTACACTCTTGGTGGTGAGTGCCTGGAATGAACTGCCAGTGGTGGTGGTGGAAGCAGATATGATAGTGGCATTTAAGATACTTTTGGATAGGCACATGGATATGCAGGGAATGGAGGGATATGGATTATGTGCAGGCAGATAAGAGTTGGTCTTGTCATTATGGTCAGCACAGACATTGTGGGTCAAAAGGCTTGTTCCTGTGCTGTAATGTTCTATGATCAATATTCTAGGAATATTAGATCTGCAATCAGTCTGGTTACTTTGTACAAGCACTCCAGCTCTCGTTAAGTAATCTACAATGAGACTGAAAGTGTAAGTTATCCTAAAACCCTACATTTTTGGAAATTCTTCTGCTCCCCAAATGATTCTTGAAAAACCTACACTGGGAAGTAGCAGGTTAAGATCCATTTAACAAACACTTTTCTGAGAAAAGCCAGCAGTTGGATCTCCACAGCTGATGGCCTGGAATAGGACATTACACAGCTCTGCTTTATTGGAAAGCTGGTTCAACATCAGAAATGCCTTTGAATTGCAAAAATCTTGGCCACTGTAGTATTTCCTAAATTGTGCTGAATTCATGAGAACTGTTTGTTTGCAGCCACTTGTATTTGTTTTTATTTGTTATTGTTGTGCAGTGCTTAGTTGCAGCTCTCTACTTTCATTCCAATTTATTTTTCCAGTAAGATCTTTATTCTTTGTGAAATGAGCAGAACTTGAGTTTTGTTAGCTAATCTCTTTGAGTTGTTTCTTCCCTTCCAGTTCAATAATATGTGACTCACTGAAGCAATAATACCACAAGGAAATCTAATCCAATAAAAAGAGAAAATGTAATACACAACTGACAGCCTGAAGGTACCACATTCCTCACAGAAGTCTCTGGAGAGATTTATTGACCAATTATTTAATTTAAGATATGATGGCATTGCCTTTGTCTTATTAGATTGCATTAATTTCTTTGAAATACTTAATTGCATGAAAAACATCCAAACCTCACATTTTGTGATTATCTATCTATCTATCTATCTATCTATCTATCTTCTATCTATCTATATATTACTAAAACTCTATGTCCATGTGCAGCATGATTTTTGTCGCTCGCACAGCCAAAACGGTATACCATAGCGCTAGAATGTTTGCACCACCATACTCACCATTATCCTGGGCATATATTAAAACCACTCTCATTCAAATTTGCTGCTGCTGCTGCTGCTGCGTCCCCAGACCCCAGTCCCCAGTCCCCAGTCCTCAATCCCCAGTCCTCAGTCCCCAGTCCCCAGACCCCAGTCCCCAGTCCCCAGTCCCCAGTCCTCAGTCCCCAGTCCCCAGTCCCCAGTCCTCAGTCCCCAGTCCCCAGACCCCAGTCCCCAGTCCCCAGTCCCCAGTCCTCAGTCCTCAGTCCCCAGACCCCAGACCCCAGTCCCCAGTCCCCAGTCCCCAGTCCTCAGTCCCCAGTCCCCAGACCCCAGTCCCCAGTCCCCAGTCCCCAGTCCTCAGTCCCCAGTCCTCAGTCCTCAGTCCCCAGTCCTCAGTCCTCAGTCCCCAGTCCCCAGTCCCCAGTCCCCAGTCCCCAGTCCCCAGTCCCCAGACCCCAGACCCCAGTCCTCAGTCCCCAGTCCCCAGTCCCCAGTCCCCAGTCCCCAGTCCCCATATGGAAATGCTCGCCGCCCTCAAAACGCTCCCTTCTCCTCACACACAGGTGTTCATCACTTCATTCATTACTGGCCCACAGGTGGGCATCTCTCCACTGCCCACGCCGAGGGGAGGAGCCTCATCCCTTCTTCAATCCACAAAATAACACTCCCTCACCTTGTTTTCTTACACCGCCCCCTCTTTTTTTTTTTTTTGCCCATTAAACATCATCACCATCTTTTTACAGGGGGGAGGGGAGGAACCCGCCGGTAGCTGAGGCACCCATGGCAACGGCGCTGTAGGCCGCAGGCTCCGGGTTAACACTGACTCACCCGAGGAGTTTTCCTCTCATTTCCCTTCCCCATCCCATCCCCTGAGGCCGCCCCGCCCCTCCCTCCATCCCCTCCCCTCCCCGCGGAAGCTGGTGTACTTGTTGTACACGGCCGTGCATCCGTCGGCCGCGCAACTGGTCGGCATTATCTTTAAAAATAACAAATCCCCCCCCCCCCCCCCCAAACCTCCTACACAAAATAAAGCGAAGTTTCCATCACACATTTGTAACGCCTCTGGTGCCTTTTTCCTCCTCCCCTTCGTTTTTCAATCTCTCTCTCTCTCTCTCTCTCTCGCTCTTGCTTTCCTTTCCCCCACCTTTACTGATGGCGGGTTGGTGAGTAGAGACCTTGCTGTGGGTGGGTGGGGAAAGTGGGACATTCACGTTTAAGTGCATGGCGTGAGCAGCGACATCTTTCCCCTCTCCTCTCCATGGGCAAACGCCATATTCCAGCTCAAGGTAGGGTGACGTTTGTTTTACCTTGAATACAACACAAAAGTGCTGGGGCAACTCAGTGGGAAGTTGGGAAGGAATTCCCTCCAAAAATGCTGCTTAAACCACATAGTTCGCCCAGCACTTTTAAGCTCAACTCAAAATTTGCAACATCTGCAGTTCCCTGTGTTTGTCTCTCTCTTTGTTTTTCTTTTAACCTTGGCTGTACTTAGGCAAGAGAGTGCGGAGGATGTAAGATAAATTGCATCTTGTTCTCATTGGAGGCCCGAACACTTGTATGTACAGAACAATGAAAAAATAATAATTTGGCATCTCCTGCCTACTCTACAATTCAACGATAGATCAGCCATGATATTATCTCTTTACAACTCGCCCTCACTAACCCTCTTCAGACTGAAGAAGGGTCTCAACCCGAAACGTCGTCCATTCCTTCTCTCCTGAGATGCTGCTTGACCTGCTGAGTTACTCCAGCATTTTGTGAATAAATACCTTCGATTTGTACCAGTATCTGCAGTTATTTTCTTACACTCACTAACCCTACATCGTTTCATTTGCTCCAAGTTAAATTTTGCAAGTGCTGAATTCTGTTCACGAACTTAAAATGTAGTAGCCAGTTGGAGTCACAAGAGACTATGGGTGATGTAATTTAGAGAGAAAAAAACAGACTATTGTAGGAATTCAGCATCGTGGCACCGCACCAGGACTGACTGGCTAGTTTTTTTTGTGCTACATGTGTTCTTTGTAGAAATTATATATTTGCATTCTTGGGCACCTGTTCATCTATACATTTGTAACATTGGGCAGTTTTTCAAAATTATTTCTGTTGGGATTGAGCAATGTTCTGAGATTTGGTTTGTTTAAAAAAGCACTGATGCAAACTGTTGGAAATGCTCCCTTGAGCCACCACCTGATAATTGCCACACTTTGGGAGGGTTTGGTGGTATTAGATTAAACCTTTACAACAATACTAAAAGTATAAACAATAATAAGTGTAATCTCATAAGAGTGGTATTCTTTAAAAAACCTTTCAGTTATTCAAAGTTCAATAGTTAGCAAAAAACATAATTTAAATATATTTTTTAAAAATCAAAATTAAACGCAAACCAAATTTTAACTTTTAGTATAAATATCTGTTCAAATGTTTCTGGTTTTATGTATTTCCTTTTTTTCATTCTACCCCTTCCCTTGTTATCACATATCCTTGTGCTTTAACTCTTTTCTATATTTCTTAAATTCATTACTTTTAACAAAAATCTTAATTTCACTGACTAAACAACTGACAAAACCTCCGTTGTTCTCAAGGCAGACAACTGCACATTTCCACTGTCATAAAGAGAAATAAGTGCTTACTGACATCATCCACAGACAGATAAAACGCTATCAAAAGATACGTCCAATATTCTTTGCTCTTCCATGACAGAGCAGATAGCTTCTCTTTGTTAGTTCTTCAATCAGTTTTAATGCTGAATATAGATAATATCTAAAGTTTCAGGAATACAGGCCTACCCGACATAACTACCCACTATAAATCCCAAATCATCGTTGCTAATCAGCATTTTATGCCACTCCAAGGTCATATTTCCTTCCTGGTTTATTTACCAGCACTGAACAGAATAATCTAGAAGAGAGTGCACGCATTAACTTTAGAGTTGTATCCTTGATGTTATTGGCAAAAATCCATTTGACCTTTTTATATATTTTGCCTTTCCCCAAAGGGTTCTTCAGTTAGATTCTTGCTCGTCCATAGTTCTTGTCTTCTTGGAAAAAAAATTTGTGGTGTTTAATGAGAATCCAAAATGGTGACTCCACATTCAATGCTGAACTCCATTGTCATCGTTTTCATCACTCCCAATTTGTTAACGCTGTTTCTCAATTTTCTGTTTCTATCTACACTATTTACTGCATGAGGGTGTTGATCTGAAAAGTCACCTATCCATTTGTTTGTTTTGCTGACGATTGCTGAGATCAACACTTCTCGACAATTATGGGATCGCTTCAAGAATTCAACATCTGAAGATTACCTTCAAAGAGAACGGAGAACAATTGATGATCCAAATATCATGATTGATGAGAGGCATCATGATTAGGCTTTGTTTTATATTCAAGACAAGCTTGTGAATTACAACAAGACACTGGGATACTTTCATGTGCCACTACCAAGACATGGAAGGATGATCCTTGATGGTGACAATCCAGAATTGCTGAGTGAACTGCAGTACAATAGACCTGAACAACAGTGATTTGTTGAAGAGAAGAAGCCTCTGCTGAATGCTGAGCAAAGAGCAGTGTATGACCATGTGTGCAGCTGCTTGGAAAGGAATGTTCCTTCAATGTTTTTCATTGATACACCAGCAGGAATGGGCAAAACAATTCTCACCAATTTGATCCTCTCCAAAGTTCGAGGTCAAGTTGATGTTGCTTTTGCTGTAGCATCCTCTGGTATAGCAGCTACATTGATGCCTGGTGGAAGAACTGCACATTCTCGATTCAAGATACCCATCAAAGTGACCGATAATACCATGTGCAACATTGAGAAGAGCTCCAACATGGTTCATTTGATCAGGAGTGTGAGACTGATTGTTTGGGATGAGTGCCCGATGATTAGGAGGGAGAGCTTTGAAGTGGTGGACAGAACTCTTCGACATCTATGCAAAAAGATCGATGAGCTTTTTGGCGGCTTTCTTACCTTTTGTGGTGGCGATTTTCGCCAACTCCTTCCTGTTGTGAAAAGGGGAAATGATGCTAATGTTGAAAATTCCTGCATCAAGAAATCCTATTAACGTTCAAATTGTTATATTTTGTTATTCACATTTTAAACTTTAATAAATCCCTTTTCCACTTGCTGTGCCATCAGCCGCCCATGCGCAGTATTACCCCCATGTTCCACGTCACAATGGAAACCCGACGGGTGGGAATGGCGGCGCCGCCAGAGAGCCCCTAAGAATGGAGGTAGGAGATAAGGGGGAATGGAGTGGGTGACTGGGGTGTGGGAGGGGAAGGGGGGGAGTGGGTGGGGAAGAAGAGGGGTTGAGGGGATGGAGTGAGGGAGGGGAGGGGAGGGTGCTAGACCAATGCAGAAAAAAATGCAGAACCATTTTAAAGAAAAATCGCGATTTTCATTGAGATTTTTTTTTTAAAGGCATTTATTTTAAAGGAAAAAGTGCGATTTTTTCCAACATCACAATGGCAACCCAATGAGTTATGGGCCCAACGGGTCCACTTGGTCAAGTATATTACTAAAACTCTGTGTACATGTGTATGTGTGTATGTGTGCAGCATAACTGTTGACGTTCGCACAGCCAAAACAGTACACCATAGCGCTACAATTTTTGCACCACCATACTCACCATTATCCTGGTCATATATTAAAACCACTCTCATTCAAATTGAAGCTATATCTTTAAAGCTAGAGAGATTTTAAAGTTTAAAAAGTTCCTTTCTAACCCATTTCTTGAAGGTCTCAGCGTGTGACGTCACAATGGCACCCGTGCGCCTATGAGAGATCAGCTTGTGCTCCCCCCCCCCCCCCCCCCCGCTGGTATACAGCGTGTGACGTCACAATGCAATGCGACCCGCACGTCTTCAACAGATCAGCTCCCGCCCCACCCCGGACCATTAACTAATGCGCTCCCTCTTCCCCCCCCCCCCATCCGGACCTTTAACTAATGCACTCCCTCTTCCCCCCCCCCCAACCCCCTGGACCTTTAACTAATGCGCTTCCCCCTCCTGGACCTTTAACTAATACGCTCCCCCCACCCCCTCCGGACCTTTAACTGATGCGCTTCCCCACCCCCCCACCCTCGGGAGCACAGCCGCCCGTCCCGGCATGCCTTGCGCCGGACATTCCTCAGATCGGGCCGCGCTGACCGCCAGGAGGTGTCGTCGCCGCTCCCGCCACCCGCCCGACAGACGGCAATGCCGCGCTCAGTGGCTCAGTGCCTTCCTCTTCCCCCTCGCACGGAGCATTAAGTGGCGTTGCCGGGCGCGCAGGAGGGGGGTTCGAGTGGGTGGAGGGGAGGGTGGGGGGAAGTGGATGGGGGAGAGTGGGAGTGAGGGGAGGAGGGGTGTGGGGAAGGGGGACAGTGGGTGTGGGGGTCAGGGGAGGCTGGGGGTGAGGGGGTTGGGTGTCGGGATAAGAGAGAGTAGGGGTGGGGGGGAAGGGGGACTGCACGGCAGGGGAGAATGGGGATGGGGAAGAGGGGAGAAAGAGGAGGGGGTGGGGGATGGAGAGAGTGGGGGAGGAGGTGGTGGGGGAAGGAGTGGGGGTGGGGAGGAGGGCAGGGTGGGGGTGGGGAGAAGGGAAGAGGCGGTGGGGGAGAGTGGGGGTGGGGAGAAGGGAAGATTTGGGGGTGGGGGAGAGGGGTGCGGGCAAAGAGAGTGGGGGTGGGGAGGAGGGCAGGGTGGGGGTGGGGAGAAGGGAAGATTGGGGGTGGGGGAGAGTGGGGGAGGGAGGAGGGAAGATTGGGGTGTGGGGAGAGTGGGGTGCGGGCAGGGAGAGTGGGGATAGGGGAGGGGAGGGAGGTGGGGGCGAGTGGGGGGGGGAATAGGGGCAGGGAGGGGGAAATGGGGGAGGAGGCAGGGCCGGGGGGAATGGGGGTAGGAGAGGGGAAAGTGGTGGTGGGGGCAGGGGAGGGGCAAGTGGGGGTGGGTAGGGGGGATGGAGTGGGTCAGTGGGGGGAGGAGGGGGGGATAAGGGGGATTGAGTGGGGGGGTTGAGTGTGCTACAATACAGGAGAGGTTTTGGGTCCAGGGCTCACTCAATCACACCCTCTCCCCTTCCCTGTCCCCCCTCTACGAGGAATGGGCCCAACGGGTCCACTTGGTCTAGTATGTTCTAAACAACTGACTAATTCCACCACTGCTCTTATGAACTCATTGTTTCCATATGAAAGCAGTGACTTCTTTCTGAAGAGTCAATGAATTGAAGAACATGGTGAGAAACTTGGCTGAAATGGCACTGTTCTGTTTGGTTCTAATGGCCTTTTCCACAATTTTACTACTCAATCTAATAAAAGAACTTAAACAAACATTTTAATAACATTAACATTATGTCTCTTCTTCAAGAAAACATATTGGAGTTGTCATATATTTTTAATTATGACTTCAATAGGTCACGTCCTTAAAGATCCAACAAATTATTAAAATAAATTGGAATAAAAGTACAGAGCTGCAACTGAGCGATGCACAATAATAACAAATAAAAACAAATACAAATGGCTGCAAAAAAGTGGCTCATTGTTTCCATATGAAAGCAATGACCTTTGAAAATGGTGATGTATGAAATTATAACAATCAAACTGTCTTAAAAATTACATATTTCGTAGCCAAAATAGATCAATTTAATAATTTGTTGGATCTTTAAGAACATGACCTATTGAAGTCATAATTGAAAATGGATGACAACTCCAATATGTTTTTTTGAAGAAGAGACATAATGTTAATGTCATTAAAATGTTAGTTTAAGTTCTTTTATCAGATTGAGTAGTAAATTACTAAAATTGTGGAAAAGGCCATTAGAACCAAACAGAACAGTGCCCATTTCAACCAAGTTTCTCACCATGTCCTTCAATTCACTGACTCTTCAAAAACATATCATCATGGCTGAATTTGTCCACTGTGTTAATATGATAGCTGGACCCCACCGGTATCAACAGTAATAATCATCTGACCCAATCCTTTCACCCTACAATCAAATGCATCTGCCTGAACATTGAGATTGATTTTTGTGTCAACCTACAAGTCAGAATCATTAACTACTGCAGAAAGATGATCTGAAATAAGATTCCAAGCAGCATGCTGGATCTTAATGGGTAGAGAAATGTCTATACTATTTTGTCACCCTGATGTGAGCCATTTCCAACTGATTGAAGTGTTGTTTAGCCAACATTACAGAATCCATGATCGTCTCCAACACATGAGGGGGGTAGCAACTCGTCTTTAAAGAAAGAAAATGTTATGTCTGCCTCACCCTTAACATGCATTGATGGTTGCTGCATCTGTGCAAGATATTTGAGGCTAATAATTACAATTACAAACATTCTTTTAAAAACATAATAAGTGTTAATGACTCACTGCCAACTTACATGAACAATTCACTCTTAGTGCACAACTGAAGGCCTTGGGTTATATTCTTCCAAATATGAATCATTTAAAATATATCTTTTTTTTCAGGAGATGCATTTCCTTTCTGTCTTCTCCCTCACTCTAAATCCAATTTTTCTTTCCTTCCTTTAAATTCTCTTTCGGTACCTTATGTGGCATTGAGTCCCTCCTGCTTCTCAGTCCTTCAGTCAGATTGGTTGTCCCGTTTCACTCATCTCCTGGATATCTTGTTCCTTGGAAAACGATTTCAATTGAGCTTTATTATCACACGTCAAGTGCAAATGCACAGTGAAGTTATTTTCTTACAAACAGTCCAGTGGAGTATCTCCATGCCACATCCTGATTAGCAATTATACAGAAATAGTCTGCAAATAGTCTACTGATCCCGCATACAAGAGGCGCCATGTTTGGCGCTATCTTCCAAGTCCAGTCCACGCTCCCGTTGCTATGAGTGGTGTCCAATTCAGGCAAACTCCAGGCTGCTGCAGACCCCAGCCATTGCCTTCCTTGGTTGACCTCCTATTAACGTCCTCTCCTCACCTGTCCACCTTTGTTACCCTGGGGTGCCTCCTGCAGCCAGCATTGAGGATGCTGTTGGCCTGACCCCAGTTCCCTCTCCTCTCATACTTGTCTCACTCCTCTCCTCTCAGGACTGTCGTCATCACCGGCTCCATCCTTGGGGGATTATCTGCAGTGGCCCGGCGGGCTCCTCTTTACAGGCCGAGGTCTTAAACGTACATAAATCTTATGACTGCATAAGCGAATCCATTACTAATCTAACAAAATCACCCGCAGATGCGGAATTTGGATCACAATGATGTGTCGGAAGGAACTGCAGATGCTGATTTACACTGAAGATAGATTCAAAATGCTGGAGTAACTCAGCGAGACAGGCAGCATCTCTGGATAGAAGGAAGGGGTGACATTTCGGGTCGAGACTCTTCTTTTGTGTTCACAACTTAAACCTAATACATCTATAATTAATGGTTCACTGGACTCTAGAAAATCATTTTGCTCACCAACCTAAACTTGGGAGGGTGTCAGAATTAAGTTTGCAGAGATAGGATAACAAGAAGCCAATACTTTCATGTTTTTTAACTTTGTGATCAAAGAAAAAAATGCACTCTGCCCACCCAAATACCTCTCTTGTTAACCGTTAGTATAAAATGAATTGTGAAAATAGAAAAGAAGGGTAGATTTTCCCTTGGGGTTTCGCAAATTTGGGTGGATAATTACACCAAAGTAATGATTTTGCTAAGTAAAATTCAAGATGTGAAATATATTTTGACATCCAATGAACAAGAACTTGTGGAAGATGGAAATAAAGATGTGGAAATGATGATTGTGACTTATATAAACTTCAGCACTGTGCATATCAAAGTATAGAAGTTTATATAACCCAACACCCTTCGGATTATGGATTTTGGTAAACGTCCAATGTTTTTGTACTGCTTCTGGTTGTCAGTTGCTTGCTTTGTGAGTGGTGTAATGAGGCTATATACATTCAACTAAACAACAACCAAAAAAACAATTACCTTTTTGATTTTTGAATATATACCGTCTAAATCTCTTAATTCAAAGTGATTAAGTTCATATTCATGTTTTGGCAGTAGAAACATAGAAACATAGAAAATAGGTGCAGGAGGAGGCCATTTGGCCCTTCGAGCCAGCACCGCCATTCATTGTGTTCATGGCTGATCATCTACAATCAGTAACCTGTACCTGCATTCTCCCCATATCCCTTGATTCAGTCAGTCAGAAAAGGTCGGGAACAGAGCAAGGAAGACCGTTGGCTGAGAGCAAAGTAAGTGTTAATTGCTGTGTGTAAAGGCAGTTTAAAAAGAGCGGCAAGAGTCCGTTTGTAGTCAGTCAGGAAAGGCAGAATAGAAGTGAGTACCTGGATTGGTTGATCAATTAAAGTAGAGGTTTGGTAAATTGGCCAATTAAGTAATTTAGTGACTGATATAAGCAAGACTTGCACAAGGGGCGCAGCCCTTTCCAGGTGCAGCCCTGTTGAGGGAAGTGCCCTGTGAGAAAAGTGCGAGTCTTTGGCGAGGAGGCTGAGGTGAGGCGGTGACGCTTAGTTTTTGCGCCTGAATTTTTTTTTGACTTCTCTGAAGTAATGGTGGACAAGTTGGTGCAGTGTGTTTCCTGCAGGATGTGGGAAGGTAGGGACACCGCTGGAGCTTCTGAGAGCTACACCTGCAAGAACTGTGTCCAGGTGCGGCTCCTGAATGGACATGTGGCGGAGTTGGAAAGGCAGCTGGAAGATCTCAGGGCCATCCGGGAATGCGAGAGTTTCCTGGACAGGACCTACTGTGACGCTGTCACGCCAAGGGTCCAGGTCGAGCAAAGGTGGGAGACCGTTTCAGGGGGGAGCGAACGTGGACTACAGGAGACCCCGGTGGCTGTGCCTATTGCAAACAGGTACACCCTCTTGGGAGCTGTTGGGGCAGAAGACGCTTCCAGTCCGAGCAGCGGACTAGTTGGCGGCTCTAATCCAGGCAAGGAGACTCGACCGGGGAGACCGAAGTCTGGAAAAGCCATAGTAGTGGGTGACTCCATTGTCCGAGGTACGGACAGTAGATTCTGTGGCGACAGGCGGGACTCGAGGATGGTCTGTTGCCTCCCTGGTGCCAGGGTTCAAGACATCACGGGGCGGCTTCAGAACATCCTAGCGAGGGAAGGCGATCAACCGGAAATAGTTGTGCACGTGGGCACGAACGACGTCGGGAGGAAGAGGAAGGAGAAACTGCGAAGTGAGTTTAGAGAGTTGGGAAGAAGACTGAGAAGTAGGACATCGAAGGTGGTTGTCTCTGGACTGCTACCTGTACCTCGTGCTAGTGAGGGCAGGCATAGAGAGATCGGGGATATGAATGTATGGCTGAGGGGCTGGTGCAGGGAGCTGGGATTTAGATTTCTAGACAACTGGGATCTCTTCTGGGGTAGGGGTGACCTGTACAAAAAGGACGGGTTACACCTTAACAGCAGGGGGACCAGCATTCTGGCAGGTAGGTTTGCTAGTGCTACAAGTGTGGCTTTAAACTAAGTAGTGGGGGGGAGGGGTTGACAAACTGGGAATATGGAGATGGAGTTAAAGGGGAAGCAAATACAGGAGAAATTGCAAAGGACTCTCGAATGAATGGGGAGGGAAGTTCTAGAAGGGAGGTGAATAAGGAAATAAAAGTGTTGTATTTAAATGCGCGAAGTATAAGAAATAAAGTGGATGAGCTTGAGGCTCAGTTAGACATTGGCAAGTATGATGTTGTGGGAATCACTGAGACATGGCTACAAGAGGACCAGGGCTGGGAACTGAATATTCAGGGGTACATAACATATAGAAAAGACAGACAGGTGGGCAGAGGGGGTGGGGTCGCTCTGTTGGTGAGGAATGATATTCACTCCCTTGCAAGGGGTGACATAGAATCAGGAGATGTAGAATCAGTATGGGTAGAAATGAAGAATTGTAAGGGTAAAAAGACCCTAATGGGAGTTATCTACAGGCCGCCAAACAGTAGCCTCGACATAGGGTGCAAGTTGAATGAGGAGCTAAAATTGGCATGTCGCAAATGTAATGCTACGGTGGTTATGGGAGATTTCAACATGCAGGTAGACTGGGAAAATCAGGTTGGTAATGGACCCCAGGAAAGAGAGTTTGTGGAGTGTCTCCGAGATGGATTCTTAGAACAGCTTGTACTGGGGCCTACTAGGGAGAAGGCAATTCTGGATTCAGTGTTATGTAATGAACCTGATCTGATAATGGGACTCGAGGTAAAATATCCATTAGGATGCAGTGATCACAATATGATAAGTTTTACTCTACAAATTGAGAGGGAGAAGGGTAAATCGGAAGTGTCAGTATTACAGTATAGCAAAGGGGAATACAGAGGCATGAGGCAGGAGCTGGCCAGAATTGACTGAAAGGAGGCCCTTACAGGGAAGACAGTGGAACAGCAATGGCAGGTATTCCTGGGAATAATGCAGAAGTTTCAGGATCAATTTATCCCAAAGAGGAGGAAAGATTCCAAGGGGAATAAGAGACACCTGTGGCTGACGAGGGAAGTCAAGGACAGCATAAAAATAAAAGAGCAGAAATACAACAAAGCAAAGAAGAGTGGGAAGCCAGAGGATTGGGACTCTTTTAAAGAGCAACAGAAGATGACTAAGAAGGCAATACGGGGAGAAAAGATGAGGTACGAGGGTAAACTAGCCAATAATATAAAGGAGGATAGTAAAAGCTTTTTTAGGTATGTAAAGAGGAAAAAAATAGTCAAGGCAAATGTGGGTCCCTTGAAGACAGAAGCAGGGGAATTTATTATGGGAAACAAGGAAATGGCAGACGAGTTGAACCGGTACTTTGGATCTGTCTTCACTAAGGAGGATACAAGCAATCTCCCAGATGTTCTAGTGGGCAGAGATCCTAGGGTGACGGAGGAACTGAAGGAAATCCACATTAGGCAGGAAATGGTGTTGGGTAGACTGATGGGACTGAAGGCTGATAAATCCTCAGGGCCTGATGGTCTGCATCCCAGAGTACTTAAGGAGGTGTCGCTAGAAATTGTGGACGCATTGGTGATCATTTTCCAATGTTCTATAGATTCAGGGTCAGTTCCTGTGGATTGGAGGGTAGCTAATGTTGTCCCACTTTTTAAGAAAGGAGGAAGAGAGAAAACGGGAAATTATAGACCAGTTAGTCTGACATCAATGGTGGGGAAGATGCTGGAGTCAATTATAAAAGACGAAATTGCGGAGCATTTGGATAGTAGTAACAGGATTGTTCCGGAGTCAGCATGGATTTACGAAGGGGAAATCATGCTTGACTAATCTTCTGGAATTCTTTGAGGATGTAACCAGGAAAATTGACAGGGGAGAGCTGGTGGATGTGGTGTACCTTGACTTTCAGAAAGCCTTTGACAAGGTTCCACATAGGAGATTGGTGGGCAAAATCAGAGCACATGGTATTGGAGGTAGAGTACTGACATGGATAGAAAATTGGTTGACAGACAGAAAGCAAAGAGTGGGGATAAATGGGTCCCTTTCAGAATGGCAGGCAGTAACTAGTGGAGTACCGCAAGGCTCGGTGCTGGGACCGCAGCTATTTACAATATACATTAATGACTTGGATGAAGGGATTAAAAGTACCATTAGCAAATTTGCAGATGATACAAAGCTGGGTGGTAGTGTGAACTGTGAGGAAGATGCTATGAGGTTGCAGGGTGACTTGGACAGGTTGTGTGAGTGGGCAGATGCATGGCAGATGCAGTTTAATGTGGATAAGTGTGAGGTTATCCACTTTGGTGGTAAGAATAGGAAGGCAGAGTATTATCTGAATGGCGTCAAGTTAGGAACAGGGGACGTACAACAAGATCTGGGTGTCCTAGTGCATCAGTCACTGAAAGGAAGCATGCAGGTACAGCAGGCAGTGAAGAAAGCCAATGGAATGTTAGCCTTCATAACAAGAGGAGTTGAATATAGGAGCAAAGAGGTCCTTCTGCAGTTGTACAGAGCCCAAGTGAGACCGCACCTGGAATACTGTGTGCAGTTTTGGTCTCCAAATTTGAGGAAGGATATTCTTGCTATTGAGGTCTTGCAGCGTAGGTTTACTAGGTTAATTCCCGGAATGGCGGGACTTTCATATGTTGAAAGACTGGAGCGACTAGGCTTGTATACACTGGAATTTAGAAGGATGAGAGGAGATCTTATCGAAACATATAAGATTATTAAGGGGTTGGACACGTTAGAGGCAGGAAACATGTTCCCAATGTTGGGGGAGTCCAGAACAAGGGGCCACATTTTAAGAATAAGGGTTAGGCCATTTAGAACTGAGATGAGGAAAAACCTTTTCAGTCAGAGAGTTGTGAATCTGTGGAATTCTCTGCCTCAGAAGGCAGTGGAGGCCAATTCTCTGAATGCATTCAAGAGAGAGCTAGATAGAGCTCCTAAGGATCGCGGAGTCAGGGGGTATGGGGAGAAGGCAGGAACGGGGTACTGATTAAGAATGATCAGCCATGATCACATTGAATGGCGGTGCTGGCTCGAAGGGCCGAATGGCCTCCTCCTGCACCTATTGTCTATTGTCTATTGATTCCACTAGCCCCGAGAGCTCTATCTAACTCTCTTTTAAATTCATCCTGTGAATTGGCCTCCACTGCCTTCTGTGGCAGAGAATTCCACAAATTCACAACTCTCTGGGTGAAAAAGTTTCTTCTTACCTCAGTTTTAAATGGCCTCCTCTTTATTCTTAGACTGTGTCCCCTGGTTCTGGACTCACCCAACATTGGGAACATTTTTCCTGCATCTAGCTTGTCTAGTCCTTTTATAATTTTATACGTCTCTATAAAATCCCCTCCCATCCTTCTAAACTCCAGTGAATACAAGCCTAGTCTTTCCAATCTTTCCTCATATGACAGTCCCTCCATCCCAGGGATTAACCTCGTGAACATACGCTGCACTGCCTCAATAGCAAGGACGTCCTTTCTCAAATTAGGAGACCAAAATTGCACACAATACTCCAGATGTGGTCTCACCAGGGCCCTATATAACTGCAGAAGGACTTCTTTGTTCCTGTACTCAAATCCTCTTGTTATAAAGGCCAACATGCCATTAGCTTTCTTCACTACCTGCTGTACCTGCACACTTACTTTCAGTGACTGGTGTACAAGGACACCAAGGTCTCTTTGCACTTCCCCTTTACCTAATCTGACACCATTGAGATAATAATCTGCCTCCTTATTTTTGCCGCCAAAGTGGATAACCTCACCTTTATCTACATTATATTGCATCTGCCATGCATCTGCCAACTCACTCAACCTGTCCAAGTCACTCTGCAAACTCCTAACATCCTCTTCGCAGTTCACACTGCCACCCAGCTTGATGTCATCTGCAAACTTGCCAGTGTTACTTCTAATTACATCATTCAAATCATCAATATATATTGTAAATAGGGACCCCAGCACCGAGACTTGCGGCACTCCACTCGCCACTGCCTGCCATTCTGAAAAGGATCTGTTTATTCCTACTCTTTGCTTCCTGCCTGCCAACCAATTCTCTATCCATGTCAATACCCTACCCCTAATACCATGTGCTCTAATTTTACTCACCAACCTCCCGTGTGGGACATTATCAAAGGCTTTCTGAAAGTCTAGATACTCTACATCCACTGGCTCCCCTTCATCCATTTTACTTGTCACATCCTCAAAAAATTCCAGAAGATTAGTCAAGCAGGATTTCCCCTTCATAAATCCATGCTGACTTGGACCAATCCTTTTGCCACTATCCAAATGTGCCTTTATTAACTTTTTAATCATTGACTCCAGCATCTTCCCCACCACTGATGTCTGGTTAATTGGTCTATAATTCCCCATTTTCTCTCTCGCTCCTTTCTTGAAAAGTGGCATAACATTAGCTACCCTCCAATCCACAGGAACTGATCCTGAATCTATTGAACATTGAAAAATGATCACCAATGCCTCCATGATTTCTTGAGCCACCTCCTTGAATAACCTGGGATGCAAACCATCAGGCCCTGGGGATTTATCAACCTTCAGTCCCATCTGTCTACCTAATACTATTTCTTGCCTAATGCAAATTTCTTTCAGTTCCTCTGTCTCCCTTGAATGTCTGTCCACTAGTACATCTGGGAGATTGGTTGTGTCTTCCTTAGTGAAGACAAATCTGAAGTACCTGTTCAACTCTTCCACCATTTCCTTGTTACCCATAATAATTTAACCCGTTTCTGCCTTCACGGGACCCACATTTGTCTTTACTAATCTTTTTCTCTTAACATACCTAAAGAAGCTTTTACTGTCCTTTATATTCTTGGCCAGCTTCGCTTCGGACCTCATCCTTTCGGCCCGTATTGCCCTTTTTACTATCTTCTATTATCCTTTGAAAGTTGCCCAATCCTCTGGCTTCCAGCTACTCTTTGTTATTGTGGTGTATTATGATGAGAATCGACGAGTGAGACGGTTTAAAATACAACATATGGCCGCTTTACTTCAACACCACCAGAGAGGTAATACACCACATTACCCCCTTTTTAAAATGAAGGTAATCATAAATAACTGAAATTAGCAAGTGCCTTATTACTGACAATAACCATTCTCAAAGTTACTACTATGCAAAGTTACTTGTTATCACTAGAGACCCTCTTGTAGTTTTAACATGTCTCAGTCCATCTGTGTGTTCATATTAATGAAAACAACTTAAACAACTAAACAGTCCTTCATGCCGAACATTTCCTTTTTTTTTTTAATGAAGCTTAAGGGACATAGCGGTCTGGAGGCTTCCTGACCCTTGATGATCGGCGTGGACTCAGCGGCGCAGCAGCTGCAGCTGTACTGTCCACAGTCCCTGGCTCGCTGCATGATGACATGTCCTCCGGCTGTGCGGGTTGGCTCGGTGCAGAAGTGTCAGTGGTTGAGTTTTCAGTGTCCTGATCCAGTCCATCTCCCATGACTCTGAAGCTCAGCTGATCTCCATGTCTCCTGTAGGTGATGTCGGTGTCTCCTCCTTGTACTTTGTAAGACACCGGTCCTGTTTGATCCATTATGACTCCAGGAATCCATTTGCGTCCTCCCCCAGCCGTATTGTATAAATACACTGGGTCAGCCACTGAGAAACACCTGTCTGCTGCACGGAGGTCATGGTGGAACTTCTGCTTGTACTGTTTTTTACGAACAGCGGCTGCTGTGTCCGGACGGATGAAATCCAGACGGGTGCGCACGTGTCTGTTCAGAAACAGGTCAGCGGGTGACTGACCAGTAGTGCAGTTTGGTGTGGTGCGATACTGCATCAAAAAGAGGGAGACCCTGTCCTCCACATCCATTGCGGTGTGTGTCAGCTTTTTCATTCCACCCTTGAATGACTGAATGTACCGTTCTGCCAGGCCATTCGAGGCAGGGTGACAAGGAGCACTTGTAGAATGAAGGATTCCATTCTGCTGCATGAAGTTTTTAAACTCCTCTGACGTGAACTGCGTTCCATTATCCGTGACAATGTGCTCCGGCAATCCATAAGCTGCGAACAGTCTTCTCAGTCGTGTGATAGTGGCTTGTGATGTGATGCTAGACATTTTAAACACCTCCAACCACTTGGAGTAAGCATCCACCACCAACATGAAAGTGTGTCCCAAAAATGGACCAGCAAGGTCTATGTGTAGTCTTTTCCAGCTCTGGCCAGGAAATTCCCATGGATGCAAAGGCACCTGACGAGGCATCCTCTGCTCCAATTGACATGACTCACATGCTAACTTGCTCCACCTCTGCATCAACTTTAGGCCACCATACGTACTTGCGTGTTAGTGCTTTCATTTTCACAATTCCTGGATGGCCAGAATGCAGCTCCTTTAACACAGTTTTTCTCAATTTTTCAGGAATCACCGCTCTGGTGCCCCACAGGACACATCCTCGCTCTACTGAAAGTTCACATCTACGCGTGTGGAAAGCTTTCAGAGTCTCATCCACTTCAGCAGGCCAGCCGTCCATGACAAATTTCAGCACCTTTGACAACACGTTGTCTGTGCGTGTTGCACGTGCCACTTGGTCTGCGTTCAGTGGAGCCTGCTCAAGATGTTCAGTTAACAGTGTGTATACGCTGTCAGTGACGGTTGTGGTCCCTGCGTCGTTTGTGTCAGGCAGTGGAACTCTTGAGAGGCCATCTGCATTACCATGTTTCTCTGACGCACAGTACTCAATGTGATAATCATAGGCAGAGAGAATCATTGCCCATCTTTGGATTCGAGCTGCAGCCATGGTGGGCAGGCTTTTGTGTTCTCCAAACAGTGTTAGCAGGGGTTTGTGATCAGTCACAAGTTTGAATTTCCTCCCCCACAGGTACTGGTGAAACTTCTTTACACCAAAAATGAGCACCAGTCCCTCTTTCTCAATCTGAGAATATTTCTTCTCAGCAGGGGATAATGTGCGTGATGAGAAGGCGATGGGGCGCTCCTCCCCTGTAGGCATTTTGTGTTGTATGACAGCTCCAATGCCATACGCTGAGGAGTCACAGGCCAGAGTGAGAGGAAGCTTTTGGTCATAGTGCACCAGGATCTTGTCACTTGTGAGCAGCGATTTGCACTTGTCAAAAGCTTTCTGCTCTCGACTTTTCCACTCCCACGACACCTGGTCTTTCAGCAACCTGTACAGGGAAGCAAGCACGGTGCTTTGGTTGGGCATGAACCGTCCATAATAATTCACTAGTCCCAAGAAAGCTCTCAGCTCTTTCACACAGGTGGGGGCTGGTGCATCCTTTATTGCTCTGACTTTCTCCGGTGACGGCTGGATGCCCTGGCTGATTAACACATGACCCAAGTATTCGATTTGTTTCTTTCCAAACTCACACTTTGACTCCCTGACTCTCAGTCCGCTCTCCTGCAGTCTCTGTAGCACTTTATGCAGGTTTTGCAGATGCTCTTGTTCAGTTTTTCCTGTGATGAGGAGATCATCCAGATACACCACTACATCCAGATCTTTCATGAGGTTCTCCATGATTCTTTGGAAGATGGAGGGTGCTGCGCTCACACCAAAAGCCAGTCTGTTATAGACAAATAAGCCTCGGTGTGTGTTAATGGTCAACAGTTTTTTTGATTCATCCTCCAGAAGTACCTGCTGGTACGCTGAGGTGAGGTTGATCTTTGAAAACACTGTTCCTCCACTGAGGGTTGCCATCAGCTCCTCTATCCGTGGCAAGGGATAAGTCTCTGTGGTGGCAGCTTGGTTTACAGTGAGTTTGTAATCTCCACACAGACGAATGGTATGGTCCTTTTTTTCAACAGGAACAACGGGTGCTGCCCATTCACTATGTTTGACTGGAGTAATTATGTTGGCCTTTTCCAGTCGGTCCAATTCAGCCTCCACCCGTGCTTTCATGGTAAATGGCAGTGGGCGGCTTTTGCAACTCTTTGGGCGGGCTTCAGCGGCTGCACCAGCGGCTTGGGTTCAAAATGAGTCTTTAAAATGTTCACAATGTCGCCGTACGACTTATCTTTTGGCTTCAGCGGCTGCACCAGGTTCCGTAACAGACCATATGTAGATGCTCCCATCACACTTAACACAGTAGCCACTTGCTTCTCCTCTGCAATGTCGTTAGCCTCAAAAAACTGCTCTAAACGTTCCACATACGCCGACCAAGACTCCGTCTTCGGGGCGAACTCCCCTATGGAACCTATGATGGGCATTTTCTGCTTGTTTTATCCTCGTCGCCAACTTTAACTGTGGTGTATTATGATAAGAATCGACGAGTGAGACAGGTTAGCATACAACATATGGCCGCTTTACTTCAACACCACCAGAGAGGTAATACACCACAGTTATCTTTTCCATCTTTTCTTTTAGTTTTATTCCATCTCTAACTTCCCTTGTCAACCACGGTTGCCTCTTACTCCCCTTAGAATCTTTCTTCCTCTTTGGAATGAAATGTCCTGCATCTTCTGGATTATGCCCAGAAATTCCTGCCATTGCTGTTCCACCATCATTCCTGCTCGGATCCTTTTCCATTCGACCTTGCCCAGCTTCTCTCTCTCATGCCTTCACAGTCCCCTTTGTTCAACTGCAACACTGACATTCCTGGTTTAACATTCTCCCTCTAAAAATGCAGATTAAAACTAATCATATTATGGTCACTACCTCCAAGCGGTTCCTTTACCTTGAGTTCCCTTATTAAATCTGGTTCATTGGACAACACTTCTCGCTGGTAGGCTCTAGTACAAGCTGCTCTAAGAATCCATCTCGGAGGCACTCTACAAACTCTCTTTCTTGGGATCCAGATCTAACCTGATTTTCCCAGTCTACCTGCATATTGAAATCCCCCATAGCTACAGTGGCATTACCTTTGTTACATGCCAATTTTAACTCCTGCTGCAACTTACATCCTATATCCAGGCTACTGTTTGGCGGTCTGTAGATAACTCCCATTGGTGTCTTCTTACCTTTACAAATTCTCAACTCCATTTTTAATCCTTTGCTCATCTCAGCTTTCACATCGATTCCTATTACACTTGGCCATTCTCTCCTATTCCTTTGTGAGCTTTTTGTCCTGTTAATTCTGGGATGTTTCTTAATTTTTCCTATACTCTCTTTCCCTTTAACTCCATCCTTGTCCATCCCATTTTTATTTACAATATTTTATTAATCAAGTGGGTTATTTTGATTTAGCACCAGAATCATTAGGAAGAGATTACAGTGTGGAAAATAGCGTTGACAGTGGAAAGGTCTATATGGGGAAATTGATTCAAATTATCCATACTGTATGTGCCTGAACCTTATATCCATGAACCTGCCCACAGCTTTTGTAATTTGTTTACTTGTGCCTTGGATTATAATGTGTTCCCTTTGTCTGCACTAGTGTTAACATCATACACTATTGCAATTTAAAATTTTCCTACTTGATTAGGAAAACTTGCCTCAGTAACATGTCAACAAAAATGATCCCTTGTAAATTTCCTCAGATCAAGCAATTCTACTCTAAAGGACACAATGTGCTGGAGTAACTCAGCAGGTCAGGCAGCATCTCTGGAGACATAAATAGGTGACATTTTGGATTGAGATATCACATATTTATCTTCTCTCGAGATGTTGCCTGACCTGCTGAGTTATTCCTTTGTGACTTTGCATCCTTTTGTGTATTAACCAACATCTGCAGTTCTTTGTTTGTACAACTCTACTCTTATTTTATTAATATGTCCAAACCATGAAATTCTGAACTAATATACTTTGTTTTAATCTGACAAGATACACTTGTAATTTCATTGAACACTTCTGATTTTCCATGGGTTACATACTATACCTTTCATATTTTTTGATTGCCTCAACTCATGAGTGTTTTTTGATTGAGTACTAAATCGGTTTACTGTTTTATGGGCAATATGCTACCTCAGTTCCACTCATATCACCATGTTACAAAAAATAATAATTTTATCCACTGTAAACATTATTAGGTGCACAGAAAGGAATTACATACTAGCAATTAAAAACTCAAAAAGTATGTTCAATTAATCCTTACCTATGGCCCAGGCAGTTATTTAATGTCTTTATTGAAATGAATGAACTGTCAGTTGCTGCTCCAGGTCTAATTTACCTGGACTTTGTGTGTTAATGCTCTGGTACTGGAAGTCCAAGCCATCAGGCAAGTTTGGACATTGCTGCTGAAAAGCAGCCAGTGAATGTAGCACTTTTCCTTGTGCACAGGTTATAGAGTCATAGAGTCATAGTGTGGAGATAGGCCCTTTGGCCCAACCCACACTGGCCAACATTGTCCCAGCTACACTAGTCCCACCTACCTCCGCATGGTCCAAACCTGTCCTATCCATGCACTTGTTCAATTATTTCTTGGACATTGGGATAGTTCCAGCCTCAACTACCTCATCTGGCAGCTTGTTCCATACACCCAACACCCTTTGTGTGAAAAAGTTATCCCATGGATTCCTATTAAATCTTTTCCCCTTCACCTTGAACCTATGTCGTCTAGTCCTCGATTCCCCTACTCTGGGCAAGAGATTCTGTGCATCGACCGGATCTATTCCTCTCATGATTTTATCACACCTCATCCTCCTGTGCTCCATGGAATAGAGGCCTAGCCTACTCAACCTCTCCCTATAACTCACACCCTCTAGTCCTGGCAACATCCCCATAAATCTTTTCTGAACCCTTTCAAGCTTGACAATATCTTTCCTATAACATGGTGCCCAGAACTGAACACAATATTCTAGATGCTGTCTCACCAATGTCTTATACAACTGCAACATGACCTCCCAACTTCTATACTCATTACTCTGACTGATGAAGGCCAAAGTGCCAAAAGCCTTTTTAACCACCTGTGACTCAACCTTGAAGGAACCATGCACCTGTACTCCTAGATCCCTCTGCTCTACAACACTACCCAGAGGCCTACCATTTACTGTGTCGGTCCTGCCCTTATTCGAAGTCTCAAAATGGAACACCTCACACTTCTCTGTATTCAATTCCGTCAACCATTCCTCCACCCACCTGGCCAATCGATCCAGATCCTGTTGCAATTTTTCACAACCATCTTCACTATCTGATTCTTTTGCTTTTCGAGGAGAAATGTCAGCAGTTCCATGCAGAACCCTTGGCATCTCCAACAGGTTTTGCCTTATTGTTCTTTGAATTAAATTTGATCAAAATAAATTCATGTCGATAACCAAATAAAAGTATAGTCCTTCTGGAACTTGTGTGCACCAAGTATCTAATTCCTCACTAACTACTTGAGCCAGATGACACCTATATTGCTTATTCGAGGTATCAAGAGTTAAGAGTCAAGAGTGTTTTACTGTCATATGTCTCAGGTAGAACAATGAAATCGTTCTGCCTGAACAATGAAATTGTTCTGCTGCTGAAAGGGGCTGCTGAGATCAGCTGCAAAGACCACAAGGTATGGTTTACACTGCAAACCATAGAAACCCTACACATGAGAAATACATCAATGCAACAATATCAATCCTGCACAAAGACAGGGCAGGCAGATGAAAGGAGTCTTTTTCTTTCTGCTCCTGTCAACGATACAATGTATTGCTGTGAAACTTGTGATAAATTAGTCAGGTGGTCTGTCATTAGTCAGGTGGCTGGCATGTGAAACCTAAAGGTGAGTTTGATCCACACAGGAACGGTGGTCTATAATCTCATCAAAAAAAATTTTTGAACTGTGATTTGCTGCACAATTGAAGCATGCAGGTCATAATTCTGGAGGGTTATAATAATAATAATAATAATAATAATAATAATAATAATATTCATTTATTGTCATTGCAACGAGTACAACGAAATTAAAAAACAGCCAATCCTGACGGTGCGTACAAACATATATGCAATAAATGCAAAAACAAATAAATACATAAATACAATTAAATTAAGTACAAGATTTTTTAACGGTGTTGCCTAGTGCACAGGTAGTGTTCAGTTCTCGTATGGCCCTGGGGTAAAAACTGTTCTTAAGTCTGTTTGTTCGGGATTGATTGACCTGAAACGTCGACCAGAGGGCAGATGAACAAACAGACGGTGGCCGGGGTGGGATGGATCTTTTATTATTTTGCCTGCTCTACTGAGGCAGCGCAGGCTGAACAGGTGCTCCAGGGAGGGCAGTGAGCAGCCGATGATTTTCTGGGCCGTCGTGATGACCCTCTGAAGGGCCTTCCTGTCCTTTTCTGAGCAGCTGGCATACCATGTGGTTATACAGTATGCCAGCACACTCTCGATGGAGCAGCGATAGAAGGACAACATGAGCTTCTCCTGCAGGTTGGTTTTCCTGAGGATCCTCAGGAAGTGGAGTCTCTGCTGTGCCTTCTTTACTGTGGTGATGGTGTTGGTAGACCAGGTGAGATCCTCTGCGATGTGCGTACCCAGGAACCTGAAAGCTGGTACCCTTTCCACGCAGACCCCATTGATGTAGAGTGGGTCGTAATCTCCACTGGTTTTTCTAAAGTCAATTATAGATACAGATTGTTCAATAGAATTCTAATCTTCATGGTGGAACTGATTAGGATTCTGTTGAATGGAAGTCCAATAATACTTGTCAGCAGAGAGGTTTAGATCCCTAGCACAGCTGCTGAGAAAATTAAAGGTAGTTCCAGAAAGAGAAAGTAGGCACAGGGTTGGTTGCCCAGTATTTGTTCAATTGTATATCTAACCTGTCATCAGCTTCCCCTTCTGATATTAAGATTTATTGATGTTATTGCAGGCACATTTTAATGTGCATTTATTATGAATCCAATTATTATTGTAATTGCATCTTTGTTGGATATGTGTCAGATTAAAATTGCCATATGTTTGTGATGTTTTCTGATGTGTGTCTTATTCAGAAATCACGTACATTCATCTTAGGGTTAATAAAGGATAATGGATGTATGACAAATATTATTAGTTCCCACCATATTTTACATATTGTGTCGGTTATAAAGTTTACGAATGCCAAGGTATACTAAAACAATATTCGTATATATATATATATATATGGTATATAAAATCATGAGAGGAATAGATTGGGTAGATACACAGTGTCTCTTGTCCAGCGTAGGTGAATCGAGGACCAAAAGGACATAGGTTTAAGGTGAGGGAGAAAAGATTTAATAGGAATCTGAGGGGTAACTTTTTCACACAAAGGGTGGTGAGTATATGGAACAAGCTGCCAAAGGAGGTAGTTGAGGCTGGGACTATCCCAATGTTCAAGAAATAATTGAACAAGTACATGGATAGGACATGTTTGGAG
Organism: Rhinoraja longicauda; assembly: GCF_053455715.1. NCBI lineage: Eukaryota > Metazoa > Chordata > Chondrichthyes > Rajiformes > Arhynchobatidae > Rhinoraja > Rhinoraja longicauda. Next base: position 49,845,639 of record NC_135954.1, read on the forward strand.
GAATATGTACCAAATGCATACAGGTGGGACTAGTGTATCTGGGACATGTTGGGCGGTGTGGGCGTTGGACTGAAGGGCCTGTTTCTAGGCTGTATCGCTCTATAATTCTATAACTCTGACTATGAGTTTAGCATCTTATTTCATTTTCATCTTTTGGTGAATTGTAAAATATTCTCTCACCACCTTGTCATCAAAATATATGAACATCAGTCAAAGTCTTAACGAGCTCACATAAACACCAACACTTTAAGATAACTTACCACCACCATCTCAAGTGCAGTTACAGATAGGCAATAAATTTTGATCTTGCTCGCAATGTCCACATCCCAAGATTAACCATAAAAACCCTCACTACATTCAGCAGGACATTCACACTTATGTCAGAAATATTACACTGGCATTGGTATTTATCTAACTTGTTGGGCAGCACAGTGGCGCAACTGGTGGAGCTGCTGCCTCACAGCACCAGAGACCCAGGTTTGATCCTGACTACAGGTGCTGTCTGTGCAGAGTTTGTACGTTCTTCGTGTGACTGTGGTGGTTTCTCCAGGTGTTCCGGTATTCTCCCACATTCCAAAGACGTGCAGCTTCCCATGATGCATCACGGAGCTGGACAAAGGGCTGCCCAAGGCCAAGCACGGAGGCAGGCCTGACTCGCTGCCTTGAAGAAAAACTTGGTGGGCCATGGCCGCAGGGGGAAGGCTCAGAAACCACCGGGCTCGGCCCCGAAGACTGGAGGGTCAAGAAGTAGGGAATCATTGGCAATGACAGATGTGAGGAGTGGGCCAGTAGGAGAGAAACTAAGGTATTGCCTCCAGCGCCTTGAAGGTCGGCTGCAGGAGGCACCCCCGGGACACAGAGGTAGTCGGGTGAGGAGAGGGACATCAATTTGCAGGCCGAGCCGGTTGAAGTCAACAAAGATTTGCTGCAGCCTTGGGCTTATCTGGATCAGGTGCCTCTCCAGTACATCGAGCACATGGACTGGAGTTTGGACTTTATGTAAATTGTGCAAAAATATGGAGACTCGCTCATGTGAGATCTATGAAAAAAGAATTTCACACGTGACGATAATGCACTATTGAACTATTGAACCAGTGTAAGTTAATATGCTTCTGTAAATTGCCCTTGGTGTGTAGGATGTGAAACTGGAATAACATAGAACTTGTGTTTGGGTGGTTATTGGTCGGCGTGGACTCGGTGGCCAAAAGGCCTGATTCCTCGCTGTATCTCTCAACTAAAGTAAAGGAAAACAAAGATTTTCATTATAGCTTCGCACATGTGACAAAAATAAACCTAAAGTTAAACCTAAGTGGCACCCCATTAAGCCCCTGATGGCTGTGTGGCTGTGGCTGATATTGTACTCACGAAATGATCAGGAGTCTGGAGTGAGGAAATGTGTCAAGCAGAGGCAGGTTATCCCTCGTTCTCCAATATACATCTTTCTGTCCAGTGCAGTGGCTGAAACATGCAGCCTCAGCAGGCTAACTGAGGATGAAGGCATAGTGCATTCTGTCTGGGTACATGGCATGGACAAGGGTTTTCTGGCCAAGGTCACCCACCAACTGCGCCTTCAGGGATTGCCGGCCTTTGGCCTTAATGTAAAGTTCTGGGTTCCCAGACGCTGCTCCAAGTGCCATTCTCCAGATATTTAGGACACCTGGAAAGTGGTTATCCACTTGGCTCCAAGTGGTTATCCACTTTGGTGGTAAGAATAGGAAGGCAGAGTATTATCTGAATGGTGTCAAGTTAGGAACAGGGGACGTACAACGAGATCTGGGTGTCCTAGTGCATCAGTCACTGAAAGGAAGCATGCAGGTACAGCAGGCAGTGAAGAAAGCCAATGGAATGTTGGCCTTCATAACAAGAGGAGTTGAGTATAGGAGCAAAGAGGTCCTTCTGCAGATGTACAGGGCCCTAGTGAGACCACACCTGGAGTACTGTGTGCAGTTTTGGTCTCCAAATTTGAGGAAGGATATTCTTGCTATTGAGGGCGTGCAGCGTAGGTTTACTAGGTTAATTCCCGGAATGGTGGGACTATCATATGTTGAAAGACTGGAGCGACTAGGCTTGTATACATTGGAATTTAGAAGGATGAGAGGAGATCTTATCGAAACGTATAAGATTATTAAGGGGTTGGACACGTTAGAGGCAGGAAACATGTTCCCAATGTTGGGGGAGTCCAGAACAAGGGGCCACAGTTTAAGAATAAGGGGTAGGCAATTTAGAACTGAGATGAGGAACAACTTTTTCAGTCAGAGAGTTGTGAATCTGTGGAATTCTCTGCCTCAGAAGGCGGTGGAGGCCAATTCTCTGAATGCATTCAAGAGAGAGCTGGATAGAGCTCTTAAGGATAGCGGAGTCAGGGGGTATGGGGAGAAGGCAGGAATGGGGTACTGATTGAGAATGATCAGCCATGATCACATTGAATGGCGGTGCTGGCTCGAAGGGCCAAAGGGCCGAATGGCCTCCTCCTGCACCTATTGTCTATTGTCTATTGTCCACCGGGCACCCGTTGCTTTCCACACAAGAAGAAAATAAAGAATTCTCCTCTCCATGCAAAGAGATTATCCGTGCTGTGCCCTATGTAGCCTTGAACCAGCTGTGAAATTTGGCTTACGTCAGCCATGCCTGGATCGATGCAGAAGCCAAGTGATTCAGATTGACAGTAACCTTCAACTGTGAGAGGAGAGCAGTCTGGCACATGTCCCTGACACCTCTGTATTGATGTCCTCATCATGCAGATGTCCTGCTACTCTGACATTGGTACAGGATTTGTGGTTTGATGCTGCACTTCCCTGCCAATTATCACTGCCTGGTCCACACCACCCCCCACCCCTCCCCTCCGCCATTGACTCCATCAACACTTCACACTGTCTCGCGAAAACAGCCATCTTAATCAAGGACCACTTACACCCTGGTCATTCCCTCTTCTGTCCTCTCCCATTGAGAAGAGGGCATAAAAGCTTAAAAGAATGTGCCTCCAGATATAAGAACAACTTCTTCCCCACTGTTGTCAGACTCGTGATCGGACTCCCATTTGCTAAAGATGCTTTCTCGGTCTTCCAATCTATATCATGGTGACCATTGCACTTTTTTTTTAAATCTGCACTTTCTCTGTTGCTGGTAACACTATATTCTGCATTCTGTTATCTCTTTTACCCTACTTGTTGTACTCATGTATCATATGGTCACCCTGGATAGTGTGCAAAAGAATATATTTCATTGTATCTCGGTATACGTAACAACAAATTCATTCTGATATCAAGGGCCTTCTGCCACATCTTTTTTGGGTTCATTTTCTAGTCACCCTTGTCTTTGGCCTGTTCTATCCTGCCCTTGATTGTACATGCTTAACATGCTCCACATCACACGCAACGAGGTGGACAATCAAATTGTGTGTTTACCACTATGCAATAAGGCTGCAATTACAACACTGATTTTACTTTTTAAGTATATTGGTTAAAATACATGCAGTATGCAATTGAATTTGAGTTATAAAACAAGGCTCACAAACTGTCCTTGTTCATATCTCTCTCCCTCTCTTTGACCTATCCTTATTTTGCTGATAGTCTTTTCCCTTACTGAGTAGCCATTTACCCAGAGGCATTTTTATTATACTTTGCAATTGATTTCGTTTGTTTAAAAGTTAAAAGCAATTTTTAGTGGGTGAAAAATCAATTTGGATTTGTATCAAAGAAATGTCAAAACATTCACAGCAACACACTTTAATATGAAAATAAGTAAAGTGATAGAGCCCCAAGGGTGAATAGAGAATTCTATGGTTCTTTGATTGAAATTGAACAAAGTCAACCCTTCTAAGGTAATTTTCAACATCTATGCGGTGCGGATCCCACTGCAGATGCCAACACATGTTCAGAAAACGAAATCTCATAGTTCACATAAATAATGTCATTAGTCAGAGCACAGAGTGAGGCTCGTTAGCCCATTGAAAGTGGACCAGCTATTTGTGAAGCAATCTAATCAATGCCCTCCATTTTCCTTCAGGTTCTTGCATTTTTTTTAACCTTCAGATATTTATCCAATTCCCTTTTGCACTAGATTTGAAGAACTGGTGCATAACTAAATAATCTTCTGAATATTTTTATTTTGAATCTCGGCAGCTGCATTGTGTAAATTCTCAAGACACTTTATCCATCACAAAAGTAAAGCAGATGACTCCATCTCTTCCCTTCATCTAAAACATAAGCTAAGCAATGAAAATGATCAGCTCTGATAGACTATTACTATTGTAACATTAAGATGAACCCCAAACTAAGTATTTATTTACACTGACAATGTTGAATAGAATTTAAGCTATTTTATTTTCATGTTTACATGAATAAGCCAATATATTTTTAGAATAAAACTAGACTAAGGGGATCTGTTGGGCCCAACCCTCTCCTGCATTGGTGCAGCACCCTCTCCTCCCCCTCCCCACTCCCCCCTCCCCCCTTCCCCCTCCCCCCTTCCCCCCCCCACCCCCTCCCCCTCCCTCCCCTCCCCCCTCACCCCCCTCACCTCCCCCCACTCCATCCCCCCACTCCATCCCCCTCAACCTCCCTTATCCTCCCTCCTCCACCCCCTCCCTCCCTCCCTAGGAGATAGATTTAAACTTTAAAATGTGAATAACTTTAAAATCATAACACCAATTTCAATGAAACTTCTTCTATTAGCACCAAAGGGATGACTGTGAATAAGGTGGGCCTAAAATTGTCGCGCTATTGTGTACCGTTTTGACTGTAGTTCAGGAACAACAAACAAACAAACAAACGAGAGTTTTAGTATATAGATAAAATATTGCTGGAAATACAGTAGATCATGCAACTACTTTGAAAAGATAAATTGAATCAATGTTTCAAATCAAAGTCTGAGATTTACCAGTGCTGATGTAAATTATGAAACTAGATCTACAAAATAGCTACAGAGCAAAGAATACTTGCACTGGAGTCAGTCAGCGGATTGTGCGGCAATTGTGGAGGACATTTTTAAGTAACCGTTCAGGTTGGGACAATTTCTTCAAACTGTAAAGAATGGTCCCAACACAAAACATCGCATATTCATGTCTTCTAGAGATGCTGCCTGATCCACTGAGTTACTCCAGTACTTTGTATATTTTGCTCAAGATTCTAACATCTGCAGTGCCTTCTTTCTAAAACATCTGTTGACACTGGAAATTTGAAATTAAATTATTGACCCAATCTTATCTCAACAATAGAACTGGTTCATCCCTTGCACTACCATGGACCTGTTTTTGCTAATTACTTTTTTTGTACTAATATTTTTTTGCGCAATCTTAGCTCTTTTAGTTATTTGTTATTTGTAATTATATGTTACTTGTAATTAATGTATAAGTTATGAAAGAAATGTGTTTTTATGCATTTGTCTGAGTCTATGCTCCTTTATCTAGTGGTGTTCCTCAGACATCTCTGCTGGGCCCATTGATGTTTGCCTTCTATATTAGCGATAAGAAGGTACAAAGCATGATTAGTAAGTTTGCAGATGACATTGGAATAGGAGATATCATAGACAGTGAAGATGATTATCAAGAACTACACCAAATCTTGCTCAGCGGGGTAAGTGACCCAAGGAATGGCGAATAGAGTTTAATTCAAATAAGTGTGATGTGTTGCACTTTGGGAAGTTAAATCAGAGCAGGACCTTCACGGTGAAGAGAAGGACCCGGGGAAGTGTTGTAAAACAGATGGATCTAGGAATGCAAGTACATAATTCCTTGAAGGTGGTGAAGTAGGCTTTTGGCCTTTGTCAGTTAAGGAATTAAGTACAGAATTTGGAACCTTATGCTACAGTTGTACTAGAATTTGGTGAGGGCATAATTGGAATATTGTGTTCAGTTTTGGTTACCCTGGAAGGATGTCATTAACCTGGAAAGAGTAAAGAGAAGATTTATGCAGATGTGGCCAAGACTTGAAGAGCGTGAGCCATAGGGAGAAGTTAGGCAGTCTAGGACTTTATTCCTTGGAGCACGGAAGACTGGTGGGTGATCTCATAGGGGTGTATAAAATAATGAAATGAATAGATAGAGTGAATGCACAGTCTTATTCCTAGGGTAAGGAAATAAAGAACTAGAAAGCATAGCTTTAAGGTGAGGGGAACGATTTAAACCTCAGGGGCAACATTTTCACACAGAGGACAGTGAGTATATGAAACTAACTGCCAGAGGAGGTAGTTGAGGCAGGTACTATAACAGCATTTAAATGATACTTGGTATACTTGGTTAATGGTATGGAAGATTTAGAGGATACAGGCCAAATGTGGACAAATGGGACTAGCTTAGATGGTACATCTTAGTTGGCATAAACGAGTTAGGTCGTGGGGCTTGTTTCCATGTGTTTGTCTCTATGACTATGACTCTGTGACTTTCTTTGAGTTCAGCTTGCTTTAAAGCTGAGGGGTGCAACTTCTCCAGAAGATCATTTTACACCAGACTGAGATGGATTCTGGCTCAAAGCTGCATTTTCACAATTCCCAGAGACAGCTGGACCTTCTGGTAATTTAAAATATATAATTTTCACTGTTCTTGGTTTTATTAGATGGTAATAACAATGTGGCTGGAGAGCAAAGCACTACATATGCAACCTGTGGTAATAAAGTTAATAGAGTAATGATAGTTGAGTATAACTGCAGCTCAAGATGATTTCATGTAAAGTACCAGAAAACAAATTATGTAGATAAAGAATTCAATTACCAGCAAAATTGAGAAAGCAGAATTCAGTATACAGTGAAAAAGCATGAGGTGCTAAAAAGTCTATTAACAAAATAAAGTGACTGGCAACTAATCAAAAACTGCACCATATAAATCTTCTCTTGTGAAGCACCATAGATAAAATCGGGGGTATTGCTTTTGTACTCTTGTACTCAGCACAATCATAATGGTCATTATCACTGTCATGTTCTGACATCTGCATTAATTGCAAACATTGTGACCATCCAAGTAGAAAGTCAACACAATTAGCTCCATTATTGGGAGAGAAAGAATTTAGAATAAATCCATGGATGATTTTGCATTTATTTTTAAGCACTGCAACAAATCTTTTAATTAAGCTGTACTTGAATGGAGTTTAATACTCTCTAAAACAGTAATGCTTTTTTTAAATTCAGATCTGCTGCTTGTGGAACTGGTGGCAGCTCAAAAGAGTGTTATGAGAAATATCCTGCTTTATTTTTACAATTCAACAAAGATCAAGGTGATACCATGGGGTGCAGGCACCATCCACTGGGGATGCATGCACAATGGTTCAGGCTCTCACTCAGCCCAGTCGCAGTAGTTACTTTTATTTCCAATTGGTAAACTAATGTAAAACAATTAATTCAATTGGTGATAAGTGTACCTAGAGAAACAGTGGCCCATCTGGTAGAACAACTGCCTCACAGTGCCAAAGGCCCAGGTTCAATCCTGACCTCAGGTGCTGTCTGTTTGGAGGGCAAGCAAGAACAGGAAAGGAGAGGGGAAGGGAAATGAGGGGAAGGGTGAGAAGAGAGGAAAGGACATGAGAGGATATCAGGCTATCTGTCTCTGTCTGTCTCTGTCTGTCTCTGTCTGTCTCTGTCCGTCTCTGTCCGTCTCTGTCCGTCTCTGTCCGTCTCTGTCCGTCTCTGTCCGTCTCTGTCCGTCTCTGTCCGTCTCTGTCCGTCTCTGCCCGTCTCTGTCCGTCTCTCTCCGTCTCTGTCCGTCTCTGTCCGTCTCTGTCCGTCTCTGTCCGTCTCTGTCCGTCTCTGTCCGTCTCTGTCCGTCTCTGTCCATGTCTGTCAAGCCCCAAGCTCCATAGATCTATCTATCTATCTTTTAGTTATTTGTTTGTTTATGCCTTTCTAGTTTTTCTAAATTCATGTATTTTGCATCATTCATGTCTTTTGCACTACTTATGCCTCAAAATGCATTCATCAGGATCCCTGTGTACCATGCAATCCTAATTTGTGCACTGTACTGAAGAATGTTGACAGGGCGTATGTGGAGAAGATCTTACCTCATAGGACACGAAAGGAGAAATAAGTTTACAATCAGGTCAGCCATAATATATCTCTAAATGGCGGAGCAAGATCAAGAGCCTGAGTTATTCTGTTTCTGATTCATAAGTTTGCATGTTCTGTCTAATTCATCTAGGCATGTGATCACAATAGATTTTGGTGAATGTTGTTGTGCTTTAATGATAGGTATCAAACAATGTATAGCAAATTTACCTTGGTTGGTCTCTTTTTTGCTTGTTTAGCCATTCTTTGAAACTTTAATGAAAATTCCAGGCAATGGGCCTCAGCAGATGGCATCCTAGAGAACTGATGGGGCTGAAAGCTCCCCTCTTTATTAGAAAATGTTCTGGTTTTAAGAAGACCGGTGTAATAGAAATGACGTAACTTAAAATTGAATCTTGTTTGGGGCTCCTTGCTTGCAATACACTTGTGCATGGAGCCCTATGCAAAGCTGGTCTGGCCCAAAAGAAGACAGCAATGGTTGAGACTAAAACACAATCTGCGTGAATCTGCCTTCCAGAATGCTCATCCACTTCTCAGTTTCTTCCAGGATCTATTTGAGATGCGATGTTGGCAATCTAGTGTTATATATTCCCAGCCAGTTATCAACCTGCATCTGCAGACCCTGGGACAGTCCCTGCTGATTCTAGATGTGCAAATACTAGAAGCATTAATTTCTAGGAATCACCTTTCTATTGCTAGGCAGTACGGAGCTGCATGCCTCAGTGATTTCCAGCTCACCCTGTATGGATTGGACCCGGAGAGGAATCATTATGCAGAACTTCTAATCTATTAAACTCAAATGAGATCTGCCCTATCTGCAGATGTACCAGATGTGCATCCTTTATGTCGTAGCTTCTATATAGATGTGTATGTGCCTCACCCATGCAATTTGGTGGAGGTACTCGGTCTATGCCTTAATGTAACTAAAAACCTGCTCGGGAGGCACCATGGATTTAGGGATATTGGAAAGGCCTGAGAATGATTCACCTACATCGCACTCTCACTGCCCCCACCACCACCCCACTAGCCTGCCTATCAGGCAAAAGCCGCAGTTAGGCACCATGATGATTTGATGGTTTGTGCCCTTCCATTGGGTCCCGGAAGCCTGGTTGTCATTGGGGTCACAACCAAGTGAAATAAAATCAAGCAAATTTCCAGTGCATTTTGTTATAAAATTAAAGAGTCATAACGCTTTGATGCATGCCCTTCAGCCCACTATGTCCAAACACACCATTAAGTAGCCATCCATATTAGTCCCATTTACCAGTCCTAGGTCTGCAGTGGTCGCTTAAATGTTTATCCAGATTTATTTTTAATGCTGTGAGGGTACCTGCTATCGCCATCTTCTTAGGCACTTTGTTCCAAGATTGTAATCACACACGAGGTGAAAATAAATGTCTCCATATCTACTCTAACCCTTTTACTGTATCACAAAATGCTGGAGTAACTCAGCAGGTCAGGCAGCATCTAGGAGAGAGGGAATGGGTGATGTTTCGGGTCGAGACCCTTCTTCAGACTGACCCTTTTACTCCTCACTTTACTGTATATCCTCTGGTTCCACATATCTCCGTTGTGGGGGAAGGTTTATCACTGTCAACCCTATCCATGCCCCTCATAACTGTCCTCACCTCTATAACCCTCCTCAGCTTCTTCTTCCCCAAGGAAAACAAATCCACTTTTTCCAATCTTTCCTCATGACAGAGACATTCTAACACAGGCAACATCCAGGTGAACTTCCTCTGTGCCATTGTAAGTGCCTCCACATCCTGTGAAGCTCCTTGAATTAAAAAAATGGACCTGGTAAAAAATGATGGGAATGGAAATCAGGTCAGAAGGTTCCTATATGATGTCAAAAGTAATGATGGACATTAAAAATACCTTTCAAATAATCAAGCTGTGTAGAAAATGGGTCATAACTCGTGAATCCCATTCATGATGATGTTAGCTACTCTCAACTGGTTAAGCTATGAATAAGAAATGGTCTGAAATATTAAGGGACTGCAGTGGTAAGAGGTTAGCTGCAGCCCTTCAAATACTAAATAAAACAGCAGTAACATCGCCAGGATCCCAACATCAGTTTCTTTAATATCCCTGGGTGACGAAAATGAACGGGGAAGATTTTATAACTTGCCGTTGGAGGATTCTTATCCATGGATAATAATTAGCACAGAAAGAAAAATCGAAGGTCATGTCTCACGAATATATGGGGAATCTTTGAGGCATGAACTCAGCAAATGAATGAGGATTGACTGAGGGAAATAATTTAATTGAATGCTCAGAGTCCAGTTCATAGAGGGCTGCAGTAGGAGATTTATAGAAGGATTGTAAAATTAATAGAAAATGACTTAGTTGAAGTGAAAACTAATTGGAAAATAGAAAGCAAAGATGATGAAAAGATGAATTATGTCTGAGGAGAAGGAAACTCTCAAGCCAAAATGTGAGCGAAGAGGAATACAGTTGGCAAAATTAAATATTGGGCCACACATTCCCATTATTCTCTTTATCGTGTATCTATACACTGTGGATGGCTCGATTGTAATCATGTTTACAATCATAGGTATTTATTCACAAAGTGCTGGAGTAACTCAGCAGGTCTGGCAGCATCTCAGGAGAGAAGGAATGGGTGACGTTTCGGGTCGAGACCCTTCTTCAGACTGTTTACAATCATTGTAATTTTGATTAGTATGGGTGTCAGAGGTTATGGGGAGAAGGCAGGAGAATGGGGTTAGGAGGGAGAGAAAGATCAGCCATGATTGATTGGTGGAGTAGACCTAATTCTACTCCTATCACTTATGATCTTAAGATGTATTGCCTTTCCGCTGATTGGTTAGAATGCAAGAAAAGCTTTTTACTGTACCTCGGTACACGTGACAATAAACTAAACTCAACTCAACATCCAAACTCAACGTGCAAATATTACCGACAGTGCTGATCAGAACCGTTTGTGTTCACCCATTGAAACAGAAGTAAGGCCCTGACTTCATTCACCCTCTGTGCAAAGCAGACGTCTATAATGTCAATGGTGCAGTACAGCAAACCCTTGTTATAATGGGCCATGGGGGGGGGGGGGGGGGGGGGAAGGTAATTTGTCGATAGTCCGCTATAATCGAGTAAGATATTACCATTGAATAAGTAGTAGAAATAAACAACTGCAGTTGCTGGTGAATACACAAAAGGACAAAGTACTGGAGTAACTCAGCAGGTCAGACAGCACCTCCGGAGAACATGGATGGATTGATGTTTTGAATCGAGACCTTTCTCCAGGGGCAGGGGCAGGGGAAGTGCGATTTGGTGATGGTGTGGGCAGCCGTCAGTAGGTCTGTCCAGTATAATCAAAATCTATTAAAAAGAGGTCCGTTAAAACAGGGATTTACTGCAGTGCAAATAGTTGAGAGCTTCATTAATATTGGCATTATATTACTAATGTTCTCTCTAGGCTTCTAAATTACCCCGAGTGCTGGGATGAGGGGCAGAATCTGGGGGTGAATAAAATGCGATTAATGTTAGATTGCTATAAATGGGAGGTTGATGGTCAACATGGATTTGGTGGGCCAAAGAGCCTGTTTATGTTTTGTAACTGAGTTTCTCCTCAAAAACAGCCACATCGACCCCTCAGTGCGGAAGGGTGGGAATCCTGGAGTTCCGGGCTGCTTGGAGCACACTGAAGTAGTCACGCAGCTCATCAGAGAAGCCCATGAAAATAGAGGCAACCTAGTTGTTCTGTGGTTGGACCTGGCCAATGTCTATGGGTCCACACTGCACAGACTGGTTGAGCTTGCACTACAACGCCACCATGTTCCCAGTAAGATCAAGGTCCTGATCCTGGATTATTACCATAATTTCAGGCTGAGAGTGACTTCTGGGTCAGAAACATCAGGCTGGCATGGGCTTGAAAAAGGAATAATAACGGGCTGCACCATTTCTGTTATTCTTTTTGCTCTTGCCATGAACATGGTGGCCAAGTCAGCCGAGGTGGAATGCAGAGGCCCCCTAACCAAGTCTTGTGTACGACAGTCCCCAATAAGAGCTTTTATGGACGACCTTACCATCACCACAACATCGGTCCCTGGGAGTAGGGGGATCCTACAGGGTCTTGAGAAACTTATCACCTGGGCAAGGATGAGTTTCAAGCCAACCAAGTCAAGGTCCATGGTGCTGAAGAAGGGGAAGGTGACTGACAAATTCCACTTCTTATTATCCAGAATTGCCATTCCTTCCATCACTGAGAAACCTGTCAAGAGTTTGGGGAAGCTTTTTGATGCAACTCTGAAAGACTCTGCCGCCATTCAAAAGTCCATCGAAGACCTTGAAGCCTGGCTCACCAAAGTCGACAAGTCAAGCCTGCCTGGCAGATTCAAGGCCTGGATCTATCAGCATTCCATCCTGCCCCGAGTCCTGTGGACTATGCTGGTTTACGCTGTTCCTTTGACCACAGTTGAGTCCTTCGAAAGGAAGATCAGTGGCTTTCTTCGCAAGTGGCTTGGCCTTCCCCGCAGCCTCAACAGTGCAGCACTGTACGGGACCAGTAATATCTTGCAGCTCCCATTCAGTGGCCTCACAGAAGAGTTTATGGTCGCGCAAACAAGAGAAGCCCTACAATACAGGGACTCCAGGGACCAGAAGGTGCCATCGGCTGGCATCGAGGTGAGAACAGAGAGGAAATGGAGGACGGAAAAAGCAGTAGAGGTGGCACAGTCAGGCCTAAGGCAAAAGGCATTGGTGGGAGTCATGGCAACTGGCAGAGCGGGCTTGGGATACTTCCGTAAGACCCAGGTTGGCAAGGCCCAGGGCAAGGAGAGACACCATCTAATCCAGGAAGTGGTCCGCGCAGGTGTGGAGGAAGAGAGTGTGAGCAGGACAGTGGGGCTCAGGCAGCAGGGAGCGAGGCCAAAGTGGGAGCGCATACCGCAGCGCAGGATTACCTGGTCAAACATCATTCATGCAGGCAGACTTCCAGCACATCCGGTTCCTTGAACAAGCTGTGTACGATGCCCTACCAAGCCCAGCAAACCTCCACGTCTGGGGCAAGAGCGTGACACCTTTCTGCCCACTTTGCCCTTGAAGAGGATCATTAGAACATCTCCTCAGCAGCTGCTCAAAGTCCCTTGGGGAAGGTCGCTATCGGTGGCACCATGACCAGATGCTCGAGGTGGTTGCTGAGAGCATAGCCACTGCCATCAGTAACAACAAACACCACCACGCCCCAAAGAAATCAATCACTTTTGTCAAAGCTGGAGAGAAGCCTCGACCACAACCAAAAACAAGGGCGGGCCTCCTCTACACGGCCACTGACTGGCAGCTGCACGTCGATCTGGGCAAACAGCTGAAATTTCCGCAGCACATCACAGCAACATCACTCCGGGCAGACATGATCATCACCTCCAAAGTGACAAAACAGCTGATCATTCTGGAGCTGACAGTGCCCTGGGAAGAGGGTATTGAAGAAGTTAATGAGAGGAAATGCGCAAAGTACCAGGAACTGGTGGAGATGTGCCAGGACGGAGGCTGAAGACATGCTATGAACCCATAGAGGTGGGCTGTACAGGCTTTGCAGGACGCTCACTCTGCAAAGTCCTCAACCAATTGGGCATTACGGGGCTGGCAAAGAAGACGGCCATGCAATCCATAAGCGAAGCCACAGAGAAAGCCACTAGGTGGATTTGGATTAAGAGGGCTGATCCGTGGGCGGTTGCTGCTGGGCCACAAGTCGGGGCCTGATCAACCCCGGCTGGGTCACCTGGGCGAGGGTGTCTGATGTTGTGAGACCTGAAACACTCAATGACCCCAGGTAACATCACTGAGGCTGCATCCCAGCGCATCCAGAAGTTGTATCATTCACATGCTCATGATTTGTTTGAGAGAAACAGCATGGAAACAGGCCCTTCGGCCCACCGAATCCGCGTCGACCAGCAATCATCCCATACACTGGCACTATCCCACACACACCAGGAATGATTTTACAGTTATACCAAGCTAATAAACCTACAAACCTATACATCTTTGGAGTGTGGCAGGAAACTGGAGATCCCGGAAAAAACCCACGCAGTTCACGGGGAGAACGTGCACTCCACACAGACACCACCCGTAGTCGGAATCAAACCCGGGTCTCTGGCACTGTAAGGCAGCAACTCTACTGCTGTGCCAGCGCGCCTCCATTGGTGATGATGTACGTTTACATGTCAGTTACACATAAAATGAGATGAATGCTTTAGAACAAGGCAATTCGGTGATATTGACCAAATGCACGATTGCCATTGGGCAATCCCAATCAACCAGTTCATATAATGATATAAAATGTTCATCTCAGGATTCAAACAGATCCTTCTTATGAAGCAGTAAATTACCTGCACTTCGTCTGGTCGCTTTCTGTTTTTATTTCTATTCCTTCAATGTTAAGTCATGGCTAACAATTAGGAAAATGTTCTTACGTTCCTTTATTCATTTCAGCTCTTATGTCACAAAACTGGATTCTTATTTAAATTTAAGGTGGAAACAACCCAAGGGAAATGCAAAAAAAAAATCCAGATAATGGAGTTTGGGTGAAGGAAATAAATGAATTTATAACTAATTTATAGAAAATTCTTGCAGGAAAATGAAGATTTATATTTTGTGCTGAGCACATGAGAAACACTGGCATTTGTTCCAAAAGCACTGCATCCCATTAATGATATAGAGGACAGTGTTTCACAGAAGCAGATAAGGTGATCGCGACAGCTTTTAATTCCCTCTGCCCTTGCTGTCATTCATGTATTTAAGATGCATGTATTCAAGATTGATTGGTATTTTGTAGCAAAGTCATGAGAGTGTAAGGAATATAGTAGATGGCTGAGAATGGCAACATTTAATTTATATTGATGTCTTTTATTGCGATGGGAAGGAATTTAACTCAGTATGTATTCAAGAGAGAGTTCTTAGGGCTAATGGAATCAAGGGATATGGAGAGAAAGCAGGAACGGGGTACTGATTTTGGATGATCAGCCATGATCATATTGAATGGTGGTGCTGGCTCGAAGGGCCGAATGGCCCTCTCCTGCACCTATTTTCTATGTTTCTATGTTTCTAGCCTCTTTTATCCTGAGAGTATTACCTTGAGGGTCATTATCAATGTTGGACATTTTTGTTGTCATTTATTGTCAGCCAATGAAAACAAACTCTTCTTCTATGGAGAGTGTGTCCCTTTTCCTCAACACAATCACTGTGATAATTTGAATTATATTTTATTGTAATCTTTCATTGAATATCAGTCCTGGCTCTCAAAAACACTACAGTATCAATTATCATGGTAATTGCAGGAATGGTGTATGAATGTATCACCAAGCATGAAGTAGTTGCCCTTTGATTCACCAAGACTCTTATCTACGGTAAAATATTCACAGTTTAATCGAGGCATGCATTCTGCTTAACCTTTTACATGCTTATGTTTTTTTAAGCATTTACTCTGATTGAAATTCAGTACAGTACATTAATTTTATTCCACTTAGACCACAATAAAATACTAATAAAGGAGTTGACTGATTTGTTCACTTTTGTTGCAGCGTATTAGAAGATATTGTTTAACATGGATGGTGTGAGTTCCCTGAAAAACTCATCTATTTTTAATTCAAAGGAAAATAACCACATGTGAAGAATATGTAAATGAGCATGTGTAAAGAAATAGAAAATCTTTAATAAAGGTCCAGTGTGATTAGAGCATCAGAGATCAGATCACAAGAAGGTTGGGCCCGTTTCACCATTCTCCACAATCAAGTCTGATCATTCACTCACCACTATTTTCCTGTCCTATCCCCATATCCACACATTCCTCCAATATCCAAGAATCTATTGATCTCAATTTGGAATGTAATCACCTCTCATTCTTCTAAACGCAAAGGTAAGGTAGGCTTTACCTTCTCAATCTCGCCACATAGGACAAACTTGCCAACAAGGCACTCTGTGGTCTCTGAGGCTACCTGCGGCATTTGAATCAAGGCATCAAGGGGACTGCCATCATCCTGAAACCACCATCCCAATCTTTGTTCACCCGCTTCCATCTCTGTACTTCAGTTTCAAATCCTCATATTAGCCTTTTCTAACACTGGAGCTGTGACTGCACCAGCTCAATACAACAGCTCCCACGTTGTAATCAGCTGAAATAAGCGGGAGCTGAGGCTAAGATCAGTTGAAGTGTGATCATATTGAATGGCGGAACAGTCAGGAAGGCCCAGTATCTGCTGAGCCTGAAGGTGGGTCTCATCCCGAAACATCGTCTATCCAGGTCGTCCAGAAATACTGCCTGACGTCTGAGTCACCCCAGCACATTATGTTCCATTCATAAAGGGCCAATTAGCTTCATCCTGGTCCTATTTTTATGTGCCTTCTCCCTTTGCTCACTTTGTCTTAACCTGAAGTGAGCATGGTCTTTGGAATTAAGGAGGCAAAGAAGTAGATAGAAGGATCTACTGTAGATCAAGAAAATTACTACAGACGCCACGTGGACTATCTGGTTCATCCTACCTTGGTTATTTCCATCTCCCTCTTTGAATTATCTGTGAGTGATTTTATTAGAGCCTCAAGAGGTGGGTTGTTCAAAATTACTGTTTCTTCGGTGTTCAGAGGAATAAAACATATCAGTAATCCACTGATAGAGATTGAAACATAGAAAATAGGAAAAAGAAAAGCCCATTCAGCCCTTCAAATCCACGTCGTCATTTAATATGATCATGGCAGAACATTTATCTCAATGGCATATTCCTACTCTCTCTGCATACCCAATGATGCCTTTCTCCTTTCTAAATGGAAATTCAGCACTTAAAACCTAATGGGTCTGAGGTTCCAGGGGCCACAGGAAGTACATTTTTGTGGAAGATGGAGAAAAAGCTTTTGGCTCCTGACTACCCCTAATGTTGACCTGATATTTGACCGTCAGTTTATTTCAATGTTATTGGATGGACTTTTAACTAAATAATAGAACAACAGCAACCCAGATCTGCATCGACTACAATTCATTTCCTCAGCCTCTGCCACCCCCTTCATGAAAATTGCGTACATTGCTATTCCCAGGTCAAACCCCATTTTACTGCTTCATGAGTGTTCAGGAATCAATTCCAAAATGAACAGATTTTGCTCCATGGCTTCAGGTTTGTAACAAAATATCAAATTAAAATCAGATCACTGGGTACTAGATTAAGAAAAAAGATTTTCGTTGCTCAGAGATTCACTACTGCCCCTTTTAGACGCCATGGCCAGTTGATCTTTAAAACTGCTTACTGCATGCAAGTGTAATTTGAAGGACAGCTGAATGGGTAGCTCTGATGGAACTACATAGGTTTGATGAATAATTCAATGGAAACTTTTTGCATTCATTCCCCATGTACGTAATTTCTGATAGAGATTCTGTAAGATTTTTTAAATGGTGGGATCTCATGGAGCTGTGGTCCACTCCATAACCCAGATTCCTTCCCAGCACACTACAATATATCAATATAAATTAAATGTATGTTGCCATTCTCAGCCCCCTACTATACTCCTTATACACTCATGACTTTGCAGCAAAATATCAATCAATCTCAATTTACAAGTTCCCAGACGACACCACCGTGGTGGACCGGAAATTGTAAGAGATTGCAATTGACTTCAGGAAACACAATGGTACACACGCCCTGGTATACATTGATGGTGCCGAAGTAGAGATGGTTGAAAGCTTCAAATTCTTTGGAATAAATATCACCAGCAATTTGCCCTGGACCAGCCACATAGAAACTATGGCCAAGAAAGCACACCAATGCCTCTACTTCCTTAGAAAGCTTGGTATGTCCCCAACAACCCTCACCAACTTCTAGAGATGCGCCATAGAAAGCATTTTATTGGGATGCATCATTTCATGGTTTTGGAACAGCTCCAACCAAGACTGCAAGAAATTGCAGAGAGTTGTGGGAGTCGTCTAGACCATCAGGCAAACCAACCTCCCTTGCATCAATTCCATCTTCACCACGCTGCCTCGGCAAGGATATCAAGGATGAGTCTCACCCCAATCACTCCCTTTTCTCCCCTCTCCCATCAGGCAAGAGATTCAGAAGTTTGAAAATTCAGATTCAGGGACTAATTTAATCCCAGCTGTTGTCAGGCAACTGAACCGTCCTCTCAACAGCTAGAATGTGGTCCTGATCTCCCATTTACCTCATTAGAGACCTTTGAACTATCTTTAATTGGACTTTATCTTGCACTAAATGTAATACCCTTCACCCTACATCTGTGCATGGCTTTATTGTAATCATGTGGAATCTTTTTGTATGACTGGATAGCACATAACAAAAAGCTTTACACTGTACTATGGTATACTTGACAGTAATAATAAACTAAAATAAAATAAACCTAGAAATTCTATTGCTTGCAAATGATTTTTATGTAATGTCATCGCTACAAGATACTTCTGTGCAGACATTTTGTTCCAAATTGAATCCTATCTGCATAACCTTCAATTGCTTCAGCGCTTCAGTTCTGCCACCTTTGCTGAGTTGCTACACAGTCTGTAAAATTTCCCAAGATCTTATACCCTCGCTCTATTATAACCAGTATCCACGTTAGATCAATTCTAGAAACAAAGATCTGCAGATGCCGGTTTATACCAAAGATAGATGCAAAGTGCTGGAGTAACTCAGCTGGTCAGGCAGTATCTTTGGAGAAAAAAAGATAGATGATGTTTCGGGTCAGGACCCGTCTTCAGACTTTTCAGTCTTAAGAGGAATCCCGGCCCAAAATGTCACCTATCCTTTTCCTCCAGAGATGCTGCCTGACCCATTGAGTTACTCCAGCACTTTGTGACTATTTCAACCGTCCCCTGAATAGTTGAATTAGAATGAGAGATGGCTGTTCTCAACCACCACCAAAGATCATTCCCATTCAGCTGGGCCTGCTGCCCTGATCCACAATTACACTGCAATACATCCAGTCTATTTAAATTTTTAGTTTAGTTTTAGTTTTAGAGATACAGCGCGGAAACAGGCCCTTCGGCCCACCGAGTCCGCGCCGACCAGTGATCCCCGCACATTATCACCATCCTACACCCACGAGGGACAATTTTTACGTTTACCAAGCCAATTAACCTACAAACCTGTACGTCTTTGGAGTGTGGGCGGAAACCGAAGATCTCAGAGAAAACCCACCCAGGTCACGGGGTGAACGTACAAACTCTGTACAGACAGAACCCGTAGTCGGGATCGAACCCGGGTCACCGGTGCTGCATTCGCTGTAAGTCAACAAATCTACCACTGTGCTACCGTGACCGCCCAAATGAGTTTCCAAATGTAACTCTCTTTCTACCGGCACTTTGTTCAAGATCCCATTGGATCTCGAGTTCTGATTTCCTATTCTCATGAGTTCTACCTTTAATTCACCAAATGTAATTATTCCATGAGTTGTGCTGGAGTTTAATTTTTCCAACCATGCCAAAGGTAAACTCTTTTTCTCCTTTAAACTTCCCCAGTCAATATGGTCTCAGGCCACTAGTGGAGCACCAGGTGACATAGTAACCTCCAACACCAGCATGATTTTGTACGTTCCTCATTCAATGCGCACTTTACTGCAGTCATTTTTGTGCCTTTTCTTGTCAGTTCATTTTCATGGCTACAAGTATAATAATTCATCTTCATACCTATTTTTCACTGCATTTCTTGGACAGATCTAAATAGGTTCACAACAACATGCACACGTCTTTCTACCAAGCTAGTACAAATTAGAAAGCCAATTCTCTGAAACCTCAAGGATGTCCAGTGTGAGAAATCTAATTGTTCAAATTGATGTCAAACTGGTGTTCTTCCGAAGTTGAGGAAAAGAAATCTTACGGAAGTCCAGGGAGTTTTGTTCTTACTGCCCAGGCGACACCAAAGGCTTACTGTTGACAATTGCTGATTAAAGTGAGAAACCATTTCATTCCCATGTTGTGTATCATCCATCACTTTGATGAACACTAAACAGGAAATTTATACTATGAATTATAGGGATAATCAATGTGGGACAGCAACCAAATTGCAGCATTGAAACATAACACCAGGTTGCACTCCAAAATAATAAAAAAATAAGTACATTAGTTATACTAACTTTACCCACACTATAGAAATTAGTCAAATAGATTATAAAAATAGAAATGCAATTTATTTGATTCAAATGATGATGCGAATCATTGAAGTCCAGGAGGCAGCATCATCAATTAGACTTGACTATTGCAGGAAGATCACGTTCTGGTGCTTTCAAATAAATGCAGTCAGGAAGAAAGTAAAGAAACCTTTCAAACCACACATCTTTTGTCTGCAAGAGATCCTGAGGTACTTTGTAACCTATATATTTTTTCAGAATTATAATTATTGTTATGGAAGCAAATAATACCCCCAATTAATATACCAAATTAATTGATACTTTATTGCTATGTGTACTTGCTACAATGAGATTCTTTGTTTAAACAGAGTACAAGTATGCAAAAGTCACCACATAAAGGGCGCCGACAAAGTTACAGAAGTATTCAATATAGTCCCTCTTCCTTCTTCCCCACCTCTCCCCCAGTCCCTCTTTGTTCTTGGCAACCACCCCATGCCGGTCCCGCTTTGGACTCGGCAGAGCGTCCGCCAATTACTGCCGGCACTCAGGCGGGCCTGTCTTCGGCCGAACGCTGACACTCACGTGGGCGATGGCTGTCCGATGGCCCTCCACTTTCAGTCCCTGCTTGCTTGATGACGTCTGGCCTCGCTCTGCCGGCAGCCGAGCCTGGTCCCGGTCAGCTCCACGCAGGTGGCGAGGCCCAGTCCAGCGTGGCTGCGCAGTGCTCTCCGGGATAGCATGTAAAATCTTTTGCAAATTAAGATCAGATTCAGAGCCGGATGCAGGCTGAACTAACCTTGATGCTTACATTTGGAATCCTTAAGCTCAGTGGTTGAGGAGTCATTTCTCACAGAAGTCTTGTAAATTTGGTCTTCACACTACACCTCTCCCTCTGGCTACACCCTGTTAACTGTTTCACCAAAACCCCCAGCTTTGTCCATGCATGGAGAATTTCCTGAGCTATGGAATAGGCTCAACAGAACTAAGTGAAGACACAAGGAACTGCAGATGCTGGTTTACAACAAAAATGACACAAAATGCTGGAGTAACTCAGCAGGTCAGGCAGCATCTCTGAAGAACAGGGATAAGTGATGTTTTGAATCTGGTCCCTTCTTCAGACTGATGGAGCAGAGGGGAGAAAGCTGGAAGAGAGATGCGGGCAGGACAAAATCAGGCAAGTGATAGGTGGATAGACACAAAAAGCTGGAGTAACTCAGCGGGACAGGCAGCATCTCTGGAGAGAAGGAATGCATGACGTTTCAGATCGAGACCCTTCTTCAGACCCTGACCCAAAACATCACCCATTCCTTCTCACCAGAGATGCTGCCTGGCCCGCAGAGTTACTCCAGCTTTTTGTGTCTATCTTTGGTTTAAACCAGCATCATCTGCAGTTCATTCTTACACAAGTGATAGGTGGATATGGATGAAGGGGTTGGGGTGGGAGAGGGGTATTTGATTGGGAGATGGGTGGACAAAGGCCAAAGATAGGAAGAAGAAAGAAGATTGTGAGATAGGGAGAGAAGATGAGTGGTGTGAATCCAGAGGAAGGGATATATGTGGAAGGGTACAAGGGAAGGGGATAGGGTGGCGATTTGTTGGAGAATAATGTGTGCATCCAGATGAGGCATCGGGAAGAGAGGAGGAAAGAGAGAGGAGAAGCATTTGACGGCTCTGGACCTGTTCTCACTGTAGTTCAAATGGATGAGGAGTGATCTCAGTGAAACTTACCAAATAACTTAATGCCTGGATACAGTGGATGCGGAGAGGATGTTTCCACTAGTGGGAGAGTCTAGGAACAGAGGGAACAGCCTCAGAAAAAATGAGCATGCCTTTAGAAAGGAGATGAGGAGGAATTTCTTTAGTCAGAGGGCAGTAAATCTGTAGAATTCACTGCCACAAAGGGCTGTGGAAGCCACGTATTTGGGTAATTTTAGAGCAGTGATTGACAAGTCCTTGATTAGTAAGGGTGTCAAAGGTTATAGGGAGAAGGTAGGAGAATAGGGTTGATAGGCAAAGATAAATTAGCCATGATTAAATGGCAGAGTAGACTCTATGGGCCAAATGGTCTAATTCTGCTCCTAGGATTTATGAACCTATGAACTAATGAAAAAAGAAAAGCAGTGGGAGTGTTGTTGGCAGACCTGGAGAAGGTTTTGTATGGCATCCTATAAAGGCTCATGAATTTTGTAACCATAGGTAATGATTTCATTTTGCGGAGTCCAAAGGGCGAGAACATTTCAGAAGTTTGGACCTGATTACCTTTCACCATTCCATGTGCAAGCTTTCTGCCCATATAATTATACACACTATTCTTGGGACTGGGGAACGAAAATCTACTGGATCATGGGGAGAAGAATTTTATGCAGTGGCCTTTTCATCACCAATATGAGACTCTAGGAAATATCGGTCTCTGACTTCATTCCTATTTTATATCAACCAATTTATTTCATAGCTCTTGAATTTGACAAGATGCATTCTGTTTGAAATTTTTAATCAATATGAATCCAACATTGTTTCTAAGTTAGCAACTCTTCTGTTGAATATTTAGAAACGGAGTTTTTTTTAAATCTCCTACCAATTTTACAGACATTTGTGACTTAAGAATTGGTCACATTTAAAAAGTGAAGCCTGGGATCAAGGGAGGAAATGTATTTGCATTTAGACTTATTTGTGAATAGAACAATGTGCAATTTTTGACATGTTTTGTAGTAGAACATAGAACAGTAGAGCACAAGAACAGGCTCTGTACTGACCATGAGGCCAAATCTTCATATATCTACCTGCACATAATCCATATCAATCCATTCCCTATATACTCTTATGCCTCTCCAAAAGCCTTTTAAAAATACTACTATTGTATTATCCTCAACCATCAACCCAGGCAGCATGTTCCAAGCACTCACCACCCTCTGTGAAAAAGTTTCCCCACTCGTTTTCATGTGATAGGAGCAGGATTAGGCCATTCAGCCAATCAAATCCACTCTGCCATTCAATCATAACTAATCTATCTGCCCCTCTCAACCCCAATCCCCTGCCTACTCCCCATACTCCCTGACACCCATATTAATCAGGAATCAATCTATCTCTGCCTTAAAAATATCACTGACGTGGCTTCCACAGGTTCTGTGGCAATGAATTCCACCGATTCACCACCTTCTGACTAAAGAAATTCCTCCTCATTACCTTTCTAACGGAATGTCCAATTATTCTGAGGCTATGACCACTGGCCCTAGACTCTCCCACTAGTGGAAACATCTCCACATCCACTCTATCCAAGCCTTTCACTATTCAGTAAGTTTGAAAGAGATCCCCCCTCATCCTTGAGTACTCCAGCGAGTAGAGGCCCGGCGGCTGTCAAAAGGTTTTCATATGTTAACGCACTCATTCCTGGGATCATTCTCATAAACCTCCTCTGGGTCCTCCCCAGCACCAGCACATCCTTCCTCAAAATTGTGCACAATATTCCAAATGCAATCCGATCAATGCCTTATAAAGCCTCAGCATTATATCCCTGTTTTTATATTCTAGTCCTCTGAAAATGAATGGAAAATGAATGGAATTGCATTTGCCTTCCTTATTACTGATTCGTCTTGCAGATTAACTTTTTGGGAATCCTATACCAGCACTCCCAAGTCCCTTTGTAGCTCTGATTTCAGAATTCTCTCCCAATTTAGAAAATAGTCTACGTCTTTATTCCTACTACCAAAATGCATGACTCCACATTTCCTTATGCTATATTCCACCTGCTCTGCCCACACTCCCAGCCAGTCCAAGTCCAACTGCAGAGTCCCTGCTTTCTCTACACTGCCTGCCCCTCCTTATCTTAGTATCATAGTATCATCTGCAATCTTGGGTACAAAATCTTCAATCCCCTCATCTAAATCATTGATATACAACATGAAGAGTAGTGGCCCCAGCAACAAACCCTGCAGAATTCCACTGGTCACTGGCAGCCATCCAGAAAAAGTCTCCTTTATTGCCACTTTTTGCCTTCTGCCATCCAGCCAACCTGCTATCCATGCTAGTATCTTAAAGACAATAGGTGCAGGAGTAGGTCATTCGGCCCTTTGAGCCAGCACCACCATTCAATGTGATCATGGCTGATCATTCTCAATCAGTACCCCGTTCCTGCTTTCTCCCCATACCCCCTGACTCTGCTATCCTTAAGAGCTCTATCTAGCTCTCTCTTGAATGTATTCAGAGAATTGGCCTCCACTGCCTTCTGAGGCAGAGAATTCCACTTTGATACCATGGGCTCTCATCTTCTTTAGCAGTCTCATGTATGGCACCTTATCAAAGGTTTTCTGAAAATCTAAGAAAACAACATCCACTGACTCCCCTTTGTCTTTCCTGCTATTTACTTCCTCAAAGAATTCCAACAGATTCATTAGGCAAGATCTCCGCTTCACAAAACCATGCTGACTTCGGCCTATTTTATCATGAACTTCTATATACTCAGAAACATCATCATTTATAATGGACTTAAAGTCTTACCAACCACTGAAGTCAAGCTACCCAGCCTATAGTTTCCACTCTTTTGCTTTCCTCCCTTCCTAAACAGCGAGGTAATATTTGCAATTTTCCAATCGTCTGGAACCACTGCTAACTATAGTAATTCGATAGATCATTACTAATGCCTCCACAACCTCTAAAGCCACCTCCTTCAGAACTCTGGGGTGCAGTCTTATCTACCTTCAAAGCTTTCAGTTTCCTAAGCATCTTCTCCTTAGTAATAACCCACTGTATTCCATCCCCTGACTCTCCTGAGTTACAGGCACGTTGCTAGTGCCTTCTCCTGTGAAGACTGATGTAAACAGTTATTCAATTCCTCTGCTATTTCTGTATTCCCAATTATCTCTTCTCTAGCATCATTTTCCAGCGGTCCAATGTCCACTCTTTCTGACTCTTTATAAGACATGTCCTTTAAACTGCCCTTCTTACCTGAAACCTGTGCCCTCTGGTATTTCATCCTACCCCTCATAATTGTATATACTTCTATCTATGTTTCTGCACATTTCCTGCTTATTTGGGAAAGTAGACTGGGCAGTTCCATGCCCATTCACTTTAAGGGCAATATCATTCCCCTATCCTATTTTCTTGAGGTAATTATGTCTTCAAAATGTGCAGCAGGAATTATTTACTTTATGGCAGAAATTGATCTGAAGTCTGCAATTTGTGATGTATTATTAACAAGAGGTTCAAGGAGGATTACATGATGCTGAAGGTAGTGAAACCAGCATGATTTCTATAGCCCCTGGGATATTGCATTTATATGTTGAAAATCATTCCCTGTACTTTTCATTACTACAAAACCTCATTGCCCGCAGCCCTTGGTATAAGTTTCCTGTGGTAAGTCTAGTTCAGATTCCAATGACAGGATGATTGCTGATGACTGGGACTCAGGACAAGGTGGTCAGCCCACCACAAGCTTAGTGGGAGCAGGCAAGGAAGTTTCTTTGGAAGCTCCACAAACCACTACCATCCTCTTCTTCACCAGCATCACCTCACATCGCGAAAATTCCCACGCTGTCAATGCTACTCCGGCGTCCTGGTTTTCCCTAAAATCACTGACAAGTCGGTAAGTACTTGAGAGTTTTGAACTATAACACATTGTATGGGTTACTTAAAAACCAAGTTTCACTGTAACAAGGAATAAACTGGATTTACTTCCAGTTTACTAATAGCTGTATAATTTTTTTTTTTTAAATTAAGTGATTAAGTGGATTTTTGTGAAAAATGTGTGGGCATTTTTTGAAAATGTAAGGGAGATGCATATCTGGTTTCTGGGTTGAATATCTGGGTTTTGAGCCCACTTTAAATGTAATGGCTGAGGCCAAAAACATCGCGAAAATTCCCACGCTTACCTGACCGTCAAACTGTCGCCTCCAATCTACCTGTCAAATGTCCTGACGGTAAATAAATTTGTTAAACACAAGCATTTTATGGTATTTTGAAATGACTTTACTTATTTTAATATTATGTGCTTCTAAATGCATCTTAAGAGAACCTATCAAACCTGGGGACAGCATGCGACAGCAACCGCAATAAGCTACGATACCTGGCGACAAGCCAGCTGTCGTCGAGAAATTTCAAATCGTTTGATTTCTCAGCGACGCGCCGAGATCCACTACAATCCACTAGGATCTTTGGAAGACTCCTCACAATCATGCCCGCGACACCCCGGCGAACTGTCGGCAACAGCCTAGTCGCCGGCAGTCTCCTTAAAATTGCCTAAGTGGGACAGGCCCTTTATTCTACAAGGTTGAAAAAATTTCACCTCAAAGTAATTACAAAGTGATAAATGATTCATCTTATTTGATTTCAGTTTTAACCATAATTCCCAAAGGTTCCGTGGGGATCTACAAAACTGAAAGAAACTTTTAATAAAATAACCAATTTAATAACTATAATGTTTATATAAAATGACCATATCAGATTCATACTGTCTAGTTCACCAAGAATTCAGTTAAAAAGAAAGCACACATGAAGTTTTATTCAGAACATCTTGGGACAGTCAATGTTAGCTCACTTTTTAATGCATTTGTGCTCACCCTGAGAATAAAAACCTTGGAACATCTGGGGATTATTGTCTCGTTAATTCATGTACACAGAGTATTCACAAAAATGGTTTTAAGTTAAAAATTAGTGTGAGAATCAACTCAACTGAGTGACCATGCATCAAACAGTATGCATCAAACAACAGCATCCACTGTGAGCTGTAATTGCTCGAATGTAATTGCCCGAATGTCAAAAAAAGCTAATTTGGGGGAGGAAGGACTTTATTTTTATCCAAAATCTTAATGAACTTAATGCAAGTAGAACTCCAATAAAACATTGTTTGGAGCTTTTGAAAATATCAGAACACTTAACCTTAGTTGGTGCATTTCTTAAAGCAGAAAATATTCAGCTGCATTCTAAAAAATTACATTGACAAAGGATCAACTCTTGGTTTAATTTCATATTTGCACCATAAAAATTAAACAGCTTAATGCATTGATTATGGAAAAAATGATACTCAAGTATAAATTAATGAATTACATTTTTTTGAATTTTATTTACTTTCTTGAGATCATTAATTTTAAATCATGTTACAGAATTAAATTACGTTGAGTGAAAGTTTTATTACAAGAATAGCTCAAGACTTAATTTTGGCTGACAATGGTTATCATTTGATGAATTTTCTTTAGGCTAACTACACAAAAATTGGAAGCCTTCAAAAACGTTGTTATTTCAGTACAAATATCAACAAATTAAATGATCTTCAAGCTCACTAGTTAACAAATCTCAAACCATCAGATAAAACCATTGTTTTTAATATATTTTTACGGATATCATATATCATATGTATCTCCCCTTTGTTTCCTATGATTCTCAAAACCATTTAAATAATAAACTCCACCAATTATGGTATATATAAAATAGAACTATTAAAAAAAAGTGCTTTGAAAATCCATTATCAAAATGATTGATCGACAAATTTAAATCTAGAAGAAAATCTTTCCAGTTGACACAGTAAACTAAATGGCTGAGGTATTTAAATATCAAATCCTGAGAACAAACCATTGATTTGTTTCACTGTAACGTCAGTATCTTGAAATTCATTTCAGCATTTTATTTTACTGTGACCTATACGGATGGGTTTCATGTGTCTATTTCTTCAGGTGCTTGATCCAGATGTTCCTCGAACTGGCGAGCAAAATTAATGAAGACCTGTTGGGCAAGACAAGAATATGAGAGGATGTTAGTTAGATTATCAACATTATAATCAATGATGTACATGAAAAACTGGGTTAATGATGAATATCTATGTGGCACACATTTACGTATCCTTAGATTCGTAGTGGGGGCACGGGGGTTGGGGGAAGTGCAATAAGGAGGAACGGAAAAAAGGCATAATTATTCAGAAACAATACCTCAATTCTAACTAGTAACACTGGGTAACAGCATGGTAACAGTTTTGCTATGACATTAGAATTATTTTTTAGCATTTTAATTCATAAGCAAAACCAGTCGCCCCAAGCAACAGGAATTCCTTGCATCTACTGCAGTCATTTAACTTTAATTGATAAAAACAAAATCAACCTGCTACACGCATCAGTTTTTAACACACATCTCCAGTGCATAAGTTTTCCTTCAGAGAATCTGTTCTAAAATTCATTCAATCGATTTAAAAGTACAATCGACATGCTGTATTCAAAGAGATTTACAGCTATTTTTAGCTTAAGTCGTCACATCTCTTCATCTAACTTGTCCTAATTAATATACATAATCTAACAAGATGTGCCCTGTGCATAATCAAAATTAAAAAACACAAATTAAAGCTACTTAGATCAAGTAACGTATTTAGTTCAATATTTGACACTGCCATCCCAGGCCTCCGTTAAATTCAACTGAAGTTGCTCAAATACATGCAGGTGCACAATGCATTTAACGATCAAGGCCACTAGTGTATGAGTAAATACAATAAAGGATCAAGTGGATGGATTAATTTTCTCCCTAAATTGGATCAGGACCATCCAGTTCTATGCAGAGTTGTTATTTTATATGAGACAAGTTGCAAATTTATGCTCCAGGCAACTGATGCAACTTTAATATCGTAAGTCATGATAGCAAATTCAGATAAGAGACAGGAATGAGCCTAGATTTCTGCCAGTATTTTTGTGCATCTAAGAGTCCTGGAATTCAAGCAATCCTTGTAAAATAAAGAAAATATAAATCTGTATATGCTGGAAGTCTGAAATAAAAACTGAAAATGTGGGAAATAACCAACTGGTCAGACAGCATCTATGGAAGAGGGACATTGTTAATGTTAATGTTTCAGATAAAGCTCTTTTGCAAAATAATGCCTGATAATGCCTTTTAGTGTCTTGACAATGCAATTTCAATTTCTGACAGACCCCAATGTATCGTGGCATCAAAGGAAGATACATCCATCAGATCAATCAAAAAACAGAGCAGGAAGCATAAATAAAAGTAAAGGAATTTAAACATTAAGGAGAGCAAGATGGAAACAAAAAAAACTGCAGATGCTGACAATCTGAAATGAAATCAGTTAATAGGTCAGATATCATCTGTGGAAAGAGAATTGAAACTATAATTCGTTTTTTCTTTGCATGTGCACTGCTTCTCCTGCAAAGTGTTTCCAACATTTTCTATATCATCGAGATCATATTTTTTGTAAAACAGCATTTGCAGTTCCACGTGTCTTCATATTTTATTCTGCTATGTGGAACTAAAATTTGAATGGGTAGTGTTATCAATGTTAGCTTTATCATTAGTGACTCAGAAGAAACAGAATTAATTGCAGTTAAATAGGTGTTGGCAAGGAGATCAAATGTTTGTACCTGGTCAAGCGTTGCTTGGCTAATGGAATAGTGTTTGATGTTGAGTTGTTCTTTGTTACTCTCAAGGAAATGGAACATCTTTGCTAACTCCACTTCTTTCTGTGGCACCTGATATTCCAAAGAATACTGATGTTCTTCCTGGGATAAAGAAAGCAGTAAAGGTGAATTACACAGATTGCAGTTCTGTATTACAATGTTCTTTTAGTAGCAGATTAAATGTCTAGACAATAAACAATAGGTGCAGGAGTAGGCCATATGGCCCTTCGAGCCAGCACCACCATTCAATGTGATCATGGCTGATCATTCTCAATTAGTACCCCCTTCCTGCCTTCTCCCCATACCCCCTGACTCCGCTATCCTTAAGAGCTCTATCTAGCTCTCTCTTGAATGCATTCAGAGAATTGGTCTCCACTGCCTTCTGAGGCAGAGAATTCCACAGATTTACAACTCTCTGACTGAAAAAGGTTTTCCTCATCTCCGTTCTAAATGGCCTACCCCTTATTCTTAAACTGTGGCCCCTGGTTCTGGACTCCCCCAACATTGGGAACATGTTTCCTGCCTCTAACGTGTCCAACCCCTTAATAATCTTATATGTTTCAATAAGATCCCCTCTCATCCTTCTAAATTCCAGCGTATACAAGCCTAGTCGCTCCAGTCTTTCAACATACGACAGTCCCGCCATTCCGGGAATTAACCTAGTAAACCTAAGCTGCACGCCCTCAATAGCAAGAATATCCTTCCTCAAATTTGGAGACCAAATTTTTATTCTTTTTTTCTTCAAAAAATAATGGCTCAATCATCATCCAGGTTCAATTTGATTTGTTTTTCTTTCCTTTTTTCTTTGAAAAACTGGTTAAAAAGTAAACCCTTCACCAAGACCTGAGGGTTTTCACTCAGGGAATTAAAGTGGTTGAAATGTTTAAAACTTTCTAAAGTTGTCTCGATTTGAGAATTGTGCTTTCGGATCGGAACACTTCAAATCTCACTCCATCATTTAAGTCAAGTCAAGTCAAGTCAATTTTATTTGTATAGCACATTTAAAAACAACCCACGTTGACCAAAGTGCTGTACATCTGATTAGGTACTAAGGAAAAAAAAATTAAGAAGGGAGAATGAAAGAAATAAGGTAATTGTAGGGCTGTCTGTTTAATCTCAATTGTGGGGAAATTGCTGAAGTCCATCTGAGACACTTAACTGAATGCTTGAACAAGTATTACCTGACGACAGATGGAACTGCAATAGTCATAGTATTTTTACACAGGTGGTGTTGGAATGTGTTGGAACACATCCTTGGTATGTGTTGTCAGGAATAGTGGTCGAGGCAGATACAACAGTGGCATTTAAGAGACTTTGGATAGGCACACTGATATGCAGCAAATGGAGGGATATAGATTATAGGATGGTCTTGGCATCATGTTTGGCACAGACATAGTTGGCCAAATGGCCTGTTCTGTGCTTTACTGTTCTATATTCAAGCAACCTAGTTGACATTCTTTGAAGAAATATTTGGTATGATAAGGTTCAATACAAGGGATTAAAGACTAAAAAAATAACATGTATGTAATTGGACATTGTCTCCTGATGTAGCTCAGTGATTGGTTGAGAAATTGGAGATGGAGAGTGGATTTAAGGAAAGGTTCTGATGGGATATAACGTAATGTGTTACTCGGAGGTTGGTTCTGGGTTTCAACAAAATACTGTAGTGACTATATAGAACTTCTGTTATCAAACAACTTTCCTAAAGTTAATCAGAGAATCACAAATTTTTACTCACAAAATCTGTCCCATTGTATCTTAATGTGTAGTCAAGTAAACAAAGATATTACAACTTTTAAATTCTTGCTGCGATTTTACATGACCTTCTAATTTCTCTTTCGAGTAGTATCTGGCATGAGTTTCTATTTGTTTAAAAATATACCTTCAATATTGTGCCTGGGAAATGTGACATCAGCAGTTCTGTGAGCTCCATTGAATTGGTTGATTTTTGACTTAGTGCTACTTTAACGGAATAAACCTCGCCAAACCTAAGTGATAAAAGAAAAGAAAATAATTTTCTTATTTTTTTCACAACATAGAAAGGTTATGATAAACTGAAAATAATCTAAAAACATGCATTTATAAATAATTAGTGAATTACAAAAAAAAAATTCTAAATACCTAACAAAATAATATATCATTCTACATTAAAGTAGTTTCATCTACTTTTAGAAACAGCATTTTTCATTGAAATTATTACTGTCTGGAGAATCATCCTTAGCTAGTAGAAATAAATGTGCTCTATGATAAAATCAGTGTATTTTCTACCTCTAAAATGCATTCCTTACGAAAGCTACAATGTTCTTATGTAAAGGTTGTCTACTATTGCTGTTGAGGGATGAAAATCGAGGCATGGATATTCCCTCTTCAATATTGATAATGGCAATTTGTGTCAATATAGTATCACAACAAGTACTCTTTCCTCAGAAAGCAACTCCCCGTGGGGTGCTTTCAGGTATGAATTAATTTGGTTAATTGTTAGTAAATTGGTCAAAAACAACTGGATTATGTACCAATACTTGCTTTTGAATCTATACTTATTGGTCATTTGGTTAAAATTAACAGGGGTTTAATTTTACTCTTTGGATGTAAGCTTTGTTTTTCATTTGTTCAGAAGAGCAAAATTGTTCATTAGCATCCGAAAAGTATATGTAAGGAAAGGAACCTGCAACATTCAGTGTTGGGAAGTTAATGGATTTCTTCTGTGTAAATGTGTCCATTGTAGTTTCATTTGAAAGTTTTAATTTGGTATGCAAATTATTTTCAGTTTATACGTGTCATAAAACAAACAACAGTCAGACATTATTTTTAAAAGTTGTAACATATGGTACTTGAATAGAGATCAGCAAAAGTGGTTCATCACTGGATGGCAAACCTACCTGTTTTTAATGTGCTTGGGAGAGCCAATACATTTGAATTTTCCATTTACCATAATGGCAAGTCTGGAACACAAGGCCTCGCATTCCTCCATACTGAAGCAGAATAAAGAGAACAAAAGGGTTGGAATGAGAAAAATCAGTCCATATAACAACAAAAATTAAGGTGAAGTATTTTATTTCATCTACGCATCTTATATATGAGCATGCACCATAATTTCAGCTAAAGGCTTCTATAAAATTTAATGACACTCTTCAAATGGTTACACATCAATAATGTTAAACAATTACTAACAAGGCTGTGGTTTTAAACAATTGATATATCAGTAAGTGAGACTCCCTTAAGTATTTAACAGTCCAATATTATCTCAGTAATTAGCCTAGTGGGAAAGTTCAAATCAGTAACGGTTCACTACCAAAAGCAATCAGTACATTCTAACTCAGCACAAATATTTACCATGGTTCATTAATCCAATGTTATTTAACTTGACAATACTATGGAAATAAATTTATATAACACAATACAGTGAACATATTACAATTTAAATCGCTTGACATTTTATAAATTATAGCTCTGTTTTTACAATACAACTAACAAAAAGCGCAACTTTTTATCAGAGAAAAATGAATCATGAAAGGAAAATTTGTTGTGACATGATCACATTAACAAAAACAAGTCAGGTATAAATGATAATTAAAGCCTGAATATATTTGCACTGCATTTAACAGTGACATATTTAGTGTGATTGTCAAAAAAGTCAACTGGTGTATTGCTGTTTGAGAGTAATTTTAAATAAAGCTCTTTCAGGACCTGAAGTGGTTTAAAGACTCCTCAAGTGGCCAGTGATCCTTTAACAGATCCAATACTAATTGTGACAAAACTTTAGAGATGTTGAAACAAAGAACTGCAGATGCTGGTTTACAGAAAAGGAAAAAAGTGTTGGAGTAACTCAGTGGATCAGGCAGCATCTCCAGAGAACATGAATAGATGACATTTCAGATCAGGACTCTTCTTCAGATCCTAAGGTCTACAGAGGGTAGAAGGCCGGCGGGTATGGGGGTCTATGAGGAGGGGGAATGTTGGAGATGGTAGAAGGGGTCATCACTGGGAGGTGAGGACTCCATCCCATAGAGAAAGGCCCACAGGCAGAAGCAACGAAGGAAGATCTCTACACCATCGCAAGCCCACAACTCGTTGAGGTATGCACAAATGGTGGAATATTCGCAGTGAGCTTCTGCCAATTGAAAAGCCACAGTACTTAACAAATTTGCAATAAATCTTGATATCGATCACAAAGTGCTGCTAAGTTAAAGACCAAAGAGATAATTTCTAAAGAGCTTAGGACCTTGGAAGTTGAATCATTACAATGGGAGATGACTGAAAGGCCATAAGTACGAGAATACATAAATGGACAGATGAAGTGCTACAGGGAACTGTAGTTTGAGGTACATCCATATTCCTATCCAACACTCATTTTCCAAGACTCAAATGCTATCTACAAATGTGCCGATGGCACCACTGTTCGTGGCTGAATCACAGGTGAAGATGAATGATCGCACTGAAGAGAAATAGATCATCTGGTTGAATTGTGACACAACAGCTATGTCTCACTCAACAACAAGAAACCCAAAGAACTAATCAATGACTTCTGAAAGGGAAGTCTGAAGTGCACGTGCCTGTTCTCAGCAGTGCAACAACAGTGGACAGAGTTAGCAGCTTCAAATTTCTGGGCGTTAACATCTCAGATGACCCGTCCTGGGCCTAGCACATTGATGTAATTACAAAGAAAGTGCATCAGAGTCTCTACTTTCTTAGAAGTTTGAAGAGATTTGGGATGTCACCGAACAAACTTTTATTGGTGCACTATAGAAGGTATCCTGACTAGTTGCATCATGGCCTGGTATGGCAATTCCAATGCACAGGAACCCAAGGGACTGCAGAGAGTGGTGGGCCTGTCCTTCAGGACCAAAATACTCCCCACCATCAAATGCATCTGCATGAGATGCTGCCTCAAGAAAGCTGCATCTATCATCAAAGGTCCCCACTGATCCTTTTCTCACTGTGTAAGATTTGAGAAGTTTTCCCTCATTCTGAAATCAACACAAAACCAAAGAGCTGCAGTTTGGACATTTTAAACGGGAGACTGGGCTGATAGCGGAGAAAGGCTGCAGTCAGTTTACCAAAGGATGTCACAATCTGTGGGTCCTAAAATGGCTGCAGGACCTCGTGACCAGCCACAAAAAAAGGTAAAAACCTTACATCCCAGTCTTTAGGTTTTCTGCAAAGCCATGGCCAGAACAAAGGATGGGTATTGGCCATGCAGAAACCTACGAAACCAGGTCGGAGTCCAGACACTGGGGCGCTGACATCAGCATACTCACAATGCCCCAAGCCGACCTAAACAGTTCATCTCAGTGAGGGGGCACAATAGCCCATAGAAAACTACCTGGTAGGTGATGGGAAACCAGTTAACACCCATCACCTCACAATGAAATCCCAATTTACACCTTCTGGCCATCCCCGGTATCCCCGAACATAAGCGCAGATCAGAAGAAAACCTCATACATATCTTTTTGAACAAAGAGATTCCAAGATCTGGCGGGAGATAGGACGGGTCAGAAACAGTATAACTGGCCACTACTTTTGGATTTTAAACAAAAAGAAGAAATACTGGAAGAAGAAGCTGAAGCTAGAAGAAAACCTGCAAGAAACGCAAGCAGGCAAGAAGACGGACAGGAGGCAAGAAGCGCAGAGAAAACCGGGTTCGAAGTCAACTGAAGTCAAGAAGAAATACTGGAAGAAGAAGCTGAAGCTAGAAGAAAACCTGCAAGAAACGCAAGCAGGCAAGAAAACGAATGCAGGAGGAAGAAAAGACAGGCAAGAAAAACGGATGCAAGAGAGAGGAACAGGCACGCAACTCGAGGAGAAATACTGCCAAACGAACAGCCAGTAACCCCAGTAATAGCCCCATGGTGAGCATGCATTCCAAATCCTACATATCCTGGACATAGTTTAGTGTAGAGGGGAGGGTGGTTGTGAATAAACGTTGGGTGTGTACTAAAATATGTGTTGGTCAAGGTTGCGATGCGTCGTGCGTTCCCCATCTTACAGTCGTGTATGTGTCTTGCAGAACTGTGTTTAAGAATTCATAAGTAAAAGGTATTCGTGTATGTGTCTTGCAGAACTGTGTTTAAGAATTCATAAGTAAAAGGTATTCGTGTATATGTCTTATAGAACTGTGTGTGTTTTATGATTCATAGTTATAAGTATTCGTGTGATTCGGTATGTGTTTCATAGACATGTATTATAGAACTGTATAAGTATTCATGGACAATAGTCCCAAGTGCTGAATAAAAGCCCTTTTCATTTAAACCCTGGTTTTAAAATCTGGTCTGGTTGAATTTTTTCTGCACTATAAGAGCTCCTGCATCTAAGCCCAGTGTCTAGAACCGTAAGGGGTGAGTGGGTCGAACCACTCACGGGGAACCAGTGTGCACGGCCTGGTCAAGGGATCAGAGCAAGGCACGGGGACCTTAGGTCGGGCGAAAGCTCGGCGCAGAAACCCCTTACAGATAATGGCGACCACGAAGGGACACTGGCAGCAGGATAATAGTGTACCAGAAAAGGATTTTAAAACTAGGGACATAATGGATGAGCGCATTGCGGACTATGTGTTTAGTAAGGTGAATATCACCAAACAATGGATGTGTGCGTTACTAGATGACAAGCGCCCACTGGATGCAGCGATCCGGTGGACGGCCAGTACAGCCCATAAGAAATCTGTAGAGAAGGCGGTCTGGCTGACCTGCTATAAAAAGCAGGTCCAGCTTTTGGACCGTGTGGTTGTGGCACAGGCAGCCCAGATCAGGGACCTTCAGGAGGAGGTAGAGGAGAAGGCTGCGGGTGGGAACCAGTTGATTGAGGCTCTGGACTCTTTAAACAAGGAGCGCCGGGTCGTGACCAACCGCCACGAAGCCAGGGTAGAGCTGATGGAGTGTCAGATCACTGAGGCTATGCGCAGTAAGGGCAAGCTCAGGGAGCAGTGCGCTTCCCTGAGCCACCAGCTGGAGACCCAGGAAGAGAAACTTAAGGGAGTTAGGGCAGCCTATAAAATGGTTTTGGAGGACAGGTCGGAAGGGGCCGACCACGGGGCATGCCTGCAGGAGATAGAGGGTCTGCGGAGTGCTTTAAATAAAGCAAGTGGGCTGGTTTGTTTAATGAACCCCCCAGCGGGCCAGTCACTAGCGGGTGTGAAGGTCCCGGTTCCGATCCCTAGAAAGACCATGGTAGCTTCAGCCCCCAAACTCCGCGATCCCCCTAGCTACGAGGCATCCTGGGAAAGGGGTAGTGTAGGGGAAAGAGAGAGAGAGGAGCTCCCGGTAGAATACTCGGCACCGGCACCCATGTGCCCGGTCCTGGAAACCAGACGGGGACCCCCCATGGAGAATGGGGACACAGGACCCATTCAGAGCGAGATCATGGTGTCCCACAACTCCCAGCATTTAAGAGCTATGATCGGACATGTAACAAAATTGTCCGGATCAGGGGACCCCTCAATACATTTCAGGGAGATCGAGCAAACCGCCGCAATCAACGGTTGCGACGAGGGAGAACGGGCAAAAATGTTGCTGTTCTCCCTGGACAGCTCGATCCTCAAATGCCTCTCAGATGAGAGTAAAAGAGGGACCAGAACCTACGATCTCCTGCGGGACGAGGTCCTGGAAGTCTTGGGGGTGGGGGATGAGGGTCCTTTTGCCCGATTAGGGAAGACCCTCCAGATGGAGGGAGAACCCCCAAGAGTTTTTGCGGCGCGACTATGGACAGTATATCAGAGTAGTTGCCCGCACGTCCCCGCGCGGGATGACCTGGCCGGGAATGGGAGAGCCCAGTGGCTCCGATGTTTGGTATCAAACAGCCTGGCGGCCGTCAGGGAACAGGCGAAAGCCTGGTTTGATCCCACAAATAGCACGGAGGAGGCGGTTTTGGACCGTCTCACGGTTGGGTATAGGAATACCCGGAGTACGACCACCCGGTTAGTAAAAGGGAAGGTGCACGTAGCGGAGGCTACTGCACCGGCCCAAAAGGAGTGGCGACAGGAGGGTAACCCTACCGCACAGTCCAAGTGTTTCAGGTGTGGTAAGGTGGGACACTGGCAGAAGGATTGCAGGGCCCACACCAAGGAAGATAGGGTTGGCACCACCCAGCGCACCGAGGTCCCAGTTAAGCCCGAGATTATCGAAACGATGATCGAGGTGATGCAGTCCCTCATGGCCGCACAGGGGAAGGTGGCAGTCGCTACCGGCTCCCCGGGTGCGAGGGGGGCACTGGACATTCCCCAATGACATCAGCCCACGCAGCCTGCCTATCTGTGTCCTCTCCGCTACGATGCGTGGAAGAGACCGCTTGTGGAGATGGTAGTGGAGAGGCAAAGGGGCAGTTATCTGTTGGACACGGGGGCTTCATGCACCGTGGTCCACACAGAGGAACCCTTTGACTCTCCCCTGTCCACGGGGGTCCCTTTCGCACTGGCGGGGTTCACAGGGAAGGAACAGGCTGGCGCGCGTTCACAGCCAAGGATGAGGCAGGTCACGCAGACAGGCAAGGTTGCCTGCGTGAGGGGGGAGGACATTCTCCAGGAATGGAGGGTCTCCCGTTTTGGGTGGGATTCAGGTGAGGAAGAGCCTGATCAGCTCGACCAGGGGCTGGATCCCATTACGGAGGAAGAGGAGTCGGAGGGGGACGACAGTAACGTCCCCGACTCAAGCACCAGGAAGGCGGGGGTAGCGAGCGAAGGCTCACCACCTGTAGATACAGGTAGAGTGAGGCCGGATGCCGCGGGTATACCCAGCACCAAGGGGGCAGAGCTGGATGAGACGGGGCCAGGGTCGGCAGCTGCGGGGGGTACCCGAGCTGCGGCACGGCAGGAACCGGTCCTCAGCCAGGCTGTCCAGGGGGCAGTGCCTAAGGTGATCCTCCGTAGGTCCAGCAGGAAACCCCAACTTAGGAAGTTTTGGCCAGAGGTCAATCACGCCCCGAGGTACGGGAGCCAAGTAGGGAGGAGGGAGCTTACGTCCCGGAGGGGACCTAGCCCCCGCCAGGCAGCGACAGGCTGCGGAGGATCAAAGGTGGGAGACAGCGTGGTGCAGCCGCAGGAGACGACCCGCTGCAACCCTGACAGAGATTAGCTGAGCCGCCCTGGGAAGGCGGCACTGTATTATATTTTAGGTAAATTTAGATAAGGATAAGCTATTATAGATATGGATATTTTAGGTAATATAGATAAGGATAGGTATTTTAGATAAGTTTAAGTATTTTAGATAAGTTTTGTGGGGATAGTTAGCGTTTAAATAAAGTTGATGCGTCCAGGATGTGTGGGTGTGGGGTGCAGGCTGGGGGTCAAGAGACCCGCCCGCAGAGGCGTTTAACAACGCCAAGCGCTCCCCAAGAGGCTGGCTATACCATTCTCCTTTATCTGTTTTCTGGAGTGGAAGGAGGCACTCGTGTGGTGGATCTTTGCCACGGCGATCGGATGTGGGTGGACCTATCGGGGCCACACCAAGGACATCATCGTCTACGGCTGCTCCGGGGACACGGCTCCCATCACGACCGATGGGACTGGAAGGAGAGAAGCGGAGGAGACCGCAGTCTACTTCCATGAAGGCCGGTGGCCGGGGTGGCTGGGATCGAACTCTTCAGAGTATTCCAGCGCCCCAGGTTTTGCTTATCGGGACGCTTCATTATTGTGCCCGAGGATCAAGATCATCGCCCAAAAGATCAGCGCCACCGTTGGCAAAAGGATCTGCCTGGTATGCACGGGGAAGGTCCCCACGAGCAGGCGGTGGTGGCTGAGGAAAACGAGCAGGACAATGGCCAACTCCACTGTTGAGTGGGAGAGACTCAACAACAACACTCACAGAACTATTTCTGGGACTACAGAACAGTTGAGTGTGTGTTGGGACAAATGGTGGGAACCGGATGAGGGGATTTATATGTGTATGTGGGGTTCAAGGTATCGTTGCCCCACGGGCAACAGCATATTTTTTTCAGAGACAGTGGCAGGATGATGGTAAGGGGATGAGGTGGGATGATAGCTCGCGGGCTTGTGGGGTCCCCCTTTCCCCGATCCCGGTAAACGCCACTGAACTCATCACCAGACCACGCATGACACCTCCCACAGTTTCCACTGGCAGTAGCACAGGAGGGTGAGTGCCCAAAAACCACTAAGGGGCCCGGGAATGGCCTGGTACTGATACTGACTGACCAGGTATTGTACCAGGGGGTGCACTACGCGGTAGCCTGGATGATTTTAAACCTCACCGAGGTGCGGTTGCCGGAGTGGTGCCCCAGGGAAACTGAAAGACTTACCGGGTATATCAAGGAGAATGGAGAGACCGTTACGTGCGGGTGGGCGAGCAGGACCCAGCCGCAAGCTGCGAGGA
This sequence comes from Rhinoraja longicauda, assembly GCF_053455715.1. Taxonomy (NCBI): domain Eukaryota; kingdom Metazoa; phylum Chordata; class Chondrichthyes; order Rajiformes; family Arhynchobatidae; genus Rhinoraja; species Rhinoraja longicauda. The sequence goes on from NC_135954.1 coordinate 49,885,393, forward strand.
GGACGTGCCCCCCTCCACACCGAGTAGACTGTGTTTTATATTGTCCCCTTTTAAAATTTGTATAAACTAGGTTTTTGTATTCGAATTTGTATCAAGAGTGATTGTGAAGGAGTGTAAAAAAATGTATCGTTTTACTGTTGCATTGTTTTCATGTCCTACATTGCAGCTGACACCAGTAGGAGGATGGCGGAGGCATCGGCCTGGGACAAGGTGTAGGTGTATATGTCCGATATGAAAATGTACATGTAATATAGTTTTGCCCGGGACACGGGCAGTAAAGATCAGCCTAAGAGATGGGGACTGTACGTTCGCAATGAAACACTAGTTTAGTTAAAACCTCAGGGGTCTGGATATGGAGAATCGGGAAAACATTGCTCAACCACATTATTTAATTGATTCGATAAGCTGGGGTTATGCAAATCAACAGGAGGGACTGTAAGATTTGAGAAGTTTTCCCTCATTCTGAAATCAACACAAAACCAAAGAGCTGCAGTTTGGACATTTTAAACGGGAGACTGGGCTGATAGCGGAGAAAGGCTGCAGTCAGTTTACCAAAGGATGTCACAATCTGTGGGTCCTAAAATGGCTGCAGGACCTCGTGACCAGCCACAAAAAAAGGTAAAAACCTTACATCCCAGTCTTTAGGTTTTCTGCAAAGCCATGGCCAGAACAAAGGATGGGTATTGGCCATGCAGAAACCTACGAAACCAGGTCGGAGTCCAGACACTGGGGCGCTGACATCAGCATACTCACAATGCCCCAAGCCGACCTAAACAGTTCATCTCAGTGAGGGGGCACAATAGCCCATAGAAAACTACCTGGTAGGTGATGGGAAACCAGTTAACACCCATCACCTCACAATGAAATCCCAATTTACACCTTCTGGCCATCCCCGGTATCCCCGAACATAAGCGCAGATCAGAAGAAAACCTCATACATATCTTTTTGAACAAAGAGATTCCAAGATCTGGCGGGAGATAGGACGGGTCAGAAACAGTATAACTGGCCACTACTTTTGGATTTTAAACAAAAAGAAGAAATACTGGAAGAAGAAGCTGAAGCTAGAAGAAAACCTGCAAGAAACGCAAGCAGGCAAGAAGACGGACAGGAGGCAAGAAGCGCAGAGAAAACCGGGTTCGAAGTCAACTGAAGTCAAGAAGAAATACTGGAAGAAGAAGCTGAAGCTAGAAGAAAACCTGCAAGAAACGCAAGCAGGCAAGAAAACGAATGCAGGAGGAAGAAAAGACAGGCAAGAAAAACGGATGCAAGAGAGAGGAACAGGCACGCAACTCGAGGAGAAATACTGCCAAACGAACAGCCAGTAACCCCAGTAATAGCCCCATGGTGAGCATGCATTCCAAATCCTACATATCCTGGACATAGTTTAGTGTAGAGGGATGGGTGGTTGTGAATAAACGTTGGGTGTGTACTAAAATATGTGTTGGTCAAGGTTGCGATGCGTCGTGCGTTCCCCATCTTACAGTCGTGTATGTGTCTTGCAGAACTGTGTTTAAGAATTCATAAGTAAAAGGTATTCGTGTATGTGTCTTGCAGAACTGTGTTTAAGAATTCATAAGTAAAAGGTATTCGTGTATATGTCTTATAGAACTGTGTGTGTTTTATGATTCATAGTTATAAGTATTCGTGTGATTCGGTATGTGTTTCATAGACATGTATTATAGAACTGTATAAGTATTCATGGACAATAGTCCCAAGTGCTGAATAAAAGCCCTTTTCATTTAAACCCTGGTTTTAAAATCTGGTCTGGTTGAATTTTTTCTGCACTATAAGAGCTCCTGCATCTAAGCCCAGTGTCTAGAACCGTAAGGGGTGAGTGGGTCGAACCACTCACGGGGAACCAGTGTGCACGGCCTGGTCAAGGGATCAGAGCAAGGCACGGGGACCTTAGGTCGGGCGAAAGCTCGGCGCAGAAACCCCTTACAACTGCTACCATCAGACTTGCAGTGCAGAAGCCTGAAGGGGGGAGGGGAGGAGGGGAAGGGGAGGAGGAGGGGGAGGGGAGGGAGGAGGGAGGGGTGTGGGAGGGGGAGGGGGGGAGGAGGGGAGGAGGGGAGGGAAAGGTGCTGCACCAATGCAGGAGACGTTTGGGCCCAATGGGTCCACTTGGTCTAGTTGGTTTTAAAGTTGTACATTGGTTGTAAAGTGAATCACAATACATCTACAGGTTGTATGCTTAAAGTTTGCTTTGTGTAGTTTATGCTATTTTATCTTATGCTATTTTATCTATTGGAGTTGCAGATATATTGCCACGAGACATATGTAACAATATCCTTCTGTTGCAGTTTTGCTCTCTTACACATGACTCACAAAGTGCTGTACATGGAATATTTTGTATTGTGCAGAATAACAAGTAGCTTAAAACAAAGTGCCTTCAGTCCTCATGCAATAACTGTAAGTGTCACAGGCAAAGAAATCTTAACCATGGAATTACAGCAAGTTTACATTATTTGGAAAGTTAGCTATTTGGTGTGTTAAACCCTACGCTACCAAAACAAATATAAATACCGATCATGTTTTCACAAGTTGCAGTATTTGTGTCATATGCCAAAATTTGATGTACCTGTGCGATGTCAAGATGGCTGCACACCCAGCATCCACTTCACTGAGGATTGCTCTCCAAAGAAAACGTTTGGATTCAGGATCCATTCCTGAGCTTGGCTCATCCTAAATATAAAAATGTGCCATGCCAAAAGATCAGTCTCAGACTGCTTGTAATTCTCAGATCAAACAATTACAGTAAAAACATTGAAGTCAGATTTATATAGTAGTACAGCATAAAAATGGACTCACAACATTCATGCCAACCTTTTTGCTCATCTCCACCAAACTGATCTTCCCTTATTGGGACCGTATCCTTCTACACACTGTCTATTTAAGTGTCTGTCCAAAAGCTTCTTAAATGCAGTAATTGTATCTGATTCCTCCACTAAGGGCAGCACAGTGGAGTAGCGGTTGAGTTGCTGCCTTACTTCGCCTTGATTCTGATTATGGGTGCTGTTTGTACAGAGTTTGTACGTTCTCCCTGTGACCACGTGGGTTCTCTCTGGGTGCTCCGGTTCCCTCCCACATTTCAAAGATTTGTAGGTTAATTGGCTTTGATAAAATTGTAAATTGTCCCTAGTGTGTGGGATAGTGCTAGTGTATGGGGTGATTGCTGGTTGGCGGCGTGGACTCAGTGGACCAAAGGATCAGTCGCCGTGCTGTATCTGTAAAGTCTAAAATAAAGTCTAAAGTCACCTCATCTGATAGTGCATTCAAAATATCAACCACATTCTGTAAAAAATTACTTACCGCTCAGATCTCCTTTAAAGCTCCTTTCACCTATATTTTTACCCTCTTATTTGTGATACTCCTACCATGATTAAAAAAATGCCTATCTACCAATGCATTGCAAAATCTTGTATACTTCCATCAGGTCACTCCTCAGCTACTTTGCTGCAGGAAAACAAGCCTAGCCCATCAAATCTCCCGCGAACTAAAGTGTTATAGTGTTAACGCTTTACCCAGTCATGCTTATTCAATTGAACATTAATTTTATCCACGGTTTGTTGAAAATTGGAACAGATTTTTAATATACTGTTTCAGTCTATTCATTGCACATGCATTATGAAACCTTTATGCATGCTGAAGCCTCTGACCATTAATCTGATTATTCACATACCTTTCACAGTTAGGCATTTACTCCTTAGTCTATGAATGCAGCTGAAATTTATAAAAGACCGAACTATGAACTATGCATCATAGTTCACTTAAATATTCCAAAAGCAGACTAAGAGCAAGAAGTGTTAGGTGTATAACGGGAAGTAAAATGGAAATCTCACCAGTAAAAGAACTTGAGGTCTGCCAATCAATGCCAGTGCTGTTGACAGCTTCCTCTTTGTGCCACCGCTGTACATTCTCACTACTTCATTAATATGGGAGGTCAGGTGCAGGCGATGAGCAAGATCATGAATAGTCTACAATTGGCAAAAAGTTAAAAGCATGTAACTTATTAGAATTCATTCATCCAAAGCATGAATAAAAAAGGTACATTCAAGAACTGAAAGAAAGCAAAGTCAACTGGTGAGGCAAGGCTTAAACAAGACAGCACTTATGACATGAAACAATAACTTTATATTCTGTACCTGAAAACAACATCAGAACTAACAACTAAAATGGAGGAGAAAAACCAGCTTCAACAAATTGTTTCTGAGGAGATAGCATGGGGTTTTTAGATTAACTCACCCTCTATCATGTTAGGACAATTTGTTTCTGCCAATAATCTGTCATAATACATTTACATTTTTTTAGTCTAAATAGCCATTTAACAATTCCTATTTATATTAATAATTTCAGAAATTACGCTTGGAACTCTAATTGAGTTTGAATCCCTATTTGTATTAACAATTTCAGAAATTATGCTTGGAACGCAAATTGAGTTTGCCAGACAAATACAATTGCAAAAAAGCATATCTCAAGCATTTTTATATTCCATTGTCTTCTGCCCCAAAGAAAAATTAAAGTTTTATAATTGATTAGCTGGTGAAAATAATCATTTTCTGTTCTAAATTTTTATCTGAATGTAATTTACATTGTGGTAAACAAATACAACCAAAGCACACTGGATTATTCTTACTGCACTATTAGCACTTATTGGCTCTAAATTTGTTCAGCATTTTCTGAAAAGGCTGTGAAAATGTGGAGTAAATGCTCACATTGTCTATACATATGTCTTAACATACAGTATATTTCAAGGAATTAACATAGTAGTTGGCAGAAAATATCCAAAAGTAGTATAACGACCAGCTTCTCGTCTATTAAATTAGCTCCCAAGATGCTGCTGACACAGATTAAATGGAATGAAAGTTTCTGACGCAAGCAATTACAATAACAGAGACCTCCATGATGTTTAAAATAGTTAGTCGCTTTATTTGAAGTTGTAATATAACATATTGGCATATCCCTTGTCATCGACTTGTTCTTGACTTGCTTGGTAAAAATCTATATCCTACCCCAATCTATGCAATTTATATGAACTGCCGGATCTATCTTCGGTGGAGATTTCTCACTGATCTTCTTGTCAGTAAGTTCTTCAACCGATTACATATCGGCTGCTGATTCTTGGCTGCCCTTTCTTGTCTTGAACTGTCGAACACGTCAAAGCTGGACTTTCTCTGACTCTGCCCAGCCCATACATAGCATAGCATTTACCTCAGTGTCCAAAATAGAGCAGGATACAAAGTTATATAATAATATACAAAAATAGCTAATAAACACAAAATGGCTCCTACAAGTAGTCTGTAGAATTGAAAAGACAATGGGAGAAGCTTCTAGCCCCGATGCAAGCACTAGTATCACGATGAATCTACACATCGTTGTGGAAGTCACAGTTTCCAGTACGGGGATCAGCGGCTGTATCTTCCCCTCTGCAGTCTGTGCTGCCCTGTACTGATATAGTGGACTCCACCAGGTGTCCAAAGGTGCAATGCAATCTTCCACTCTCAGGCGGCGAAAACTGCACCTGAGCCCATGTCATTATTCAGATGAAGAGGAGATATCGATTCCCGGGAAAACGTTGTCTTTTATTAAAAAAATTAACAATGTTTTAATTGTTGTTAAATGGTTATGAATGTTGAAGGTATGCTTCTTTAAATTCTTATTCATGAAACAAAATACATCTTAGAAAGTTAAAGATCCCACAAACAGCATTAATAGCCCATAAATCTGGGATAAGGTTTCAACAGATGTCAAAATGGTATGAGAGTCCAGTAGTGGTTGTTGGTGCCAAGAAAACCCCTAGACCAATAGAACAAAGGAACTGCATATGCTGGTTTATACACAAATGGACACATAGTGCTGGAGTAAGTTAGCAGGTCTGGTAGTATCTCTGGAGATTAACAAATAACATTTCAGTTTGGGACCATTCCTCAGACTGACTGGAAAGGGGAAAAAGAGCTGGAAAAGAGAGGTGGGTGTTGGACAAAGTAATAGGTGGATACAGATGAGGGGAGGCTTGATCGGGAGATGGGTGGAGTAAGTGACAAAGTCTACAGGCAAAAAAGGGACAAAAGGGTGTCAGATAAGGGTGTCTTATGGAGGTGTACGAGGATGAGGGGTGATCTTATAGAGGTGTATAAAATCATGAGAGGAATAGATCGGGTAGATGCAGAGTGTCTTGCCCTGAATAGGTGAATCGAGGAGCAGAGGACATAGGTTTAAGGTGAAAGGGAAAAGAATTAATAGGAATCTGAGGGGTCATTTTTCACACAAAAGATGGTGGGTGTATGGAACAAGCTGCCAGAGGTGATAGTTGAGGCAGGGACTATCCCAATGTTTAGGAAACAGTTAGACAGGTACATGGATAGGGTAGGTTTGAAGTGTTATGGACCAAACGCCGGCAGGTGGGACTAGTGTAGCTGGGACATGTTGGCCAGTGTTTCCAGCTGTATCACTCAATGACTATAAGGAACGAAGAGGAGGATTGAATTGTAAAGTCGGAGGTGGGATATAGGTGGAAAAGGGAATGGGAAAGAGGGGGGGATAAAAGGGAAATGTGGGGCTCCAGGATGGGAGATGAGTGACGAGAATGTTGAGAAATGGTGGAATTGCATGTGCACCTCCAGATTCATGAACAGCTTCTTTCCCTTTGGATTCAGACTACTGAACCCATAAGCTAGGGTGTAGTCCATATCTCCCAACCTACCTCATGAAGGACCTTGTAATATTTTACTTGCATTTTCTCTGTAATTGTAATGCTATAATGCTGTAACACTATATTCTGTACTCTGGTATTTTTCTCTTCCTGTTGAACTTGTGCATGGCTTGATTGTATTCCGGTGTAGTATAATTTGATTAGATAGCATACAAACAAAGCTTTTTGCTATATCTTGATTTACATGATTCTAGTATCCAATTCCTTGCGAACAAGGCTACCATTATTCCTTGCTGCATTTGTAATAATCAGATACCTTTGTATTTCAGCACTATCCAATCTCCCGCCATTTAATAAATACTCCTCTTTCCTATTATATGTACCTAGGTGTAAGTCCTTAAATCATTCACATTGTATCCCATCTGCCCTGTTCTTCTCCACTCACTTAGCTTGTCCATATCCATTTGAATCATCTTTCAATTCCTCCCTACCACCTGGAATGGTGTAATCGACAAATTTGGAAATATTTCATTTGGCCTTATCAAATACACATTGGAAAAATTTGGGACAATGACTGATCCCTTTCATACGCCACCAGTTACAATCTGCTAACCTGATTTAGATCCAATTATTTTGACCCTTTGCTTTCTATCCAAAATCAAAAAGCCATTAAGCTGGAAAGAGTGCATAAAAGAATTCCGAGGATGTGGCCAACTCTTGTGGACCTGAATTATAGGGAGTGATTGGCAGGCCCAGACTTTATTACTTGGACCGCAGGAGGCTGAGGGGTGAGGGGTGATTTAATAGAGGTGTATAAAAACATGTGGGAAATAAATGGGGTGAATGCAGAGAATCTTTTTCCTAGATAGGGAATCGAGAACGAGAGGGCAGAATTTTAAAGTGAGAGGAAAATGTTTAATAGGAAGATAAGGGGTAACTTTTTCACACAGTGGGTGATGAGTACATGAAATGAGCTGCCGTAGGAAGTAGTTGTAGGTACAATACAACACTTAAAAGCCATTTGGACGAGTACAAGGGTGGGAATGGTTTAGAGGGATATGGGCGAAACATGAGCAAATGGGACTGGCTGAGATGCGCCTTTTTGGTCAGCAGGATGAGTTGGGCCGAGGGGTATGTATCCGTGACTCTATGACTCTAATTCCCAATCTGTGTCACCCTCACCTCCCCGTTTGCTGCCAAATAACCTTGCTGAGCAACCTACTGCATGAGAGCTATTGTGTGCCTTCTGAAAATCAAATTACGCCAGATCCATTGGTTCACCCTTATCTATTTTACTTGTCATAATCTTAAAGAGTTCTGGAGATTAGTCACACATGATTTTCTTTGCATAAATCCGCACTGTTTCTCCTCAATCCTATTATTTTTTACAAGTGTTCTGTTACGACGTCCGTCATTCTTAAAAGCGATTTAAACGTGAGAAAGCCCAAGTCATTTAAAATGCATTTCTCCACCTGGTCACTCAGCAAGATATACAATTAACATAGAGCAAACTTTTTTTTTGTTTAGGAAAAAAACAAAGTGCTGAAGGAATTCAAAAGGCCGGGCAGCATCTGTGGAGGGAAACGGACAGGGTATATCTCGGGTCAAGTCCCTTCTTCAGACTATTCCATCCTTTTTCCGACCCTTATAAAAACCAATATAAGGAACTGTTAAAATAGAGTGGAAAACACCCATTTGATCTGACTGACAACAATTTCGGATTTCATCCACCTCCTCACACTTATACCTTTCCCAGACATCATAGGTGAAATTAAGCAGGTGTGAGTCAGTCCAGCGTGTCGGTAAGAAAGTGGCCGATATCTGAATCAATTAGTACAACGGGTTTAAGTTTCTGGAGAACAGGTATAGTGTTTAGGTCAGCACCCTTCTTCAGACTGATTATGGTGGGCGTGGGAAGCACCTCCTGGTCTTGCACCCATTTCTTCCCTCCCGCTCCCCTTCCATCTACATTCCTTTCTCTGGCTTCAAAACTTGCAACTTTAAATCAAAAGTCTCACAACTTCTGTCTTTTCATCTCTGGCCTTTGTCTAACTATCTGCCTATCCCAAAGCCCCTTCACCTGTATCCACCTATCACGTTCTAGGCTTTGTCTTGCCTCTCCTCTCTTCAAAATCTCTTCCAAAGTTCTTCCACACCCCGCCATCAACATCCCCCCCCCGCCCCCACTACCCTCCCCCCCACACTCCCCCCCCCCCCCCCCCACTCCTCCCACCACTATCACTTTCAATAAGGGTGACAACCAGAAACATCAATCCATGATTTCCAGAGATTCTGCCTGGCCCGCTAAGATGCTCCAACACTTTCTGTCTATCACACACCTTCCTTGTTCCACACTCCGCTGTCCAATCTTTTTCAGCTTCAAAATGTGCAACTGTCAATCCTTTTGTCTTACATCTTGTGTCTTTTCATCTTTGGCTTTTGTCTCACCATTTGCCTATCCATAACCCGCTTCACCTGTGCCCACCTATCTCTTGCTAGGCTTTATCCTGCCTCTCCTTTTTCCAACTTTCTTCCACACACCCCCAACCCCCCCCCCCCCCCTCTCCCCCCCTCTCCCCAGCATTATCACTTTGAATGGTGGGCGCTCTTAAGGATAGCAGAGTCAGGGAGTATGGGGAGAAGGCAGGAACGGGGTACTGATTGAGAATGATCAGCCATGATCACATTGAATGGGGGGGCTAGCTCGAAGGGCCGAATGGCCTCCTCCTGCATCTATTGTCTAATAAGGGTGCCAACCCAAAATGTCACCTATCCATGTTTTCCAAAGATGCTTCCTGACCCGCTAAGATACTCCAACACTCAGTGTCTGTCACACACTTTCCTTGTTCCTCACTCCAGCTGTCCAATCTTGCCTTGCCACTTAAAATGTATTTTGTCTCAAACAGTTCCCAGTCCTGATGAAAAGTCATCAGTCATAATATAAACTCTGTTTCTCTACCCACAGATGTGAACCTAGATCATAGAACAGTACGGCAGAGGAACAGGCTATTTGACTCATGTCTTTGCTGAACATGATGGTGAGTTAAACTAGTCTACTTTGCCTGCACATTATCCACACCCCTCCATTCCCTGCACATCAACAGTATAACAGTATAACAGAGCTTTATTTGTCGTTCGGTACCGAAGTACCGAACGAAACTACATAGCAGTCATAGAAAAAAAAAAGAACACAAGACACATAACCCCAACACAAACGTCCATCACAGTGACTCCAAACACCCCCTCACTGTGATGGAGGCAACAAAACTTCCACTCTCTTCCCCACGCCCACGGACAGACAGCTCGTCCCCGACCGACCCGCACAGTCCCCGCACCGGGCGCTGAAACGTCCCGCGGCCGAACCGGGCGATGAAAGGCCCGCGACCAAGCCTTGCGCAGCTAAGTCCCGTGGTCGAGCCGCACCGGGCGATGTCAAGTCCGCAGCCGAGCCGCACCAGCGATGAAAAGCCCCGCAGCCGAGCCGCACCGGGCGATGTTAAGTCCCGCAGCCGAGCCGCACCAGCGGTGAAAAGTCCCGCAGCCGAGCTGCACCGGGCGATGTTAAGCCCCGCAGCCGAGCTGCACCGGGCGATGTTAAGCCCCGCAGCCGAGCTGCACCGGGCGATGTTAAGCCCCGCAGCCGAGCTGCACCGGGCACTGTTAAGTCCAGCGGCCAAGCCGCACCGGGAAGTAAAGTCCAGCGGCCAAGCCGCACCGGGTGATGTAAAGTCCAGCGGCCAAGCCGCAGCGGGCGATGTTAGGCCCCGCAGCCGAGCCGCACCCCGCGCCGTGAGGAAGAGAAAAGTTCCCCCCCCCCACCCACCCACCCACACCACCACCCCCTCCCACACATACACAACCAAAAAAAATATATAAAAACCATCCCAACACCGACACACAACAAAAAAAGGGAAAAAAAAAGACGGACAGACTGCTAGTCAGCCGCTGCCGTTAGGCGCCGCCACGTGACAATGTTCCTATCTTAAAGCCTTTTAAATTCCACTGTCATATCTGCCACCGCGGCATGTTATCATATTATAGGAAGGAACTGCAGATGCTGTGTTAAACCGAAAATAGACACAAAATGCTGGAGTAACTCAGCAGGACAGGCAACGTCTCTGGAGAAAAGGAATGGGTGATGTTTCGAGACCCTTCTTCAGACGTTTCGGCCCGAAACGTCACCCATTCCTTCTATTCAGAGATGCTGCCTGTCCTGCTGAGGTACTCCAGCATTTTGTGTTTATCCACCCCATAATGGCAGTGTGGTCCAGGCATGCATTACTCTCTGAGTAAAAAACTAGCCCCGCATGTTTCCTGTTTGCCCCTCTCATCTTAAAGCCATGTTTTCTAGACATTGACATTTCTACCCTACGAAATATTTTCTGATTTCCACTTTCTCTATGCCTCTCTAATTTTACATTCTTCTATCACGTCTCCTCTCAGCCTCCGACACTTCAGAGAAAACAATCCGCGTTTGGAAATGTGTACACAGAAATTAGAATTGCACAGGAACAGGCCCTCCAGCTCCCATGTTGTGTCAAACATGATACAAAGACCATAATCCATATGCCTCCATTCCCTGCATATCCATGTGCTCAGCCAAAAGGTTCTTAAATGCCACTATCGTACCTGCCTCCACCACCATCCCCGGCAGCATGTTCCAGGCTCCCACCACCCTTTGTATAAACAAATTGCCTCGCACATCTCCTTTAAAGTTTCCGCCTCTCACTTTAAAGCTATGCTCTCTCGTGTTTGATATTTCCATCCTGAGGTCTACCCTATCTAAGCCTCATATAATTTTATATACTTCTATCAGGTATTCCCTCAACCTCCGGCGTTCCAGAGTAAACAATCCAACAATCTGTCCAACCTCTCTTTGTAGTTAAGTCCTGTATTGGGGTGACCAGAACTACACCCAATACTCCAAATGTGGCCTAACTAAGGAAGATGAGTGCTCATGGTATCGAAGGGGAGATACTAGCATAGGCAGCAGGTTGGCTGGATGGCAGAAGGCAAAGAGTGGCAATAAATGGGTCTTTTTCTGATTGGCTGCCAGTGACTAGCGGAGTTCTGCAGGGGTCGGTGCTGGGACCGCTGCTCTTCTCCTTGTATATTAATGATTTGGATGAGGAGATTGAAGGCTTTGTGGCCAAGTTTGCAGATGGAATGAAAATAGTTGGAGGGGCAGGTAATGTAGAGAAAGCAGGGACTCTGGAAAAGAACTTGGTTGGGAGAGTGGGCAGAGAAGTAGCAGATGGAATACAGTGTAGCAAAGTGTGGAATCATGGATTTTAGTAGTAGGACTATTTTCTAAATGGGGATAGAATCCAGAAATTGGTGCAAAGGGACTTGGGAGTGCTGGTGCATGATTCCCAAAAAGTTAATTTACAAGTTGAATCGGTAGTAAGGAAGGCAAACGCATTGCTCGCATTTATTTTCAGGGGGACTAGAATGCAAAAACATAATGCAAAAATGCAAAAATGCAGTGGCATTTAAAATGCAAGAATGCAAAAATGTAATGCTGAGGCTCTATAAAGTGCTGGTCAGGCCGCATTTGAAGTATCGTGAATAATTTTGGACCTCATATCTGAGGAAGGAAATGTTGATTCTGGAGAGGGTCTGGAGGAGGTTTACAAGAATGATCCCAGGAATGAGTGGGTTAACATATGATTAGCATTTGACGGCATTGGGCCTGTACTCGCTGGAGTTTAGAAGGCTGAGGGGGGACCGCATTGAAACTTACCGAATAGTGAAAGGAATGGATATAGATAAGGAGAGTATTTCCACTTGTGAGAGAGTCCAGGACCAAAGGTCATAGCCTCAGAATTAAAGTATGCTCCTTTAGGATGCAGATGAGAAGGAATTCCTTTAGTCAGAGGATGATGAATCTGTGGAATTCGTTGCCATAGAAGGATGTGGAGGTCAACGGATATTTTTAAGGCAGAGATAGATAGATTCTTGATTAATACGGGTGTTGCGGGTTATGGGAAGTAGGCAGGAGAATGGGGTTAGGAGGGAGAGATAGATCAGCCATGATTGAATGGCGGAGTAGACTTGATGGGCTGAATGGCCTAATTCTGCTCCTATCACTTATGGTCTTATGACCTAAACAACGTCATAAAAAGTTGCGTCCCTATCTACTTGTGTTGTCACTTTTATGGACCCCACGATCCCACTGTACATCATTGTTATAGAGCGTATGCCATTAATTGTATATATTTTCCTTTACGTTTGACCTCCCAAATTGCAACACTTGCTTGGATTAAAGACCAACTACCTTTCCTCCACCCATCTCTGTAGCTGAATGTAGATGGGTCTATATCCCGATGTATACTTTGACAGTCTTTCTCACTGTTGGTGACTCCAGCAATCTTGGTGTCATCTACAAACTTACAAACCAACCCATCTACATTTACATCCAAGACATTTATATATATCACGAACAAAAGAAGTCTTAACACAAAACCCTGTGGACTCCATTGGTCTGACCTCCAGCCTGAATATTATCCTTCCACCCCAACCCTTTGTCTTCTATCACTAAGCCAGATATGGATCCATGCAACCAGGTCACTGTTAATTTCATGCATCTTAATCTTCTAGATCAGCCTACCATGGCGGACTTCACCAAATGCCTTCCTAAAATCTATGTGGACAACATCCACCACTCTACCCTCAATGACCTTTGTCACATCCTCAAATAACTTGATCAAGTTAATACGACATGACCCTCTACATACAAAGCCATGCTGACCGTTTTGAATTAACGCATTCCCTTTCAAATGTTTGTAAATCTTATTACGAAGAATCCTCAGCAATAGCTTCCATACTATTGGAGAGGATTATTTGGAAATGATTTACTTCCATTTGGAACATAATGGGTTAATTAGGAACAGTCAGCATTGCTTTGTACACAGGAGTTCGTGTCGTATTAATTTGATCAAGTATTTTTGATCAACTGACCAATAGTAGCCTAGATTTTTCATACTTTCTTTTTTAATTAAAGGCAAGGCAAGGCAAGACAAGTTTATTTATATAGCACATTTCATACAGCAATGGCAATTCAAAGTGCTTTACACAGAGCATAAAAGTACAGAACAAGAAGAAAAGGTACGAAAATACAAATAATAAGAGTAATAAGATAAATAAATAATAGTTATAAGTAAGATTAATAGAGTAATGGGGGGTCATGACAGAAGCCTCCTCGTAAAGGAACACCAATTGCTACTCTCCAGTCTACCGTGACCTCGCCTATGGCTGGAGAAACTTACAGCATTTTATGTTTTAATTTAGGAGGATGTATATGCTAATTTCTGACACTTTCAGTTTCATTTTGAAGGGAATAAACATTGTCCATTCATACCCCTGGATAAGCAAGAAATTATATTAAAATAGGCAGCACAAAAACATGTACAATAGGTTAAGTGGGGAACCATTTTATGAACATAAAGGTATACATTGCGACTTACTTTCTCGATCATCTGTTCAGGAATGCCACGGATTCTAGCATAATAGTACAGGTGCTCACGGCCAGTCAAGAGATCGTCCAATGCATCATACTGGGGACAGTAGCCAATCATAGTCCCATCAATACTGCTACCCAGAATATCTTGTTCAAATCTAGTTCATAAGAGATGAACATGTCATGACAAAAAATCAGAAAAAAAATGGTTATTAGTGTGGAATGCAGGCAGAGGAGTTCAAGGGATGGAAGGTTCCTTATCATGTGTTAAAAGCCATATTATGCAATGAAGAAACTGGGAAATCTAATAATAACCTAACAAATTAATCTCCACATAGGAATGCTTTTTTAGTTATTAATTGTTTTGAGAGACAACGAGAATTCAGCCCAGCTGGCAACGCCGCTCTCAGCATGCCTGCTATTAGTTAGGTTTCGAGCAAGATTGACAACTATACTGGAGCAGTCTTTGTCAAAATACATTTAAAATGTTACTGATGAAAATGAATGCCCATCCAAGTGTCAGGTGCCAATATTCCATATAAAGTAATAACGGATTAATCATTGGATTGGCCTCTTTTACTTCTTTTCCTGAAGCAGTACCTTGAGTTCATGGATGATTTGCTTCCATTCTGGTTTTGTACATTCTGAGGTGATTGATGAGGTAAATATAATGAATATCTTTTGCCCAGGATGGAAATGCCAAAGACTAGAGGGGATAGCTTTAACGTGAGAAGGGCAAAGTCTGAAGAAGGGTCTCGACCTGAAACGTCACCCATTCCTTCTCTCCAGTGATGCTGCCTGCCTCGCTAAGTTACTCCAGCTTTTTGTGTCTATCTAAAGTTTAAGGGAGATGTACGGGGCAAGTTTTTGTTTTACCTGGTGGGTGCCTGGAATGTGCTGCCAGGAAAGATGGTAAAGGCAGATATGATTGGGGAACTTGAGACTTTTAGGCACATGAGTGTGCAGACAATGGAAGGATGTGGATCATGCGCATGGAGAGAGATTAGTTTAACTTGGCATATGTTTGGAACAGACATTATGGACTGAAGGGCCTGTTTCTGCACTGTGATGTGCTGTGTAAATATGGAGAGTACAAGTTATTTTACGATGGGACAGAAGGTGGCTGATGGGGTAGATAGTGGAGAGTTTGTGAGGTGATATACTCCTTCCTCGGTGTGTTCCCTATGCATGCCCGCAAGATTCTCAATACCATCCCATATGCTCCTTCCCCAATTTCAGCAACTACAGGCGAGAGGTTTCCTGGAGTTAGTGGGAATGTTGGACTTCTTTCTTGGAAGCTTTGGGAACATGCGTGAGTTTTTTTCCCTTTCTGCATTGTAATCTCCTCCCATAACAGAACAGTGCGTTTGTTTCAGGGACCTGATATAGTGCAAGTAAATGATAGTTGGCTTCATGCTGATGACTGAGAGTTGTTCTGGGAGAGAAACCTGACCTTCACTCACTTATCCTTCCAATACATTTGGAGAATTTTAGACTTTAGACTTTAAAGATACAATGCAGAAACAGGCCCTTCGGCCCACCGAGTCTGCGCCAACCAATTATCCCCATGCACTAGCACTGTCTTACACATTAGGGACAATTTGCAATTTTACTAAAGCCAATTAACTGACAATCCTATACGTTTTTGGTGTGTGGGAGGAAACTGGAGCACCCTGGGAAAATCCACGTGATCACAAGGGGAATGTACAAACACCGTACAGACAACACCCGTAGTCAGGATCCATTTTGTGGAGAAAGCATTACAGTGTCTTGAGCTTGTCAGCATCAAGGGATCACTGCTGTCCATTTACAAATGTTGTGTCTTTTCTATGATCTTCATTATCAAACACCCTTTTGATCAATTGACCAAAGGATGGAATATTGCATTGAAGGTGGTGTTGAATTTCATCACTGATGACTACATTCACTGAGAGGTGGCTCCCGAGAAATGTGAAGTGATCAACAACTTTTTAAGTGAAGTAAATTTTCTCTTGGCCCTCATCTAAAGTTTTCGGGGGCGGGGCGGGGGCGGGGCGGGGGCGGGGGGGGGCGGGGGGGGGGGGCGTTTAAGCTGAAAATGACTGTCTATTGATTCCATGTTAGGATGAACTGAAGGATGTTAAGACATTCACTAGTTTTGTCTCGAGTAGCTGAGATGTCAGACTAGTGCATTCTTGATGGCAAAGCTCACCCTGCATAGATAATGTTACTCTACTTGTTTGCCCCTCGAGAAGAAGGTGTATCCATAGCTTTGTTATTTAAACTGACTGACATGTCTCATTCGCTGGAGCAACATTATTGTCAAAGTGTCTGCGTTCCTGAACAATAATAGTAGGGAGGTGATCAGATTTATCACTGCTGGGATTGTCCAGGCAAAATTCCATATCCTGAACATTTTGTGTATGGCTTCAACAGCTTGTTATACTTTACAGTCCCACCTGTTCTGCACCAGTAATTGTGTCTTAAACTTCAAATTTAGAAGAGTAGACCATCCTAATATCCGAGTAAGCCAGGTAAATAATTGTAAAACTCTTAACTGCATATGACTTGGGCTCAATAAGAATTGAAAGGTTTATTAAATCCTATTTTGTTTAGGACCATTGAAGTTGACAAAAAGGACCTTGTCATCAGAGAGGTCTAGCAACAATGTGCTAATTTATTGTGCCAAAAAGTGGCATGTTAACTTATGAAAGAAATTATGGCAAATGAAGGAAGAATGGAAACCTGCTAAAAAGATATAAAATGAAATATGTAGTGTTTGCTTGGAAAAGTGAAAGACTGGAGCGACTAGGCTTGTATACACTGGAATTTAGAAGGATGAGAGGGGATCTTATTGAAACATATAAGATTATTAAGGCGTTGGACACGTTAGAGGCAGGAAACATGTTCCCAATGTCGGGGGAGTCCAGAACCAGGGGCCACAGTTTAAGAATAAGGGGAGGCCATTTAGAACAGAGATGAGGAAAAACCTTTTCAGTCAGAGAGTTGTAAATCTGTGGAATTCTCTGCCTCAGAAGGCAGTGGAGGCCAGTTCTCTGAATGCTTTCAAGAGACAGCTAGATAGAGCTCGTAAGGATAGCGGAGTCAGGGGGTTTTGGGGAGAAGGCAGGAACGGGGTACTGATTGAGGATGATCAGCCATGATCACATTGAATGGTGGTGCTGGCTCGAAGGGCCGAATGGCCTACTCCTGCACCTATTGTCTATTGTCTATAGTAGCGCTGCTGTTTCTTCAATGGAATAACCACAAAATTAATCACCAGTGAAGTCTTTGTTATATGGACCTCATATAGCAGCAATGGATCAGGAAATCAACAGTCAACTGTCATCTAACTTTAAGGCCTGAAGTTTTGGTCACATAATTACCCAGTAGCAGTTCTAATAGTTGCATGTCCTGAAGATGATCCTACATCTCCTGTCAGCATCTTGAATGTCGTCGTTTTCCCAGCTCCATTCACTCCCAGGAGACCAAAGCACTAATACAAAAATAAATTGTTGAAATTTTATGAGGTATTTTCAGAAACAAAAACAAATACATATTTCATCCTGCAAAGTCAAATGCAGCCTGAATGAATTCAACAATATATAGGTTATACATTGCAGATTATTTCTCTTTTTCCACATCTATGACAACTAGAACAAAATGTCAACACTTAAGTTTCCTCCTTTAACTGGAAAGGGTGCAAATAAATTCTTGAGGATGTTACCAGGTCTGGAGATTTTGAGTTATAAGGAGAGGATGGATGATGATGCGTATCTGGAACAAGCGGCTTCATATATGGAACATTGCTGCCACATGCAGCGGCAGGCAATAGATAGGACTATTCAGTGAACCTTTGTAACTTTGTCAATGCCAAAACGTGGCGACACTTGTGTACTGCCTCGGTAAGGTCTGCTACATGATTTTACTGGGTTGTATGCAAAACAAAGCATTTCACTGCACCTATGTACATATGAAAATATCATGAGTATCATGAATCATTGAATTATTGCATAATTGAACAAGCTGCCAGAGGAAGTGGTAGAGATTGGTATAATTTTAATATTTAAAAGACGCTGGGACAGGTACATGGATAGGAAAGGTTTGGAGTTATATGGACCAGGTGCAGGCAAGTGGATCAAGCTCCATTGGGCAACTTGTTCGGCATGATCAAATCGTACCGAAGAGTCTGTTTCCTTGCTTTATAACTCTGTGATTCTACGAATCTTTCTAAAACTGGTTTTATTGTTGAGGTAGTATTCATCAGGCAAAGACTCCAGAAATCAGTCTCTGTCCCCATCCTGAAATACAGGCCAGACAAAGTGCTTACAGTAGAGACATGGAAGTAGATACTATTATCTTTCAGTGCATATTGGAGATATTTTCCAAATGCAGAAATTCTAATATCTAAATTTCTGCAAATGCATTTAGGAAAAATCAAACAAAAGATCAGGACATGATGAAAAAGAAAATATTCCAGGTTTTTTAAAAAATCGGGAATATGGTCATTGTTGCACATGTACAGTTACTCAGAACTAGTTGAAGGCAACTTACACTACTCCTATGCAGCTTCACGCTCTTTCTTAAAGCATTATCTTTTTAAAGAAAGTAATATGTTGGGTGTGAGAATGTTTTGGAACTATGTGCCCCATGTTTGACGTCTGATATGGTGTCATATCAGCCACTGTTATTAGTTGTATGTTATTTGCCATCCATATATGTCGCTGGTTCAAAGCTATATCTTTGTTACATGCCTTGCTATATAGTATCACAGAAGAATCTATGGATTTTATAGATTCATTTGAGTGAATTTCAACAGTTTAAATTAGGAAAAACATGTTAAATTGTTTTTCAAAATTCCAATGAGTATTATTGTATTTCATGAAAATAGCATAAAATTGACTTCTTACCAATAAGTTCATGAATCATGGCTAACGTTATACTATAAATTTAATTACTATTGTACAAATTCGATCTAGCAGAGGTTCCAAAATCAATTACACATACTGGCAAGAAATCTTTTTAAAAAAAGCATTTAAATGTTATATTTAGTAGCCAGATAAAGGTTGGGGAAAATGTTACTGAACATGAAGCTTTAAAAAACAACATTTACACATACCTCTCCTATCGGAACTCCCATGCTGATTCCTCTTACAGCTCTAATATTTTTGTTTAGAAAACGGTAATTTTTCTTTAGGTTGTGAATCTGTATAACATCATTGCATGCTTCTCCATTCTGAAGCCGTTGGTATTCCTGTTTCACATCTTCATCATCATGATTGTTACTTTCAGCATCCAGAGAATTATTGCATCTAGACAAGATAAAATTGGATGTATAACTTTTGTCTTTATTTGAAGTACCATTAAAGATTCAGAGTAACTCAACACCATTATTTGAAAAGGAATGGGGAAAGATTCAATTTGGCAATAGGCCAAACTAAAAGCTGTTATTTTGGACTGGATTATGTATCTGTCCATATATTGGGCCTCCTAATGCAAGCATTCAATATCTAGAGCAATCTTGAACCTAGCCCTGAGGAAATTTACAAATTTTTAATCGTTTGTTGCCTGCTCTACAACAATGCCATTCAGAGGCCAAGTCATACAGGACAAAGACGTGGAAGTGTAAGAAAAAAAATGAAAATGCTGTAGGACCATCAGTGCTATCAAATGAAAGAGATCAATAGTCAATAGTCGTTTATTTGTCACATACACATAAATGTGTAGTGAAATGAAACATTACCCGCAGTTGAACAATAAGACCAATAAGAATAATCAATAAAAATGCAATAACACATACAATCACAAACTAACACCAAACAAAAAGAAACATCCATCACAGTGAGTCTCCTCCAGTCCCTCCTCACTGTGATGGAAGGCCACAATGTCTTTCTCTCTTCCCCTGCCGTCTTGTCCCGCGGTCAGGCTGTTGGAGTTGCAACGTCGGGGCGGTCGGGGCGATGAAAGGCAGTACATTATTGATGAGTAATTCACCATAAGGTTTCACAATGTGAATCTTGGAAATGTTGCCTTCCCTTAATAGTTAACTGAAATAATGCAGGTATAATCCTTTACTGCCAGATCTCTGTGTAAATTTCTCCTGTTGCAGGAGCCTTAGAGATAGAAAGACGCTAACAGCTGATAGAGAGCTAGATAGAGCTCTTAAGGATAGTGGAGTCAGGGGGTATGGGGAGAAGGCAGGAACGGGGTACTGATTGAGAATGATCAGCCATGATCACATTGAATGGCGGTGCTGGCTCGAAGGGCCGAATGGCCTCCTCCTGCACCTATTGTCTATTGTCTATTGTCTATTGACTGAAACCACATGTGGCTTTTTTTAAGCAGCTTTGCACTGAAGACCCCAATTGCAACTGGGTGGATTTCAGCAACAGTCAAGGCCGTCTGATCCAGCCAATTGTTTTGGGCTAACTAGTGTGAAGTAGAAAGCACAAGGTCTCTCCCAGGGATTCAATGCTGCATTGCTATATATCCAATATTCTGCATGGAAGGAGTGCAAGGAATGCAGCAATGTATTGGAAGCTTGAATCCACACTCTAATGCTCCACTTAAGGACTGAAAAATTAAGGAATGCTCAAAGCTGACTTATGACAGCAGGAGTTTAAACTCCCAGTAAAAGCTGTCAATGCTATTAGATTCTGTTATTATGAACGAGATCTACTTTAAGGAACTGGCAACTTAACTTAATCTGTTGGTTGTCTACTAACTCCTCTTAAAAAACGCTACGGTTTGCCTTGAAATTACTTCAGGAAAGACCATTATCTCAATTACGAGGACCATCATATACTACCTGGAGTAGCAATACCAACCTCCCTGTTTTGTGATAATGACTCCTGATCGATTCGATTTACCAACTGCACCTATATGATATGACAGATGAACTATCCTGAGCCTTGAAACAGACTCATCTAAATTTCTTCCCCATAATTCTCCAGTTGCTCGTACCAGTGAAGTATAAAAGAAAGTAGTAGATATTTCATACCAGATGAATATGCTTGTATATTTTGAAGAATCTAAAACCATTAAGACGAAGCAAACAGTGGTGAACGCCGTATTTAGTTCTGTGTTCATACGCATTGTTCTGTGTTCATATACACAGATCTCTTATTTTAACTAATGATAGACTCAAAATATTGGAGTAACTCATTGGGTCAGGCAGCATCTCTGGGAAAAATGGATAGGTGACGTTTTGGGTCAGGACCCTTCTTCAGTCTGAATTAATTTCAGTGTGAAGAAGGGTCCGTTCAGAAACGTCACCTATCCATTTTCTCCAGAGATGCTGCCTGACCCGTTGAGTTACTCCTGTGTATTGTGTCTTTGATACAAACCAGCATTGGTGGCTCCTTTTTATTACATTTCTTATTTTTACTAGTTTTGAATTTACCCTACCCTTTTCAAAATTATAGAAGGGCCAAATGGACGATCATACCTGAGCTTGTGTAATAATTGTCCTTGGAACAGGAGTCGAATTAAAATAAAAAAGCATCCCTCCAGTGTTATCGCAACAAAGATCCAGCCAAGGTATTCCATCTTAAATGGACTTATGTACGAGTCTATCCCAAATTCCATGGTGAGATCAAATGTCAGCTGATTGTAGGATAGTTCTACCAATCCAAAGGACAGGCAGAACTGTGGGAAGATGATGAATGCCCAGCGAAGTACATTGTAAATTTGCAGTAAATTCTGCAGGAGGAAAAAGAAAACATAACACATGGAATAATAATTTCAGAGATAATTCCAATATTTTGAACACATATTTATTAATTAACCTACCACCGATATTATACTGATGTCTCTAACACCTTTTTCACATCAATCCTCTTTGTATTCATTGCTTGTTCTCACTTAATCTCTTTACCCTGACTAAAACATGATGATACCATTGCAACTTATATTTCTCCCTCTTTTCAAAATTGCAATCTGCATTCTATGCTTGGCTGACATAAAAAATCTAGAAGTAGCAACAAAAAATAATGTCAGTATTCCAAAATAATGTAGTCAAATGTGTTACGTTCATCATTACTGATGAGGTTAAGGGAATTAATACCATTGTTTAATAATCCATTTTTTTGGGGTTGTTTTTGTTCTGCAATGTTGCCTTAATTGAGGCCTGAATCCAAGTTTCAAAACAATAAATCTTATGCACCAGCATTTTCCTTATTAATTCTTTATAAGAACAGGTAAAAACATTACAAAGAAAAATACATCAACATTATGTATTAGGTTCAAGGCATTATGATATGAATGGAACTATTTCGAACTAATTTGAACCCAACTAGTTCTGCACTTTGATTCTTCACGGACATTGTCAGAATTCCAATTGGTCTATCACAATTTCTCTAGTGATATATGATTTATAAATTATTCTGTTTTTTTACATACCCTGTTGTTGGATAGAATTCCCAGAAAACGAGGAAGATAGGTTGCAAGAATTGTGCAAAGTCCCAGCACTAAATTAATTGCAGTGTAAGTTATAAAAGCAGTGTCTGAACTGGCGAAGAACCTTGAAAGGAGGTACATCCAGGGTAGTGTAGCAAATCTGAAAGAGGGACATAGAAATAAAACAGATGAGCAAGCAGGAAAACCAAAACCAATGCTTTCCCCTCACAGATGAATATTAATAAAAATTATGATTTGAAATGTTTATATTGTTTACATATCACATAGAACAGTGCAGCACAGGATCAGGCCTTTCAACACACAATGCTCATGCCAAACATGATGTCGTTAAACCTATCTCCTCTTTAATTTACTCTTTCTAAATTCCTAAGGTTCTGAATAGAAGTTACAAATTCAAAGGGCGATGAATTTCAACATGGGCTTTGTCCACTCTAAAATCTCCACTGTGCTTGCCATTGAGAAGATTGGTAAACTTGATTGAGCAATTTTATGTTGGGCTGATGTTTACCAATCTCCTCTCTAGAAAAATCTCAGACATTTGTGGACGGCACAGTGGCGCAGCAGTAGAGTTGCTGCCTTACAGCACCCTTAGCACTAGAGATCTGGGTTCGAACCTGGCCATGGGTGCTTATCTGTATGGAGTTTGTATGTTCTCCCTGTAACCTGCTTGAGTTTTCTCCAAGAACTTTGGTTACCTCCCATACTCCAAAGATGTATAGGTTTGTACTTTAATTGGCTTGGTATACATGTAAATGAATTGTCCCTAGTTAATGTGCCGGGATCGTTGGACGGTGCAGACTCGGTGGGTCCAAGGTCCTGTTTCTGTGCTGTATCTATAAACTAAGAACTAAATCTAAAACTTAAAACAAGCGTATCTCTCCAAACCCTGGAGATACTGTGGAGCTCCACCTCAGTGCCATTAATCCCTTCTTTTTCTGGGTTTCTGCTTTCAAAGTTTCCGATAAAAATGAGAAAAGTTCATTTTCATGAACTAGTGTGGAGGGACCAAAGGTAATTTAGATAGGGAGAGTGATGAGGTTCTGAACAAGAAACCCAAAGTAGTGTATATAGGATCCCAGGAACGGCACCAAGTTTGCAGGGGAATTTAACTTCAGTGATAACCATTTATTTGACAGCACCTCGCATGCTTTGATTTTAACCATGAGGAAGTTCAAGGATAGTATGAACATGGAAACACTGCCATCTGCAGGTTCCTGTCAGTAATCTGTGTGTGTTTTCCTTTATTCATTATCAGATTCTGGGGGTCATTGGTAAACCCAGCATATATTCGGCATTTCTAACCATCCTTGACAAGGTGAAGAGAAACTACCTTTGTTAAATGGTGCAGTCTTTCTGATGAAGGTACACTGAGAGAACTGTAGAGGAGAAAGTTCCAGGATTTAAATGATGATGAGTCAGCCATGTACTTTCAAGTCAGGATGGTGTTTGACCTGGAAAGGAACCTGCAGCGATGGCATTCCAACATACCTGCTACATTTATCCTTTTAGTTGATAAAGGCCAAGAGTTTAGGGGATGCTATCAGAGTAGCACACATGGTAGCCACTGTGCACTGGTGGTGAAGGGAATGCATTTTCAGGAAGGTTGACAAGGTGCCTATTAAAGGGTCGATTAGTCCTGGATAATGTTTAGCTTGAAAATTTTGATTTTCAACCATTTTTTATGGTTTTCAAAAATTAAAGCAGGATCTTGATCAGTTGGGTAAGTGGGCTGAGGAATGGTTATCTTGTGGCGCGTCGATAGAGGCCCGAAATAAAGGCAAGGAACCGGTATTTCGGGGGCGTTATGTTTTATTATACCTCGGTTATCAGACGGGTTGAGTCTGCCGGAATGGCTTCGCGCCCAAAACCTTGTCCTTATATACATGGTACCGGACCGCCCCCCTGGACTGGTCCATTCCCGTGCCGAGGGGTCGGTAGTAGTATGGCCCGACCCTTGGGAGCCGCCACAGGACCCCCCTCCAGAACCGGAGGCACGAAACGCACTGGTGGTCGCACAACCCGACCGGACCGCGTACGGTAATCGGTCGACAGAGGGGCCGGCGGAGGCACAGTTGGAGGGACAGGTGGTGGGTCCCGGAAGGGTGGGCGACCTCGTGGCCGAGGCTGGGCAACCCGCACCGGTTGGTCAATGTGTAAGTGGGCCGGCTTCAGGCGGTCAATTGACACTGCCTCCGACCGGCCCCCCATGTCCAAGACAAAGGTTGTCTGTCCGAGCTCCAGTACCCGGTACGGGCCCTCATACGGCCTCTGGAGTGGCGTCCGGTGGGCGTCACGGCGCAGGAACACAAAGGCGCAGTCCCGGAGGGCCGATGGCACGTAAGGGCGGAATGTCCCATGGCGGGACGTCGGCACGGGTGCGAGCTTGCCAACTCGCTCTCGGAGGCGCTGTAGGGTGGATGAGGGCGGTTCCTCTCGCCCCGGCAACGAGGGCACGAACTCCCCGGGCACCGTGAGCGGGGACCCGTATACGAGCTCCGCTGAGGATGAAGCCAGTTCTTCCTTGGGCGCAGTCCGGATGCCTAGCAAGACCCATGGTAGCTCGTCCATCCAGTCGGGGCCGGAGAGTCGCGCCTTCAACGCTGTCTTCAGCTGCCGGTGGAACCTCTCCACCAGGCCGTTTGCCTGCGGGTGATAGGCCGTGGTGTGGTGTAGCTGCATGCCCAACAGGTGGGCCATGGCCGACCACAGCACGGAGGTGAACTGTGGCCCCCGGTCCGATGAGATGACCACCGGCACCCCACTGCGAGCAATCCAGTGCGCGGCCTACGCACGAGCGCATGTGGCTGTAGATGTATCGGCCAGTGGTATGGCCTCTGGCCACCGCGTGAAGCGGTCCACCACCGTGAGGAGGTGGGTGATGCCCCGGGACGGCGG
Organism: Rhinoraja longicauda; assembly: GCF_053455715.1. NCBI lineage: Eukaryota > Metazoa > Chordata > Chondrichthyes > Rajiformes > Arhynchobatidae > Rhinoraja > Rhinoraja longicauda. The sequence continues at coordinate 49,910,796 of NC_135954.1, forward strand.
GAGCGGGCCCACAATGTCCACGTGCAGGTGGTCGAAACGTCGGCAGGGTAGACCGATCTCCTGGAGTGGCGCCCGGACGTGGCGTTGAATTTTTGCCGTCTGGCACGGAATACAGCTGCGGGCCCAGTGGCCAACCTGCTTGCGCAGACCGTGCCACATGAACCGCGCAGCTACCAGTGCGCTCGTCGCCCAGATGGATGGGTGAGCCAGCCCGTGGACCACGTCAAACACCCTCCTGTGCCACGCGGCCGGGACGATGGGGCGCGGCTGACCTGCCGACACATCGCATAGTATCGTCGCTGCTCCGGGGCCGAGGGGAACATCCTCAAGGCGGAGGCCAGAGATGGCAGTCAAGTAGGCGGGCATCTCCGCCAGGGCAGAATAATCAATGCCGGGCGCCACTTCTAAAACGGCATTGATGGCGGGGCGAGACAACGCGTCGGCCACCCGGTTTTCCTTCCCCTCGATGAAGCGGATGAAGGTGGTGAATTCCGAGATGTACGCTAACTGGCGCTGCTGTCGGGCAGACCATGGGTCGGAGACCTTTGCCAGGGCGAACGTGAGAGGCTTGTGGTCCGTGTAAGCGGTGAACGGGCGGCCCTCCAGAAAATAGCGGAAGTGACGAACGGCCAGGTACAGGGCGAGGGGCTCGCGGTCGAAGGCGCTGTACTTCCTCTGGGCATTGTTTAGGTGCCGGCTGAAGAAGGCCAGGGGGCGCCAACCCCCGTCCGTCAGTTGCTCCAGTACGGCACCAACCGGCAACTCTGAGGCGTCCACCATAAGGGCTGCCGGGGCATCCTCCCGTGGGTGAACCAGCAGCACAGCCCGAGCCAGGGCCTCCTTTACGTCGTCAAAAGCCGTTACCGCCTCGTCGGTCCACACGACGTTCTTACGCTTGCCCGCCAGCAGCTCGTATAGCGGCCGCATGATGTGGGCCGCGGATGGCAGGAACCGGTGATAAAAGGCCACCATGCCGACGAACTCCTGCAGGCCACGCACCGAGGACGGACGGGGAAACCGGCGGATGGCGTCTACTTTGTCCGGCAGGGGAACCGCGCCTTGTGAAGACACACGGTGGCCAAGAAAGTCAATTGTGGCTACGCCAAAGCGGCACTTGGCGAGGTTTATAGCCAACCCGTGCTCGCTGAGCCGCTGAAAGAGCTGCTGGAGGTGGGCACAGTGCTCCTGCCGCGAGCGGCTGGCTACCAAGATGTCGTCGAGATAGACGAACAGGAAATCCAGCCCGCGACACACGCCGTTCATTAACCGCTGAAATGACTGCGCGGCGTTCCTGAGGCCGAACGGCATCCGTACGAACTCGTAGAGTCCGAGCAGCGTGATGATTGCTGTCTTGGGCACATCTTCCGGGTGGACCGGGATCTGGTTGTTGCCTCGCACCAGATCCACCTTCGAGAATATCGTGGCACCGGCCAAATGGGCGTTGAAGTCCTGGATGTGGGGCACGGGGTATCGGTCCTCGATGGTAGCGACGTTCAGCCGCCGATAATCCCCGCAAGGTCTCCAGCCCCCGTTTGCCTTGGGGACCATGTGGAGTGGGGATGCCCATGGGCTGTTGGAAGGGCGGACGATCCCCAAGGACTCCATCGTGCGGAACTCCTGTCGTGCCAGGCGTAGCTTTTCAGGCGGCAGTCGGCGTGCTCGTGCGTGGAGGGGTGGGCCGGTAGTTGTTATATAATGGAACGCCCCGTGCTTGGGGGTCGACGACCGGAATTGCGGGGCCATAATGTCTGGAAACTCCGCCAGAACCCGAGCGAAATGGGAGTCCACGGACGACAGTGGGCGTACAACGGGCTCATTCAGCCGCAGCGCAATGGGCTCCATCGTGGCGGAGTGGACCAAGCGCTGCTGCCTGACGTCCACCAGGAGAGAATGAGCCCGCAGAAAGTCAGCCCCGAGCAACGGCTGGGAGACGTCGGCGATAGTAAACTGCCACGTGAAATGACTGGCGCCGAAAACGATGTGGACCGTGCGGACGCCATTAGTCCGAATGTGGCTCCCGTTTGCAGCGGTGAGGATGGGCCCTCGCTTCCCAGAACGAATGTCCAGCAGCGAAGGGGGCAGGACGTTCAACTCCGCCCCGGTATCCACGAGGAAGCGGCCCCCGGAGCGCCGATCCCAGGCGAAGAGGCGGTGAATCTGGCCGGCCGCCGCGGGGACTATTGGCAGCCGGCCCCGGCGTTTCCCGGGAACGTGCACGGCTGGCGGCATTGTCGGGCTGCAGCATCCCAGCGCTGGTGGTAATAACACCAGTGCCTCCTGCTGGTGCTGGCTGGAGCCTGCTGGTGTGGGACTGCAGGTGCATGTGCGGGTGCAGGACCCGCAATGGCCACCGGGGGCGATCTCGCAGGCCTCCGGGGCATAGCTGTCACTCCTTCCACTGCTCCCCCGCCCGACCGGAGAAAATCGGGCGCTTCTCGAGTGACGTTTAGCACGCTGACGTCATCACGGCGCGCCGCCCACAGCGCATCCGCGCGCCTGCCGAGGGCCCGGGTGTCTGCAAAGGAGGCGTCGGTGAGCTGCAGGCGAATGTCGGCCGGCAGCAGGTGCAGGTAAGTGTACTCAAACATCAGGCACGGTCTGTGCCCGTCGAGCAGCGCGACCATCTCCTTCAGGAGGCTAGATGGGCACCGGTCACCGAGGCCTGGCATGTGGAGGAGCCTTTCGGCCCGCTCCATTCGGGTTAGCCCGTAGGTTTGGAGCAGCAGCTCCTTAAGGGCTTCATATTTATCGTGGGCCGGGGGGTCCTGGAAGAACTCCGTTACCTCTTTGGCCGTGTCCTGGTCAAGGGCTCCCACCAGGTGGAAAAAACGGGTGTCATCCGTTGTGTTGCCCCGCAGCTGGAACTGGGCCTCCGCTTGGTAAAACCAAACGCGAGCCCGGGTGGTCCAGAAGGTCGGGAGCTTGATGCCTACCGCGTCAACAGCTGCGGCCTGGTCGGCCTGCAAGCCGGACGGACGGTCGGCTATCCATCGTTTGTCCATCGTAGTATGAATGGACCGTCGAGGTCACCAATGTGGCGCGTTGATAGAGGCCCGAAATAAAGGCAAGGAGCCAGGTATTTCGGTGGCGTTATTTTTTATTATACCTCGGTTATCAGACGGGTCGAGTCTGCCGGAATGGCTTCGTGCCCAAAACCTTGTCCTTATATACATGGTACCGGACCGCCCCCCCCTGGACTGGTCCATTCCCGTGCCGAGGGGTCGGTAGTAGTATGGCCCGATGCTTGGGAGCCGCCACAATCTGATTTTAATGCAGATAAATGCAAGGAGTTACATTTTGGGAAGTCAAAAAGGGCAGGACCTTCACAATGGACTGTAGGACCCTGGGAAGTGTTCTGGAGCAGACAGGTTTAGGAGTGCAAGTACATAGTTCCTTAAAAGTGGCGTCACAGGTACATAGGGTGGTCAAGAAGGCTTGGGATGTTATGTTACAGTTGTACAAGACATTGGTGAGGCCACGTTGGAGTATTATGTTGTTTTTGTCACACTGCTATTTAAATTAGGTTGTTAAGCTGGAAAGAGTGCAGAGAAGATTTGAGGATGTTGCCAAGATTTGAGAGCCTGAGCTATAAGGAGAGGATTTTATTCTTTGGAGCACAGGAGGTTGAGGGGTTATCTTATAAGATCATAGAGGAATAGAATGGTAGGTTCCTGAAGTGGTGTGTAGAGAAGAGAGATTCAGGAGTACAAATACAGTTCCCCAAAAGTGGACGTCGCAGGTAGACACGATGGTTAAGGTGACTTTAGCACGTTGACCTTCATCAGACGGGGCTTTGAGTACTGGAGTTGAGATGTTACGTTGCCGTTGTAAAGGATGTTGATGAGGCCTCATTTGTTTAGTCATCCTGTCATAGGAAAGACATCATTGAGTGGATGTTGCCAGAACTCGAGGACCTGAGTTAAAGGTAGAGATTGAACAGGCTACGATGTTGTTCCTCGGAGCATAGGATACTGAGGGGTGATCTTATAAAGCTGTTTAATATCACAAGGGCCATTGATAAGGAGGATGCATACAGTCATTTTCCCAGGAAATCAGATGGTGCCGATTATATGGAATGAGCTGCTAGAGGAAGTAGTTAAAACAGGTACAATAACAACATTTAAAATATATTCAAACTGGAACATAGATTGGAAACTTTTAGATGAATATGGGCCAACCTAGGAAGTGGGTCCAGCTTAGGTAGGCACCTGGGTTATCATGGATATGTTTGATCGTGTGACCTATTTGCTTGTTGTACTACTTTATGACTGAATCAACACAAAAAAAAAACATGGATACCACTGTGCTCACATTGACACTAAGACTGCAATGCAGTCAGTCCATCCATGGGTCTATCTAAGTTTTAGCCTGTGAAACCACACCTGACCCCTGCACCCTGGCTCCAAATGCACACCAACTATTAATAGTTCATTACTTGCCAACGCAAGACCTGAAATGAAACTGGGCCTTCGGCAAACTGAACTCACAAGAGACCACAGGAGAATGCTCTAGTGGAATGCACCATAGCACTCCTGTAATACATAGCCAACCTTGTGAACACACAGATATTAGATAATGAGAACTTTGTGTTCACTTCTCGTGATGTTGTAAGGGAGTTTGAGAATCAGGAGGTTTCTCAACCTCATCAACCATGGTACTTCACTATTTCTTCATTGGAAATCAAAAAGTGCAACCATAACATTATGTGCAACAGCACATAGTGATCAGCAGTGTTAATCTAGGATACATTTCCCTTTCAAGGTTAGAAGAATTGAGGTCTGCCATGAAGCTGGTGCCACTATCTTAATTGCAGTTAGCAAAATCAACTTTAATCAAGGATTAAATCTAGGATTGTTTCCAATATTTGAGCTCAGTTCCACAGAATGAAATTTATTTTAAAGTTTATTTATTTATCTTTATGCATACTGCCTCGCATAGTTCTTACCCAAATAAGATCAGCAGTAGGGACGTGGCTCCTAGATTGACTCTGTAAGTGAATGCTGAAAACTGGAAAGCTGCAAAGACACAAATGCACAGCACCACGGGGACCAGATACAAGATCTAGACAAAGAGAAATAAAAAAACTATTTTACTGATGAAAGAAGAAAAAAACAAAGAACCCAGCAATTATCCATTGTAGGATAAAACTTCAACGTTGTTCCACTGATCACATCTCCTTTTCCGGTCACTGAATCAGACTCTCTTCCTTCTGTTCAACCCAGAACAGAGGACCCACCAACACTCCTTATGGCATTGATGTATCTGACAATATTGCCCTCCAGAATAAATGTCAAGTCTACATATCTTCCTCCCTCCCCACCAACTGCATAACAAACAATTGGCTATTCACAATAATGCTTTAATATCCCCAAAACCTTGTGAGAAATGTGCCAGTGCCATAAAATATGCATATTTTCAACCAGATCGTCATTTGAAGGGAAATGTGAATTGAGCATATTTTATGTCACCACCTTGGCGTTGTAACCATTTATTGAGAACATTTTAATAGTCAAAGCATCTGCTTCATGTAGCAATCCTCATGGATTTTATCCTTCTGTCAATTTGCTACCCCTGTTTTGAAGTTGAACATCTTATCCCACAAATCTGTATTCATTACACATTGTTGGAATTAGTTTCTTACTTGGTATGCACAGAAAACTATTACTACAGGTTGGGAGGAAATATGAGAAACAATCCTTCAGATTCCTGACTAAAGAAGGATATTTGATCGTAAGTGATGGAAGGAATAGAAACTTCATATATCCATACCATATCGCACAGGAAGTTTGTGATCCAGTACAGTCTGCAACCCAGACCAGAGATATGTTGTAGCCTTTTCTGTCCCGTGAGTCTATCTTGTACAATGTAGCTGCCAATGCTTGCTGTCAAAATAGAAAAGCCCAGAAGGATACAGAACGCAACTCCACACTGTCGAAGATTCTCCAAGCTTCAGAAAGAAACAATATGAAAATAATTCAAGAGTCAGATGCAATAGTATATGTTAACTTTATGTATATTAATTTACCAATTTACAGCAGGTTAACAAATAAACAAACAAAAACATTTACTGTTAAAGAAAAAATGCTCACACGGCAAGTACGTTGCAAGAAATCATTGCAATGTATCCCAGTTGTACTCTTTTGCTCTTACTGAAAGAACCATTCCCCACCCAGAGTATCTAAACACAGAATCAACCTTATGAATCAACCTCTAAAGTAAAAAGAGAAAATACTGGAAACACTCAGCAAATCAGATAGCATCTTTCAAAAGTGAAACTGAGCCTACATTTCAGGTTAAAGGCCCTTTATTACAACTGGGAAAGAGAAAAAAATAGATATTTTTAAATTACCAAGAAGGTTGAGGGGGAATGGGGTTGGATAGGAAAAAGGAAATATCACTGATAGGGCAAGGCCAGAATCACCATGGAGATATGTTGTAGAGGTCCTACAGTAGATATGTTAATGAGTTAACTTAAAAGAAAAGTTTTAAAAATGGGATAAAACCAATGAGATGGGGTCATTTAGAGAGTGAGAATACGGAAAAGGCGAAAATGCAGGATTTTGTGAGGGAGAGAAAAAACTGAGCCAATATCATAGAGAATGATGCCTAGCAGCAATTGTTGGTTTTGAAGCAGCCCTAGAAAGCTAGTCACATGGATCATCCCAGACAAAAGATAAAGTGTTGTGTCTCAAGCTTACATTGAGCATTGTTATAACAGAACAGGACTCTACAGGAAGATGGGTCAGGTATGGAGCAGGATGGAGAATTAAAATGGTAGGTGACAGGCAATGATGAGCTGCCCTGTGGATTAAATGTGTGTTCTAATATTTAATAAGCTTATAAAACCAGTATGTAGAGAAGCACGAGTACACATAAAAAATATGGCATTCACAATACTAGTATTCTGTTAATGCTCATACTCCATGACGATTGCATTAGTTAGAAAGCACGGAACCAGGCTTTCTTACAGAATCACCAAGGTGCTCTTGCTTCCATGACCTCTGGGTTATGGACCCAGCATTTTCCCACCACATCATTCTGTTTATATTTGTACATTACTTAACTATAGTTTGCATTGAAAAGTTTGTAAACCGACTTACATTTTGTCATCACTCAGAAGAGCACCACGATAAGGATGGCTGTGTAATGTAATTCCTAATCAAAAAGAATATTTATAGATTATCAAGTTATTCTCAAAGCCAGAATACTTGAAGCAAAATCAGATCAAAGTTGTATCAAAACAATTTTTAAAGGAGAAAATTCTACACTTAGTCAAGTCTCCCTAAAATTTGTGTCATTGACCAAACTTGACTGCCCTACCAAACACCTATGAGTCTGCCCCAGTCTTTTCTGAGATTACACATTTTTGTTTACATCAAAGGTTATCTATATATGTAGGTTGTAGTTTTGATAAGTAAAGCATAGTACAGTTGGTAAATTATTAAAACTATAGCAATAGATCATCGTGCCACAAGAGTTTGTGCATACAAACTTCCAATATTATTAGTTTAAACATGCTTTCATTTGACTTACCATAATCTGTCCTGTTAGTATCTGTTGGTAGGTTGGCCCAGAGGATGAGGTTATTGAGTTGGTTTAGGAGTGCTGGTTCTGCATGAAAGCCCCTTTGATTATACCATACCTATGAATAGGCCAAAAGGACAATATTTTTTCATGGATTTGATTCTAATATTCATAATCAGATATAAAATGTTAATAAATATGAAGAGAAATGTTTTTAAATTCCTTGGCAAGAAGCACAAGTAAGTGACTTGGCCTTCGAGTCACAGAGTCATAGGTATAAACATGGAAACAGGCCCTTCGGCCCACGCCCACCAAGATGCACCATCTACACTGTCCCACCTGCCTGCGTTGGGCCCATATCCTTAGCGATAGTGGATCCAAGTAAGGAGCAGTTGATTGGCAGATGAGACAGGTGGCGAGAGAAAGGTGAACATAGTTACAAATGCTGGAGGTGAAAAGTGGAGAAGACAAAAGGTTGCAAATGGTGGAATCTGATAAGAAAGGAAGGTGGGGAGTGAAAATGCAGATCCAGAGAGAGGGATAGTGTATAGAAGAGAACGGGGTTGGACAGCAGAAAGAAAAATGGGGGATCCAGAGAGTGGAGGGGTAGGTGATGAGTACCTCAACCCAAAATTCATCTGTCCATTTCCCTCCACAGATGTTGTCTGACCTGCTGAATTCCCTCAGCAGTTTATTTTTTGCATATGTACTGCCTCTGAATCAGACGATTGTGTATTCAAACTACAAATTAGTTATAATGTCTGGAACTTTTGTGGAAGATGTAAGACTGACTTTCTCTCTTCTCTTTTTCCATCTTTTCTTCTAATGGTTACGCAGACCCGGGAATGGAAGGAAATCAGATGGCTTCGAAAGCCCTGTGTGTTTAACATTTCACGGCACTTGGCATATACTCTCTGGAGTTTGGAAAGATAAGGGGGGACATTGAAACTTACCGAATAGTGAAAGGCCTGGATAGATTGGATGTGGAGGATGTTTCCACTAGTGGGAGAGTCTAGGGCCAGAGGCCATAGCCTCAGAATAAAGGATGCACCTTACACAAACAAAAATCAATTAAGTCTGTTTCCAGCATGGAGAAAAGAAGACATAATCTTTATTTGGGATAATTCAGCACTTGGCCCCCTGTAATAATGTCCTGCTGAAGAATTCTTCTTAGCTCACCTAGGTTTTTTCCAAAATTCCTGGTGCTGAAAAAATTATAACAATAGCATTATAGATGGATGGATTGTTCTTACCTTCACTAAAGAGTTAATATCAAATTGAGTCAAATTGTTTTTGAGATCCTTGGGTGGGTCTTCTCCAATTGAAAATCCCCCTAATCTGTTAATGATAAAAACAACTGGTTACTCACCTTGACAAGCAAACAGAAATTCCACATATAAGTTAGTAGCAGCATCTAACACATTTCCAACGCAGGTGTTATTTTGGATGGGTAATAATAGAAAATGCATCATTTTTTTGTCCATAATGAAAGCACCGTGTGTACTCAGATGAAGTATGATGCAGTTTACTTCCTATCTTTTCCTTTTACACATCAAAATTTGAAATCGCACCACCAGTGAGTAATACAAGGCAGATCAATTGAGTTCCATGTTTCATTGGGGGAAAATCAAGCCATTTCCGTACTCCTTTCTCTTCATTGATTCTCTGCCTCAGAAGGCAGTGGAGGCCAATTCTCTGAATGCATTCAAGAGAGAGCTAGATAGAGCTCTTAAGGATAGCAGAGTCAGGGGGAAGGCAGGAACGGGGTACTGATTGAGAATGATCAGCCATGATCACATTGAATGGCGGTGCTGGCTCGAAGGGCCGAATGGCCTCCTCCTGGACCTATTGTCTATTGTCGATTGTCTATTGACAGACAGGGTAAAGTCAACCTTCATGGGCCTAAAATTCATGTTTCAAATTCAAAATCTGTTTTAAACGTGCTTTAACATGAGAGACCTGCATTGTTGAGTCAGTACAATTTTGAGAAATGGCATCAAAACAAACATTATACATGATTTGATGTTCTGGGTGATGTTCTAGTTTTCCTTTTGCATATGGATGTTATATTCCAAGGGAACATGCCAAATTTCAGGAAGTGTGCTACCATGATACAAAGAACTCAATAGCATTTAGCAACTAGTTTTATTTTTAAAACACCATTTCTAGATGAGGTCCTTTGCACTGCTCACCAGATAATTAGATTTAATATATTTTACCTGTTTACTCCAAATCTGTTTTCTGTTGAAATTAAGTAGCGTTCCAAATCGTAGCCCGTGAGATTGTACAGGAAGTTTCCATCATTGTTTCTGAAATAGGGCACTGAGATATTTGTTGCGGGACATTGCTGAAAGGCAAATAAAATAAGTTCTATTTCTTTACTGAGATACCTTCACAGTGGATAAATGTTGATAGCAAAATATACCACAACAGTTGATGAAATAGACAGCCAGATAAACTATGAAGTATGAGATTTATTACTCATTATGAAGTATGAGATCGAGATTCAGTGAAAAACATTCCATCCAGGCAGATCATATCATAAAAGTACATAAAAAGTACAAGGCAGTGCAAAAGGATGCTTTCATTGATACAAATGTAAAAGTTGATTGGATTAGGGAGAGGTTAATGATGTATGTGAATAGCTAGTCTGTGTGGGTTCTGAGGATATGGCCAGAGCAAGATTTTTTCCATAGTCCTCTATGTACTTTGGCATGCAGTCATAAACTCAGGCTTAGTTTCGGGACGATGGCCTTATATCTGTCTTGGTTTTAAACGTGGAGAAATTATGTCGTTAACGAAACTGGAATAAACAAAGATACTTACTTTTTTGAAAAACTGTTTAAAGCTATAAGAAATCAGATAACTAGAATTTAAATTCATTTGTATTGGAACAATTATATTAGAGACGGTTCTATTGAGTCACATTAAAACCATATGTTATTATTGAACACCCAATTCTTAAACTACCAAGTTAAACATATATTGAACCAAAAAATAAGACCTGTGCTAATATATATTGTGTAGGAAAGAACTGCAGATGCTGGTTTAAATCGAAGGTAGACACAAAATGCTGGAGTAACTCAGCGGGCCAGGCAGCATCTCTGAAAAGAAGGAATGCGCAGCGGGACAGGCAGCATCTCTGGAGAGAAGGATTTTGTGTCTACCTTCGATTTAAACCAACCGATCCTTCTCTCCAGAGATGCTGCCTATCCCGCTGAGTTACTCCAGCATTTTGTGTCTACCTAATATATATTGTGTTCCATTTATTTGAGTTATGAATGGATATTGCTTTAACACGTATTGTTTTTCAGCTGCTTATTCAAATGTTCTTTGATATTATTAATTCTATACAGCTTGTGTATAAAACTGCCATTAATCCTTTTCAAACTCTACCACTTATTTAATTTTCTGAGTTTGTTTTATTTCTTTTTCTTTTCATTATTTTTACTATGTACGTCACTTCCAGAAATTATGTAATTTTCATTCTTAACCACAAATAATATTTCTCTAACTTAACAATGTAAGAAGTAACATTGTTTATGGAGGTATTGGTAGAACTAAACATAAGATATTCTTGTACTAAATGGCATGACCTCAGCTTGTTTTATTAATTAATATTCATACAGTATATCAGAAAATAATGACAATTAAATAGTTTTTTACCTGATAACCTTTATCACAATTACACTTCTCCACAGAATATTGTGAGTTTGAAGGGTCATTCCACCCGCATGGAGGATTATTCCTATGACAAAAACACGTAACACCAATTATCTCTCTCAAGAAAAAAGTCATCAAAAATACAGAAGTGAGCTTTGTGATCTCCTTGCATTTTTCTTTTCTATGTCAAACAACAGGTCAGATTCATCAGATCTGATAGAATAGAATAGAATTGAATTTCTTTATTGTCATTGTAGTGGTGCATACAATGAAATTCAGGCGCACTGCCTGAGCGGAGCTCAAATGTACAAGATAAAAAATAACAATAAATTAACAGTAAAAGAGTGAGAGAAAAAAAACCTATTCATACACTCACGTGCACACACTGTGACACACACACACACAGATTCACACACGCATACACATTATGCCTACATATGCACCCTTATCAGCATATAAGATATTGCACCTTATCAGAATAGTATTATAAAAATAAATATTATAAATGTATATATCAGTATTGCACAGAGGCAGGTATTGTACAGTATAAATATTGTCTATGGGGGGTGTGCTTTCAGTGCAGAGTTCAGTGTGGTGATGGCCTTACGGTAGAAACTGTTTGTTAGTCATGTGGTATGCGCTTCGATGGACCTGTAGTGCTTTACTGAAGGCAGAAGGGCAAACAAGTGATGGGCGGGTGAGATGGGTCCTTTGGGATGGAGGATGCCCTCCGCAGGCAACGGGAGCTATGGATGTCTTCCAGGGCAGGCAGATGTGTGTTGGTGATCTTCTGGGCTGTGTTGATGACTCTCTGCAGAGCCTTCTTGTCAGCCACAGAACTGTTGCCATACCACACCAGGATCCCATGTGTCAGGACACTCTCAATTGAGCAGCGGTAGAAGGACACTAGCAGCTGTTGTGGCAGGTTGACTTTCCTGAGTGTTCCTAGGAAGTGAAGCCGCTGTTGTGCCGTCTTAACCAGAGTTTATGTTGGTTGACCATGTGAGATCTTCTGAGATGTGGGTGCTCAGGAACCTGAAACTGGAGACGCTATCCACTCTTTCTCTGTTTATGTGCAGAGGGGGATAGTCACCCTGCTACATCCTGAAGTCGATGATGAGCTCTTTTGTGTTTTTGGTGTTGAGTGCCAAGTTGTTTTCTGAGCACCAGCCTGTTAGCCTCTGTACCTCCTCCCTGTAAGCTGACACACCGCCCTCAGTGATCAGCCCCACCACTGTCATGTCGTCTGTAAATTTAATGATTGTGTTCGTGTTGTGGGTTGGTGTACAGTCACAGGTATAGAGAGAGTAGAGGAGGGGGCTCAGCACACAGCCTTTTGCAGCCCCTGTGCTGAGTGACAGAATGGGAGAGTGGTGGGAGCACATCCTGACTGACTGCGGCCGGTCTGTTAGGACCGTCTGAAGGATCATTTAATTGAAATGTTCACTTAGTTTTGATTTCAAAAGGAATACAGTTGCTTTTAGTGGCTCTCATAGACAAAGCTCAGGAGTTGTAGAGATAATAATGCTAGGTCTGGGATTTAGTGGGAAATGAGGACTGGCAACTGAAGGTCAACCAAAGCAATTGGCTGGCAGAGGAAGGATGTCTTTTGGAAAGGTAGAGGCCAGGATAGGTGGAGAGGAACAGGCGATAATTAGGCAACTGGTGGGGATCTGATGATCATGGCTTTGATCAAAGCCAGAGGTTATTGCTAGGTCAGGTGCCTAGGCAAATCAGACTGTCACTCAAAGCGACTGATGTGGCCTCAGCATGTCAGAGGGGGAAAGGTTCAAACCCCAAACTTCAGGACCAGTACTAACGGCAGGGGAAAGGGAGGCAGTCGGGAAATATTGGCCATCAGAGGGTTAGAGAGTAGTTGGTGGGTAGTGCCATCAAGACATAGGAAAGTGTTGGAAGCAAGATTGGGAGGTGGCATTTTCTAATTGGACATGTGCAAAGAATCAAAGGCAAGTCAGGAACTTATATGAAGAGAACCTGATCGAGCACTACTTGCCGTACTAAAATATGGTTGGCCTGGGAGTGGCAATCATTGGTTGTCCCTGGGTAAATATTGTAATTTTTCCCATATACTAAAAAGAGGATGTTGCATAAAGAATTATGCAATTCTATGAAGATTGATGTAGAAATTTCATCGAGAGTATACACATGAATCACTCAGAACATGCATGGTCAAGTTGTCGAATGATCAATAAATGATCTGGAATGGTTATTATGGTACTACACTCAAGGCCAATGCTCATTTTTAATTGTACAATGCTTTGAAAGATAACATTATGCAAGCGCAGTATTAATCCATAATATTTGGTTCATTACTCCCATTTCATTCATCAAATCATCAGAATCAAGCTGTTGATTTTGGAGCGACTTCTGGTAGTGTGCTTGGGGGCATTGGCAGTGGGAGGGGAAGAACACTTGCACCTCATGCTTCAGAAGCAATGCTGAGAAAGTACCCATGCATCAGTCATAACCCATATTTAACTGTATGTTTCCTGTCTGGCCAGTGCTAATGCTAGAAAAGGAATAAAATTAGATGCAGTCCCACTCATTCAAATATTTAAATAGTTGACCACCTGCCACAACCCAGTTAGATGCTCAATCCCTTCATTCCAGCCCCAATTTCAGGAACAGTTTTTTTTCCCAGCTGTTATCAGGCAACTGAACGGTCCTCTCATCAGCTAGAGTGTGGTCCTGACCTCCCATCTACCTCATTGGAGACCTTTGAACTATCTTTACTCAGGCTTTTTCTGACTATAATGTTTGATCTTTGCACTAAATGTGGTACCCTTTATCCTTTGTCTGTGTGGATGACAATTGAATTCATGTATGGCCTTTGCTTGACTGAATAGCACACAAACAGCTTTTCACTGTACCACAGTACATGTGACAACAGTAAACTTAACTAATCTAAACTAAACACTAATAAACTGAACTGAAATTAAATCAGATCTGAGAGGTTTCAGGTTTAAGATTTTTTGAACTGATTTGACACAAACCCCAAACCATTTTGGGGGTTTAAGATTATTAATTCTGCTTGTTCATGACTCAAATAAAACGATGTTCTCTTCCTGATGTCTCAATCCTTGAGAGAAAATGAAAACAACTTAATTAACAAAGTGAGACTCAATGTTGTACTTACTGATTAGAGGCTTGGCCGGTGCAGGGTTCAATCATGTTCAAAGACTTCAGCAACTTTGCAGTCAGGTTTTGAGTGTCCATCTTGTCAGAACTATACAGAATAAAAATATCAGAGTCAGCCTCCATATTCATTCCTGCAATGGGGCAACCAAAACTGCATGCAATGCTCCATATGCAGCCTAATCAAAGTCCTATAAATCTGCATCACAATTTACTGATTCTTATACTCATTGCCTCATCAATGAAGTCAAGCTTACCACACACCTTCTTTACCACTCTATCTACTTGTGTTGCTACTTTCAGGGCGTTTATGGGCTTGGACCCCAAGATCCCTCAGTGCATTAATGCTAAGGGTCATGTCATTAAGGGTCATGTCATTAATAGCAGGAATGACGGTGGAACAGCAAAGGCAGGAATTTCGGGGCATAATCCAGAAGATGCAGGATCATTTCATTCCAAAGAGGAAGAAAGATTCTAAGGGGAGTAAGAGGCAATCATGGCTGACAAAGGGAAGTTAGGGATGGAATAAAACTAAAAGAAAAGATGTATAACATAGCAATGAGTAGCGGGAAGCCAGAGGATTGTGCAACTTTCAAAGGACAACGGAAGGTAGCAAAAAGGGCAATACGGGCGGAAAAGATGAAGTACAAAGGGAAACTGGCCAAGAATATAAAGAAGGACAGTAAAAGCTTCTTTAGGTATGTTAAATGATTGGTATAAACAAATGTGGGTCCCTTGAAGGCAGAAACGGGTGAAATTATTATGGGTAACAAGGAAATGGCAGAAGAGTTGAACAGGTACTTCGGATCTGTCTTCACCAAGGAAGACACAAACAATCTCCCTGATGTACTAGAGGACAGAGGATCTAGGGAGACAGAGGAACTGAAAGAAATTTGCATTAGGCGAGAAATAATATTGGGTAGACTGATGGGACTGAAGGCTGATAAATCCCCAGGGCCTGATGGTCTGCATCCCAGGGTGCTCAAGGAGGTGGCTCAAGAAATCGTGGACGCATTGGTGATCATTTTCCAGTGTTCAATAGATTCAGGATCAGTTCCTGTGGATTGGAGGGTAGCTAATGTTATCCCACTTTTCAACAAAGGAGAGAGAGAGAAAAAGGGGAATTATAGACCAGTTAGCCTGACATCGGTGGTGGGGACGATGCTGGAGTCAATTATTAAAGAGGTAATAATGGCGCATTTGGATAGCAATAAAAGGATTGGTCCAAGTCAGCATAGATTTATGAAGGGAAAATTATGCTTGACTAATCTTCTGGAATTTTTTGAGGATGTGACAAGTAAAATGGATGAGGCAGAGCCAGTGGATGCAGTGTATCGAGACCTTCAGAAAGCCTTTGATAAGGTCCCACACTGGAGGTTGGTGAGCAAAATTTGAGCACATGATATTGGGGTAGGGTATCAACGTGGATAGAGAATTGGTTGGCAGACAGGAAGCAAAGAGTAGGAATAAACGGGTCCTTTTCAGAATGGCAGGCAGTGGCACGTGGAGTGCAGCAAGGCTCGGTGCAGGGGCTGCAACTATTTACAATATATAATAATGATTTTGGATGATGGAATTAGAAGTAACACGAGAAAGTTTGCAGATGGCACAAAGCTGGGTGGCAGTGTGAACTGCGAAGAGGATGTTAGGAGGTTGCAGGGTGACTTGGACAGGTTAAGTGAGTGGGCAGATGCATGGCAGATGCAGTATAATGTAGGTAAATGTGAGGTTATCCATTTTGGCGGCGAAAACAAGGAGGCAGATTATTATCTCAATTATGCCAGATTAGGTAAAGGGGAAGTGCAACGAGACCTTGGTGTCCTTGTACACCAGTCACTGAAAGTAAGCTTGCAGGTACAGCAGGCAGTGAAGAAAGCTAATGGCATGTTGGCCTTCATAACGAGAGGATTTGAGTATAGAAACATAGAAACATAGAAAATAGGTGCATGAGTAGGCCATTCGGCCCTTCAAGCCTGCACCGCCATTCAATATGATCATGGCTGATCATCCAACTCAGTGTCCTGTACCTGCCTTCTCTCCATACCCCCTGATCCCTTTAGCCACAAGGGCCACATCGAACTCCCTCTTAAATATAGCCAATTAACTGGCCTCAACTACCTTCTGTGGCAGAGAATTCCACAGATTCACCACTCTCTGTGTGAAAAAAAACTTTCTCATCTCAATCCTAAAAGACTTCCCCTTTATCCTCAAACTGTGACCCCTTGTTCTGGACTTCCCCAACATCGGGAACAATCTTCCTACATCTAGCCTGTCCAACCCCTTAAGAATTTTGTAAGTTTCTATAAGATTCCCCCCTCAATCTTCTAAATTCCAGCGAGTACAAGCCGAGTCTATCCAGTCTTTCTTCATATGAAAGTCCTGCCATCCCAGGAATCAATCTGGTGAACCTTCTCTGTACTCCCTCTATGGCAAGAATGTATTTCCTCAGAGTAGGAGACCAAAACTGTACGCAATACTCCAGGTGTGGTCTCACCAATGCCCTGTACAACTGCAGCAGCACCTCGCTGCTCCTATACTCAAATCTACTATAGGAGCAAAGAGGTCCTACTGTAGTTGTATAGGTCCCTGGTGAGACCACATCTGGAGTATTGTGTACAGTTTTGGTCTCCTAATTTGAGGAAGGACGTCCTTGCTATTGAGGCAGTGCAGCGTAGGTTCACGAGGTTAATCCCTGGGATGGCAGGACTGTCATATGAGGAAAGATTGGAAAGACTGGGCTTGTATTCACTGGGGTTTAGAAGGATGTTGGGGGAGTCCAGAACCAGGGGCCACAGTCTAAGATTAAAGGGGAGGCCATTTAAAACTGAGGTGAGAAGAAACTTTTTCACCCACACAGTTGTGAATTTGTGGAATTCTCTGCCACAGATGGCAGTGGGGGCCAATTCACTGGATGGATTTAAAAGAGGGTTAGATAGAGCTCGAGTGGCTAGTGGAATCAAGGGATATGGGGAGAAGGCAGGCACAGGTTACTGATTAAGGCTTACAAATGGCATTTGCTGGCACAATCGCAACCAGGCAGAGGAGCCAGATGCTAAAATTCAATGTTAGGTCATTGTAACATTTCTCTATTGCTGCCTTTATAGCTTTGATCCTATTTAAGAGCCAGTCTAATGAAGCAAGCTGACCGTTGTGAACTTTAATCTCAAAATGGTGCCACAGTGGCACATCTGTCAGAACTGCAGCCATGTGGCTCTAGTCACCCGGGTTCAATCACAACCTTTGGTACTGTACTTATGGAGCTTGTATGTCCTTCACGTGACCACATGGGATTCCTCATGGTGGTTCAGTCTTCTACATTAAGTATGCATTGTCAGGTTAATTTGCTACCATAAATTGCCCTTAATAGAGGTTGGTGGCAGGAGAATTAGGAGGTGATGGGCACGTGAAAAATTATAGAGAAATAAATGGGAATGCTCTGAAAGCCGACAGAGATTCAATGAACTTCATGTTGTGAATAAATATTAAATCAATGGCATGTTTCTAAGGCTGATCTTTTCTTCATAGTGACACACACTTTGTGGAAGACTAATGCAGGAAGTCACAGACTGATTAACATCCAAACATGGCACAATGTGAATAGTCCTATATTAGTTATGACAAAGTTTATGCGTAGCTAAAGTGGGAGAGGGTTTTGTGGCGTTTTGCAACAAATATAATAAAGGATCCACAGACCAGGTACAAGCATGGATGTCAATCTGCAATTCAAATCTGGAGCAAAGTCAGAAATGCTGGTAGAACTTAGCCAGTCAGAGAGCATATGTGGAAAGGCAAACCAGGCAACTTTTCAGGTCAGGCACCATGTTTCAGAACTTCAAAACTGGAACGATCAGCCATGATCACATTGAATGGCGGTGCTGGCTCGAAGGGCCGAATGGCCTCCTCCTGCACCTATTGTCTATTGTCTGTCTATTGTCTATTGAACTCTGGTTTTGACAGCATGACTACTTCCTGCAAGATATAAACCCTTCAAATTCTTAACCATGGATTGGAAAATACTCACTGTGTGAATTTCACCACCACAATAAAAAAAGATCTGCACATAAGTCCTCAATTCGAACTCAGTCCTAAATGCCCTACCCCTTATTCTTAAACTGTGGCCCCTGGGTCTGGATTCCCCCAACATCGGGAACATTTTACCTGTATCTAGCCTGTCCAATCCTTTAAGAATTTTATATGTTTCTATAAGATCCCCTCTCATCCTTCTAAATTCCAGTGAATACAAGCCCAGTCGACCTACTCTTTCATCATATGTCAGTCCCACCGTCCTGGGAATTAACCCGGTGAACCGATGCTGTACTCCCCCAGTAGCATTAATGTTCTTCCTCAAATTAGTTGACCAAAATTGCACACAATACCCCAAGCCCCTATATAACTGCAGTAGGACCTCCTTGCTCCTAAACACAAAACCTCTCGCAATGAAGGCCAACATGCCATTAGCTTTCTTCACTGCCTGCTGTACCTGTATACTTACTTTCAGCGACTGATGTACAAGCACACCCAGGTCTCGTTGAACTTCCCCTTTTCCTAATCTGACACCATTCAGATAATAATCTGCCTTCCTGTTCTTGCCACCTTAGTGGATAACCTCACATTTATCCACATTATACTGCATCTGCCATGCATCTGCCCACTCACCCAACCTATCTAAGTCACCCTGCAGCCTCATAGCATACCCCTCGCAGCTCGCACTGCCACCCAGCTTTGTGTCATCCACAAACTTGCAGATGTCACATTTAATTCCCTCGTCTAAATCGTTAATATATATTGGAAATAACTAGGGTCCCAGCACCGAGCCTTGCGGCACCCCACTAGTCACTGCCTGCCATTCTGTAAAGGAACCGTTAATTCCTACTCTTTGCTTCCTGTCTGCCAACCAGTTCTCTATCCATGTCAACACCCTACCCCCAATACCATGTGCTCTAATTTTGCACACTAATCTCTTGTGTGGGACCTTGTCAAATGCTTTTTGAAAGTCCAGATACACCACATCCACTGGCTCCCCCTTATCCATTCTACTTGTTATATCCTCAAAAAATTCCAGAAGATTAGTTAAGCATGATTTCCCCTTCATACATCCATGCTGACTTTGACCGATCCTGCCACTGCTTTCCAAATGAGCTGCTATAACTTCTTTAATAATCGACTCAAGCATCTTCCCCACTACCAATGTCAGGCTAACTGGTCTATAATTCCCCATTTTCTCTCTCCCTCCTTTCTTAAAAAGTGGAGTTACATTAGCTGACTCAACCACCAGCCACTCCAGGCACTTACTACCTCTGTGCAAAAAAGTTGCCCCACTCATCTCCCTTAGATTTTGCCTCTCTCACCTTAAAGCTATGCCCTCTAGTATTTAATTTTAATGTTTCCATGCTAGGAAAAAGGTTCTGACTGTCTACCCTATCAATAATTTTTATGTCTCTCTGCAACCTCCAGCATTTATTGAACACAATTCAAATCTGTCCAACCTCTCCCTGTAGTCAATACCCCCTAATCCAGACAACTTTCCAGTAAGCCTCCTCTACACCCTTTCCAAAACTTCCACACTCTTCCTTGAATGGAGCAACCAGAACTGCATGCAGGTTTTCATGTAAAAGTTAACATAAAAAGTTAATATACCTGACAGTTATGTGCGCAGCAATCAAATTCCTGCACATACTGGTGTCAGAAGTGACTCCATATTCACTGAACAAATGCTGATTTAACATTTAATTTGTCATTCCTGGGGCCAACGTAATCTTTGAAGTAAATTTTCTGGTCACTTTACCTGAAGAAGGTAACATCTGAATCCAGATACATATCTGGTGAAATTCGAAGTGAAGGGTATTCAGAAGATAAAGGCTTCACACTGAATAGAGCCATTGCTAAAATGACAAAGAGAACAGGAAGCAGCAGGTTGGCAATGGCTCCTTTCCAATCCCTCCGTGTGTGATGAAACCGTTTAATCATCAGAGCTGCCATCTGACTAAAAATCAGTCTTATGCCAGTCACCCGTGGGTCTTCAACAAATGCCACACCTTTGTATAAGAAAAAAATTGTATTTATTGCCAACATTTGTGTTAAATAATGTCTCATCTAATTTGTAGGTTGCAAAACTTTTCAAAAAGTTGTAAGTTAACTGTGGATGACAGGCAAAATTTTGAATAAAACATGGTTACTTTAATTTATGCAGTGGATTGCTAAAGTTAGTAAAAAAAAAGGGAGATTAGACTTTCCAAAAGCTGCCAGCAACAGTCTAACAAATAACTTGCTTCATATAGTTTTTTTCTCTACGAAATGCTCTCAGTTTTTGGAATCTTTTGAAAGCAAGTTTGACACAATTACATCCCACATACACAGTGCTTCCCCAGATTCCATGGATGAGCAGCCATCGACCCTCGGTGGCTGATGAATATCATTCTGGCCCTGGAACAAACCACAACTTTTCAAAGATAAATCTCATGTACTGGGGTGGGAAATGTAAAGGATGAAGGAATTGAGAGTGGTCAGGGGTTAAAACATAGAAACATAGAAAATAGGTGCAGGAGGAGGACATCTGGCCCTTCGAGCCAGCACCGCCATTCATTATGATCATGGCTGATCATCCACAATCAGTAACCTGTGCCTGCCTTCTCCCCTTATCCCTTGATTCCGCTAGCCCCCTAGAAACATAGGAACATAGAAAATAGGTGCAGGAGTAGGCCATTCGGCCCTTCGAGCCTGCACCGCCATTCAATATGATCATGGCTGATCATCCAGCTCAGTAGCCTGTACCTGCCTTCTCTCCATACCCCCTGATCCCTTTAGCAAAAAGGGCCACATCTAACTCCCTCTTAAATATAGCCAATGAACTGGCCTCAACTACCTTCTGTGGCAGAGAATTCCACAGACTCACCACTCTCTGTGTGAAGAAATGTTTTCTCATCTCGATCCTAAAAGACTTCCCCCTTATCCTTAAGCTGTAACCCCTGGTTCTGGACTCCCCCAACATCGGGAACAATCTTCCCGCATCTAGCCTCTCCAACCCCTTAAGAATTTTATATGTTTATATAAGATCCCCCCTCAGTCTTCTAAATTCCAGTGAGTACAAGCCCAGTCTATCCAATCTTTCCTCATATGAAAGTCCCGCCATCCCAGGGATCAATCTGGTGAACCTTCTCTGTACTCCCTCTAAGGCAAGAACGTCTTTCCTCAGGTTAGGAGACCAAAACTGCACTCAATACTCCAGGTGCGGTCACACCAAGGCCCTGTACAACTGCAGCAGAACCTCCCTGCTCCTAAACTCAAATCGTCTTGCTATGAATGCCAACATACCATTCGCTTTCTTCACTGCCTGCTGCACCTGCATGCTTGCTTTCAATGACTGGTGCACCATGACACCCAGGTCACGTTGCATCTCCCCTTCTCCCAATCGGTCACAATAGACAATAGACAATAGACAATAGGTGCAGGAGTAGGCCATTCAGCCCTTCGAGCCAGCACCGCCATTCAATGCGATCATGGCTGATCACTATCAATCAGTACCCCGTTCCTGCCTTCTCCCCATACCCCCTCACTCCGCTATCCTTAAGAGCTCTATCCAGCTCTCTCTTGAAAGCATCCAACGAACTGGCCTCCACTGCCTTCTGAGGCAGAGAATTCCACACCTTCACCACCCTCTGACTGAAAAAGTTCTTCCTCATCTCCGTTCTAAATGGCCTACCCCTTATTCTCAAACTGTGGCCCCTTGTTCTGGACTCCCCCAACATTGGGAACATGTTATCTGCCTCTAATGTGTCCAATCCCCTAATTATCTTATATGTTTCAATACTCTGCTTTCCTGTTCTTGCCACCAAAGTGGATAACCTCACATTTATCCACATTATATTGCATCTGCCATGCATTTGCCCACTCGCCTAATCTATCTAAGTCACTCTGCAGCCTCCTAGCATCCTCCTCGCAGCTAACACTGCCACCCAGCTTCGTGTCATCTGCAAACTTAGAGATGTTGCATTCAATTCCCTCGTCCAAATCATTAATATACACTGTAAATAACTGGGGTCCCAGCACTGAGCCTTGCGGTACCCCACTAGTCATTGCCTGCCATTCCGAAAAGGACCCGTTTATTCCTACTCTTTGCTTCCTGTCCGCCAACCAATTTTCTATCCACCTCAACACTGAACCCTCAATACCGTGTGCTTTAAGTTTGTACACCAATCTCCTATGTGGGACCTTGTCGAAGGCCTTCTGAAAGTCCAGATATAACACATCGACTGGTTCTCCCTTATCCACTCTACTAGTTACATCCTCGAAAAATTCTATAAGATTCGTCAGACATGATTTGCCTTTGGTAAATCCATGCTGACTTTGTCCAATGATTTCACCACTTTCCAAATGTGATGCTATCACATCTTTAATAACTGACCGATGTTAGGCTAACTGGTCTATAATTCCCCGTTTTCTCTCTCCCTCCCTTTTTAAAAAGTGGGGTTACATTAGCCACCCTCCAGTCCTCAGGAACTACTTCAGAATCTAAAGAGTTTTGAAAAATTATCACTAATGCATCCACTATTTCTGAGGCTACTTCCTTAAGCACTCTGGGATGCAGCCTATCTGGCCCTGGGGATTTATCTGCCTTTAATCCATTTAATTTACCTAACACCACTTCCCGACTAACCTGGATTTCCCTCAGTTCCTCCATCTCATTTGACCCCCGGTCCCCCGCTATTTCCGGCAGACGGTTTATGTCTTCCTTCGTGAAGACAGAACCAAAGTATTTGTTCAATTGGTCTGCCATCTCCTTGTTCCCTATGATCAATTCACCTGTTTCCGACTGCAAGGGACCTACATTTGTCTTAACATATCTATAAAAGCTTTTGCAGTCAGCTTTTATGTTCCTTGCCAGTTTTCCCTCATAATCTATTTTCCCTTTCCTAATTAAGCCCTTTGTCCTCCTCTGCTGGACTCTGAATTTCTCCCAGTCCTCTGGTATGCTACTTTCTTTGGCTAATCTGTATGCTTCATCTTTTGTTTTAATACTATCCTTGATTTCCCTTGTTAGCCACGGATGCACTACCTTTCCTGGTTTGTTCTTTTGCCAAACTGGGATGAACACTTGTTGTAGTTCATCCATGCGACCTTTAAATGCCTTCCATTGCATGTCCACCGTCAACCCTTTCAGCATCAATCGCCAGTCTATCTTGGACAATTCACGCCTCATATCCTCAAAGTTACCTTTCTTTAAGTTCAGAACAATTGTTTCTGTATTGACTTTGTCACTCTCCATCCTAATGAAGAACTCTACCATATTATGATCACTCTTGCCCAAGGGGCCTCGCACAACAAGACTGCTAACTAACCCTTCCTCATTACTCAATACCCAGTCTAGAATGGCCTGTTCTCTCGTTGGTTCCTCGACATGTTGGTTTAGAAAACCATCTCTCAAACATTCCAAGAAATCCTCTTCCTCAGCACCCCTGCCAGTTTGGTTCACCCAATCTATATGTAGATTGAAGTCACCCATTATAACTGCTGCGCCTTTAGTGCATGCATTTTTAATTTCCTGCTTGATGCCATCCCCAACCTCCCTACTGCTGTTAGGTGGCCTGTACACAACTCCCACTAGCGTTTTCTGCCCCTTAGTGTTTCGTAGCTCTACCCATATCGATTCCACTTCCTCCAAGCTAATGTCCTTCCTTTCCACTGCTTTAATCTCCTCTCTAACCAGTAACGCTACCCCACCTCCTTTTCCTTTCTGTCTATCCCGCCTGAATATAGAATATCCCTGGATGTTGAGCTCCCAGCCTTGGTCACCCTGGAGCCATGTCTCCGTAATCCCAACTATATCATAATCATTAATAACTATCTCCACATTTAATTCATCCACCTTATTACGTATACTCCTTGCATTGAGACACAAAGCCTTCAGGCTTGTTTTTACAACTCTCTTACCCCTTCTACGATTATGTTGAAAAGTGGCCCTTTTTGATTTTTGCCCTGGATTTGTCTGCCTGCCACTTTTACTTTTCACCTTGCTACCTGTTGCTTCTACCCTCATTTTACACCCCTCTGTCTCTCTGCTCCAGCTCCCATCCCCCTGCCACATTAGAGCTCTATCTAACTGTTTTAAATTCATCCAGTGGATTGTCCTCCACTGCCTTCTGTGGCAGAGAATTCCACAAATTCACAACTCTCTGGGTGAAAAAGTTTTTTTCTCACCTCAGCTATAAATGGCCTCCCCTTTATTGTCAGACTGTGGCCCCTGGTTCTGGACTCCCCCCAACATTGTGAACATTTTTCCTGCATCTTGCTTGTCCAGTCCTTTTATAATGTTATTATGTTGTATGAGAAGCAAATAGTTCAGTTATGGGAAACACTCATTTTGGGAGAGGCTATGTTCTGAGGTGCAAATGCATGAAGGTAATGGTAGAGGCTTTGACTCAAAAAGGTTCGGCAAGGAGGATGAAGAGAGGGTGACAGCAAGATAAGATGTACCTGTCCGTGTCATTTATTTTTCTTCTTTAGTCCATGTACCTGTTCAAGTGTCTTTTAAATGCACCAATAGTATCTTCCTCAACTACCTGCTTTGGCAGCTCATTCCATATCCTCACCACCCATCAATCAAAAAGTTGTCTCTCAGGTTCCGATTAAATCTTGACCTTATGTACTCTGGTTCTTGATTTCCCTACCATGGGTGAAAGCCTTGACTCTCTCAATTCCCCTCATTGTTTTATATACCTCCATAAGATCACCCCTCAGTCTCCTACATTCCAAGGAATAAAGTCCTAGCCTGCCTAACCTCTCCCAAAAGTTCAGGCTTTTGAATCCAAGCAACATTCTCGCAAATCATGGGAAATCGTGCATAAATTGATTTTTATGAAGGGGTGACCACGAAGATTGCAAGGGGAGTAGAGGTTGTCCATATAGACTTGAGATTTTGACAATGCCCACTTGATCAACAAATCCAGATGGAGAGATCTAGAGTGATCTGCTCAGATGGGTACAAATTTGGCTTGGTGGAAGGAGTCAAAGGGTAGTAATAATGGATTGCTTTTTTGCTTGGAGGCCTGCGATTAGTTGTGTGTCACATGGATGGGCACTGGGTCCTCTGCTGTTGTCAAATATACTAATGATTTGGATGAGAATGTAAGTGGCATGGTTAGTAAGTTTGCAGATGACAGCAAGATTGTTGGTATGGTGGACAGTGAGTAAGGCGATTTAAGGTCATGTAGTATCTAGATGAAAGAAATAACAGGTGGGATTTCATTTAGATTGTTAATATGATGCAATTTGGGAAGTTATACCAGGTCAGTAAATGAGGCCATCGTGTAGAAGAACATTGAAGTACTGAAAGTAGTGACACGGGTGGTGAAGATGCTTGCCTTCATCAGATGGGGGGGGGGGGGGGGGGAGCATTCAGTACAAGAGTTGGGACATCATGTTGCAGCTGCGTAAGATGTTGGTGAGTCAACACAAGGAGAGACTGTATAGGTTGACACTGGTTTCCATGAAACAAAGGAAGCTGAGGGAAGCTTTATAAAATCATGAAGGGCATAGATCAGTTGGATGGTCACAGTGTTTTCACAAGGATAGGAAAGACTATAACTATAGGCCATAAGTTTAAGGTGAGAGAGAAGAGATTTCAAGGGGACCTGAGAAATAAGTTTTCCACACAGAGGGTGTTGGGTATATGGAACAATGCCAGAGCATGTAGTGGAGGTGGGTAAAATTACAATATTTTAAGCACATTTGGACAGTTTCATGAACAGAAAAGATTTTGAGGGATATGGGTCAAATGCAGGCAAATGGCACTAGCTCAGGAAGACTCCTCAGCTGGCATGGGTAAGTTGAGACGAAAGGTCTGTTGGTGGATAACTCTATAATTCTAGGAAGGTAGATCAGGAATGGAAATCAATGAAAGAAAGGATAAAGCATTTAAGAGGGGATCAGATAGAATAATTAACTTATCCGTTTTGAGGTGTAAAATAAGGAGGGGGATGGGCGTATGTAAAAAAATCTGGAAAGATCATGAAACCATTGTTTACCTGGTAGATTGAAAAGGCTGTAGCATACACTACCAGAAAAAGACTACATTAAAATTACTGAACAGAGTAGGGAGGTCATTGGAGAAAAGGAAACAAAATCGATATGGGTATAGTATGACTGGGAGGTTATAAAAGTGGGTTGGTTTTTACAACATACTGATAGAGTAAAGAGTAAAGAAAATTACATAAAATCATACTTGAATTAAAATTCTCTAAGCATATCTGCAACGTCTCTTTAAAAGCTCTGTTTCATTTGTATATAAACGTCGTTCTGTTTCTTTTTTTGCAGCAGATTCACTTCTCATTTCTCACTTCTAAATGCAGTTAATTCAGTAAGTTGATAGTAGGTACTTAGAATAGACTAACATGACTAGGATTCCACTGACAAAAGGCATTTTCAGCACACAGAGGCCAATTAACCCATAAAGTTGCACATTTTTGGGATGTGGGAGGAATTCAGAGCACCCGGAGAAAATCCACATGGTCACATGGAGAATGTACAAACTCCACAATGACAATTCCGAAGGTTAGCATTAAACCTGGGTCACTCAAGCAAAGGCTCTGCTACCTGTGTGACTGAGATTCAAATCAGTTATTTTAAGGGGACCTTTGAAAAAGAGAGACTAGTTGCTGCTGAAAACAGACAGTGCCCCCTTCAATTTGGGTCATCAATAACAATAGGATCTCAAACCAATTTACATGTGTGATACGATAATTAATGTTCTCTACAAAACAGTAATGCAGATGCTGGTTTAAACTGAAGATAGACACAAAAAGCTGGAGTAACTCAGCGGGACAGGCATCGTCTCTGGAGAAAAGGGATGGGTGACGTTTCGGGTCTAGACCCTGAAGAAGGGTCTCGACAAGTAAAGATTTAAACTATTTTGTGGAATTGGGAACAGTCAACAGTAAGTAGTTTGCCAATAGAATGCTGATGAGACTTGGTTTAAAAATACCTTGCACCATTTTCGTTGGGCAAGCTCACTCCACCTGTCACCTAGATGATGAAAGCAATCACATGAAAACAGACCCCATTATCTTCTCACAACAGTATGCTACTGTGGGTTTAGCTTTAGCTTTAGGTTTATTATTATTATGTGCAACAAGGTACAGGGAAAAGCTTTGTTTTGCATGCTCTGCTATCAAATCAGATAATACTCTACATGAATACAATTGAGCCAAATTCAGATACAATAGGAAGAGTGAGTTTGAGTTTAGTTTATTTTCACAGGTACCGAGTACAGTGAAAAGCTTTTGTTGCGTGTTAACCAGTCAGCGGAAAGACAATACATGGTTACAATCGAGCCATCCACAGTTACAGATAGATTTAAAAGAATGGAGCAATTATAATGCACGATTGCAGATCCACGTCTGTGATTAACACACAAATAGTCGCCTGAGTTGGGCGCCAACTTGGATCAGGAAACGATACAGTACAGAATATAGTTTTCAGCATTACAACACAATGGTTCCAGAGACAAAGTCCAATGTCCGCAATGGGGTAGCAGGAATATCAGACTTAACTTATTTAAATCTCATATTTTTATAGCTGATGCTATAAAGATAGTGATCTGAATGTTGATAATTTTATACATATCAGCTAAATTACTCACTGTCGCGCTCAGTAGATTCCATGCTCTCAGATTTTAGAGACTCTATATCCTGGTCGTGGTCCTGCACTGAGTTTGTCTCATTCTGTAGCAACTTCATGAAAACCTAATGAAAAAGTAAACAGAAAACACTTAGATCATTAGAAATTTAACTAGACTAATATCGGAACTCAACTGGATTTTGCCAAACCTGTAGGTGTAATGAAAACTCTCAAAACTCATAGAAAAAAGTGCAATTATTCTGCTTTATTCTGTTATTTCAAAACCACCAAGCATACTTTCCATTTTTTTGTGTTATCTGTAGGATTTCATATTCATCAAGCACCACCTCATTTTTCTATTAATTTGCACTAAATTTATCATCTGGGTTTTACATCTTTGCTCCTCTTAACTTGTTCTCAAAGTTATTGAAATTCAATGACATAATTTAAATTTTTACAATGTTTAAGGTCAATTTTCTCTGCCACGACCGCCCCGACGTGCAGCGGCAGCATCTTCGCCCGCCCCAGATCTGGGAGCTTGGGTCGGCCCGCTGCGGACCTTTCACCGTCTGGCGCGGCCTGGAACGTGGCAACTTCAACAGCCTGACCGCGGAAGAAGACGGCAGGGGAAGAGAAAAGACATTCTGGCCTTCCATCACAGTGAGGAGGTGACTGGAGGAGACTCACTGTGATGGATGTTTCTTTTTTTGTGTGTTTTGTGTTGGTTTTGATTGTGTGTGAAATTGTTTATTTTTATTGCTCTTTTGCTGGACGGTGGGTGACCTTTCATTTCACTGCACATCTTGTATGTGTATGTGACAAATAAACATACATAACAACATAACATAACAAAACTTTATTGTCACAACACCGAACGAAATTTCAGCAGTCACAGCAAAAAAAGAAAAGAACACAGGACACACGACCCCAACACAAACATCCATCACAGTGACTCCAAACACCCCCTCACTGTGATGGAGGCAACTTGACTTGACTTGAATTTGTGTTGACTCATCTAATTTTGGCTCAATGGCTTTCACCTCTATCTTCAATGCTAATATGACATATAAAAGCTTTACCTCTTCCAGTGTAGTATTAGAGATGCTGTAGCTGCTTAAATGCAGGTTTTCCATGTTTTCATCCAGAGCATGCAACAAGTTCTCATAAGCAGTTTTATCTTCCGCTGTGGGGATGACGTATGTCAATTCTCCAAAGGCATTTTCTTTGAGAAAGGCCTCCGGAATATGTTCCTTTACCAGGGAGGTCACAAGGCCAACGTCACATGATTCATGAGATCCCTTTGCAGAAGGCTAATGAAATAAGAGCAACAGAAGTTACTAATTCAAGTGTGCAAAACAAGAAACTATAGATGCTTATTTACAAAAGAAGACAGAGTGCTGGAGTAGCTCAGTGGGTCTCTGGAGAATATAAATAGGTGATGGTTTCAGGTCGGGACCCTTCTTCAGACTCTAAGACTTTGTGTCTTTTTTTATTAATTCAAACATTGTATTGTCAACTTTTAAGATAATATGTTCATATTGATTTCAATAATCATGTGTAAAATTATTCCATAAATATAGCAAGTGTGAATGGGTGATCAATGTTCAGTGTGAACTTAATGTGCCAAAGAGCCTGTTTCCATACTGTATCTCCAAACTAAACTAAATTAAACTAAAACTCAATGACATTATACTTCACGTCATTCTGACCAGTCTTAGGTGGTGGGCAGACCTAAGCTATGATAAAGCAGCTAGCCGTTAAAATAGCCTTGGTTTTCTGTTTCTTCTGCTCCCTGATTAAATTCTTGATCCCATGGGGAAATTACAAGTTTTAAAATGTGAAATTCAGAACTTACTAGCAACATCCAGCTTTCAAAAACATCAGCATTAGTCGCATCAAAAATGTTTGACTTAATGCAAATACGTTTCAAGCTCAGAATCATTTACCTTTTTTGACATAACGAGGCTGTAACCATGACCATGCACTTCCTTCAGATAGGAAGGAGAACCACAGCACTTCAACTGGCCATTTTCGAGAATGACAATTCGATCACTCAAGATGTCAGCTTCGTCCAAATGATGAGTGGTGAAAATTATTGTTCGACCTAGCAGGGAAAAAACAGATGCAAACAAATCACCACAGAAACTAGCGAGGTTAGTACATTGTGTATTGGTAATGAAAGTAATTGTTGTATAGCACTCTTGTGTCCCCATTAGTAACATTTTACTATGGATCTCATAAATGTGTAATTTCCGTGTTAATAATGCCTGACCCAGTTCAAGGCACGTGATGAAATATGGATATAAAAGCCATTTTAGGCAAATCTCTTCCCTTTTTCACAATGGATTTATCTAGTTGTTCAGAGATGAGTAACTAACACAGATATAACCAACACTATATTTTCCAGTTTATTATTTAGCCATCAATTCAATAAATATAAATCCTGCCAAAAATATCTGGCATTTAGAGCTGAAGGATAGTTTCTGCATATGAAAGTATTTTTAAAAGGTTTAATAAAAAATATATTGAATATTTTATGCCATGTTAGCATTGATTTTATTCTTAATTTTCTCTTCTTTCTCTGGGACAGGTTAGGTTTTCATAAGTTTTCAAGCTGGTTGGTTTAAAAGATACCGACATATGTAGGTAGTCCAATAGAACTTAATGTGGCTGCAATAAGGGGTGAACCACATGTAGAAGGAAGATGAGTGTAGATAGAATGAAAGGTTATAATCAGGATATGCTCTCTCCATGTACTTGTGGCCATATTCCCGCATCTGCAAGCTGAGCACTGCACTCTCGGGCTAGACCAAAGAACCGGAGAAGAACAAGAGACTGAGGCCTGTCCGAAGTAAAACATTTTTTAATGTATCAACTTATAAAATGCCAGCAGTTGAGTTTTTGGGTATTAATTTTGCTTTATTTGGTACCTTGGTCTGCAGAGACCATTTGGGCCGAAAAGCACATTTCCAGGATGTATGACTATGATTACTCTTATCTCGGGCAATAATTTGAACTAAGGAGTGAGAACTCACTGGTCTTATTTTATTGTGTTGTTTATTAAATATTAAGGTTATCAAAACCCAAGGCATTGTCTGCCTACTCCGATTTGTTATTAATCATTAAATAACCATTATGTGATCAGCCTCTCAATTGATATTGGCCGTATTTACTACTTCATGGGAAAGATGATCGAAGGGGAACACTTATTCCAATGAAGGATTGTTGAACCAACTGTTATTTAACCAGAAACTATCTGTCATGGTTTTTGAAGAAAACTGAAATAGAAATGGTGGCTTCCAATAGCTACGTAGATTGAGGAAACTTGCTATATACAGATCAAAGAAGAATTTTCATTCCGTCATTGTAATAGGATTTTCCCTTTCATTGCATCCCAGAACTTGAAACAGAGTCATGAAGTTAAAATTAAGTTCCAAACCAGATAGCTTGAGAAATTCCACATTTTTGTCAGAATAATTCATTCATTCTTACCTTCTCTGTATTTCAATATTATATCCCAGATATTACGCCGAGAGCAAGGATCAACGCCACTGGTGGGTTCATCCAAAATAACTGTAGAGGATCCTCCAATAAATGCAATCGCTAAAGAGAGCTTTCTCTTTGTTCCTCCAGACAAAGTATTCACACGTTTGTTTTGATATTGACGAATTCCTGCATTGTCAAGCACACTGAAAGAAACATAGGTTTTACATAGCTTAGTCACTGCAATAAATCTTCATACAAAGTATAGAATTATACAAATATAGAGCAGAGTACTTAGAATCATACAATATAAAAATACCAAATAAGGAGTTTGTGTAGTAGTGACAATTTCACACACTCATTAGAATTCTATAATTTAGTTCAAATTCAAACAACTGAAAACAAATGAGTTTAAATAAGGTAGCCACCAAAGAGGAGGTGAAATTCTTTAAATGTTCAATATATTTCTTTTGGAGACACAAGAAACTGCAGATGCTGGAATCTTGCATAGAACACAAATTGCTGGAGTAACTAGGCAGGTCAGGCAGCATCTCTGGAGGCCATGGCTAAGCAACATTTCAGGTCAGGACCCATCTTAAATCTGATTGCAGTATGGGGGAGAAAGCAGGAAAAGAGATGGGGGCTGGATATTGTATTGACATGGATAGAAAATTGGTTGACAAACAGAAAGTAAAGAGTGGGGATAAATGGGTCCCTTTCAGAATGGCAGGAAGGACTAGTAGGGTACCGCAAGGCTCGGTGCTGGGACCGCAGTTATTTACAATATACATTAATGACTTGGATGAAGGATAAAAAGTACCATTAGCAAATTTGCAGATGATACAAAGCTGGGTGGTAGTGTGAACTGTGAGGAAGATGCTATGAGGTTGCAGGGTGATTTGGACAGGTTGTGTGAGTGGGCGGATGCATGGCAGATGCTGTTTAATGTAGATAAGTGTGAGGTTATCCACTTTGATGGTAAGAATAGGAAGGCAGATTATTATCTGAATGGTGTCAAGTTAGGAAAAGGGGATGTACAATGACATCTGGGTGTCCTAGTGCATCAGTCACTGAAAGGAAGCATGCAGGTACAGCAGGCAGTGAAGAAAGCCAATGGAATGTTGGCCTTCATAACAAGAGGAGTTGAGTATAGGAGCAAAGAGGTCCTTCTGCAGTTGTACAGGGCCCGAGTGAGACCGCACCTGGAGTACTGTGTGCAGTTTTGGTCTCCAAATTTGAGGAAGAATATTCTTGCTATTGAGGGCATGCAGCGTAGGTTTACTAGGTTAATTCCCGGAATGGCGGGACTGTCATATGTTGAAAGACTGGAGCGACTAGGCTTGTATACACTGGAATTTAGAAGGATGAGAGGGGATCTTATCGAAACATATAAGATTATTAAGGGGTTGGACACGTTAGAGGCAGGAAACATGTTCCCAATGTTGGGGGAGTCCAGAACCAGGGGCCACAGTTTAAGAATAAGGGGTAGGCCATTTAGAACGGAGATGAGGAAAAACTTTTTCAGTCAGAGAGTTGTAAATCTGTGGAATTCTCTGCCTCAGAAGGCAGTGGAGGCCAATTCTCTGAATGCATTCAAGAGAGAGCTAGATAGAGCTCTTAAGGATAGTGGAGTCAGGGGGTATGGGGAGAAGGCAGGAACGGGGTACTGATTGAGAATGATCATCCATGATCACATTGAATGATGGTGCTGGCTTGAAAGGCCCAATGGCCTACTTCTACACCTATTGTTTATTGTCTATTGTCTATTGGACAAAACCTGGCAATATGTCATAGAATCATAGAGTCATACAGCATGAAAACAGGCCCTTGGGCCCAACTTGCCCACACCTGCCAACATGTCCAGCTACACTAGTCCTAACTGCCCACGTTTGGCTACTATCCCTCCAAACCTGGCCTATCCATGTGCCTGTCTAACTGTTTCTTAAATGTTGGGATCATCCCTGCCTCAACTACCTCCTCTGGCAGCTCATTCCATACACCCACCACCCTTTGTGTGAAAAGGTTACCCCTCAGATTCCGATTACATCTTAAACCTATGTCCTCTGATACTCGATTCACCTACTCTGGGCAAGAGGCTCTGTGCATCTACCCGATCCATTCCTCTCATGATTTTATATACTTCTATAAGATCACTCTTCATCCTCGTGTGCTCCAAGGAGTCCCAGCCTACTCAACCTCTCCCTATAGTTCAGACCCTCTAGTCCTGGCAATATCTTTGTAAATCTTACTGTACCCTTGCCAGCTTGACAACATCGTTCCTATAACAGGGTGCCCAGAACTGAACACAATACACTTTAACATCTTATACAACAGAAACATAACCTCCCAACTTCTATACTAATTGAGGTGATAGGTATAGGTGGATACAGGTGGGGGGGGGTGATTGGCAGATGGGTGTACAAAGGCTCGAGATAAAGGGAAATAAAAGGGTGACAAAAAAACATCAAAGAGACAAAAGGAAGTCATATAAGGAGAGAAGTGGAATGAAAGTTGAGCGAAATGTAAAGCCAGATGAAGGGATAGAGGTGGAAGAGGATGAATAGAGGAGAAGATAGTGAGAGAAATGGGCACCCACTGGAGTGGGGTTCAGGAAAGAGACTGGGGAGGCTTGGGGGAAAAGGGGGAGTGTTACCTTAAAATTGAAGAATTCAATGTTTTTACTGTTGGGTCGTAAGCGACTCAATTGGAATATGAGGTGTTGCATGTGGCCTCACTCTGGCAATGGAGGAGGACAGAAAGGTCAGTATGGGAATGGGAAGGTGAATTAAAGTGGTTAGCATCCAGGAGATCCAGCAGGTTTTAATGGACTGACCTCAAGTTTCAACGAAAAGGTTACCTAGTCTACACTTGATCTTACTGATTTAAAGGTGGCACCAAATGCAGTGAATGAGGTTGGAGAAAGTACATGTGAAGTCTATGTCTCACTGGAAGGACTGTTGTGGTCCCTAGATGTAGATGAGGGAGGAAGTGTAGGGTGTAGGTGAGGGAGGAACTTCATTTCAAGTTGACCAATCAACTTGAAATGAAGTTCATCCTTCACCTACATGTAAACTACCTACATGTAAACTCACTGTTAACCTATCTGCCAGTGATAACACCAAGGCTTGTGAGAAGATTATGTGTTCAGTTTATCAGGTAAATAGAATGTCTGCCAATTCAAATTGTTTTAGCTTGATGGGGATACTTGATGGTTTTTGACGGACAGATATTTGACTTGTCATGTAATAATTACTGCTAAATGCTGTGGGTAAGTGGATATTTTCAAGTTCATTCCAAATAACATTTTCTAATAATCTATTTCAAATAGCCTTACTGTATATTCAGCTTCATAACCACAAAATCTGAAACTTAATTTGTTTTAACTTACATAATTATGGCCACACACAAGCAAAAATTAGAAAATCAATATGCCGATCAATTCAGCCTGGGTTTGTGGGATGTTTTTTAAATGAGTACAAAATGTGTACAAAAGATTCTGGAAATGGATTTTCACTAATGGCTTGAAATTGTTTGGCACTTAAAAATCAAATGGCACCCAGCAGAAACTCCTGTCCAAACATCAGTATTTTTTTATTTATGTAGAATGCCAACATAATCAGACTTACATGTTCACCTCTTCAAGCAGTTTTTGTTTTGTCCACTGTGGTGCTTTTATTACACCATATAACATCAGGTGTTCATGCACAGTTAATCTCTCAAAGAGGACATCATGTTGTAGGCACACTCCCAGCTCTTCCCTAATGACCGACAAATCTCGATTCATATTCCTACCATTAACATAAATCACTCCAGAGCTAGGCTGGTGCAAGCCAGTTAGCATCGACCTATGCAGAAAACAAAACAGATCCATTATTTCAGGACACACAATTTAATAGAGTATAAAGCAACGATAAAATTATTTAATAGGTGAGTAATTATTTTTTATTTATTTTTACAATCATCCTTCATTACGTTCAATAATGTCCCAACGAAATCAGGATCACAAAGTCCATTGCATTTTTGGCCATTATGAATTGAAAATTAGCTTAACCTGGGCTAATTTTTTTAAACAAATTTCACATTATTTCAGAAATTCAACTGGGCACTTTCCAGCATGAGGCATTCTTGCACATCTCATGCATGTGGTATTGGTAGGGGAAGCAAGAGGGCTGATGTCCAATTTGCATTGTGTCATTTCAACAGGAAACAATTTTCTGAGGTCCAAAATAGGTTCCTCATTTCATTCAGTATTCCAGGTAAAAGAAACATCAAGCCTAGCACTGAATATATCAGGGAAAATGGATTTCCTCAGATAGACTAGATAATCACTGAACCCCACAGCATGAGGTAGCCAGAGAATCCTGAAAATAGCAGAGGCCATGTTTCTGATGCCGACGGGGATTTAGAGGTGTCCTTTTGATATTTGGGGCTGGGGACAATGAAAAAGTTGATCTCTCATGACAAGAATATTAAATAATTAATTTAAAACTTTGGAACTTTTGAATATAATTGTTCATTTGCTCCAAAAAGAAAACATCCCAGTAAAAGGAATTGGGCTTGCAAATAATAAATTAAACATAATACATCCAGCAATATATATGTATTAATAATACTTGCAGCTGATTCATTTTTTTCATCGCATAGATATCATCATTGAAAAACTAAATATTATCCACAACCACTAACTTTCATTTGGTGCTACATTGTATATTTTTTAAAAGGACAGACTTTTTAACAAAATCTTTGTTGATGGAAATTGTTCGGAGTCAAAGCCTTATCTATGGAAATATTTTGATAATTAACTATTGCTAAATTATGAGTCTAATTTATTCTTTGCAAGTCTTATCCCTTTTACTAAATTTGAACCCATTGAACAATTATATGTAAAAGTCCCAGAGTTTAAAATGGGGCATATTTACATTCTAATATTTACATTCTAATGTTTAATCAACCAATTTTGACTTGAGAGATCAACATAAATTGTTCACTAGTTCATTGTGCTGAGCCCCAAATATCAAAAGGATATTTAAATTATGTTACTTATTTAGTCTGACCACTTGTTTTATGTTTCCATGGTAGATTGTACTGTATCACTTACATTGTTGTTGTCTTCCCTGCTCCATTGGGTCCCAACAAAGCTGTAATTTCCCCTTTGTAGAAATCAAGGTTCAAGTCTCTAACGGCTACTTTCTTATTGTGCTGATAAGCTTTGGTGAGAGACCTTACAGCTATGCCGATCTCCATCTTAGCAGGTGCCGCTTCTTTCACAGGCAAGTTCATATAATTCAAAGGGTCTTCTATTGAAAGAAAGGAACAGCTAAAATGTTTGTCATAATCCCATACTTTAATATAGTCAAGCATCAGTAGTTTTTTTAATTTTCAACATCTGTCCTGAGTCTGTCCCCTTTAGCACAAATATAGCATGCACAGAACAATGGTGGATGTACTTGGTGTTAAGAAGGGATAAGTGTTTTATTGTGGTAACTTCTTGCAGCATTGTTATAGGCAACAGAAAATAATATATTCCTTTATTCGTCCCACACCGGGGAAATTTACAAAGTTGGTGAGGATAAAGCTAAGCACAGTTGTTACCACGTGTTGATGCCCAGCTTGATGCCCAGCTTAATGCATTGGTTTTCAGGTCTTGGTTAATTAAGTTAATAGTGGTTTCACTAAGTACCAGTTAATATTGTGCATCAGTCCCATCCCAGAATACATTTATGTGTCTTTAGGTCGAGGGACGACAATAGACAATAAAAAGGTCACTACTAATGCTTATGACTATACTGACTTGGGGTAGGGCAAGTTACAATTCAAAACGGTGGCGCAGCGGTAGAGTTGCTGCCTTACAGCGAATGCAGCGCCGGAGACTCAGGTTCAATCCTGACTACGGGCGCCGTCTGTACGGAGTTTGTACGTTCTCCCCGTGACCTGCGTGGGTTTTCTCCGAGATCTTCGGTTTCCTCCCACACTCCAAAGACGTACAGGTATGTAGGTTAATTGACTGGGCAAATGTAAAAATTGTCCCTAGTGTGTGTAGGATAGTGTTAATGTGCGGGGATCGCTGGGCGGCGCGGACTCGGTGGGCCGAAGGGCCTGTTTCCGCGCTGTATCTCTAAATCTAAAAGCATTCATTGGATGAAAAAGGACTCAAAGTGCTGGAGTAACTCTGCGGGCTAGGCAGCGTCTCTGGAGAACATGGGTAGGTGATGTTTCAGGTCAGGATTCTTCTTCAGAAGAAGGGTTCTAACCCAAACATCAATCTGAAGAAGGGCCCCAACCTAAAACCTCACCTATCCATATTCTCCAGAGAGGCTGCCTGACCTGATGAGTTGCTCCAGCACTTTGTGTCCTTTTCTTTGTAAATCAGCATCTGCAGTTCCTTTTTTCTAAACTTGGAGTGAAAGCTGACACCATAAAAAAAAAAACACATGAAAGATCGGGAAGAGAATCTGTATCCTTCAAATCTTGATTGACCTGGCAGGATTGAATCTGGTGCAAACAGTAACAACCAGAAGACGAGCAACTGCAGACACTGTCCACAGTTAAATAACTTTAATGCTTTTGCGCAAAGTGAAGATCAAGTGGGAATATTTCCAAAAGTCAGTTAGGAGACTTGTAGTGGGAAGTCTTCCAAATTGGGGAGGAGAGAATGTGTTTAGCTGTACATGTTGGATTCAGTAATTATGGGCTAGCATCCTTAATAAGCTGATTTGAGAGTCTCATCTGAAATGATGGTGACCTAGTGCCAGAATAAGGGAGATTTTGAACTAAATTGAAACAATATTGGGGGAGGAGGACTCAATAATGTTGCTGTGCTCCATGTTAAGTTTACAACATTGAAAATGGAAGTTAGAGGTCCTTCTTGTAAAGAGGTTTCCCAGAAAAAGAGAGATAAATTAACATTTTGTGCTGCTGGGATACTAATTTCCAGATTATCATCCAAATCACATACAAACTAATGATACAAAAAGTTCAGGGAGGAGAAAAGTGGTTTGGGAAGGAAGTGGATAGTGGATGAATTAGTGTTTCAGAGTGAAATTTCACAGTTTTGGGTTCTAAGAACACATGCAAATTACTGGGAAGATTTAAAGAAGGACTTTTAGAATGTATATCCTCAGTGCCGAAGAACACAACATCTATTATGGAGCAAATGAAATGGTGAGAGTGTCAGTTGTCCAAGAGGCCAGATTCAAGGAACATGGATATCTTAAATGGCTGAAGATTTTGTGGAGAGAGGAAAATTGTGGAGAGGAAAATCAGTGTTACTATTTCCATAACAGCCTTTATTAAGATTGATTTCCCAGAAATCATCTTTCTCTCTGTATGAATGTTGCCTGATCTGTTGAGTAATTCCAGCATTGTATGTTTTTATTTCAGATTTTCATCAACTGCAGCCATTTGCTTTCTTAGATATATTTTTGAGTGGGTTCTCAGATCAGGAAATGATAGGGAACCCCAAAACCTAAATGTTACCTTTTGCACCAATTTGCTGGTTGTAATTGTTCAGATTTTGGGCCCAGTAGCCTTCTCCTATCTTCCTATCATGTATTTTTGCACACCTACAGAGATTCATCCAATACGAACTTGTGAATGGGAAATACCAAGGTCTGCGGGTTCCATATTTACCTAAAGTAAGAGAGGTACAGTTAAACTTGACACATCCATAATACATAGCTTTTTTATATGCACATAGATAAATGCATTTGCAGACAAGCATTTTCATGAGAAAGCATTTCATACATATCATAATTTTGGAAGGGAAAAGGAGCACAAAAGTGAATAAGTGTCATTTTCATTACACAAAATTGACATGACATTTAATTTTATCCCTTTATTTATCCCTAAATAAAATTAAAATACCACCAAAATTATGGTGTATTAATAGATTTTTAAGTTTTCGCACAGTTTTATTATAGAGATTTGTGCCAAATGGTATTTGAAGGAATGTAACTTCAATGCAATGGCTGAGGGAATCACGGTAAATTAAAGGGCCTGTCCCACAGACGATTTTAAGGCGACTTCCGGCAACTAGGCTGTCGCCAACAGTTCGCCGGGGTGTCGCGGGCATGATCGTGAGGAGTCTTCAAAGAATCATAGTGGATCTCGGCGCGTCGCTGAGAAATTGTCTGGATATAAATTTATCGGCGACAGCTGGCTTGTCGCCAGATATCGTTGCTTATTGCGGGCGCTGTCGCATGCTGTCCCCAGGTTTTCTAGGTTGTCGCAGATGCATTTAGAAGCACATAATATTAAATTAAGTAAAGTCATTTGAAGATACCATAAAATACTTGTGTTTAACCAATTTATTTACCGTTAGGACATTTGACAGGTAGATTAGAACATAGAACATAGAACATAGAAAATAGGTGCAGGAGTAGGCCATTCGGCCCTTCGAGCCTGCACCGCCATTCAATATAATCATGGCTGATCATCCAACTCAGTAACCCGTACCTGCCTTCTCTCCATACCCCCTGATCCCTTTAGCCACAAGGGCCACATCTAACTCCCTCTTAAATATAGCCAATGAACTGGCCTCAACTACCTTCTGTGGCAGAGAATTCCACATTGGAGGCGACAGTTTGACGGTCAGGTAAGCATGGGAATTTTGCGATGTTTATGGCCATCAGTGATTACTTTTAAAGTAGGCAACCCAGAAACCAGATATGCATCTCCCGTACATTTTCAAAGAATGCCCACACTCTTGTCTATTGTCTATTGTCTATTGTCTATTGTCTATTGTCTATTGACTCCGCACAAAAATCCATTTAACCACGTTTAAAATTAAATTTCTTAATACTGCTATTAGTAAACTGGAAGTCAATCCAGTTTATGCCTTGTTACCGTGAAGCTTGGTTTTCAAGTAACCCGGGCAAGATGTTATATTTCAAAACTCTCAAGTAATTACAGACTTGTCAGTGTTTTCAGCGAAAAGTAGGACTCCGGAGAAGCATTGATAAGCGTGGGAATTTTGCGATGTTTCTGAAGACTGAGTAATCTCTTAGCCAGGTGCTAGTTTCACAAAAAAGTAACATATCGACCTGACTCGGCATTGGTGTGGTCATTGTCGTAGGGTAAAAGAAAATTTTGGCGATCTGCTGCAACTTTGACAGTTGCCGGCAGTCGCCTAAAAAATCACCTAAGTGGGTCAGGCCCTTAATACTTCTGAGTTAGAGTGAAACAGGTAGTGCTGTGTTTGGGCATATGTAATGCGATCTCTCTTATTTTCTGTTCACAGAAATATCTCATAAATTTAAGGTTATTGTAAATAGAGATGGGTGCCTGAGATACAGGCAACAGATGTAATATATGGGGGGGGGGGGATGCATATGTTCACTTTAAAGCAGATGTACTCCAGCTTTTATATTTGGTTGGATATTTTCTGCTTGGTACAAAGGATGGTCACAATGTAAGCCTTTCCCAATTGAATTTCTGCAACCCAGATTGCTCGAACAGACAGAACTGCTCTATCAGTGCAACTTCTTGGACACTGGGAGAAAACAGTGGGTAGTATTATCTCCAGTAGCCCTAGTTCAGTGGTTAATGACTGACTTTGTGTGAAAATTACTGTCAAACATTGGAAGCTATCAATGTTTATAGTGAGGGAGGCTTTTTTTCAACTATTACCATGGAATGTTCCATTTAATCAAGCCAAACCCAGAGTTGCCACAGGCTACGTTTACCATCTGTCAATGTTTGGATGTCCCTGCCTTAAAGTGTAAGATGTTTAACAGAGTCAAAGGACAAAATAGTTACAGGTTATAGACTGTAGATACAAAAATCTTTAAAAATGGTAACTGCTAATTTTTTTTAATTGTTCATCCCTGTCTGGCAAAAAAATAAAACGGGGAAGGCAGCTCAACCGTGGGTAACGAGGGAAATGAAGGATAGTGTTAAATCCAAGGAAGAGGCATATAATTTGGCCAGCGGAAGCATCAAACTGGAGGTCTGGGAGAAATTTAGAACTCAACAGAGGAGGACAAAAGGGGTTAATTAAGAGGGGGGGGGGACAGCATGAAAGAAAGCTTGCGGGCAATATAAAAACAGACTCTAAAAGCTTATTTAGATATGTAAAACGGAAAAGATTAGTGAAGACAAATGTAGATCCCTTACAGTCAGAGACAGATGAAATTATAATGAGAAACAAGGAAATGGCAGAACAGTTAAATGAGTACTTTAGTTCTGTCTTCACTAAGGAAGACACAAATAATCTCCCAGAAATACTAGGGGACTGGGGATCTAGTGGGAGGGAGGAACTGAAGGGAATCCACATCAGTCAGGAAATAATGTTAGGTAAACTGTTGGGACTGAATGCAGATAAGTCCCCAGGGCCTGAAGATCTGCATCCCAGAGTACTCAAGGAAGTGGCCCTAGAAATCGTGGATGCATTGGTGATCATTTTCCAATTATCTCTCAAATCTGGATCAGTTCCTGTGGACTAGCCAATGTAATTCCACTTTTTAAGAAAGGAGGGAGAGAGAAAATGGGGAATTATAAACCAGATAGCCTTACATCGATAGTGGGGAAGATGTTTGAGTCGATTATTAAAGATGTTATAGCAGCGCATTTGGAAGGCAGTGACAGGATCGGTCAAAGTCAGCATGGATTTATGAAGGGGAAATCATGCTTGACTAATCTACTGGAATTTTTTGAGGATGTAACAAGTAGAATGGATAAGGGAGAGCCAGTGGATGTGGTGTATCTGGACTTTCAAAAAGCCTTTGACAAGGTCCCACACAAGAGATTAGTGTGCAAAATTAGAGCACATGGTATTGGGGGTAGGGTATTGGCATGGATAGAGAACTGGTTGGCAGACAGGAAGCAAAGAGCAGGAATTAACGGTTCCTTTACAGAATGGCAGGCAGTGACTAGTGGGGTGCCGCAAGGCTCGGTGCCAGTTATTTCCCCAGTTATTTCCAATATATATTAACGATTTAGATGAGGGAATTAAATGTGACATCTCCAAGTTTGCGGATGACACAAAGCTGGGTGGCAGTGTGAGCTGTGAGGACGATGCTATGAGGCTGCAGGGTGAATTGGATAGGTTGGGTGAGTGGGCAGATGCATGGCAGATGCAGTATAATGTGTATAATTGTGAGGTTAACCACTTTGGTGGCAAGAACAGAAAGGCAGATTATTATCTGAATGGTGTCAAATTAGGCAAAGGGGAGGTG
Source organism: Rhinoraja longicauda (assembly GCF_053455715.1). Lineage (NCBI taxonomy): Eukaryota > Metazoa > Chordata > Chondrichthyes > Rajiformes > Arhynchobatidae > Rhinoraja > Rhinoraja longicauda. The sequence continues at coordinate 49,953,407 of NC_135954.1, forward strand.
CAACGAGATCTGGGTGTGCTTGTACATCAGTCACTGAAAGTAAGCATGCAGGTACAGCAGGCAGTGATAAAGCTAATGGCATCTTGGCCTTCAATGCGAGAGGATTTGAGTTTAGGAGTAAGGAGGTCCTACTGCAGTTGTACAGGGCCCTAATGAGACCGCACCTGGAGTATTATGTACAATTTTGATCTCCTAATTTGAGGAAGGACATTATTGCTATTGAGGGAGTACAGCATAAGTTCACCGGGTTAATTCCCGGGATGGCGGGACTGACATATGATGAAAGAATGAGTCGACTACGCTTGTCTTCACTGGAATTTAGAAGGATGAGAGGAGATCTTATAGAAACATATAAAATTCTTAAAGGATTGGACAGGCTAGATGCAGGAAAAATGTTCCTGACGTTGGGGGAGTAAAGAAACAGGGGTCACAGTTTAAGAATATGGGGAGGCCATTTAGGACTGAGATGAGGAAAAACTTTTTCACCCAGAGAGTTGTGAATCTGTGGAATTCTCTGCCACAGAAGGCAGTGGAGTCTAATTCACTGGATGTTTTCAAGAGGGAGTTAGATTTACAGGTAGCTCTTAGGGCTAAAGGAATCAAGCGATATGGGAAAAAGCAGGAACAGGGTACTGATTTTAGATGATCAGCCATGATCATATTGCATTGCGGTGTTGGCTCAAAGGGCCAAATGACCCCTATGTACTCCTGCACCTATTTTTCGATGTTTCTATGCTAGTAGAAATGGTTATGAAAAAGGAAAAAGGATTTATATGTTATATTTATATATTATATTTACATTTAGGAAGAATGTGATAACAAAATTGTACAATGCATTTGTTAGGCAGTGGTTGGAATACTGCTTTTATACATAGCTCAAGAGGAAAGGCACAAAGCAGATTCATCAGCATGCGACCAGGTACCAGAGGAATTTCATGAGCTATTTTCACTAAAACATGAAAGTACATTTTAGTAAGGCATCTGATGGTGCGCTGTTCCAGAAGATTAAGATGTGCGGGATTCACAGTGGCTTGATCGTATTATTTTAGAACTGGTTTACTGATAGAAGAATCAGGTGGAAGGTCACTATTCAAGCTGAATATCTGTGACCAGAGGAGTTCTGCAGGGATCTGGTCTGGGTCCTCGGTTAGTTGTGATATCTATAAATTACTTAGACATAAATGTAGATGGTTTAGCTACTAAATTTGCAGCCGATACCCAGATATCAATATTAGAGGACTGTGAGGAATACAGCCAAAGTAAACAGGGAGATATAGATAGAGTTTAATCTGATCAAGTGTGAGGTGTTGCACTTTGGGAAGTCAATAGTAAGGGGACAATATATACAATTAATGGCATGACCCTTGATCAATCTTAGGTTCCAAATCTTTAGAACCCTGAAAGTGGAAACACAAAAGTAGGTAGAGTAGTAAAGAAGGCATTAGATGTGCTTGCCTTCATTGGTTGGGACATTAACTATCAGAGTCAGGAAGTCACATTATTTCTTTATTGGACTTTAGTTAAGCTGCCTTTACAGTTCCCATCACCTCATTGCAGGAATGGTGTGGAGACTTGAGAGGGTGCAGAAGAGGTTCATCAGAATACTGCCTGCAATAGAGGGTATTTGCGACAAGGAGACTTGGATTCTTTCTTTGGAATGAAACCTGATAGAAGTATATACAATTGTGGGAGGTACAGAGAGGGTAGATAGTCAGAACCTTTTTCTTGGTGGAAATATCAAAGGCTAGAGGGCATATCTTTAAAGTGAAAAGGACAAAGTGTAAAGGTGATGTGCAGGGCAAGATTATTACACAGAGGGTGGTGGGTGCCTAGAACACACTATCAGGGATGGTGCTGGAGGCAGATGCCAGGGTGGCAGTTAATAGGTTTTTAGATAGACACATGGATATTCTGGGAATGGGGAGGTATGGATCATGTACAAGCAGATGAGATTTCTATATCTTGGCATGATGTTTGACGCAGACATTGTGGGTCGAAGGGGCCTGTTCCTGTGATGTTGTTCTCTATGTTCTATGGATCTTACAGAGAATTCCAAATAAAACAAGACCTCATTAGTCATAACAATCCTCATTAGAATATTATTTCAAATATAACACCATGAACGTTTGAAGAAAAATATAATGTTCAGGCAAAAAGAGAGGAGCATGGAATTAACATAGACAAGTTTTAAATGAAAAATTGGCAATAGCACACAGAAAATTGGCCATAATCTTAAAGATTTTGTAAAGCATTTTACATTGCATTGCTTTAAACCATTAGAAAACAAACTAATTATTCTTTGTTCATATTATAGTGCCTTTAAACTATCTCCCACAATGTTCTAATGTAATCCTTATTAAAGTAATTTATTGTAAATAAACAATCTACAGCAACATGAATTTCAGTAAGTACATTCCAGATTGCCTCTGTAAATAACCATGTGGCCCTCAGCATTTTTTAGAACTGTTTTTCATCTTTTAAAGTAAATGTGTTCGCCCAACCTAATGATATAAATCATTACAAATTTGCAATGACAATTACAATGAAAAAGATTGTTTTTCATACCAGGGAAGATGTTATGTAGATACCAGCCTAGAAGGAAATATATCTGTGAATCTATTATAATCATCCAGGAAACCCACGCAAAAGACACATTTTCTGCACCCCCAGCGGCTTCAAACATGTTATTCCATTGGATTCCTGGAAGACAAAAGTTCATTTTGTGAACAAAAGTAAATCTTTGACTAGATCCAATTCTGCAAAGATACAACAGCAGGTTTATAATATGTTCAGATTTGAAACTAGTGAACATTATATTAAATTCACTTGTTTTGTCTTCTTTATTGAACATCAACTGCCTAGTTTGCTCCTCATCCTGTCTCTTTAAGAACTTTTATTGACAGAAAAGTAATGCTATTGTAAAAATTCATATGTTTCTTCTAATTACCAAGTAACTGAATGCAGCAATATTATGTTATATCACATATTATGTTCACCCCGAGATTACATATATTTCTGCTTTGTGCTCCGGTTTCTTCTCATATCCCAAATGAAGTGCAGGAGGAAGATTAAGAGAAGAAAGAGGAAAGCAGAAAACTTTCCATGCAACTGCTTTTAGATATGAAGTTGTAAATATCAAGTATTCACCCTTGAGCAATCCCTCAATGGTCTATTTCATTCCTTCTCCACCATGCTAATGCAGTGGTTGACTAGTGGAAGGTTGTTGAACTTCGGTGGTAGAGTCGCGGATGACACTGAGCAATTCAGGGATTAAAATCAGACTGAGTACCAGTTGACAGACAACTGTAAGGTCACCAGTAGGGTGACAGTGGGTTCATGATTGCTGTTGTTCAGAAAGAATACAGCAACTTTCTGCTGCATGGCATCACTGAAACTCTTCCAAGCTTCCATCCCAACTGCTCTACCCAAATGCTGGACAACAAATGGTTGTACTCTGTGACATCCAACAAATCTTTTTAAATAAATGTGGCTTCCTAACCCACTGCAAAAGCATACATTGCTTCTCTTCTTCACCTTCTCCATCAGAACACTCAGTTCCCTTATCTTCTCTACACAGGCATTGCCTGAAGAGTCATTCATTGCACACCCTTTTTAAACTGTGCAACCCTGGTTTTAATTATACCAGTTACTTCTGATATTAGCTGGACGGTAAAGGATGAAGAACATGATTGGTATTAGCTGCATGCAGGAACCATCCGAGTTCATTTTTTACCATGATGTCTGCTTTGGAAGCAAACAGCAAGTGGTAATAGCAGACTACAATCCCAGACCTACTTTCGAGCAATGATGAATTCAACAATAAAAAGGGATATTATAATAAGGGATAACTTGCTAGACCTGAGCTCTTTCCCTACATTTCTTCCTTGCACCATAATAGGAAGAATTATTGTGAATATTGTTCCCTGAAATTAATTAATTAAAAAGATGAATTTTGCTGTAGCAAGTCAATCAATATCATCCTTATTATAATGACATTAATGATAGCCACTCTTTTTACATGTGAAGAAAATATGAAGACATCAGTTTACAGGATTTATATTTTGGGAGGTGGAATGCAAGACAAAAAAATATATTAAATGTTGGTACTCTAGAACATTAATGTATGGATGGAGCTTGGCGTGCATATCCCCAACGTCCTAAAAGTATCAACTCAAGTGGACAGAGTAGTAAAGGAGATAGTATAGATATATGTAAGGTAATGAGAGGCATCAGTAGCGTGGAGTGTCATAGTGTATAACCGAGGGTGGAAATGTTAAATAGTACAGGGCATCGGTGGAAGGTGAAAGGGGGATGAAGATCTACAGAGTGCTGTAGGTGCCTGGAACATTATGCCAAGGGAGATGTTAGAAGCAGATACCATGACAATGTTTCCAAACTCTTCAGGCAGACATGAATAGGCAGGGAATAGAGTGATACACAACATGAATGAATGAATGAATGAATGAATGAATGAATGAATGAATGAATGAATGAATGAATGAATGAATGAATAAGTTTATTGGCCAAGTATGCATATACAAGGAATGTGCCTTGGTGCTCCGCTCACAAATGACAACACAAACATACAGTTAACAATTAAGAATAAAGCATAAACACATCAAAACAATAAGGAAACACCATTACAGTCTAAACATGTGGGTGAAAATAAACCAGAGCAAAAAAGAGACTACAGACTTTGGTTATTGAGTAGAACTATCACTCATGGAAAAAACTGTTTTTATGTCTGGCTGTGGCTGCTTTGACAGTCCGGAGTCGCCTTCCAGAGGGAAGTGCTTTGAAGAGTTTGTGGCCAGGGTGAGAGGGGTCAGAAATGATCTTGCCCGCTCGCTTCCTGGCCCTTGCAGTGTACAGTTCATCAATGGGGGGAAGGTTGCAGCCAACAACCTTCTCAGCTGTGCGAACGATCCATTGCAGCCTCTGGATGTCGTGCTTGGTGGCTGAGCCAAACCAGACCATGATGGAGAACTCAATGATAGCAGTATAGAATTGAGGACGGACTCAATGATAGCAGTATAGAATTGGACCATCCTTGCCTGTGGCAGATTGTGTTTCCTCAGTTGCCACAGGAAGTACATCCTCTGTTGGGCCTTTTTGACTGTGGAGTCGATGGTGGCCCCCCATTTAAGGTCCCTGGAGATGATGGTTCCAAGGAACTTAAATGACTCCACAGATGTGACTACTCCACAGATGTGACAACATGAACATGTAAATGGGATTAGATAGATTTGCATCATGGTTAGCGCAGAGATGAATGGCCAAATGGCTTGTTTCTATGCTGTAATGTTCTATATTCTATGCACTAAAGGTATATTTAATGGAAAGAAAGTTTTCAAAGTTTTCAAATTCCGAGATGATTTGGCAAAAAGACAAATAGAGAATGAGAAATGACTGAAGGGTCACTTTTTGACAAAGGAGTATTAGAATTTAGGTTGAAAAGCATAAACATCTGCCAAAAATATTTATTTGTTTTAGTGATAAAAAGTGATGCCTAGAAATAAAGATTCATGTTCCCAGAAAATCACATTTCTTCAAATAGAATTTAGTCTTTCAAATGAGATATTTGTATTTTTTAATAAGATCTTTCTTTGAATCAAATATTTAGCAGGAAGTTCTGTTACTTTGCTTTCCATTCAATGCCACAATCAATACAGAATACACGAGTCACATTATATTTTCCTCATAGTTTTTATCATCATAATGTCAAACAAGTTGATAACACATCTTAAATGTTTCTTACCTTGTCCTGCCCCTTCAAAAAGAGTGATAATGTAGGCTCCCTGGCTGAATGCAGTTGTACATAAGAGACACTAGATGGAATTTAGATTTTAATAAAATTATTACTAATAGTTTTAAGTGTTATAAGGTTTATATATCATATATAATAACTATATTAGTTAAAATTTATACAACCTAATGTAGTAACATTCTGTATGAAAAATATGTAGATTGATCACTGACATAGAATTACATAGTGAATACTTTATGGAAACTACAGTAGCCATTTGCAGTAGCAATTTACTTTTGACCCACCTTTCAGTTCTGTTTTCGCATCATTCAATTCCATTTCCCACTTGCAACATATGGTTAAAAAGTCTATAGAGTCATCATTTCTGCCAATACAATCTACAGCCCCAAATTCCATTCTACAAATTGATTTGTCTGCCTGCTGCTGAACATCTGAAAACTAATTTTCTGCTCAACTCCAAATTGTTGCTTAATTATCACATGACTCAGTTACACACGCCTTGCAAAATAGCGTTCTATGACATTATTAGGACTGTAGTGGCATCCGACATCATCAAATTAGGTAATTTGCTAAGGCCATCCCACTTTAAGATAACAAAGAAGTTCGGGAGTATTGGGGTCTCTCTAGCCCACCCTGCAAAACCACGCAAAAAAATATTTTCTTCTTAGATCCACAGCCCATCTTTGCACACTTTTCAATTGCTGTAATTACCATTGTTATCTTTATTATCCCCCCCTTTTACACATTTTAACAGGTCTGTCACAATGCACCATTCCTTATGTTGTTCTCATGAAAAAATATTAGTCTTTCTTTGCATTTGAAACTTGGCTTGGTGTAGCACAGATTAACAAAGAATATCGATTTCAGATCAATCATTTAAGTGATAACTGCAGAAATGTGCAGGATGTTGCAAACTGACTTGTACTACTTACAATTAGAATCTGGCTGGAGAAGTTGAGCTGGTTCTGTACGACAACAAAAACCATGTAGGGAAAGAAGGTAATGATGTAGAGCAAGCAGGCACTGAGGGCTGCTGTATTAGCATGGCTGAAAAAGGCTGAAATCAAGTAGCCCAATGAAATAATTGAAGCTCCAAAATCCACAAAAAAGAGGAAAACTATGAATCCATTACTGTTCGGGAGAATCTGGCCTGCTTTAAGGATAATAGTGAGGACAGCACTGCTGAATATCAAGATGATGAAGTTGTCCAAATACCAGACCAGAAAGTTGGTGAACGGTTTCACTCCCAGAATCTTCATGTACTGTAAAATATAAAATACTCTGTTAGAAACCTCCAAACTCCAAACGTATTTCTAAACTGCACACAATAATGGAGACTACTAAAAGTGGCAATGTAATAATCATGGGGTCTTTCATCTTCAAAGGGGCTGGGCACCAAGCTGGCAAGAAAGTCTTCAGAGCAAATTTATAGAATGAAAATCAAACAGTTTCCTAAATAGCACAATACAATCCAACCAGGGAAAAGGCCTTTTCAGATCTGGCCATGTGCAATCATTAGAAATCACCTCGCAAGGAAATAGTAACCTAATCTACTGAAGACTGATCAAAACATGATAAAGTTGCACTGTGAGAGTTTAAAACATTTAAACGTAATGTACCATCAGTAAAAAAGTGTGCAAATAAAGGAATATTTTTGAAGTTGCAGTTTTAATTGCAGAGGGGTGAGGAGGGGGTGGGGGGGGGGGGAGGGGAGTTTCTCTGCCCAAAGAGTCTACAATTAGGAATTACAATAGAAGGAGACTAATGCTGAGGAGAAGTCAACAGAAGAAGGGTCCCAACCCAAAACATCACCTATCCATGTTATCCAGAGATTCTGCCAGACTGGCTGAGATTCTTTAGCACACTGTTTTTTTAAAGGAGAAATCTGGAATGTTCAGCCCTTAATAGGGGCCAGTTAAATGAACCAGACACAACATTGCTGGGACAATTGAAGGAAGGCAATGCCCACCCTGGAAATAGAGTTCACATAAACCAAATACTCAACATTGATATCAAGATCAGATTGGGACATTGCTTAATTCTGAGTCAAAGATCGCCACATCCTCATCTTTCATAACCTATCTATATTAGATTCATGTATTTCACTATGCCTTTCTTCAATTGCAGTAATTAGAATAGATTCTGGAAATAGAATATGACACATTGGCACAAATATATAGTATATGTAGCAATGGTCAACAGATTGTTGTTTTGAAATACATTTTTGATAAAAATTACCATATTTTGGCTACTTTACAAATACCTTAAAATGACCAAAATAAATGAAAAAAATACTTTAATTTGATGGAGATCTGAGGGTCTCCTGGCTGGCTATCAGACCCATCTATACAATACCAGCAAATTGAAGAAAGTGGAGTGATGTCAACATTTTGCCAGTTTGGCATATGCAAGATCATGACATCTTCAGCCCAGTTTGTTTATATATAATATGATATTGAAAGAGATATTTGGCCTCCTATTGGTGTGTGTAAGAAACATATAGGCGATTTGTTGGCACATGCCCCGTACATTTGGATGCCAGCTCAGCCACGTTAACAGCCAGTGGGCTTACAAGTAGGTTGGGTGGTGAGAAATTGGACACAGGAAATTATACCTGGTGATTTGATCGTACAATGTGCATTTTATGGCCATAAAGCATATGCAATCATGATTTTCACCTGCTTCACAGGATAGTCCTCAAAATATTTAAATTCATGTTTTTAACTTACTTTCAACCATATTAATGAACTTAGCAGTTTTCACTAAAAGTCTCAGGTGAATTTCTTGCACAACAGACAAAACATAATCTCAGGAGCTCCATATCTTTAATTACCTCTTCCAGTCTAAGCTCCTTTTCAAACACAAGTTTCCGCACCAGGGAAGCCATGGAAATCAACCACGCCAGCATCATTAGCAATGGAAGAAAAAAGCCTATGTTGTTGAGAAACCTGTCAGGAAAGATTGTGTTAGAATAATTGAATTGTACAAGAATGCATGATTAGTCCCAACAGACACGACATGGCACATTTCAGAATTCAACTTTTGTTATTTAGAAGACTCACACTACCATGGCCATACTCTCTTCTCGCTGCTACCATCAGGAAGATACAGACCATTACTTCCAGCTGTTTGCAAACAGCTTCTTCCCATCAACTATTTAGTTCTCCAACTCTTCTGCATAGCCCTAACCACATTTCTACCTCAGCACCAAACCATTATGGACTTTGAACTACTACGATTGCACTTTCATGGTTGGGTTTACTTGGAATATCTGATAATATAGTTTATATTTATTGTTGCTGTTGTTGTTGCATCATACGTGCCTGTAAAGCTGCAGCAATTAAGAATTCCATTGTTCCAGTTGCCAACTGGTGCATAGGACAAATAAACATTCTTGCGATTTTTGACATTGCACCTGGAGCATTGTGTACAAGTATAGTCACCCTACTTTAAAAATTATATACTTACTATAGAGAGAGTGCAACAAAGATTCAGCAATCTGGTTTTCGGGAGGGCAGGTTTGTCATGCGGGGAATGACTGTGTAGCTTGGGCCTTGCTATTGTTTAAAAGAATGAGAGGTGATCTTTTGAAATGTAAATAAATCTTACTGAGCTCAACAAAATCAATGCAGGGGAGGATATTTACCCTGACTGAGGATTCTCGAAGTCGCGTCGCAGTGGTGAAATAAGGTTCGGGTCTGAAATTTCTTCACTCAAAGGGTGGTAAATGTTTGGAACTCTCTATTCAGAGATTGTGGTCTTAATCACTGATTGGATTCAAAGCAGATCAATAGATATGTGACTATTATAGAATTCAAGGGAAATTATGTTTGAGATTGAAAATCAGCAATGATCTTGCTCAATGACAGAGCAAGCTGCTCCTGTTCTATTTTTGTTTTATGTTCTTATATTAAGGGAGCATTTCTATAAGTTTAATATGTTTAAGTTTAAGGTGTGATGCAGCCACCAGCAAATAACAGATTTTATAAATTTGAATATTGAAATAAAATGGTTCCTTTAATTTTTGAGAATTTTATTTTCATCAGAATGATGCAAGTATAACATTTCCTCATCTCATCGATATGATAAAAGCATCAAACATTCTTGATCATGAATATCACCGTTAGTAGCAGGATGGTTAATATATATACTTGTTTGACAAAGACGAATGATAAATACGGGCATGCTGTGCAGTTAGAGAAAGCCAATGTTTATTCCCTGTCTCCGAAACATCACTAACACCACGTAGATAGAATATGAACCCACAAATGCGTAACAAAAGTGCATAGAATATTGCCCATGTTTATAAAAGGATTCTGAGGCAATCTAATACAATAGTAACCCCAACCTAGTCATCCTACTAGTTTCACTGTCATCCTGCTGTTTCACTGTTTGTATCCAATTGTCATCACCTTCTTCACAGGCAACAATTGACCATTGTGGGCTCCATATTTTCATATCTCTAGTTGTCTAGTTTGTACTTTTCCATATCTCTAGTTTCGCTTTCCCCTGACTCTCAGTCTGAAGAATAGTCTCCACCCAAAACGTCACCTATTCCTTTTCCCCAGAGATGCTGCCTGACCCGCTGTTACTCCAGCATTTTGTACCTATCTTTGGTGTAAACCAGCATCTGCAGTTCCTTCCTATACAATAGTAACCTAGTTGAGCATACTAGCAACAAGCCTTGGGTAAGTTCATGACCAAAAAGGTTGATGAGGGCAGAGCTGTAGACGTTGTATGTGAATTTCAACAAGGCATTCACGTTCATAAATTCATTAGTTCATGTGATTGGAGCTGAATTAGGCCATTCAGCCCATCAAGTTTACTCCGCCATTCAATCATGGATGATCTATCTCTCCCTCTCAACCCCATTCTCCTGTCTTCTTCCCATAACCCCTGACACCTGTATTAATCAAGAATCCATCTTTCTGCCTTAAAAATCTCCATTGACCTGGCCTCCATAGCCTTCTGTAGCAATTAATTCCACAGATTCACCACCCTCTGACTACAGGAATTCCTTCTCATCTCCTTCCTAAAGGAGCGGCCTTTTATTCTGAGACTATGACTTCTGGTCCTAGACTCTCCCACTAGTGGAAACATCCTCTCCACAACAAAGGTTCCGCATGGTAGGCTGCTCTGGAAGGCTACAGTGCATGGGACCCAAGGAGAGGTAGTTGAATGGATAGAAGATTGGCTTAATAGAAGGAAGCAGAGGGTGATGGTGGAAGGTTGTTTGTCCAACTGGAGTTCTATGACGAGTGGTGTGCCTCAGGGTTCGGTCCTGGGCCCATTGTTGTTTGTCATCGATATCAATGATTTGGATGAGAACATACATAGCATGGTTAGCAAGGTTGTAGATTACATAAAAGTGGTATTGTAGATAGAGAAGATGGTTGTCAAAAGTAGCAGCAGGATCTTGATCAATTGGGCAGGGGGGCTGAGGAATGGTTGATAGAATTTAATTTAGAGAAATATGAGGTGTTACATTTTGGGAAGTCTAACATGGGCAGGGCCTATACCATGAATGGTAGGGTTCTTGGAAATGTTGCAGAGCAGAGGGATCTAGGAGTGCCGCTATATAGTGCCTTGAAAGTGGCATTACAGGTAGATAGTGTGGTCAAAAAGGCTTTTGACACATTGCTGCAGTTGTACAAGACACTGGTGTGTCCACATTTCGAGTATTGTGTTCAGTTTTGGTCACCATATTATCGGAAATATGTTGTCAAGCTGGAAAGGGTGCAGGGAAGATTTACGAGGATGTTGCCAGGTCTCGAGCGCCTGAGCTATAAGGAGAGGTTGAGCAGGCTATGACTTTAGTCCTTGGTGCGTAGGAGGATGAGGGGTGATCTCGTAGAGGTGTACACGAGAGGAATAGATTGGGTAAACACACAGTCTTTTGCCCTGAGCAGGGGAATCGAGAACCAGAGAACAGAGATTTAAAATGCGGAGGGAAAGATTAAATAGGGAACCCGAGGGGTAACTTTTTTATACAAAGGGTGGTGGGCGAGATACCAGAGGAGGTAGTTGAGGCAGGTACTATCACAACGTTTAAGAAGCATTTAGACAGGTACATGGGTACAATAGGTTTGAAGGGATATGGCCAAACTCGGGCAGGTGGGACTAGTGTAGATGGGGCATGTTGGTCGGTATGGGCAAGTTAGGCCGAAGGATCTGTATGACTCTATGACTCTAAATAGCATCCACAGAGATGAATACCAGCCAAAACTTTCCAAGGGAAGGGGGATCTATCTGGCTTGCAGGCCTCTGGGTGAATACTTTGGACAAGGACTGGCCATTGAAGAGAAGCATGAAGCTAAATAGATAATGCAGAGATTGCAGTGTCTACACTCACAATGGGTTCAATAAAATGTAAATTAGATTAAGAAGGGCATTGCAATTATGTCATTCAATGAATCGGGAGGATGGTGTTTAAACTAAATTGGCACTGAAATGACAGGAACTCTGATGTTAAGGACAACATTGCAATATCAAGGTTCAAGGTTTCAAGGTCAGTTTGTTGTCACATGGACCATGTATGGAAGTAATGATGATAAATACCAAAGAATATTTTCTAATGCCAGACAACAAAAATAGAAAATAACTTTCATCACAGTGGTAGTGAAGGCTACAGCTCCTAAACAATTCAATGCATGTAGGGGCCCGTTAAGGGGGAGGCTGGCTTGGAAAGCTGCTGTAGGTTCAACAAAAGCTGCCCACTATACTTATATCAATTTAAAATAAGCAAAGAGGTTTTAGCTGTCAGAAAAATCAGTACGTGTCTTCAATATCCAAGTCTAAGCCCAAAGCAACTCCAGTGGTTTAATGTCTTCACAGAGGGGAAGAATTTTGAATCAAAAAGCTACAGAGAACATCTACAGTGCATTGAGGCGAGAATAATAATGGAGATTTAGATTTATACTGGATTTTTCTTATTGAGTCCACATTTCAAGATTAGAAATCGCTCAGCCTGAGCCGAAAACACTTCTTGGCATCTGCATATAATAACATATTGCGCTTCTTGTGCATAGTGGGGGAAAGATTGGTGGAAACAGGGCCGCGACATGAATGTTCTTTCCTTGACCCATATACTGGATTAAGATCACCAGAAGCAATGTTGAAAAGCAGAGTAACTTCAAGACAGAGGTATCACTGCATCACCATGAGCTTTGTCATGGCAGAAGATTGCTTAATTAGGCATGAGAATATACTGTTAGCTCAGCCAAATATCACTGATGAACAGTGTAGTAAACTCAAAAACATATTCAGAATAAATATTGATGATTTTGGATCAGGTATAATCTTGGATCAGAATCAGCAAATATCATTACCCATGGCAGTAGATTATTGTACCAATCAACCAACGGTGATGGGCAAAGACTGGATCAGAAAATTGAAGCTGTACTGAAGGGAGTATGAATACTTCAAAATTGTATAAATATTTAAAGATAACTACACAGTTACTATATTTTATAATGCATAAATTCATTGCAAGGCAGGAATAAAGCCAATCCTCTACTCACCTCAAACTGTTCCATAAGCATTGAATAACAACAAAAATGAAGAAAAGATAGATTAGACTAGAACACAGTTATCGCAAAGGCAAGCTACAATGACTGGCTTCATCAAATGGAATAGTTTGACAATGTGGTGATTACAAGGCGACATCAAGCCAGGTAATTGATGATCCAGATACTCAGCCACATTCTAATTTTAAGTTGAATGTGGATAAGGAGTATCAGCACCATTTTACAATTAATATTCATTGGTTTTGTGTTCATACACAAAACTTCCAGAAATCAATTATCTGAGCATTTGAGAATTATGTACCAACAGCCTCACAAACTGAAGAATGAAAACTTCAAATACTGTTTTCAGGCACAAATGAACACTAGCAAGTTTGCGGATGACACAAAGCTGGGTGGCAGTGTAAACTGTGAAGAGGATGTTAGGAGGTTGCAGGGTGACCTGGACATGTTGAGTGAGTGGGCAGATGCAGTATAATATAGATAAATGTGAGGTTATCCACTTTGGCGGCAAAAACGAGGAGGTAGATTATTATCTCAATGGAGTTAGGTTAGGTAAGGGGGAGGTGCAGCGAGACCTGGGTGTCCTTGTACACCAGACACTGAAAGTTGACATGCAGGTACAGCAGGCAGTGAAGAAAGCTAATGGAATGTTGGCCTTCATAACAAGAGGATTTCAGTATAGGAGTAAAGAGGTTCTGCCGTTGTATAGGGCCCTGGTAAGACCAAATCTGGAGTATTGTATACAGTTTTGGTCTCCTAATTTGAGGAAGGACATCCTTGTAATTGAGGCAGTGCAACGTAGGTTCACGAGATTGATCCCTGGGATGCCGGGACTGACATATGAGGAAAGATTGAAAAGACTAGGCTTGTATTCACTGGAGTTTAGAAGGATGAGAGGGGATCTTATAGAAACATATAAAATTATAACTGGACAAGCTAGATGCAGGAAAAATGTTCCCAATATTGGGCGAGTCCAGAACCAGGGGCCACAGTCTTAGAATAAAGGGGAGGCCATTTAAAACTGAGGTGAGAAAAAACTTTTTCACCCAGAGAGTTGTGAATTTGTGGAATTCTCTGCTACAGAGGGCAGTGGAAGCCAAATCACTGGATGGATTTAAGAGAGAGTTAGATAGAGCTCTAGGGGCTAGTGGAATCAAGGGATATGGGGAGAAGGCAGGCACGGGTTATTGATTAGGGATGATCAGCCATGATCACAATGAATGGCAGTGCTGGCTCGAAGGGCCGAATGGCCTCCCCTGCACCTATTTTCTATGTTTCTATGTAACACAAAGTTTAAAACAAGCATGTATGTCTTTGTAGAGAAAGAAGTTGTTTATCTTAGTCCAAATGAATCTACAAAAAGATTTCAACTGGTCAAAGAAAAAGTAATTGCTATTGTTAAGACAAAGAAACCCAAGAACATTGCAGAAGGTATGACAATCTGAGTACAATGCTAGGTTTTTACCACACAGAGCCAATGGATCACATCGAGATGCAGCATGGAAACAGGTAATTCGGAACTGAGTTTGTGCTGACCATCGAAGACCAATTTAGAACACACTAATACTGCCCTAACGCATTTTATTCTCCCCAGTAACATCAACTTCTTCACCATCGCAGATTCAATCATGAAACTACAAACAAACTTGGAATCATTTACAGTGACCAATTAACCTGCCATGTACATTTTTAGAAATGGGAGGAAACCAGGGCACCTGGTAAAAATTCACATGGTCATATGGAGATCATACAAATTCGACTCAGACAGCACTGGAGTTCAGGAATGAACCCATGTCGCTGGAGCTGTGAGGCAGTATCGTAGTTCTACCAGTTGTGACACTGTGCCACCTACATTTTGCAATATTAACATCATTACATAAAAATATGGCATTGGAGCAAAAAGAATACAAACCATAATACCCACATATAGTAATTGGAAATGCATGAAGGCTAAAGACATTGGGTCCTCTATTATCAGACTTTTTTTTTTTAATTCTCACATCTTGACTTTCAACTAGTTGTAGTTTTGGACAATATTCTTCTATTTTGCACATTTTATTTGAACTCTTAATGAAACAGAATGGTATGAAGTACACCTTTACTTCACCATATAATGGATGATAGTACTCCTTACATCTCCTTTAACCTGAGCCCTTCTCATCTTAAAGCTATGCGCTCCACTATTTGATTTTTCCAGCCTGGGTAAAAAGGTTTTGACTGTCTATCCGATCTATGCCTTTCATAATTTAATATGCTTGTCCCTACAACCTCTGGCATTCCAGAGAAAGCAAGTTTCTCCAACCTTGTCCTGTAGCTATGACCTCCTAATCCAGGCATCATTCTGGTAAAGCCCTTCTGCACCCTTTCCAAAGCCTCTACTCCCTTCCTGTAATGGAGCAACCAGAACTGCATGCAACATTTTTTATGTGGTCTAACCAAAGTCCTATAAAACTGTATCATGACTTCCTGACACTTATACTCAAAGTCCCGATCTATGAAAGCAGGCATACCATATGCCTTCTTTATCACTCTATCTACTTATGTTGCCACTTTCAGGGAGTTATGGACTTGAGCCCCAAAATCTCTCTGTACATCAATGCTATTAAGGGTCATCACATTAATTATATATTTTCCCCTTACATTTGATCTCCTAAAGTGCAATACCTCACACTTGCTCTGACTAAACTCCATCTGCCATTTCTCCACACATCTCTGTAGCTGATCTATCCCACTGCAGGCTTTGACAACCTTTCTCATAGCTCGAGGCTCCAGCAATCTTGGTGACATTTGCAAACTTACTAACCAACCCATCTATGTCCGTCCAAGACTTTTATATATATCACAAACAACACCAGTCCCAGCACAGATCCTTGCGGAACTCCACTGGATACAGACCTCCATCCTGAATATTGTCCTCCCACCCCAACCCTCCATCTTTCATCAGTAAGGCAGTTCTGGCTCCAAACAACCACGTCACTGTTAATCCCATGCATCGTAATGTTCTGGATCAGCCTACCATGGGGGAGTTCATCAAATGTCTTACTAAAATGCATGTGGACAACATCCACCACCTTCATTGATCACTTTCATCACCTCCTCAAAAAACTCGATCAAGTGTCAAAGGTTATGGAGAGAAGGCAGGATATGGGTGTCAGAGGTTATGGAGAAAAGGCAGGAGGATATGGTTAGGAGGGAGCGATAGATCAACCATGATTGAATGGTGGAGTTGACGTTATGGGCTGAATAGCCTGATTCTGCTCCTATCACATAATCTTATGAAGTTAGTAAGACATGACCTGCTGTGTAGAAAGCCATGATGATTGTCACTAATTAACCGGTTCTCTTCAAAAAAGGTGAAAATCTGATCCCAAACAATTCTCTCCAAAAGCTTCACTGCCATTGATGTGTAGCTTAACACATGGGATCCTGGTGTGCTATGGCAACAGTTCAGTAGCTGACAAGAAGGCTCTGCAGAGAGTCATCAACACAGCCCAGAAGATCACCAACACACATCTGCCTGCCCTGGGAGACATCCATAGCTCCCGTTACCTGCAGAAGGCATCCTGCATCCTAAAGGACCCATCTCACCCTGCCCATCACTTGTTTGCCCTACTGCCCTCAGGAAAGCACTACAGGTCCATCAAAGCGCACACCACAAGACTAACAAATAGTTTCTTCCCTAAGGCCATCACCACACTGAATTCTGCACTGAAAGTACACCCCCCCATAGACAATATTTATATACGGTACAATACCTACCGCTGTGCAATACTGATATATTCATTTTAAATATTTATTTTTATAATACTATTCTGTGCAATATCTTATATTCTGACAATGACTTTCTGAGTGCAATATCTTAAGTTCTGATAAGGGTCACGTAGGCATAATGTGTGAATCTGTGTGTGTGTGTGTGTGTGTGTCACAGTGTGTGCACGTGAGTGTATGTATAGTTTTGTTTTTTTCTCACTCTTTTACTGTTAATTTATTGTTAGTTTTTATCTTGTATATTTGAGCTCCGCTCAGGCAGTGCGCCTGAATTTTGTTGTATGCACCACTGCAATGACAAGTAATAATAATAATAATAATGATAATGTGAGGCTCACCAACCTATATTTCGCTGAATTTTCCCTACTTCCCTTCTTCAAAAACTCCTTAAATAACCAAATACAAAATACACTTTGTTTACTTTCCTGACAAATTGTTCCTTGTGTTTAAATTCCAGCTTTAAAAAACTCCCACAATAATTAAATGTGCCAGAAAGAAACTTTCTTAATTGCAAGCTCTTACAGGATTTGATAAGATGCACTAAGTTTTCCAAATAGGTAAGTTGTAAACACTCAGGCACCACTGCCTGGTAAAGATACCGAGATTTCTAAGTAAATATCAAGTAAAGATTCCTAGAAATTAAGGCTGTGTCAGCCAACTTACTGATCATTTTTGTGGCAGGGATATGGCATTCCTACCACCTGTACTGCAGTACTAGAAATATCTTGACCAGTCTGCACTTCAATAAACGCTCGCTCAATCATATCTTGCAGTGGAATAAAGATAAGGTTGTAGCGGCTGCTTTCTGTTGGAAACCTTTTGGGCTCAGATATCCATTTGGGGCTTTGCAGCAAATCTGTTCTCACGCTGTGCAGAATGTTGGTCCGAATAGTGTACTTCAGTTGAGATGGAAGTGGGGAGGATAATGATCGTGCCCTTCTCGAGGTGTTGTCATCATTATCATCATCAACATCAAATAATACACCTGAAAAGATAGTAGCCCAACACATCCTTAGAAATAGGTTCTTAAGTATTTTCAGTTTAGTCATCAGAACATTTTGTTTACACTTGTCTGAAAACTATTAATTGCAGTCTTGTATACTTCCAGAATGGCAAATCTCAATACTAAATACCTTCACTGTTGGAAATCATACTAACAATCCTGCTTTTACAAGGATGTTGCCAGGACTCAAGGGCCTGAGCTTTACAGAGAGGTTGACCAGGCTAGGACTTTATTCCTTGGAGTGCAGGAGGATGAGGGGTGATTTCATAGAGGTCTATCTGATCATGAGAGGAATAGGTAGGTAAGTGAGCAGAGTCTTTAACCCAGACCAGGGGAACAACAACCAGAGGACATAGATTTAAAGTGAGAGGGGGAAAGATTTAATAGGCACGTGAGAGCCAACTTTCTTTTACACAAAGGTTGGTAGGTATATAGAACGAGCTGCCAGAGGAGGTAGCCAAGGCAGATACTATCAACACGTTTGGACATTTGAATAGGTTTAGAAGGACATGGACCAAACGCAGGCAGATAGGACTAGTGTTGATGAGGCATGTTGGTTGGCATGGGCAAGTTGGGCCGAAGGGCTGTTTCCATGCTGTATGACACTATGACTCTATTGATAATACTTGGTGACAATTTCATTCTTATGGACAGTTACAAAACAGAGGCACTTCTGTCATCCTTTCTGTGGCCTGTAATTTTCAGGTGAGCCTGTTACCGAGGAAGTAGTTTGCCCAATTAAAGTATGAAAAAAGCATAGCTGCACAAATATAGAACGAGGTGGTCCTGCAATGCTTGTAGGATTCCAAGTGCAATTTTTATACCACAATACCTGAAGAGTAATTGCTGGGGACCTCCAGTTGTTTAGTTTAGTTATTGTCAGGTGTACTGAGGTACCTTGAAAAGCTTTTGGTGTGTGCTAACCAATCAGCAGAAAGACAATACATGATTACAAGCACAAGACTCAGTTTTTAGTGAGAATAAGCAGAATGGTTGATCCTTCTCGACGTATCGAATGTACTGGCTGCTTGCTTAACTGGGTGAAGCCCATCCTAGAATTGTCTCTCCTTGCTTTTCCCCTAAGGGTATCCAATGATGAGTGCAAGCAATGCACCAAAATCTGCCATTATTTTTATGGTGTTTAGTGAGATCTCAATGTTTAACTAATTCTGGTAAATCCCACTGGTTTAAACAATGCACCCTTTTGAGTAGCAGAGGATTACCGATTTCTGCAAAGGTATTTTCTTACAGGTTGAAGACGTAAAAAAATGTAATTGTTTGATATTAATGTGTGGCAAATGACAAAATGTTGTGTTACATATCAAAGGGCAACAATGTGGCAAACTGCAATTCATTTGTACTTTAGTTTTGCATTCATTTTTTGCAATGCAGTCTCCTCTAATTTAAGAAACCAAATAACAATTGAGTGAGCATTTTGGAAAACACTCTGATCAGCCCACAAAGGTGACCCTGACTTTCCAGCTCGCTGCCACTTTAATTTTTGATCTCATTCTTTCTCTTCTGTCTTTGGCCTCTTGCATTGAGGCATCTTGCATTGAGCCCCGTTGCAAGCTCAAAGAACAGCACTTTCATAAACTTGGAATGTAACTTCCCTATTTCTGTATTCAATGTCAACTAATGAAGGCCATTATCCCATATGCCTTCCTTCTCATGATATCCACTTGTGTTGCCAGGATCTATGTACTATAAGGTCCTCTGTTCCTCAATCTGCCTAAGACCCCTCCCCATTCTTGATTCTTGCCCTGACCTCATTAGTATTTCCAAAATGAATCACCTCACATTGGTTTGGATTAAACTCAATCAAACTCCAACTCATTAGCAACAATTTCAGATATCCAGCCTTCCCTATTTTGTCAGAATTGGCCATTTTTAATATATGGTCATCCATTTTTAACATTAATTTCCATTGTCTTACTTCACAGATGATACCTGTTCTTCTGAGTATCACCAGAATTCTGTTTTATTTCAGATATCCAGCAACTGCTGTGACCTGCATCTCACAGTTCCAGTATTTTTCTCTCTCTTTTGTTCTCTTTTTCTCCTCTTCTGCCTTTACTAATTGCCTCCCATTTACACCTTCTCTTGATGGTTTAGCTGAAATCTATGCATTTAGCATCATCTTTTACTTAGCACTAGAAACATATGTGTCACCCAGAGTCTCCATCCTTTCACAGATATTCCCTCTATCTCTCCACATCTCCCTCTCTCTACAATATAAAATGCTGTTGTTTTTCACTTTTCCGGTTCCAATGAGAATTAATTTTCTGACCATAGATATTGCTGGACTGCTGTGTATTTCCTGCATTCTCTGTATTTATTTCAAATTTCCAATTTTGTATTTATTTCAATTTATTTAATGCTTTTCAGCCCTATTTTAAAGAAGTTTTAAATCTTTATTCCAATACATTTAACAACAATTACAGCAATTTTCAATGGAATGACACAGTTAAAGACTTGTCAGTATATTATTTTTTTAACAATGCATTACTGGATGCTAAGAAATTAAGAAAAGCAATGCCTCATCTCTGATATCACCCATTTACTGCTGGGTGCTCACTAATGTTATCTTGATTGGAGTTCTATCTTGGTATAGATTAACCTAGCAAAGTAATATTCTAAATGCTGGCTGAAATAAATCACTTGACATCTTCCAATGAGAAAACTGAAAATATGTGTCCATTTCTTATATTTGCGAACCTCGGCGTTTAAATGGATGTATCTGTAAACCTAACAGAATGTGCAAGGGACATCTGAGAGCCTTTGCATCCTCTTAGCTCAAAAAATCTAAAGGATCTTGGAAGATGACCATGAAAGCATCCTAGTTTAGTTCTAGTTTATTGTCACGTAGTACAACAAAAGCTTTTCACTGTACCTCGGTACATGTGACAATAAACTAAGAGGTTGCAAAGGCTCTCAGATGTCCTTTACACATTCTGCCAGTTCAGAACCTGTGAAAGAAAGGCCGATTTGGTACCTAATGAGGCCCTGGACATTGTGCACTACTTAATATTCCTAGCTGTGGGCCCACAAACAAAGCATTTATTTGCCTGCTGCACAGGAACTGCCTGAGTCACTCTGCAGGCACCAATAATATTCTAGGTCAAATTCCTCCCTTGTTTGCTATTGAAATAGTGTTAACTTGTTTTTTTATTATAATTGATTTAATATCTCTAATAAAATAGTAAAGAAAAATTCCACATATTATGCATTCACATATTTTAATCCCACATTATTGGATCAACATGTTTGGCTTTTACCTATACTAAATTCAATTGCAATCATTAAAGGAATTAATAGAGGATGAATACTATCAATTAGAAAATATCAACAGTAGACGCTCCCTTAATAGAGTCTACTGAAAAAAATCAACAGAATCAAAGAGTCATAGAGTCAGATAAAATCTTAACGCTTTCGCCCCGTTTCCCAAACCTACCCTGAAAAAAACCCACAATACTTACTAGCTAGGAAGGTGTTATCTGCCATTAGCTCATTTACTTTTTCCTCCAAGTCTTCTTCTGATTTCAGAGGTATGAAGCGGTTAATTGATATGCATTTGGAGATGTTTTGCAGCAACTCTGAGAGAATAGTGACCTGTTTTGCGGCTGGATCGTTTAGAGTAATATTCTTCACATGCTCTGTAAAACAGAAAGTTTTCATGCTTAAATCTGACACAGTTTAAACATCATAGTTTTTCTCCTTTTCTTGCTTTGCAAACACTGATTCATCTAGCAAGACAGCTCTTCAGACCAGTTGCTAGAATCCTTTTCTAAATATGAGAACCTGGAAAGTATTTGCTTGGTATTACATTGTGGAGAATATAAAGTTATGGTTGATCTTGATTCAAATGTCACCCACACACATAAGCACAGTGGTAGAGCTGTTGCTACACCCGGGATCAATCGTGACCTCGGGTGCTATTTGCATAGAATTTGTATGTTCTCCCTGTGGCAGCATGGGTTTTCCCTGGGTATACCAGTTTCCTCCCATTTCCAAAGATGTGCGAGTTTGTATGTTAATTGGCCTCTGAAAGTTACCCCGTTTGTGCAGGGAGTAGATGCTTAAGTGGGATAACACTGGCGTTAACTGGTGATTGATGGTCAGTGTGGACTCTGTGGGCCAAAGGGCCTCTTTCCACACTGTATTTCTTAACTAAACTAAACATACTTTCATCAGGAATTAACGAATTGTGGTTAACTTAGGAACTCTGACATCTTTTGTCCCTTGCCAACTGTGGTGCCTGTTATTTCGCCTAATATCAACCAACTCATCTGAGAAGCGACAAGCCAAAAACATTCCGTTGCAACCACCATCTTCTTAGCCTGTCCCACATCCACCTATTTCAATTGAGACGCATTTACAAATTAAGGTATTCAAGTGAGTTGAAGATCTAGACCTCAGACTTATGATTTAATGGGCCGCCATGATCCATGCCATCCTATTTATTTCTGAGACCTGAACTACCTACAATAGGCATCTCAATGAACTGGAAAAGTATTGCCAGTATTGTCACTGCAAAAGTTCACTGAAAGGATAATCAAAGACATTCGATTTCTCTCGCAGGCCAACATCTGAAACACTGAGGTTCTAATTACACTTAGTTGGTTATGTTGTGAAGGCCATGTTGTCCAAATGCTAATACTAGACTCATGATGCAGGCACTCAACTCCTAGCTCTGTCACCAGTAGAAGTTACCATGCAGATAGAGAAAAAGATTCAAGAATGTGCTTAATGCTTCCTTGGAGAATTATAACATCTGCACTATACCTCCAGCCCATGTCTGCTCAAAATGGAGAAGGAGCATGGAGAATACATTTTGCAAAACCAAAGCCCAGGCACGGGGATACACAGAAGCCCTATATAAGCTGCAGAAGAAGCAGATCACCTCACAAACTATGCACATTACCACTCTATCAGGCATTTTCTGATATTCTGTGGAAGAATCCTTATCCCTTTAGATATCCCCCTAAACCTAAAAGAATTGTATTTTAAACTTATTGCTTTCTTTTCCCACCATATAGCAGTTGGCACTTATATTGAGAGCCTTGAGTGAACAGAATGATCCCAGGACAGCCCTAAGTTAGATACAGCAGATAGGTATGCAAACATCTCAGCAAAATGTTTCACGCTTCTGAGAGATTGAGTATCCAAGGAATAAAATTCACACATGGGTTTGGTGTAAAAACATAGACGCAGGCAACACAGCACAAATCAAAGGCAGCCACAAAATCAAAACTATACCATAATCCTCCAATGTTTTCAAAAGATCTTCAACATTAATATTCGTTTGGCTCTCAATGAAATTGCGTACAAAATTATTTTGCAAAGCCTCCTACAACAAAGAAAAACAATTATGTTAATCTTGTGCATAATTTGAGTCAAATGGATACTCAAACTGGCACATAATTGGCTTGAAATAGGAATATATTGTTAAGAACAATGACAAGGTGATCTTTAGGGTGACTCAGTGGCACACCTGTCAGTATTGCTGCCACAAACATCAGCAACTTCGGTTAGATCCAGACCTCTTTTGTTGACCATGTCAAACTAGTAAATTTCCCCGGTGACTGCATGAGTTCCCGCTGAATGCTCTGGTTTCCTTCCTCATCTTTAATTGGCCACTGTAAATTATCACTCGTGGAAGTGGGTGGAAGGAATTTGGGGGAATTGATGGGCATGCAAAATAGAGTATGTTACAGGGAAATAAGTGGGGGAATAGGACTGATGAGATTATTCTGACACATGGCATAGATTCAATGGACTGAAATAGTTTGCTATAACAATTACTATGTCATAAAAAAATATGAGAAATAGTTCTAGCAAAATATTTCTGTTATAACAATCAAATCACGAGATAATGTAAAGGAAACTATATTTTGATTATAATTATGTTTATGATATAAATATGAAAATAAGATAAGATATTTTAAAAATAGGGAATATATGCCAGAAATATGTTGACATCCTGCTTGGCTGTTCTAATGGTTCAAAAAGATCCCAAAGCAGTTTGAAGGAAAAGCAATACTCTTATCAGGAGTTGAAGTTCATCCTTGATTGCTTGGTACATAAGTCGTGGAATTTTTTTTTACTGCTGGTTTGATATTCAATATACCTTCAAAAATTGATTAATTGTTTGCTAATTTCATTTTTATCATAAGATTTAACTGACACTAATATTAGCACTGATACTAATTGCTTTGAAGTTTCACATATCACATTAACATTCATAGTCATAGAGTCATACGCCATGGAAACAAGCCCTTCAGCCCAACTTTCCCACGCCAATCACATGCCCCATCTACATGAATCCCACCTGCCTGCATTTGGTCCATATCCCTCTAAACCTATCCTATCCATAAACAGCTTTTAGAACAAAATTTCTATTCAAAACTATAACTCAAGGCAAGTTACAAGATTCTGAAAAATGAATTAAACATTCAAATAGACATTTCCCCTTTCTTTTTTCTTAAATAGAGTAGCGTTACTTTTTACTTGCCTGAAGTTGATTCAACATAGGGTTATCTGGAACAGATAAAAGATCCACAGCTGTCAACCATGCTTCTGAATACGTCTTCAGGAGTTCAACTGTTTCCAGTATCTCATCAGCCTGGATAAAATACAGTGGTAAAACACTGAGAAGAATTGCAACAACATGGCTCAGAAACTTGTAACATGAAATTAGTTAAAGGATCATTTGGAAATTTTGAATATCTTGAGGCAGCAATAGGTTGAAGAGGAGGTCAGGGGAGGGTTCCGACCCAAAATGTCACCTATTCCTTTTCTCCAGAGATGCTGCGTGACCCGTTGAGTTGTTCTAATATTTTGTGTCTATCTTTGGTTGAAGAGGAGGAGTTGACTTGTGGAATCATACTGGCCACTGAGGACATTTTTCAACGTTGTAATAACTAATACACCAGGTTACTGATTGTATGGAGGCATAGTACAGAGGGTATCCAAGGCCTTGTACCTCAGTAGAATCTAATGCAGCTCCAGTAAGTGCTCATTTGAGCCTAATATCTGACTGCTATTCTGCAAGCTCAACAAACTAAAAATTTCATTGCTCAATATTGCACATTGCTACCTTGTCGAAGTTGATCATTTGACATTCTGGAGGCTCTGATGACAGCAATACAATGTAGATCACAGCAGCTGAACAATCTATCACCTATCTGAAGGTTCCCCTGGCATTGTGGTAAGAAAGTGCTGTTTCTTCTCAGCTCTGCTTGCATCAGTACCTCACAACCAGCCAATCCAGACTGCAGCCACATATGCTGCAGTTGTTGGCTAATCCAAGCAGAGCAAAAGCTAGGCATTGAAGGGTTACCCATCAAGACCATTGAAGGGTTACGAATGCAAAGCCATTTTTTCAGGAACGCCGGCGGGTGTGGGGACACGTTATAGTAGTATAAAATAATGAGAGGCATGTATAGGATAGATAGTCATAATCTTTTACCTAGGATGAAAAAATCAAACACTAGAGGGCATGGCTTTATGGTGAGAGGGGCAAAGTTTAAAGGAGTTGTGAGGGGGAATTTATTTTTACACAGAGGGTGGTAAGTGCCAGTAACTGCAGTCAGGGGTGGTGGTTGAAGCAAATACGTTAGTGGCATTTATAAGACCTTTGGATAGGCATATGGATATGCAAGGAATAGAAGGATATGGGTTAAGGTAGATAAGTGATGATCTTGGCATAATGTTCAGCATAGACATTGTGAACCAAAGGGCCAGTTCTTGTACTGTACTGTTCTATGTAAACCAGCCTTTGGCAAGAAGACATCCTTCCATTTCCCACATTAAGTCAGAAGTAGACAACAATTGTTTAGTGATTGAGAGATGAAGCCATTCTCATGGTGAAGTAAACATACATTATTTAAATTAACCAAATGATTGTATGTTGAGGAAATTGTGCCAGCTCCTATAGAATGGTACCAACATACTGAGGTTTTCAGCACCACTGTATAGGAACTGGCGCAGCTTGTGAGATGTTTCAATGAAGCAGAAAGATGCTTTCATGTATTGTTTAGTTTTAAATCCTTTATCTTGTCATAGTGCTAAATGAATCAAACTGTTATAACTGACCTGAATTGGTGAATCTGACTGTAAAGGTGGACCACTGTGTTCAAACACTTGCTATCCTCATTATCTGCCTTGCTAAAGCTTCATCTTTTGAATGCTTGGCCTGTAGTGACTGTGACCTGATTATACTGTGGTAGCATTGCTTTCCCATCTTGTATCTTGTATCTTGTGGTCATCACTTCCAAAGAGTCCACCAGGGACTATACTGGAAGTATCCTATACTCACTATGGACAATTTTTAACACTATTCTACACCACTAGGGACAATTTTTATATTTACCAAGCCATTTAACCTACAAACCTGTACGTCCTTGGAGTGTGGGAGGAAACCGAAGATTTTGGAGAAAACCCACGCAGATGAAGGGGAGAACGTACAAACTCTGTACAGACAGCACCCGTAGTCAGGATCGAACCCGGGTCTCCAGCGCTGCATTCGCGGTAAGGCAGCAACTCTACTGCTGCGCCTCCGTGACTGCCCTATGCGACAAATGACTAGGAGAGTGCATTCAATGCAGTCCTGTAGCTGAGAATGAGAAAACCAACACAGTGCTGCATCCCAAGAGTTTATCAAAAAGCATGGCTATCCAGTTAGACTGCCTGCTGTGAAAAGGTTTTCAGTCACAAAAATGTAGTTTCCAATTTTCACCAGTGGTGTGATTGCCAGTTATATTACTACAAATTATATCTCAGATTCTACAATTCAAAGTACTTCTTAGTAAGGATCTGTAATGAATCCACTTGATTGTAATTCCTGTCGATATGGTGAGGAATCCTTGTGGGCACAGAGTACTGATAATGAAGCAATGCCTGGTGTTCCTTCGTGAATGTTAAATAATGATAATGACTGTTTGCCTTAGGCAATGAATCCTTTTGAAGTCCTGCTTAAGTCCTTATTTCTGCACGCACATTGGCGACTGAGGAATGTTCTGTCCTTCAGTAAAGCCAGCCAGCAAGAAATAATCACACATCCTAATCCCCTCAGCATTATATTTTTGCTTAAAGCAAGCTTTTTCAGGATTAATTCCAAACACAAATTATGACTCACTCGAAGATTTGTAGGTGAGGTCTCAAGCCTTTTGTGGGATTCAGTCAATAACCTATCACTCTAAGAATTAGGTAAATCAATACTGAAGGATGATGTTTTGAATGCAAACAATCATTTCAACATTCTTAACGTCAATTTTAATCTGTCCCATCACTTGCAGTGAATGAGCCCCTGCTCAAAGGCCTCATACAGAAGCTGATTTCTCCTGAGGGTGAGGTTGTGGAGGAGTCAGCAAGTTGTGCAGGAGCCAGGTGGCTGAGGAATCCGGGCAAGCCGCAACCAGATCCACCAGCTAGCCCGCCGAGGACATGCGCTGCATACTGGACCGGGAACCCGCCCGGAAGGCCCGGCTCACTTGCCACAGACCAGAGGACCCACCCTGAAGGCCCGGCTCACCCACCTCAGGCCGAGAGCCTGCACCTTGGTCTGGGAATGCATCCGGAAGTCCTGGCTCGCCCATCGCGGACCGAGGACACACGCTGTGGACTGGGAGCCTACCCAGATAGGAAGGAGTCGGATGGAGGGCCGGTAAATAGACCGGCAGTGGGAGAGAGTGCACTGCTTCAAAGGTGCAGTGGGCTGCTGGAGGCCTTGCAATAGCCTGGTGCTCAGATGGACGGGTACCGCTCCAAGAGGCCGAGCACATGGACCGGTCGTGGCCTACGACGGTGCAGTAGGGGCGGAGGACACTACGGCTACACTTGGCCAGGCTGACTCTGCAACGTCACCTTGACAGCGGGTCTACATGGTCAGGCCAAGAACCCTGCACTTACAACAACTGGGACTTGAAAATGGCACCAATTCTGGCCACTCTGTATACTTTCTCAGTGTACTGCTTCTGTACACTTACACTGTATCCGAGATGCTTATCTACAATGTATCTAAATGCTTATATCTAGTGACACTTATACTTAACTGTGTAAAAAAATGAATTTCATTGTAGCTCGTTACATGTGACAATAAAGCACCATTGAACCATTAAGATAACAATGAATTATCCAGTACATAATAGGAGAGCACTCCATAATCAAATCAGATAGTGGATTTTCCATGAAATTTCTCGTAGTTTCCTGGCAATGGACATGTAAACTGTACTCGGAGATAGACACAAAATGCTGGAGTAACTCAGCGGGATAGGCAGCATCTCTGGAGAAGGAATGGGCATTCCTTCTCTCCAGAGATGCTGCCTGTCCTGCTGAGTTACTCCAGCATTTTGTATCTATCTTCAGTTTAAACCAGCATCTGCAATTCCTTCCTACACATGTAAGCTGTACTCGCTTAGCTCTGAGTGGCATTTGGTGGAGCGCATGTAAGCTGTACTCACTTAGCTCTGAGTGGCATTTGGTGGAGCGCATGTGAAGAGTCGAGAGAGTCAAGAGTGTTTTATTGACACATGTCCCAAAACGGAACAATGAAATTCTTACTTGCAGCAGCACAACAGATATGAAAACATAGTACAGGTACTCTGTAAAACCCATGGTAAATAATTTTTAAAAAAACAAACAGACATATAAATAAACAATACCAGTGCAATAATAGAATAATAATTGAAGTCAGGAGACAGTTATTCTCCTTCCTGCAAGAACCAGCCCTCTGGATTTGAAAAGTGACAGAAAAAAATTGAGAGGAAAGTTTTGAGAAAGTTGTTAATTGAGGAACACCTCATGCTGGTAAAGCTATTGGTCAGAAATGGCATTAGTAATTAATTTATTTGATCTTGACCACTTGTGAAGTCAATAAACCTCGTGTGATTGTATCAAGTTCATGGCTTAATTTATGTCTATGTGCTTTCACTGCCTGTTTATAAAAGACATTCCTCCTACATCTTCCGCATCTAACTTTCGGTGCAATATCTAAAAGCTTTTGGAGCTAACACTCTTCCACATTATATTATTTTTTCAATGTTTTCCAGGTCAGATTCACTTGCCACATAACGGTGCACCAAATTGCACCTGTGATAATCATGTGGTTACCAGCTATGAATGACAGGCTAGATTTAACCAGAATGTATCACTCACAGTGTTAATTTCTGCTGCTAGATCTACCTTTTAAAAATAATCATTCAGACTGGTTGGCTACTATCATGAGAAAACAGAACAGTGCAACCTGAATTGCAATCAATGGGTATGAATTAATCACACATCCTGATCCCCTCAGCATTTCATGGTTTATCCAGATTAGCCAGGCCTTTGTTTGTTTTAAGCATTTTAAGCATTTTAAATATCAATTGTACCATGTAGTCAGTTAATGTGACTGTTACCAGTGCTTCATCTAAATTGTGAAATTTAAATAATTAACACTAATGGCGCCATCAGCGATGGCAGCCTCGCCAACGGTCTGTCTGTCTTTTCGTCTTTTTTGTTATTTTGAATGTGTT
Organism: Rhinoraja longicauda; assembly: GCF_053455715.1. NCBI lineage: Eukaryota > Metazoa > Chordata > Chondrichthyes > Rajiformes > Arhynchobatidae > Rhinoraja > Rhinoraja longicauda. The sequence continues at coordinate 49,982,987 of NC_135954.1, forward strand.
TTAAAAGTATGTATTAATGTTCTCTGGTTCATTTTATGTGGGGGGTGGGGAGGGGGTCGGGGGGATTCTTGAGATTCTTTCTCAATCTCTTACCTTGCCAGAGATGCGATTGTTTTCCGGATCGTATCTCCGGTCGCTCTGCGGCCTAACATCATGGAGCTGGCAGCCTTACTCGAGACTGACTTTGAGCCCCACAGTGGGGCCGTGGACTTACCATCAGAGCCTGCGATCCCTTGCCTGGGATCGACACTCCAACCGCGGCCTGCGGATTTCAACATGGAGGAGCTCGCAGTCTCGGGTGGAGACTGATGTTAGGAAGTTCCAAAGTCGCAAGACGTTCGATCAGCCCCGACCCGTGGTCCAATTGCTCGGTGCGGGGAGCTGAGATCCCCCCGATGCGGGAGCTTGATCACCCCGATGCGGAGGGCCCAACCGCCGGCTATGGGAGCCAAGATCGTCCCGCAACGGAAGGCTCAAGGCCCCCGACCATAGGAGGACAAAGAAGGGAAGAGATTGAACTTTTTTTTTCACCTTCCATCACAGTGAGGAATGTGGAGGAGTCACTGTGGTGGATGTTTATCTAAAAAGGAGTTTTGTGTGTTTTGTTGCTTTTTATTGGTATGACAGTATGGCAAATCAAATTCCTCGTCCGTTGCAAAACATACTTGGCTAATAAAGTATGATTATGATTATTAGCAATAGAGATATTACATGCATAATTAGTGTATTACCAACATCAATGATAGGATGGGTTGGCTGAAAGAAACTGACAGTGCGTACTGTTTAGGAAGGAACTGTAGATGCTGGTTTACATCAAAGATAGACACAGAAGGAATAGGTGACATTTCGGGTCAAGACCCTTCTTCAGACATTACGTACTTGCAGTTAGTGATGAGAATTTTACAATGCAGGGGTCAGATTTTTATTCAAAAGGACACAAAGTGCTCGAGTAACTCAGAAGACCAGGCAGCACCTCTGGAGAACATGGATAGGTGAAGTTTCGTGTTGAGATCAAATATTTATTGTCTGTTCTCAAGTGATAGGGAATTGATATACTTTCACAGACTCTGACCAGCTGAAAATTTACACTTTTTTTTGTTTCAGATTTCTAGCATGTGCGTTTTTAAAATTTTTGTTCAGTTATGAAATGCATCCTTGTTTCATCTTTCCTGAACTTCATTTCTATGATGCTTATCCTTTTACCTTTACTACTATCTTTCTGGACTTTGCTGTATAACGTCGAGATCTATGCCAAATGCAAAATGCAGAATTTAATGAACAAGACCTGTAAAATTCCCAGATTATATCTTCTCACCTTATCCATCAACGTCCGGATCTCTGGTGTACTGGGAGAGTATAGTACATCACCGAGAAGCAGTGGCTTCATGAAAGTCCACAACAAAGGCCCATTTGGTGCTTTCACAATATCCTCATAAAAGTTCAGGCAGTAAGGTGCTAGTATAACAATGTAAAAAGCAGAATTACCAAACCTTTTCACATTTCACAACAACTCATTATACTAATTGAATATTTCAATTGAATACAATCTGGAGATGAAAATTGTATTTTATATGTCCACATATATTTTCATATACCTGCATGTTCATATGTTTTCACTTAAGTATTTGAAAATATATAGGATTTTCGTATAAGTGGCTTATATGTATATTAACTTCTAGATTTATGTAGATTTACATTCCATTCTTCAGTTAGCACTCAAAACTACATAAAAAGTTAATTAAATATAATGCTCTTTCTTTCTAGTTTGCTGTGCTAAATTTAAACTGTGATTCCCTACTCACCCAGATTCATGACATTTATTTTAAAGTTCCATAGCTGCTGGATGCTGAGGATCTTGTTGAACTCCTTGCTGATAGGAATAGGCATTGGACAAATAGAAGTTCTTGCCACACAGGTTCCTAATTCTTTGTAGCCAATTTTTGTTTGAGCTTAGAGGTGAGCGTTATTGCTTTGCTGCTGACCACAAATCCAGATACCAAATGGATACTAAAATTTATAGTCATCATGGCATTGAGATTAAACAAATGTGTGATTCGAATAAAGTGGCCATGTAGCTCAACTAGATATATCCTGTCAAAACTGTGGAAGTAAGAGTACAAGTCCTTTCAGTAGCCCCTTTCTCCCATTGCACCATATAGTTCCACCTCTGATAATGTGCTGGCATTCTATGTGATTCTCATATCTGTAGCCTGCACTCACAATGACCATGCAACTATAATTTTTTTAACTTTTGACATCAGCAGTAGAGTTGCTGCCTTACAGCGCTAGAGACCCAGGTTTGATCATGACTACGGGTGTCTGTATGTTCTCTCCGTGACTACGTGGGTTTTCCCTGGGTGCTCTGGTTTCTTCCCACACTCCAAAGACATACAAGTTTGTTGCTTTATTCACAAAATGCTGGAGTAACTCAGCAGGTCAGGCAGCATCTCAGACTGAAGAAGGGTCTCGACCCGAAACGTCACCCATTCCTTCTCTCCCGAGATGCTGCCTGACCTGCTGAGTTACTCCAGCATTTTGTGAATAAATCGATTTGTACCAGCATCTGCAGTTATTTTCTTATACAAGTTTGTAGCTTGATTGGTTTTGGTAAAGATTGTAAATTGTCCCTAGTGTGCAGGATAGTGCCATTGTACGGGGATCGTTGGTCGGCGCGGACCTGGTGGGCTGAAGGGCCTGTTTCTGCGCTGTTTCGCTAAACTAACCAAAAGTAAACTAAACTAAACTAATCAGTCTGTTGAATCTGCGGTTCTGGTCTCAACAATCCTCAACCATTCATTTTGACCATTGTAAAATTTACTTTTTAACTGAATGAAGTAAAGTCGTTGATTCTGAATAGAAAATGTTTTTGCTAACTATATACTATATCATCAGGATTTAAATTCCGCTTTATACTTCGTTTTACTATAGTTTTCTTACTGGTATTTGTAGGAATCTTGTATTTGATGTAATCTTCCTCAGTGAGCTTCTCAATTGCAGGGAGTTCTGAGAATGCCAAGCCTTCATCAAATAGGCCACTTGACTTCGGTGGACATATTCCTTCGAAGAGGGCAGTTCGAACAGAAGAGGAAGTTGCCGCAGACCTTGCTTGAACAGGCTAAATATTTTGAAAATATTCAAAGTCAGTTACTTTTCACATTATCAGAATGAAAAGACAAGCACGGGCAAAGATTATTCTTTCATAAATAATGATATATCAGTGTTTTTTTTGTGAACCATGTTTTATATATGTTTGACCCTGCAAAACTATATCGGTTATCCTTTGAGTTCAAAGTCCATTTTGATTAAAACCTGTTCATTCACATCAGCAAAAAAACGATTTTCTAAACATTAAAACATAATAAATGATGGAAAAATACATATTATCCATTACGAAACAATAGCATTTCTTATCTACAGTGATTCTAGTTAAAAAACACTGGCAAATGCAAGGTAAGAGACAGGAGGACTAGTCTGGATAATTTCCTGGTTTAGAACTCCCTCTTAAATCTAAAGAGCTACCTAAAAATTATAAATGTTCAAAGAAAGATTAGAATATAGAAACAAGGAACTGCAGATATCAAATAATTATGAGACGGAATACAGGAAGGAGATTGAGAACCTCATGTCCTGGTGTCGAGACAACAACTTTTCTCTCAATGTCAGCAAGACAAAGGATATAGTGATCGATTTCAGAAAACGACGTGGTGCACATACCCGAGTTTGCCGAAGTAGAGATGGTTGAAAACTTCAAATTCCTAGGAATCAATATCACCAACAACTTCTCCTGGACCACCCATATTGAAGCAACGACCAAGAAAGCATACCAATGCCTCTACGTCCTTAGAAGGCTTAGAAAGTTTGGCATATTCTTACAACTCTCACCAACTTCTACAGAAAGCATTTTATCACGATGCTTCACAGCTTGGTTTGGGAACAGCTCCATCCAAGACCGCAAGAAATTCCAGCAACTTGTGGACGTAGACCAGACCATAACAAAAACTATCCTCTCTTCCATTGACTCCATTTATACCTCACGTTGCCTCGGCAATGCCAAAAGCATAATCAAGGACGAGTCGCACCCTGGCCGCTCCCTCTTCACCCCTCTCCCATCAGGCAAAAGGTATTGAAGAGTAAAAATGCTCACCACCAGATTCAAGGACAGTTTCTTCCCAGCTATTATCAGGTAACTGAATCGTCCTACCACAACCAGAGAGCAGTGCTGAATTATTATCTACCTCTTTGGTGACCCTCAGACTATCCTTGATCGGACTTTGCAACCTTTACCTTGCACTAAACGTTATTCCCTTATCATGTATCTATACACTGTAAATGGATCGATTGTAATCACGTATTGCCTTTCTGCTGACTAGTAAGCATGCAACAAGAGCTTTTCATGTGACAATAAATGTGCATCAGTACACGTGACAATAAACTAAACTGAAACTGGAACAGATGCTGGTTTATAATAAAGGACTCAAAGTGTTGGAGCAACTCAGACTCAGTCTGAAGAAGGGTTCCAACCCAAAAGATGACTTATCCATGTTCTCCAGAGATGCTGCCTGACCCACTGAATTACTCCAGAGCTTTGTGTCCTTTTTCAAAGGAAGATTACTTGGTTATAAATCCAAACATTGAGAAACTAACTGCTCCTGAAGGAAAACAGCAGAGTACAGATGAGCAAGGAAGAAGTGGAAGTGAAGGAAAAAGCAGGTGTACTTGGTGGCACACAGCCTTGAATGATCATTTTTAATCTTACATTGGATATTACCATTTGAGGCAAGACCAACAATTTAATTATTCTCTCCTTAGCTTTGTTTTCTTTCCTTTAAGTATTTACCACATTGCAAAATCTAACTGATAGGAGATGAAGGAATGGTTATTATCAATTATTGCTAAGAATATCAAATTATCAAATTTGTTTCCATCGTCCAGTGGTGAGATCCAAATCATAACAGCTCACTGCTTAAAAAAATATTTCCACTTCTCCCCTTTGGCAATGAACTCATTTGCCACTGAAAACAACGTTCTTGATTTGCATTTTAAACAATTATCTGATTTTATCTTGGCACCTTCAAAGATCTGTGCACATGTATCCCTGGCTACTCTACCTCTGCACCTTCTATGACATTGTGTTATTTATACTATATTGCTGCTCCTCATTTTTGCTAACAAGATGAATGATTACACACTTACCTGCATTAAATTTTATCCATCATTTATTTGCTCATTTTCTCAGACTATACCATGACTATTTGTTGTTTTATTAATATATTTTTAAACTCCATCATCTGTACATTTTGATATTATGTCATCGAGTCATAGAATTATACAGCATGGAAACGGGCCCTTCAGCCCAACTTGTCCATGCCAACCAAGATGCCCCATCTCAGCTTGACTCATTTACCCACATTTGGCCCATACCCAATAAACCTTTCCGACCCACATGTCCAGATTATTAAGATATATATTGTCAGCCCAGGTCAAATGCTGACAGACAGCTCTGCATTCTTTCCTCCAATCTGAAAGAAGCAACTCAGTGCCCCTTTTCTTACATTAATGCTACCATTGTCCATTCATTCTCAGTTTGGCTATTGCTTGTTAGGCAAAATTCAATGCAATATTCATTCATTATTCCAAGTGGCAGTTCATTTTGTTGAAGATTAATGTCATTACATTTGCACCAATGCACCCCCATCCTCCCAATCATAAAGTCAGCTTGTGATTGCAGACTTTATTCTTTTGCTGCTTATGTGAACAGTGGTGTAACATAAGTGGTGTAACAATGGTTTCCCATGACATTACGTTCATGTCAAAACAAGATATAAGGAATGCAGTCAGAGCCAACACTCTCATTCCCTTAGCAAGCTAAGATGTCTCCAATGCAACTGATGACTTTTCTGTTCTAATTCCTCCACTACCTCCACCTTCACCCCGGCATAGATAACATCTTCCTTCATTTAGAAGGAAGAAAAGTACTTATTAATAGTTCAGACTGCCACCTCCAAAGTATCTGTGTTTTGACTTTCAATCATCTCACACCTTGATTATGCTCTTCTTTGTTCATGAAATGGATACATTTATCTTTAAAATTTCCATTAATTTATTCTGGCACATTATGCTTGATTTTTATTTCAGTTTTATATATTCTTCATTCAGCCTGATTCTTTACTACATTATAAATCTGATATTTATAAATCTGATATTTATAATGAACTCTCCATTTCATTTTGCTTTCCATATCTTTAGTTAATTTTCTTTAGCTCTAGCCATTTTTTATTCTATCCCATGTGCACCAAATCACTTCATATGTCACCTTTTTCAGGTTGAATATTTTACATATTTGATGTAACTTCCATAATTTCTGTAAACCAGATGGCATTGCCGTCAGAAACTCCAAAAATAGTGAAACATATATACCACTTCCTCAACCACATTTAACATGTCTGTCAGAATTTTAAAAGACAGCCAGAATCCATCTCACATAAAATCACTTCCAGATTTCACAGGAATGAGCCATGGCAGGAGGAAGCAGTGGCAGGGTGAAGTGAGGGGAGTGCTGAAAGGAGACATATGGGTTAACCAGTGAATTCCTAAAATCAGTAATTTAATATTTAAATGGATATATATCTCAAGTTTAATTTATCTTCCACATTGGAATGCAGCAGGAGCTGTTTTAATCTTTAATTTTACCAGCCTCATCTCTTATAGAGATGGGAACTGCTTGATGAAATAGCATTCGGCGCCGCTTTATAGCTGTGAGTGTCAGCCAAGATAGGCAAATAAATGCTTCCATCCATTTCTTTCCATGATGACAACATGAAATGCCAGCTGGCCACTGTAAATTGCACCTAATATGCAAGTAAGTAGTGGAATTTGGAGAGGATGCTGGATATTGCTGGGAATTTGGAAACAATAAAATCAGATTGGTGTAGGGTCAGTGCAAATGTTTGATGGTCAGCACCAACTCGGTGAGCCCATGAAGCAAATTCCATACTTGATTCTAAAAGCTGAAGAGCACAGAAACGGGTACTTTGCTCCGTTACACACATGCAAGCCCCTAATCCATTTTACACTAATCCCATCTGCCCACATTGTTACTGCACCCTTCTTTGCCTTGCCTACATATGAATCTGTCAAATGCCTCTTAAACAGAGTAACTGCATCTGATTCTACCATATTCTCTGGCAGTGCATTCCAACCAGCAACATGCATTTTTTTTAAAACCTTTAAAAGTCCTCACTTTCAACTTAAATATAAACCCTCTTAGAATCTCAGAGTCATAGAGGCACAGAGCATAAAAATAAAGGCATTCCACCCAGCATATTCACCAGTGGGCACCCATCCGTTGTAATCCCATTTCTTATCCAAGACATTATTATTTCCAATATTCCATATTACAAAATGGGTACTGTGCCTAAAATTCAGCAACATATTACATTTTTAGGCATTTATACTTGTGCACTCTGAACCCCATCTTAATTTTCATTACACTTTTCCTTGTCTCATATTTCAAAAATGTATGCATTGAAAACAAAGACAGTCAGTTGCACCCTGAGACTGGAAGACCTCAGGTCCTCTCCAAACTTCAGTCAAATTCAAGGTCACTCTGGAGACTGCAACGTGGAAACACTGCCTTTTCTTTTTCAAAACAGGTGATTCTCAGGTGCCCACCTCTTCTTCAGGACTTTATACCCAATAATCTCATGTGATCCATCCATTAATTATCTCATGACTGGGTCTGCTCTGTATCTAAGATCCAATAGGGTCATGCAATTTCAGCTAAGTAAAAACAGCCTCAACCTCTATGAACAGTTAAAAGTTAATTGACCATTTCCGAAAAGTAACAACCTGCCTATTAATCTTCAGTTTTATTTTATTTTTTATCTGTTGCCTTAACAAGGACACAAATATCTTATAAATCTACCTCGACTGGTTTTGATAAATCTGCAAATAAAGTTCACTAAAAATACATCAGTTTATCTTATGAAAATAAAATAAAAGAACACAAAGGACACACATCACCTGATGGCTTTTCTCCAAGCCCCAGTTGGAATAAAAAAATACATCTGTTTCTCAAAATTATTCATATTAAATGTGAAAGGTCTAACGTAATGTTTTGAAAATCATTAAAGTAAAGCTTTTTATACCTCATTGTTTTCGGAAAAAGATGGAAGATTCATGCTCCTGACAGTCTCCAAAAGCTTGGGAACAAGATCTAGGAATTGTAGTGATGTAGAAGCAAGGGTGGCAATGTCAGAGAAGATCTCCAGGATACTCTGAATGATTTGATTTGCCTCAGGGGTCATCAATAATGGCAGAAAGGCCTGGAAAAAAAACATAATTAATGCAGTATTTTTTAAATCCAAAGCTGCAGAGTGAAAGTTCAATGGTTTAGTAATATTACTTTTGGAATGCATAGGTTCCATAAATCATATTATGTTTTGTGTGATACAACAATTTATTATATAAGTAGAAAAGGGTGGACCCGTTGGGCCCAAACTTCTCCTGCATTGGTCTAGCACCCTTCTCTCCCCCATTTTCCCCTCCTCTCTCCCCCCCTCACTCCCCCTTCCCACTCCCCCCCTTCCCCTCCCCTCCCCTCCCCCACTCCATCCCCCCTCAACTCCCCTTATCAACATATATGTACAGGTGCTCTTCAACTTATGATGGGGTTATGTTCCAAGAAACCCATCGGAAACCAAATATATCGTAAGTTGAAATGCATTTAACCATCGCAAAATTGAAATATCGTAAGTCGAAGCATTGTAAGTCAGGGAGCATTTGTATTAGATCAACGGGCCCCAACTGCGCAGGCGCAAACCCGTTCGGTTCCCATTGTGACGTTGAACATGGAGGTATTACTGTGCAGGCACGGCTGACAGGCAGGGAGAGTGGAAAAGGGATTTATTAAAGTTTAAAAGTCGATTTTTAAAGTTCAAAAAGTGAATAACTTTCAAAATATAACAACTATTTGAACCGCAGGCCAATGGTGAGTAAGGTGGGCCTAAAGTTTTTGTTATCGTGTACCGTTTTGGCTGTATTACGGGTATGTACAATCAAACAAACCAACAAACAGACAAACAAACAGACAAGATGAGAGTTTTAGTAATATACTAGACCAAGTGGACCCGTTTGGCCCAAATCTCTCCTGCATTGGTGCAGCACCCTCTCCTCCCCCTCCCTCCCTCCCCCTCCCTCTCCCCCTTCCTCCCTCTGCCCTTCCCCCTCCCCCTCCCCTCTCCCCCTCCCCTTCCCCTCCCCCCCACTCCATCCCCCTCAACCCCCCTTATCTCTTCCCCCTCCCTCTCTCCCCTCCACCACCCTCCCTCCCTCCCTCCCTAGTAGATAGATTTAAACATCAAAATTTGAATAACTTTAAAAATATAACACTGATTTCAATGAAACCTCCCATTAGCACCAATGGGACGTCAGTGTGGGTCTAATATTGTCACTCTATCGTGTACCATTTTGCCTGTAGTTCAGGAACAAACAAACAAACAAGAGTTTTAGTATATAGATAGATGTTAGTGCCTTTATTTATGTTCTATTTAATATATTTCATGTTAATGGATTCATTGGAGTGTATTCAATCCAGTTCTGGGCTAAGTGTCCATTGCTAAAGTGTCCATTGACATAAAACATATGTGATCAAACCTGGAACAATACTGGGTCAAATTATCAGAGCCAGTCAGTCCAGAATTACAGCTGGTCCAGGTAATTACAGTGTAAGTTTGGTCTGGAGCTGATGCTAAAACCACATAGCTAGATTTGGAATGCTTAAGTGGTGTTCTTCATATTACTAGGTGCAGCAGAATAAATCCATTCGATATGTCAGAAAGAATTGGAAATGTCTTCAGTGACACTAAATGCAAATGCAAACAGGTATGATAGACTGAATAACCTCTTTCTACACTATAAAATTATATGATTCTGTGCTGAAACCACATAGAATTAATTGTGACATAGTATATTCAATGCACTTCTTTTATTTCTGGACTTTGTTAGTTAAGATTATATATCTGCTGCAATTACCAAAAGATAGGTGGCTAAATGTGTCCACTTCATATAACCTTAAAATAGAATACTGTTTAAAATGTACCCCAGAAAATACAGATTTAACAGCTGTTTTGATTTTCTCTTTCACATTGCAAAGACCTACAGAGCCATGTCACCAATATTTGTAATATTTACCACAGAACATTACAATTACAAGAATCACAACTCAGATTTCAAAGACATAGAATGATAGGAAGAAAGAAAAAAATAAACAGACATGATGGCATAAAATGTTTGCTTTACCTTATAAGTGAAGCATCTTACATCTATGCTACGAATGATCGTTAAAATAAATTCATAACGTTTCCGAAATGACAAGGAACACAATTGTGCAGCCACAGCTGATGTATTTACACCAGCTGGAAAGGATAACATTAGAGCTATGCTTTTCTCATCACATCTGGCTGCAGTGGCAAGAGCACGAAGAATTAACTGTGAAGAAAAATAAGTTTCATCAGAAATGATTGGTGATTATCTGAAATTGATTGCAATACAAAGAAGAAATGCAGAGCATAGGGCTATTTTTATTTAGAAACTGGAAGAGGTATAGATTGGTTCAATATGAATTCCATGGGTAAAAATTGGACCAAAGCATGGACATACAGATTTTACCAGTTTCATTTAATTTATTCTCAAGCCAATTATAAAGTTCATAATAACACTGCTTCAATTTGACTGCAACACGTTCAATTGCTTACGTACTCGCAGCAAGTTTTAGAAAACACTAGAAATAAAGAATGTACAAGTATGCTGATATACAAGTACAATGAAAATCTTGCTTGCACATAGACTCAGCCACCCATAAATTATTCCTAAACTGCACTTAAATTCTATAAGATAATGAAAAGGACTGTACAAGAAAACAAGATGTGAGAGCAAAAACACAGGATTTCAATGTACAGGCATAGGAGTTATAGATGGTCTTGACTGCATGAACAATATGGCTGACAATTCCATGCACACCCCAATTTGGTCCTTGGTCCCAAATGTTTATAAATGCATAACTAGGAGTTCAGAACACGTAATCCTCAGAGATAGTTTGATTCTGTTGATGACCCCATTCACCACGATGATACAATAGGAATGGTATTCTGCCAAAATATTAAGTCATGATTACAGAGCAGTTAGAAAGCATTGATCATCAACCTTCAACATATTACCCAAACCATAATAAGTGTCAGTATATACTTTACTTTTCCAATTACATCTTGTAACTTGTTAAAAATGTATAAATACTAACATGTGGAAATTATCCATTGAGATAATAGCTTGAAGAGTGATTGTTATTCATTCTCACATTCCGTTGCACATTAATCTGTTTAAAATATTAGTACTGGTGGTTCCATTGATATTATGGAGAGGAATATTTGTTCACTGGTCTCATGGAGCAGTTTAAAACCAAATATAAACATAGAAGAGCCAATGTAAGTTTATAAAATGTTATCTGCCTATCTGCAGAAATGAGAAGGATTGATCACATTTTTTTATACTGTTATCTCCAGGTAGGTAGACTGATGATAGTGTTGATAGATAGAGTCACCAGATGGATGAACCTCTGAATTACCTCTGAAAGAGTGATGTTTGCCTTCAGTAATGCATCAATGGTTTCAAATGAAACATTGCTGATCTGCTGCAGCTGTGTTTTCAGAGTAGTGACGTTTGACACACAACTCTCTATGTGTAAATCTATTCAACAAAATCATGGACAAATTGAATAAGCATTGTGCAAGATTACAAAAATAAATTATGTACAAAAAGATATAAATACAAATGGCACTAACAAAGTGACCGAAAACCAAAAACATTGGCTTTTCCAATAGGATTCACTTATTGCTGGTCCAAACAATAATCTGTCTCAGCAATACCCTTTATGTGCTTCATACACTTCTGCACACTAACTAGGATTTAAAATTCATGGATAGCAAGATTTATGATGTTGTGAAAATATGAACTATTTGAAGATTTTTGCAACAACATTAGACATAGTTTAACTGCAAATATTTAAGCATTATATCTGTGATCCTTCAAACTACTGATAAATAGAAACTAAAATGGGAAACAATGCATATAATTAAATCTGCATAAATGGTTCCAAAAAAAACAAATGGGTTTTGTTATTATTAATGCTTGACAATGACACTATTGAGACATAAAGTATTCATTTTGTAATCTTGATTATGATTTTTCTCCTTGGATCAAAACATTTACATTAACCATTATCCTAAATCTCCCAGATCCTCTTTGCTTGCATTTAACATAGTTACTTGTCAGATACACCTATTTTGATCACAAAACTACTCACTATCCCAAAGATACAAAGTGATAACAAGATATATATTGTATGCTTTGGATACCACTGTTTTGTTGCAGAGATTCTCTGCATTAGCACATCATACAGAAGGAAGATCCAAAAGTACAATCAAAAACGTCAAGATCAATGTGGTGCAGATTGGTATTGGTATTAATTTAATACTCTCACATGTACCAAGATCGGTGCCCTGCAAGGATGCGTTCTTGGTCCCCTACTATACTCCCTATCATACTATCCTATACACTGACGACTATACAACCAAATTCTGCTCTAATTCCATTTACAACTTTGCAGATTTAAACCACTGTGGTGGGCTGGATCACAAACAATGATGAGACAGAGTACAGGAAGGAGGCAGAGAGTTTAGTAACATGGTGTCAGGACAACAATCTCTCCCTCAATGTCAGCCAATATAATCAAGGACCTTTCTCATTTTGATCATTCCTTGCTCCCTGCTTCTGTCAGGCTGAAGGTACTGAAGCTTGAAAGCATGTACCACCTAACTCAGCAACACCTTCTTCCCCACAGTATCAGACTTCTGAATCGTCATTCCATAAGCAAGGGTACAGTCCTGATTCTCCAATCTACCACGTTGTACTTTTTCTCTGGAACTCTACAAAGCTGAAAACCATATTCTGAATTCTGGTATCTTTATCTTCACTTTATCTTTTGTACCTGTGTTTGAATTGATTGTATTCATGTTTTGTATTTTGTTTTGTTTGGATAGCATGCAACCAAAAGCCTTTCACTGTAGCACTGTACATGTGACAATAATAAACCTAAACCTATTACCAGTTTTGTAATGAATTCTATCACATAATACTAATAAACATTACACTGTTCAGCAAAACTTTCTGGATTACCTAGACAATAAAGAACAATGAAGTCGAAGGTAGAAATTGAAATTAAGTCAATTATAAAAAAGAAAATAAAGATTAGGAAAGATAGATGGAATTAAGAAAAATTTATAAGACCAAAAAGGTTAAACTTTTTTTTAAATCTTGCGCACTAATTAATTCCAGATGGATTGAGTTACATTTTAGCACAAGGATGTTTGGCAGTAGTTATCACAATATTTCATTAGATTATAACAACTTGTGTTTTTAATGAAAATCTGGTGGTTAGGGACCACAACATCATCCCATTGGATTTCCACACATAACTATATCCATATAGATATGAGGACCAGCAAGTTCATGCCCAATTTCCAGTGCTATAGACTGGTGGTAGCATATTCTATGCCATTTCCAAATGTCAGCTCTATAAACTGTTTTCACCTCAAGGTTCTTGTTCTAACCAGGGATGAACTTCCAAGCAATGAAATCTCTGCCCAATTTCATTCCATTAAAATGACTAATTTTGCCACTAATACTCAGGCAAATTTGGGCCATTATTTAACATGTAATTGCTGAATATAGCCTTTCCTAACAGATAGTACCAATTCCATGAAGGTCATGGAAATATTACCTTGAAAAGTTCCAATGTTTTCAAGTACTATCATAGTGGAACCATTTGATGATAGTTGTCCAAGGGTTCCAACAGCATATTTAAATCTGGAAAGAAGAAATATGGGAAATTTAGTTTAGTTTAGTTTACTTTAGTTTAAAGATACAGTGCGGAAACAGGCCCTTTGACCCACCAAGTCCGTGCCGACCAACAATCCCCGCACACTAACGCAATCCTTCGCTTACTAGGGACAATTTACAATTATACCAAGCCAATTACCCTATAAACCTGTACGTCTTTGGAGTAAAGGAGTACTTTGTTCTGTGGAAAATTTGATCCCTAAAATGTATTTGACACTAAATACTAGAGGTACGGCATAATATTAACAAACGTTATATGAGCCTATTACTATAAAGTGAAACCTGCAGGAACATAAACTATCATCTGCATTTTCGTATTTTTTATAATCACATGACTTGTAAGTGATGAGAAGTCTTTTGCAGCATTAGGAAGCGAGTCTCAGCCTTTGAATATATCTAATTATACTCTCTCCTGTTGGAAAAGGGTATTGTTGAACATCTATATTGCACAAAAATGACATGTTGATGTGGCTCAGATTCTGATAGCCATCATCCTCCTCTGAAAAAGGGTCTCGACCTGAAATGTCACCCATTCCTTCTCTCCAGAGATGCTGCCTGTCCCGCTGAGTTACTCCAGTTTTTTGTGTCTGTCTTCAGTTTAAACCAGCATCTGCAGTTCCTTTCTACACATCCTCCTCCATCCCCTCCTCCGCCTCTTCTTCGGATGCTGTTTCTTTTGCTGGAGGCCCTCGGGCAACTACTGTGCTTGCCTATTTGGTAGGTTTTGCTGTCAGCAGCAGACAATGACATTGAAGCCCCTTAATGGCTCAATACTGAAGCTCAAGTCCTGAGTGGTGCAGGCAGTGATATCTCTTGGAGCAGACCAATAATAGTCTTTACTAAACTCCTTGCAGAGCAGTAGCATTCATTATCGAGGTAATGTGTTTAAAATGCACATGACACAGAAGCCAACAATGATGTTATAACTTTACTTTCTTCCATCAGGTAACAGTGCCCCCAGACAGACAATGGGCAATCATAACTGCCTTCGAATGAAAATTTAATTCAAGCTCTCCAGCACTGTGACTCTGACAATGAGGAAAACTAACTTATAATTGAACATGACCTGAGCGATGAACAATTGAAGCTCTTGCAATTCAGAGAAAACATTAGTTCAAAAAGAGAAGGACATGAAGGTGACCTGGAAACAGCAGACCACTTAGCTTAGCATATGATGAAATTAAAAATGTTAGAATCTATTATTGAAGACATTATTGCTACGCCCTTGGAAAAGTTCAAATTGATTAGGCAAAGTCAACGTTATTTTGAAAAAGGGAAATTATGTTTGATTATGTGTCGATTTTGGTTGCAAATTTTAAATTGGCACTGGTAACATTCTGCAAACAAGTTAATTGCTTACTTTTCAATCTACATAGCTGGGTATATATTCAAGCACGATGCACAACTGATATATTTTAGTTAAATTCTATTTTCCCAAAGACTCTCTTTAAATTTCCATTGTTTTTATTTAATTTAGTTCAGTAAAATACAAGGTAAAATCCATCTTTTCTCACAAGCAACTGACAGCATCACATAAAGTAAATTACAAAAAGATGCAGTATTTAGTCCGGAGTTGCTATGCCAACAGCATTTACTAGAACTGCAGTGGCTTCTTTAAACTTCACATAAAAATTCCTCACATTGCGTCTGGTTTACAATTGTAGGTTGACTCTCTAATAAGAGAGTCATGACCAGTCATCTGTCTCTAAAGTGTAGTGATTCTTAATACAGAATGAACAACCTTGTACATATTCTAGAGAAGAGAACTAGATGCAGAAGTTACCTTTCATACAGCTGTTTGGTCTGTGATGGAGTTATGTCACATTGGCAGTTTTGGTTCATCAGTGCATTATTTATTCTTTGCTTTGTCTGATTAGAGCTAATTTGCACTTGGCTGTAATAATTAAAATAACTCTCACAGTCATTCCGTTTTGGAGTAGAAACTTCATCGATAATCTAGAAAGTGGAAGTTCACATAATCCAGTAAAATTAGTACCAGAATTATTAACAAAAAATATCAATCATAGCAATCAGTGCACAGCAACCCAAAAACCACAAGTATGAAAAAGCTTTGGAGACATGACAGCAATTAAAAGAGAAACTCTAAGGACAAAAATATATAATTTTAATTCGATTAAAGTTTAGCTCTTTCTATTTATATTATTTACCTATTAAATATCTTCACTGTTTTTGACCAACTACCACTACAGGAAAGTAACACATCAGTACTAAAATTACATCTTATGCCGAATGAAAATGTACATAATCAGATAGAAAAAAATATCAATCTAATCAACCAAACAGGAAGCAAACACAAGGAAGATTCATTTAAATTTCTCATAAAATAGGTGATTATACAGATTCTGCTTTGAATATAATTATTAGGAATGACTTTATTTATGTAAACTTTCTTTGTCACAATACTTCAGAAAACAAATTTCTATTTTGGTAAACATTACCCCATTCATGAAAGGCCAATTTAGTGTGCTACAACTAAATCCAGGCACATTTCAGCATTGGAACTAAAGGCAGAGAAGGAAGGTATTGAATCTCTAATCAGGACTAGAAGATAAAACTCATTTGATACAAAAGGCAGAAGAAAGTGCTTTCTGAGAAGTTGAATAATGTACCCGTGACAAAATAATTAAATATGTGTCAGGAATTAGTCTGAGTCAAATATAATTCTAATCCGTCAGAAGAAAGCACTCCTTGTTGACAAGGAAAAAGTGTAGTTCATCCCCGTTTCCACACTCATGAAAGTATTTACTTTCCACCCTGTCAACTGCGGCTTCGTCTATATCTGGCCTCCCTTCATCCCACAATGACACCTCTTTAACACCAGACTCTGCTCCCATCCTCCTGCAATTGCTGATTCCTCACAATTCACTGGTCATACTTTCTCACCCTCTTTCTCCTCCTGATAATCCGGCACCTTACTCAGAGATCTTTCTGCCACTCATTTTCTAACCTGACTGCCATCCAAGTTGGCCAAATACTAGGAAGTAAAATAAAGAAAAGCGTATGATGGAATCTGGCACTTAGAACAAAGAACAGTACAGCACTGGAATAGAACCTTCAGCCCACAATGTCTGAGCCAAACTTGATGCCAAGATAACCTAATCTCATCTGCCTGTGCATGATTCATACCCCTCCATTCCCTGAATATCCATGTGCCTATCTAAAAATCTCTTAAATGCCACTACGGGATCTGCCTCCACCATCACCCCTGACAGTGGGTTACAGGCACCCACCACATCTGAATAGAAAACCTGCCACGCAAACCTCCATTAAATGTTGTCGCTTTCACCTTAAATGTGTGCCCTTGTGTCTTTGACATTTCAACCCTCGTGAAAGGTTCTGTCAGTCTATCCCATCTATGCCTTTCTTCATATACTATCAGGTCTCCCATCAACCTCTGGCATACCAGAGAAAACAATCCAAGACTGTCCAATCTCTCCTAACAGCCATTACCCTCTAATCCATGTGGTATTCTGGTAAATCTCCTGCACCATCTCCAAAGCCTCCACATCCTTCCTATAATAAGGCAATCAGAAATGTACGCAATACTCCAAATGCAGCCTAACCAACGTCCTATAAAGCTGCATTATGACTTCCTGATTCACATAACCAATACCCCGACTAATGCAAAGAATGCTTATGTTACAAACGATAGCCTCTCAGAGCTCCATTAGTTTTAATTTTGATGTCCAACAATTAGAT
The DNA here is from genome assembly GCF_053455715.1 of Rhinoraja longicauda. Classification (NCBI taxonomy): domain Eukaryota; kingdom Metazoa; phylum Chordata; class Chondrichthyes; order Rajiformes; family Arhynchobatidae; genus Rhinoraja; species Rhinoraja longicauda. Next base: position 50,000,660 of record NC_135954.1, read on the forward strand.
GCTGAAATAAGTCAAATAAAGTTCACATTAATGGCAGTTTAACTAATTGACACTTCTGAGTAATTAGTTAATTAGGTGAAATATTTAAGCTTCCAATTCAGATAAAAGAATAAAGGTAAATTCCTGATTAAATTAGTTTCACTGTGCCAAATTACAAATTTGTTTTAATGTTATTCTTAAATACATAAACAACTAAGAACAAACGTATGATGGAACTGTAAAGTAGTGACTAACCGCTTTGATGTCAGTCGTAAAATTAAGCAGTTCTGTCACTGCATGGAAAACATGTCCTGTAAAATTCCCTTTGCAGGTCTTCTTTGCACACGCTATATCATTAATTAAGTACAAATTTTCTGTAAAAAAAAAATCCCGAGATAAATCTAAGATCCCATCACTAATTGTGCTTCAATAGTAATTCCATATATGTACTGGTAACTAAAGTAGCAGGTGGAAGGCGATATCGATAGTGATGAAAGAAAGTTCAGTGCAAAGAATAAGCAGGAAAAAGGCAGGGGGAGAGAAAGGACTGTTGATTTGAATTGCACTTATTTTAATCCAAGAGGCCTGACAGGTAAGACAGATGAAATCAGGGCATGGCTAGGTACATGTGACTGGTACGTTATGGTCATTACAGAAACTTGGTTAAGACAGGATTGGCAGCTTAATGTTCCAGGATAAAGGTGCTTCAGGAGCGACAGATGTAGGGGTAAAAGAGGAGGAGGTATTGCTTTATTGATTAAGGAGGATGTGACGGCAGTGTTCAGAGATGACATTACTGATGGTTCGTCCAGCAAGCCTGTATGGCTGGAACTGAGAAATAAGAAAGGGATGATCAACTTGTTGGGGGTATACGACAGGCTCCCAAATACTCAATGGGAATTAGAAGAGCAAATATGCCAGTGATTACAGGCAGCTGCAAGACTAATAAAGTTGTCATAGTAGTGGATTTTAACTTTCCCAATGTTGACTGGGAACGTCAGTGCAAAAGGTGTGGATGGGGTAGAATTTGTCAGATGTGTTCCAGAAAGTTTCCTCAGACAAAATGTTGAGGGCCCTACATGGGAGAGGGCAGTGCTTGATCTAGTCTCAGGAAATTGGGAGGGGCATCGAGAACCAGTAGACATAGGTTTAAGGAGGGAGGAAAGATTTAATAGGAACCGGAGGAGCAACTTATTTTTACACAAAGGATGGTAGGTATACGGAACAAGCTGCCGGAGGAGGTTATTGAGGCAGGTACGATCACAAAGTTTAAGAAACATTTAGATGGGTACATGTATAGGACATGTTTAGAGGGATATGGGCTAAACACAGGCAGGCCGGACTTTGTAGAGGGGGCATGTTGGTTACCGTGAGCAAGTTGGGTCGAAGGGCCTGTTTCCCTGCTGTGTGACTCTATGACTCTAAATAATATAACAGTAAAATATTATCATGATTATAATATTAACATTAATAGTAGAATTGATGTGAATCGATATGATAATTCAGTGCCAGATAAAATGATTGGGAAATGCAGACTTGGGAGGAAAGCTTGTTGTACCGCAGGAAATACCGCAGGGGTTTGAGACCAGATATGGGGTTATGTTCAGTTAGTCCACGGATAATGTATTTTACCGAACAGTGAGTTGGGAGAACTCAGTGGATGAGGCTTATGAAAGAAAAAAGCCTAGATATGTAGATTTGGCAGCAAAACGAGCAGTGAGATGGAAAGCAAATGTGCGTCAGGTGGTGGTGGGGTGTACAGGTTTCATGGCGTGATCAACCATGTCACTATTTGGAGAGCTAAGAATTCGCAGGCAGAGTTTGTGTCAGGCTGTAAAGGAGATGTCAGAAGCACCAGAGCAAGGCAATAGGTGGATTTGGTGGAGAAGTAACTGTGCCAGCTCGGGGCAGAAAGGAAATGCACGATGCATAGTGAGTGTATTCCTTCCGGTTTTATATGAGAGGTTGATATTAGTGGCACTACGATTGTTTGATGGAGTGTTAGGATAAGCGTAAAACAGGATGTGGGTAATTTATTTTACTTAGCAATATTTACATACTGTAGTTAGGTGTTTTATAGTGCATGCTGATAGCATAGGTGGTGAGACCATGTATTGAGGGCGGTGATTCTGGGATGCTAGAACTAACTGAGCCTTCCCGAGGTGTCGTGGGCCTAACTCAAAAACACCAGTGAAGGGAGGTGCCCACTTGATAACCCCAATAATATACTGGCATCTACGCACCTCGGTTTTGTTGTCCCATAGTTTTTAACCGTGTAAAAGCATTTTAGTTTCTTGGTTAAACATTTAGCTTGTGTGTTTATTAACATGTACATAGCTTATTACTAAATATGAAGTTTGTATGTATGTATAGGTAGTTTAAATGCAACTTTGGCATTGGGCTTGGTTTTTTCGGATGAACGCTTATCCTGGTGTCATAGCATAAGTACTTTGTGTTTTAATAGTAATTCAAATGCTGAAAAATATAAAGAAACTTTACCTGAATAGAGATTTTGAAACTTCAATTGAAAGAGACTTTCATTCGTTAATTTTAGATGTTTACCAAACCAATCAATCTGGCACAGGCCTTCCAAACTAGAAGGAAAAGAAATAACATACAAAGGAGTCAGAAGGGAATATATACAAGAAGGGGAATGGTGACATAAAATTATCAGTATCATGCGAATAAATTCACTGACAGCAAATGTACACTTTTCCAGGAGAATTCCACAAATGGTACTTTCAGCTCAACATCATTAAAATATTTAGTGACTAATAAGAAAAATAAAAGTGCCCAACAAAACATCCTTTTTAAAGGCAATCTTTTTCAATTAAGTGCAATGTCTGGTACAACAATGCATGCATACAAAATCATACCAGTCTGTAACCTCAGTCCCAAAAAGGTACAGAAAACTCTTTCAAAGCTTCCCCTTCCACACAGTAAACTCATGCAAACCATTAACTATCCACATACAGAACATTATTCTCAGTTAACTTCCTATATACATAATAATAGAAAGAAAGAAAAATAGTTATATAATTCAAACATAAATTTACTCAGTCTCTATGATTTCTCAACTATCACAGTCTAACCTCTGTGGATATTGATAATACCACCAGATCATTCCTTCAGATAGAATTCATACACAAAACAATGGCAGTTTTTACATTAATGTAACTTTCTCTACAGTTACAAGTATATATATATATATATATATATATATATTTATTCACAAAATGCTGGAGTAACTCAGCAGGTCAGGCAGCATGACCTGCTGAGTTACTCCAGCATTTTGTGAATAAATCGATTTGTACCAGCATCTGCAGTTATTTTCTTATATATATATATATATTGTACCAAACATTTTCTAAACATCAACTGTTAATATTAAATTTAATTTTGTCCAATAACACAAACCAACTAAATATGATAGCTACAATGATACATTGGATTTAGTACATTACTCAATCACAATCATTTCCACAATGAACTCCTGCAGATACTGGCACCTTCCTTTTTCTTGCGATATCTTTTGAAATCAAGAAGTCATCTACTCTGGATTCTATGTAATGCTCACAATTCTACCGTGCCTCTCTTGCCATAGGTTCACCACGTTGTATTGACAGACTGACATTGCTAAATCGATAACTGCTGGGACATCCCCCATAGAATTTTCCAAACTTTTGAACACTTCTCAAGAATCCTTCTGAACTCTTCACCACCCTATTTACCTGTGACACCACCTTCAGGGAACTACATACATGTACTCTTGGATCCCTCTGTTTCTGCAACACTCCCCAGGGCCCTACCGTTCACTGTGACGTTCTTGCCCTTATTTGACTTCCCAAAATCCAACATTTCACACTTATCTGAATTGAACTCATTTGCTGTAGTCCAAACAGACTATGTCTATGACCCTGCCCTAGCCAACCTTCTTGGTTGCTTCCTCAAAAAAATCAATCAAATTTGTGGGATACAATCTCCCACAATAACACCATGCAGACTATCACTAATCAAAGGTCCAAAAGGTTCAAAGGTCTTTTATTGTCACGTGTACCAATTAAGGTTCAGTGATATTCGATTTACCATACAGTAATGCTAAAAAAAAGCAACAAGACATACAATTACATAAAAGTTAACATAAACATCCACCACAGCGGCTCCCCCGCATTCCTCACTGTGATGGAAGGCAATAAAGTCTAATCTTCTTCCCTCTTTATTCTCCCACAGTCGGGGCATTCGAACCATCCGCAGTCGGGGCGATCGAAGCTCCCGCGTCGGCGCGGTCGATGCTCTTGCGGCTTGGGGCTCCCGAAGTCGGTCCCTAAACAGGGACTGCGAGCTCCACAATGTTAAAGTCCACAGGCTCCCATGGTTGGAGCTTTCGAGGTCGATCCCTGACAGGGACCGCGAGCTCCACGATGTTAAGTCTTGCAGGCTCCCGTGGTTGGAGCTCCTGAAGTCGGTCCCCAGCAGAGGTCAGCTCCTCGATGTTAGGTTGCAGTGCGGATGGAGATACGATACGGAAAATAATTGCATCTCCGTCGACGTAAGAAATTTTAAAAAAGTATCCCACAACCCCCCCACCCCCCACATAAAAGAAACTAAAGAACACTAAAACATACATTTAACACATACTAAAAAACAACAAAGGAAAAGGATGAGGCAGACTGTTGGTGAGGCCACCATTACGGGCGCCATCCGGTGGTCGCCATGTCAACCCCAATTCTTCCAAATGCACATTTATCAGTGCACGTCGCTCAGAATCCTCTCCAGAAACATACCTACCACAGATGTTAGGCTCACTGTGAATGGCTCACTTGTAACCATCTATTGCCTTTCCGCTGTCTGGTTAGCATGCAAGAAAAGCCTTTCACTGTACCTTGGTACAGGTGACAATAAACTAAAACTAAACACTGGTCTATAATGCCCAGCTTTTTCTTTGCAGCCCTTCTTAAATAGAAGCATAACGTTAGCCACTTTCAGTCTTCTCATGGCTAATGCTTTTTCTTATATCTCAGCCAGAGTTCCTGCAGTTTCTTCTCTAGCTTCCCTCAGGGTCCTTGGATATACCTGATCGTGCCCCAGAGATTTTAGGAAATCCAGCATCTCCTCCACTGTAAAACGGATTATTCTCAGGCTATCCTTTGACCTTTCCGTCTGTGGCTGTCTGCATTGTTCGACTGAGGAACAACTTGCACATTGCATCTTTCTGACTCAATATTAGACACTAATACCTAGGGTAGCTCTCTCTTAATTTCAGTCTCTAATTTCACGGTGCTGTCTAACTTCTGTTCCCCCAATCTAGAACCTTTCTTTATAAACTGCAAACCCTTTTATTCTCCGAGGGAATTTACCTCTTTTATTCTCGCTGGAGTTTACATCCCCCCTCCCCAAGCCTGCGTACTCCAGGGACAAACGCAACTCGCTGACCAGGTATTGAGGGTAGAGAGTGACTTCCCGTACTCCATGGTCATTGTTTTGGGGGACTTTAACAAGGCTAACCTCAGTCATGAGCTCCCAAAGTACAGACTTCATGTTACCTGCCCCACCAGAGGGGAGAGAACACTTGATCACTGCTACTCTTCAATCAAGAACGCATATCGCTCTGTTCCCCGGGCGGCTCTGGGTCTCTCTGATCATTGTTTAGTTCACATTATTCTGACCTCCAGGCAGAAACTAAAATCTGCCAAGCCTGTGGTCAGAACAACGAAAAGATGGACAAGCGAGAACATTGAAAAACTACAGTCCTCCTTTGATGCACTGATTGGAATGTGTTCAGGGAAGTAACCACAAGCCTCGATGAGTACACAGACACTGTGACATCCTATGTCAGCTTTTGCGAGGACAGTTGTGCTCCCACTAAGAGCCGGATCTGGTTCAACAACAACAAGCCCTGGTTCACAGCAGAACTCAGACAGCTCTGCCAGTCAAAAGATGAGGCCTACCGGAACGGGGATGCAGACCTCTACAGGCAGGCCAAGTATACGCTGAGAAAAGGAATCAGAGCTGCCAAGGAAAGGTACTCTGAGAAGCTGAGGAGTAAGTTCTCAGCTAATGACTCGTTTTCATTTTGGAAGGGCTTGCAAGAAATCACCAACTTCAAGAGGAAAACCCCCCACTCCTTGGACGATCGTCAGCTGACCAACGACCTGAACAAGTTCTACTGCAGGTTCGAGAAACAGAAACATAACCCCTGGGACCGCCTCCCCTCAAGACCCCCCCCCCCCCCCCAAATCACCACTTCACACCTACTCACACCCTGACTCCATTCTGCAAAGACTGGACCCTTCCCCACACACTCTTCCACAATCACCACTTCACCCCTACTCACAGACTGACTTCAGACTGCAAAGATTGGGCCCACCCCTCTGCAATCATCACTTAACACCTACTCACAGCCTGACTTCGTTCTGTAAAGACTGCCCCCTTCTCTCCCCCCTACCCCCGCCCCCCCCCGCCCCCCACCCCTCTGCAATCACCACTTCACACCCACTTACAGCCTGACTCCAGTCTGCAAAGACTGGGCACTCGTCCACTACCCACTCCCTCCTTGCTGCCCAACATCAGTCTGGCCACTTCTCCCTCCCCAACAATAGAAATTGAGGAGACAGAAAATCCAGAAATCTCCAGGACCGGGCAATGTTTCCCCCTCTACCCTCAAGCTCTGTGCCGAACAACTGGCACTGGTCTACACAGACATTTTCAACCAGTCCCTGCAAACCTGCACTGTCCCTGCCTGCTTCAAAATCTCTACTATTGTCCCTGTACCCAAAAGACAAGGATCACTCATCTTAATGACTACAGGCCTGTCGCACTGACCTCTGTAGTCATGAAGACCTTTGAAAGACTTGTGCTGCCCCAGCAAAAAAAACCATCACAAACCCCCTGCTGGACCCTCTGCAGTTTGCATACCAGGCCAATAGATCAATGGATGATGCACTCAATCTAGGCCTGCACTTCATCCTCCAGCACCTAGACCGCAAGGGGACATATGCAAGGATTTTGTTTGTGGACTTCAGCTCTGCATTTAACAGAGCTACTATACTCCAAACTCTCCCAGTTCACTGTGCCTGAACCCCTCTGTCAGTGGATCATCAACTTCCTGACAGACAGGAAGCAGCATGTGAGGCTGCGAAAGCATATCTCGGACCCGCAGACCCTCAGCGAAAGAGCACCGCAAGGCTGCGTACTCTCCCCTTTCCTGTACTCTCTCTACACCAATGACTGCACCTCCACAGACTCCTCTGTCAAGCTTCTCAAGTTTGTGGATGACACAACGCTGATTGGAATGATCCAGGATGGGGAGGAATGTGCCTACAGACAGGAAGTGACACAGCTGGCGTCCTTGTGTCATCACAATAACCTGGAGCGCAATGCTCTTAAGACAGTGGAACTGATTGTAGACTTTAGAAGAGCACCCCTCTCCCCTCTCCCCACTCACCATCAACAACACCACAGTCACATCTGTGGAGTCATTTAAGTTCCTTGGAACCGTCATCTCCTTGGAACCGTCATCTCGGCTTGTTTATCAACTCACGTCCACCACCACCATTATGGGTCTTCTTGTAATATGTTTAGTTTAGTTTAGAGATACAGCGTGGAAACAGACACTTTAGCCCACTGAGTCCATGTCACCCATCAATCACCCATCCACTCTAGTTTTTCGTAATCCCACTTTCGCATCCACTCCCTACACAATTTTAGGTATTGGAAACCTACCACCTGCCCCACTGTTCTGCCCAGAAAAAAAAGTATAATTGTTGTAAATTTGATAAGCAAACAAAGAAAATATTAAGCATTAAGAGCATAAAAACATTAAAAAAGAGTTGCTCAGAGCTGTCCCGCTACATTTCCAAGTAATTTATTTCAGAATGGCATCAGTGAATCTCTGCGAGCAGGTCCTCTCCAGTAAGTCAACGAGGGACAGTAGTCAAGCATGAGACTCAAATTGTTGGCATTTTACATTCATACTCAATTTTCCACATGACTGTTTAGAATCCATCCCCTTCATTCAATTTAATATTGTGAAAAATAAAACCCATTTGGTTTGCGAGTGCCTTACAGTAATATGCAAGATAAATTGTAAAAAGTGCATCTGCTAGAACTGCAATGACTTTGTTAAACCTCCCATAAAGATTCCTCATCCTGTGCCTGGTTTGCAGCTGCAGGTCAGCTCAATAACAAGTAAGAGAAACATGCAGAGCCATCTGATTATAAGTGAAATTATGCATTATGCAGGTTGAATGACTTTGCACAAATTCTAACGATCACAACTTACATATGAAACTTACCTTTCAAACAGTTGCTCAATCGATGATTGCTTCAATTCACATTGGCAGTTGTAGTTTTTCATTGTATTATTCACTGCCTCGTGTGTTTGCTTTACAGCAATTTGTATTTGCCTTTGGAAATTGATAAAGTTCACACAGCCTTCCGGGACTGGAGCAGACAATACTTCTTGTACAGCCTACATAAAAGATATTCGGGTATTCAAGCAAAATTAGTACCAATAATACTGACATATACAAGTAATTCAATCCAGATTATCATCACAATAACAGATACAATAATCTTAAAATTACCAGTGCTAAAAAAGCATTAGTTACACTCCGACATTAAAAAAAGACACTAAAGAAGGAAACACAATTTCATACCTTGATATATTCAGAGACAAGGAACTGCAGATGCTGGTTTACCAAGGAAAGAGACAAAATGCTGGAGTAACTCAGCTGGTCATGCAGCGTCCTTGGAGAACATTAGGTGACATTTAGGGTCAGGACCCTTCTTCAATTCTTCAGTCTGAAGAAGGGTCGTGACCCGAAACTTCACCTATCCATGTGCTCCATGGATGCTGCCTGACCTGCTGAGTTACTTCACAATTTTGTGTATTTCATTTCTTGATAATAGTCTTAATAAACCCTACTTTCAGTATATTTTCACTGTTTTTGCCAAATTACATCCTCAGAAGATATGCGGGTCAGTACTAATATGACATTTACATGCCTGGTAAGGATTTTCATAATCAAATAGAAAAAAACAGATTACAAAATAATTTAATTCATTTAGATACTGATTTGTCCATCCAGAAAGTAGCTAGAATAAACTATCATATTTTTTATTAAATAAGGAATTACATGGAGTTTGATAGAAATGTAATTATAGGAATTACCACTTATCATTGTCAGAATGCAAACTAGTTTCAAGTTGCATGTGTGTTTGTCAGCTTTAGAGAAGCTAAACTTTACATTGATATTTAAATTTGGTTTCTAGAATGCAACTGGAATTTTAATGTAATAATTATTCTCTGGGAATCAAATAAATCAAGGAAACCTGGCAGTAAAATGGAGGACTATTCATGCACTTCCTGTATTAAAGGAAAGGAGGTTAATTTTCCCACCTTCCATCCAGATATCTCAAGGAAGTCTTAGCCTTCTGCTCTGCCACGTGCAGTCTCCTCTGCCTCCAACCCCCACCCAGCGCTCTCGTCACAGACTACATCTCCTCCAACCCAGGTCTGACCTCCCTTCACTCCACAAAAACACCTCTTGGATCTCAAACCCCAAACTCTATTCCTAACTCCTTGTAATGGCCAATTTCTCACAAACTCACAACCCCAATTTCTCACTCCCTATCTCCTCTGGTTGTCAGGGGCATTCACAGAGTGCCATCTGACTGCCATCCAGTTTGGCCTGTTGTTAGGGAGGAAACTATTGAAAGTCAAATCAACTTTCAATGTATAATAATCATTAACTAAAAAAAATAGTTACCAGATTAAATAATTACCACATTTGATTACTTGTGGCATTTGAAACACTTAATTCATTTGTTCCATGTTACTTTCCTGTTTAAAACATATTTTAAAATTATACATAGCAAATATTTATATTTGTCTTTCACATCACCTACAGTATTCCTATCACATTTTTTTAACAAATTTATATTGTTACTTTTCTTTTGGTTAATAAATATTTTTAGTAGCTGAAACAGCTCTCAACTGTATTATACATATGGGTGTTTCCGTAAATTCAGCAGTCAGTTATAAAATTTCCAGGTTATTTTTTAACGTAATATTCCCATTTTTTCAAATCCTGTATTTTAAGTAGTATAGATCATGGTGTATAGCCAAAATAATGAGATGAAGCAAAAATAAATAAATCTGTTTTTACAAAGAAAAATATCATATATGACCCTGAGTTTTCTTGCCTTTTTTTGGGCGAGGGTGTCTGAAGTTGTGAGACCCGAAACACCCGATGACCCCAGGTCACATCACTGAGGATGCGTCCCAGCGCATCCAGAAGATGTATCTTGCACACACATTGTGACACTTTTCGAGCAGGATTTCATTCCAATCATTAGGCTAATTTATCCCAGAAAGATTACATTAATTTTGCAATTAAATAAGCTCTATATAAGCCAAATTCTGATTATGCTTATGACTTTTATCATTACTACCCGATTAGATGGTTTTCCGATGCCCCAAGTTTTCGCAGGTGAGTCGCAGTGTCCATTTGGTCACGAGTGAAATGTGTGAATTAAAAACAGAGTAACCGTTTTTATATTTATTGTTTATATTTTGTGTTTAAGCTTTCCATTGAAATATTTAATAATGAATAGAACTTAAAATCAGGAAATAAAAATCTAGTTTGCTCACCTGTTTTAGCTATGTCTCATTCTGTAATCCCTCACGTTTTTTGATGTGGTCAATGCTATAACGTTTTTTTTGCGTTTTTTTTTTATTCAAACAATGCAGTTGTAATGACCCTGACCTGAACTATAGGCCTCGTGGTGGGTTACGTGCCGACATTTTGCAAGGGAACTTAGAAATTAGTATAAGAGACAGTGTCCCAGTAGTCACATTGTGGGTACGCTGTGCTCTGAATACCACTGTGTTCACTTTTTTTTGCTTGGAATCATTGGTTAGTAAAAATCTTTTTGCAGTTTTTCGTTCTTTTCTTATAAATGTTGCTTTTTGTTTACTATAGAAATGGTTAAATTCCGTTAAATTTTCATTGCTTGTTGCTATGGTGTTGTAAAATGTGTGCACTGTAGCGAAGGCAATCGTAAGTGATCAGGTCCCAGATAATGCCATGTCTCGTTGAAAGTATGCTCCTGTCTACACAGATGTTTTGGGTTCCGGGCAAATTTCGAGTAAATTAATCCTATATTCTTTATCATTTATGTATATTAAAATTATATGTATAAATAAATTAAAATTCTTGTGTTTTTTTCAAAATTTGACCACAAATTAGCTCAAAAGGATCCTTAATGCTGTGGTATTTTGTTATAATTTAATAACTTTCAAATTTGGCCACCCATGTCACAGGTTGGTGCCCTTATGTACAGAAACACCCATATATAAGATGGACATTATGAAAATCGCATACAGTGGAATATAGTGCAATGAATGTTCCAAGTCACAACTGCGCAGAAATAATCCCTAACATCATTTTTTAAATATAAATGGATGTGGTCAGTAAATTAAGCAAGTTTCCCTGTAATTGCAATATTTCTAGTAACAGTTTTTCACTGAACTAATTTGCTGAAATATTCTAACACTTACTTCACCCTAAATGTGTAAAGGCATAACCTTTGACTGGACTATTTTCAGCTTTCTTAGTTTAAATTTTTCTTAAAACAATTTCTAAGAAAATGTTATTTTATCCTTCAAGGATCCAAGCCATAAATAAATAAGGCAAAAAATAAATGTGACTTATAATGTGGTGACTAACCTTATTAACTTCAGCAATTAAAGTGTATAACTCAGTCATTATATGGATTTCATGACTTCCAAACTCCTTATGACAGCCTTTCTGTATACAGATGACATCATTAACAAAGTACCTTTTTTCTGTAAAAGAATTAACCTGAATGAAGGCAACATTACACTTGTTTTCTTACGAATTGTTGTGTATAAATAGCAATTCCAGACATCCACAGCTGGACCTTTTTGCAGTAGATCAATTTGAACCAATAAAAGAAAAGTGAAAAGTACAGATGATTTCAAAAGTAATTATTGTCGAGATGTGGATTTTACTAAAAAACAGGCCTGCAGTGCTTGCCGTAAATAATTCATTGCAATTTTCTAGAATGAATAATGCAGCAAATGTTACAGTTATATTGATACTTTTTTTCTAAAATCAAAAGCTGATTTTTGTCTTGAAGATATATGAACATATGAAGATGAGAAAATGATGGACAGGAAAAAGTATTTTAGTGTGTCCAACATGCCCATAACTTGAAAGGAATAAGATCAAGAGTTAAGAGAGTCCTATAACTAAGTTATAGGAAAGATGTTGTCAAGCTGGGAAGGGTACAGAGAAGATTTACGAGGATGGTGCCAGGACACGAGGGTCTGAGCTATAGGGAGAGATTGAGCAGGCTAGGACTTTATTTCTTAGAGTGCAGGAGGATGAGGGGCAATCTTATAGAGATGTATAAAATAATGAGAGGAATAGATTGGGTAGATGCACAGAGTCTCTTGCCCGGAGTAGGGGAATTGAGAACCAGAGGACATAGGCTTAGGGTGAAGGGGAAAAGATTTAATAGGAATCTGAGGGGTAAGTTTTTCACTCAAAGGGTGCTGGGTGTATGGAGCGAGCTGCCAGTGGAGATAGTTGAGGTAGGGACTATCGCAACGTTTAAGAAACAATTAGACAGATATATGGATAGGACATATTTAGAGGGAAATGGGCCAAATGCAGGCAGATGTCACTAGTGTAAATGGGACATGTTGGCCAGTGTGGGCAAGTTGGGCTGAAGGGCCTGTTTCCATGTTGTATCACTCTATGACTCTAAGAGAATCAAGTCTTTTATTGTCATTTGTACTGAAATGAACAATACAATTCTTAGTTGCAACAGCAAAACTGATTTGGTGCTTCACAATCCAACAATTTATTGCAGCACTTTACATAATAAATACTACAAACAAGGAACATTTTTCAATTGTATGTTTTCAGATAATGTTAACTATATACATTCCTAATCTGGTAATGCATATAACATATCCATTTATATTTATATTTATATTTTTTACTCATATTTTTATAAATATATAACTATCCCCTGCTATAACAATTTACATTTTGTCATATGATGACTTGGTATAAAACTTGCAGAAAATTATAATGATACTTTACCCAAAAAGAGGTTGAGCAGCTTTAACTGCAGGAGATCCGGAATCTGTAATGTCAAGTATTTGCCAAACCATTCAAACTGACACATAGCCTCCAAACTGTTCAGAAAAGAAATAGCAAAGCAGTCAGCAAGGGATATCCCTTCATCATTGTATAACATGGAAAATAAATGGGGAAATCACATTATCAGTAGGAAGCTGGTTATCACTCTAACAATTGACAGAGGCGTCAAGGGCTTTCCATAAATGGTGCTGCACCTTAAACACGCTGCAACACGCTGGCCAAATAAAATTAAAAGAAAAAAAACAACATCCATTAACAATTCCAAACAGATGTTCTTCTTCTTCTTAGACGGTCCCTTGAAATCCAGTTCTGCGGGTTCTGAGATGAACTGATGAGGTCACTGTGGGACCCACTGACTCTACCACTGATGGAGCAGCTGCTGCCTGACAGGAAGGGTGAATGGGTAATTTGTCAGGTGATGTGGTTCCTTCCACAGTTTATACTAGCTTCTGAGTGCTCCTGGTGCATGGATTTGTGACATCCTGAATGCTTCTTTTCAAATTTCAGCAGTTATAGGCCAGGGATTCCATGGTGTCAGTGGGAATAATGCATTTATTCAAGGAGATTTTGGTCACATCCTTGAATCTGTTCCACTTTCTCCCATGGTAATCACTTCCACGAACGGGCTCAGCACTGAGTGTCAGTTTTGAGAACCCAATGTCAGGAAGGTGAGTGAGATGACCTGCCCTGGTGCCAAACTGGCGACCCTGCCTACTGTCTCAATGTACTACTGTTATACACATACTGTATGTGAGATGCTTTTCTAATATGTATAGTGATACTTGTACTGAACTGTATACAAAAATGAATTTCACTGTGCCTCGGTACATGAGACAAATAAAGTACCATACCACTGACTGAATATAATCAGTGTCTCAATGTGGAAAATGCTGTCAGAGAATGTTGATATTAGTTTGCTTACTCTGCCAGTGGATTTCGAGAATTTTTCATATACAGTATTATCTCCCCTGTAGGCAACCCTTTAATGGCAAAAGCCATATTGCACAGTAGGCAGGTTTGGTGGAGAACCTTTGTTTTACAGGTGTTGAAGGTGAGAGCAACACTCTTGTATGTTTCTGTAAACTTGTTCATAATGACTTGAAGCTTGGCGACCAATTATCTGCCCACTGCAACTCAACAACTGTGGTTCTGGTGTGGAGGTGATAAAAATTGAACAGTTTCCCATTAGCCTGGTAGATGAGCTCCAATCCAGCAGGAAACCTTTTGGACATTAGGTGCAGTATTGCTGCGAGGAAGAATTAGAAAAGTGTTTGGTTTCCACTAGGATTGGCTCTTTGGTACCTTAGTCAGGATCATGGCTTGCAAACCATGGCAAAGCAAATATAATGTAGAGTCAAACCTTGACGAGCAACCAAATTTGAGGAGAGTGTTCCACAATCCTTCTTGGCTAATGAAATTAAGAGCATGAGTGATATTATATAAGACCGCATACTACTCCTTGTTGACACAAAGAACTGCAAATGCTGGTTTACTAGAGAAGAGAACAAATAACTGGAGTAACTCAGCAGGTCAAACAGCATCTCTGGAGGACATGGATAGATGACGTGATTCCTGCCTGTAACCAGATATTTGAACGTTCTCACACTATTAAATACCAAGAAATCAAATTGGACTAAACCTTATCTACCATCAGCATTTGGAAGACTTCCAGGCCAGGTTCAGTAACAAAGGAACTCATATCTATTGCCTTTCGAACTCCAACTGGAGTGGAAATGTGTTGAAAACTCACACTACTTTTGGCATATGCCAGTTTGGTGCATGCTCCAAATCAGCTGATCAATTGAGCTGTTGGCCTGGGAGTGGATTCTGACACTGTTTTCCTCATCCTGCCACTCCATTTGAAGGATTCTATAGAGAAAACATTGTTGTGGCTTCTCCTTTGCTTTAAGTTGCCCATTGTAAGTTGTCCATAATTCCAAAATACAAAGGAAGACAGAGGTAAATACTCCTTGGTAGACCATGTGTTTAGTGCCTGTTTTGAGGTTCTGTTTTTTAAATATTCTTTTCTCTAGTTGCCTGAAAGAAGTGCTGGTGGATTGCAAACAGTGTTAGATTTTACCATTGATGCATGGCTCTGTTGTATTTAAATGCGCGAAGTATAAAAAATAAAGTGGATGAGCTTGAGGCTCAGTTAGACATTGGCAAGAATGATGTTGTGGGAATTACAGAGACATGGCTACAAGAGGACCAGGGCTGGGAACTGAATATTCAGGGGTACACAACGTATAGAAAAGACAGAAAGATGGGCATAGGGGGTGGGGTCGCTCTGTTGGTAAGGAATGATATTCACTCCCTTGCAAGGAGTGACATAGAATCAGGAGATATAGAATCAGTATGGATAGAAATGAGGAATTGTAAGGGTAAAACGACCCTAATGGGAGTCATCTACAGGCCCCCAAACAGTAGCCTCGCCATAGGGTGCAAGTTGAATCTAGCTAAAATTGGCATGTCGCAAATGTAATGCTACGGTGGTTATGGGAGATTTCAACATGCAGGTAGACTGGGAAAATCAGGTTCGTACTGGACCCCAGGAAAGGGAGTTTGTGGAGTGCCTCCAAGATGGATTCTTAGAATAGCTTGTACTGGAGTCTACCAGGGAGAAGGCAATTCTGGATTTAGTGTCGTGTAATGAACCTGATCTGATAAGGGAACTCAAGGTAAAAGAGCCATAAGGAGGCAATGATCATAATATGATAAGTTTTACTCTACAAATTGAGACGGAGAAGTGTCAGTATTACAGTATAGCAAAGGGGATTATAGAGGCATGAGGCAGGAGCTGGCCAGAATTGACTGGAAGGAGGCGGTGGAACAGCAATGCAGGTATTCCTGGGAATAATGCAGAAGTTGCAGAACCAATTTATCCCAAAGAGGAGGAAAGATTCTAAGGGGAGTAAGCTGACAAGGGACGTCAAGGACAGCATAAAAATAAAAGAGAAGAAGTATAACATAGCAAAGAAGAGTGGGAAGCCAGAGGATTGGGACACTTAAAGAGTAACAGAAGATAACTAAAAAGGCAATACGGGGAAAAAAGATGAGGTATGAGGGTAAACTAGCCAATGATATAAAGGAGGATAGTAAAAGCTTTTTTAGGTATGTGAAGAGGAAAAAAATAGTCAAGGCAAATGTGGGTCCCTTGAAGACAGAAGCAGGGGAATTTATTATGGGGAACAAGGAAATGGCAGACGAGTTGAACCGGTACTTTGGATCTGTCTTCACTAAGGAAGATACAAACAATCTCCCAGATGTTCTAGTGGCCAAAGATCCTAGGGTGACAGAGGAACTGAAGGAAATTCACATTAGGCAGGAAATGGTGTTGGGTAGACTGATGGGACTGAAGGCTGATAAATCCCCAGGGCCTGATGGTCTGCATCCCAAGGTACTTAAGGGGGTGGCTCTAGAAATTGTGGAGGCATTGGTGATCATTTTCCAATGTTCTATAGACTCAGCATCTGTTCCTGTGGATTGGAGGGTAGCTAATGTTATCCCACTTTTTAAGAAAGGAGGGAGAGAGAAAACGGGAAATTATAGACCAGTTAGTCTGACATCAGTGGTGGGGAAGATGTTGGAGTCAATTATAAAAGGCGAAATTGCGGAGCATTTGGAGAGCATTAGCAGGATCGTTCCGAGTCAGCATGGATTTACAATAGGGAAATCATGCTTGACTAATCTTCTGGAATTTTTTGAGGATGTAACTAGGAAAATTGACAGGGGAGAGCCGGTGGATGTGGAGTACCTCGACTTTCAGAAAGCCTTCGACAAGGTCCCACATAGGAGATTAGTGGGCAAAATTAGAGCACATGGTATTGGGGGTAGGGTACTGACATGGATAGGAAATTGGTTGGCAGACAGAAAGCAAAGAGTGGGGATAAATGGGTCCCTTTCAGAATGGCAGGCAGTGACTAGTGGGGTACCGCAAGCCTCGGAGCTGGGACCGCAGCTATTTACAATATACATTAATGACTTGGATGAAGGGATTAAAAGTACCATTAGCAAATATGCAGATGATACAAAGCTTGGTGGCAGTGTGAACTGTGAGGAAGATGCTATGAGGTTGCAGGGTGACTTGGACAGGTTGTGTGAGTGGGCGGATGCATGGCAGATGCAGTTTAATGTGGATAAGTGTGAGGTTATCCACTTTGGTGGTAAGAATAGGAAGGCAGATTATTATCTGAATGGTGTCAAATTAGGAAAAGGGGACGTACAACGAGATCTTGGTGTCCTAGTGCATCAGTCACTGAAAGGAAGCATGCAGGTACAGCAGGCAGTGAAGAAAGCCAATGGAATGTTGGCCTTCATAACAAGAGGAGTTGAGTATAGGAGCAAAGAGGTCCTTCTGCAGTTGTAAAGGGCCCAAGTGAGACCGCACCTGGAGTACTGTGTGCAGTTTTGGTCTCCAAATTTGAGGAAGGATATTCTTGCTATTGAGGGCGTGCAGCATAGGTTTACTAGGTTAATTCCCGGAATGACGGAACTGTCATATGTTGAAAGACTGGAGCGACTTGGCTTGTATACACTGGAATTTAGAAGGATGAGAGGGGATCTTATCGAAACATATAAGATTATTAAAGGGTTGGACACATTAGAGGCAGGAAACATGTTCCCAATGTTGGGGGAGTCCAGAACCAGGGGCCACAGTTTAAGAATAAGGGGTAGGCCATTTAGAACGGAGATGAGGAAAAACTTTTTCAGTCAGAGAGTTGTGAATCTGTGGAATTCTCTGCCTCAGAAGGCAGTGGAAGCCAATTCTCTGAATGCATTCAAGAGAGAGCAAGATAGAGCTCTTAAGGATAGCGGAGTCAGGGGGTATGGGGAGAAGGCAGGAAGGGGGTACTGATTGAGAATGATCAGCCATGATCACATTGAATGGTGGTGCTGGCTCGAAGGGCCGAATGGCCTACTCCTGCACCTATAGTCTATTGTCTATTGAAAGATGACTTCAGAGATACAGCTTCAGTGATCTATGTGTTTCAAGATCATATCATGGACCTTGATTGATAGGAGTGGTGCCAGGTAAGACCAGTTTTGTAGAGGACCATCAAATGGTCATGTGATAGCAGCAGAATTAGGTTATTCGGCTCATCAAGTCTACTCTACCATTCAATTATGGCTGTTCTATCTCTCCCTCCATTCTGCTGCCTTCTCCCCATGATCCTTCACACCGTACTAATCAAGAATCTATCTATCTCTGCCTTAAAAATATCCATTAACGTGGCCTCCATAGCCTTCTGTGTCAAAGAATTCCACAGATTCACCACCCTCTGACTAATGAAAGACCATCTGTTCTATCAACAAATTAGAGTTTTAAGCTCAGCATCTGAATGTGCACATTTGCAAATATGTTGTTTGTACTTCAAGTCACCCAGCCAGCCACTCATTCTGAAACTGGGACCCAAGCCCAGAGTAACGAGAAATATAGCCAGACTCTTCCAAGACAAAGTCAACTGCCAAGTTCAAACTTCGAGCTATAGACTCGGCATTGGCTGCTCTCTTAATGGCAGCACCCTGCCTTAGAACATCGAACATAGTACCGCACTGGAATAGGCCCTTCATTCCACAATATTTGTGCTGAACATGATGCCAGGTTAAACTGATCTCATTTGCCTATAAATGATCCGTATCCTTCTACTCCCTGCATTTCCATGTGCCTATCCAAAAGCCTCTTAAATGCCACTATCATATCAGCCCCCACCACCACCCCAGGCAATGCATTCCAGGCCCCCAGCATTCTCTGTGCAAAAAACTTGCCCCGCACATCTCCATTAAACTTTCACCCTCCCACCTTATAGCTATGCCCTCTAGTGTTGGACATTTCCAGCCTGGGATAAAGCTTCTGACTGTCTACCCTATCTATGCCTCTCATAATTTTACATACTTCTATCGTCTCCCGTCAAACTCTGACGTTCCAGGGAAACCAATCCAAGTCTATCCAACTTCTCCCTGTAGCTAAAACCTTCTAATCCAAGCAGCATGCTGCTAAACCTCTTCTGCACCCCGTCTAAAACCTCCAATTCTTCCCTACAATGGGGCAATTGGAACTGTATGCAATACTCCAAATGTGTCCTATGTGCTGAAATGGAACGATAAAATTCTTAGTTCAATGTCCCTAGCAATGAAGGCAAGGTTCACCTTCTTAACCACCCTATCTACTTTTGCTGCCACTTTCAGTGAGCTATGCCTTCTGGAATGTAACCCATCAGAACTGTGTTCATGGCCCCACTTTGGCTCTGATTATATATTGCCACATCCTGTGTATTATTGGGTGTAGCTCAGTGTGTTTTGATGATGTGTTTCCCATAGATGAAAACCTGATGGTGTGGTGAGCTCTGAGAAATGGTAATGAAGTTTGTGATAGAAGCACAGCTACAGAATCTGACCATTAGATTGTAGTACTGATTGATAGAAATTCCTGGCCTGTTAGTAATGAAGGAGTGGTTCTCTGTAATCTATGAAGCTAGTGGCAAATCTGATGGAAAGGGGGATTTAAGAATGCATTCATCAGCCAATCACCCACCCTCCCTCATCTATATCCACCTACCCCTTGCCAGGTTTTGTCCCACCTCTCTCCTCCCCCTTCCCCCCCAATCTTTTCCAGCTTTCTCGCTCCCCCCTACAATCAGTCTGAAGAAGGGTCCTGATCCAAAGCGTCACTTAGCTTAGTTTAGTTTAGTTTTTGTAACCGAGCTGCAATGCAAAACTTTGTTGTTGTATGCTATCCAGTCAGCGGAAAGACTGTACATGATATCCAAAGATGCTGCCTGACCTGCTGTGTTACTCCAGCATTTAATGTTCTGCACAAGATTCCAACATCTGCCATTTCTTGTTTCTCTGGCCATTCAAATATATCAGGTTAATAAAGTGACAGCATAAATTTTGTGTGCTGTAACATTGGTCAAATGGATGAACCTGAATCCCAACAGATGTTTTTTAACCAGTGAAGAAAGTTTCGTTGGTCTTGTAATTAAATTAGAGGTCTATGTTCTCTATTGTACAATAAAGTGTCCAGCATGTAGATGAAATAACTTATAAAGGAAGAAAGAGTTTTTAAGCAGGCTTTAGCAAACATGTATGTAAATGATTTTTTTTTTAAACTAGCTTAGTTTCTTTGTTATGGATACCAGATCATTGGTATCAATAAACACTTAAATCTGCATTTCCCTATAGAATAAATTAATAAGATAATGTTTCTGTACAACTGTAGCTATGATAAATATTTTCCGTTCATAAATCCCTTATATAAATGTATGTTGTCAGTATATGGAAGCCAGCATTATAACTACAGTTGTTGCTAATTCCAATTCTCTCCATCATTCACCAATGTAAATCTAATCAATGGCATATCACCTCAATTATTCTGTATTAAAAATGGACAATAAACAAATATAATTCCACTCACCTTGTGAAAATATTTTCCTCACTGAGTTCCTCAGTAAAGTTAAAGAATAGTTTGATGACTCCGAAGACCTCACCCATCGCGTCCTTCAGAGGATCAGATCCATGCATTCCATCAAGAAAGTCTTCAAGCAATTTCATCAATTTCAATGTCTTATTTCTGAATTCGGAGTCTTTGCGTTTTCCATTAAAGTCAATTTCTAGAATCTGCAGCAAAACATTACTGGTGACATCTGTGTAATTCGTAGATATCTTATGGTTCATTGGCAGCAATTGATTTAGGATTGCAGCTACCTTGTATACCATTACTTGCTGAAATTCGAGTGGAAGATCTGAATCCAAGTAAATTTCCTTCACAAAATCACTTAAATTTTGCAATTCATTGGCACTTTGGTTAATGTTCTCATTGGAAAGTACAGTGATTATGTAAGGAAGGAAATTGGGATAGACATTAAAACCAGATGCATCAGGGCCCATTAGCAGCTGTGAAATATTGCACATCAGGCTTGCAGTTCTTATAAACATCTCAATATCTCCTTGAGGGGCGTTGTGTCCTTTTAGAAAATATTTAATGATGTTGATTAATTTGAGATGGTTTTCACCGGTATTGTTGGATGTCAGTTGCATTCTTCCCAGAATCTCCTCCACATCATTCAGTGTTGCATTAAGTTGCATCACATCGAGGTCAATGAAATCCCCTGTTGTCATATTTCTCAGGAAGTTAATTATTTTGTCTGCAGCTGGCAATAGGTCTCTCATTTCAGGATTCATCATATTGTCAATTAATATTTCATTAATATCTGTTGACAGGGTCTCCAAAAGATCAGTCAAATTAATATTTACATTAAGGCCATCTAGTATGTCATTCAGCACTGATGTCAAGTCATCATTTTTGTAATCTGATATTGAAATTAATGACTGTACAGAATCAATCAGTGTTGAGACACGTTCTTTGAAATTCAAGGGTAGTTCTTGTACTGCATTTTTAAAATAATTGGTCATAATATTAACAGTGCTCTGTACGGATTTTGATTTGTTGCCAGTCATCGAATGCACTGTGTCCCTGACATCAGATAGAAAATAAATAATTTGTTCAGCAGAAGTCATATTCGTCAAAGTCATATTACCAATCAAGGCTAGCAGTTTATCAGCATGCCTTACTGTTATAATTGAGCAATTTAAGTTGTCCTTGTTGGAAACTCCGACATCAGAAAATTTATTCCAAATTCCTTGCAGTTTTAGTAGAACTGGACACTTTAAGCCATAAATCTTAGATATCTTGACCAGAATCGTGTTCCACTCTTCATATTGCTGAAGAACACAACTTACTTGCTGAAGGACATCTGCAGAAACGGTGCTTCCAAAACATTCCATCTTTGCAGATCCTTGGGCAGTTCCACCAATGAACTGTTTGATATCATCTGTCAAATTCAAAGCTGTACTGAGATTTTGCTTTGCCTTTAAGTTACAAGCATTTAAAATTGGATCACTGTCATTAAGGGATGCTCCCTCTGACAGCAAGCTACAAACAGCCACAGGCAAGCATTGCGCTGACAATGATGAATTAGTCGAAACAGAAATCTCCTGTATCAATCTGATCACTTTCTCATTAAGTTCAGCCTGGTTTCCTTGGCTAGGGTTTAGGCCATCAGGTTGATGCGCCAATGCAAACAAGTGAAGTGCTTGCAATGTTTCACTCATATTCTTGGTAGTTAGATTTTGCACAAGTGTAATTCCATCAGAAATAATGGCTACAGTTTGTGGAAAATTCTCATTTCCAATCTCTAGTAAAATTAATCTGATGGCACGTACTGTATTTATCATGTTTTGAACTTCTGAAATATATTCAAAAATTCTTGCCAGTCTTGTCAATAGAGGATCCATATCCTCAGTTCGGTTTATGCTTTTAATGATCCGTGTGAGGTCAACATTCATTTGCTCAAGTTGCTCAGTTATGGAATATATATCTGTGATTGATTGTAAGGTTGTTGTGAGATTGTAAATTACATCGGTTATATTTTCTGGTAAGGTAATCTGGTCAGCAGAAGCATTTGAGAAATGTTGAACTAACCTACTCAATAATAAAGGAATCATGTTGCGTTTATTTTTGAAAAACAACATTTCAGGGTCCGTAAAGATTGGTGAATACCATTCATGGAGGGTAACATTCTTCCTGACAAATTTACTAAGTCGGCCAAACATCACTTCTGCTGTTGCACTACCATTTCCTTGGCTATGAATCTGTTTAATCAACTCTTCAATTAAGGCATATGACATGTTTTTATTATTAAACATATTATATGCTAATTCAATGGACATCCTGAGAACCTGGAAGCTTTCATTTTTGCGCGGATTAGAACTAGGACACATCACTTCCAGTAAAGCAATGATATCATAGTAATAAGTGCTAGATACATCTTGACCATTGAGCCGCTCTATTAAATTTAGCACTTCGTCCGTCCGCCTCATTATGCTATCCATTTCGAATATGTTTAATCTGTAGATTGGAACTTTAGTTATATTTGACAGAAATGAGAGTGAGAGATCAGAAAGATTGGTATTCATTATCACATTCAGCCACTGCAACATTATTCCCCCTTCACTTTCCCATGTATTTGAGTTGTTAGAAAGCATTAACTGCTTCATTAACACCACTGAGGCTTTGTATGGAAACTGGTCACTGCTGTTCTCATATTTTGCCATTAAGCTGAAGAACTCTTTCAAATTTTGAACATAGTAGTCCATGTTAACAATGCTGTTAGAAAATGTAAGAATATTCCTGAAGACCATTTCAATACCAGACAAATCAGTGGTGGAATTTAAGTTTCCAAAAGCATATAGGACGGAATAGAACATTTCCTGCTGAGGGCCTTCCAATTGCCACATTGGTCCAAGGGTTTCTATGAATTTGGAAATATTGTTCCAAGAATTAATATTGTGACCTTGAAACAAACTGAACAAGTCCTCCATAACCTCTGAAAGTTGTTGGAGGTGGTCGCTGTCAATTGGAAATGGAAATGCTGAATTCACGATCTGCTGTAAGATAATTACATTATTCATTTTCACTTGGTACAAGTTCTGAAGATTAAAGCCAGCTGTGGAAGTGATGTTCTGCAGAAAGAAGTCCAGTGCATCTATGTTGCTTTTTATAACATAATTAGTACATTCTGATGTTTGATTCAGATTTTCTGAAATTTGCACTAGGCCTGTACGAAGATGATTAACTGCAGTAAAATCCATATTCATTTGTACTGCTACCCCTTCTATGATATCCATCCAAAACAGAAACAAATCTGCCATACATGATAAAGTGGATAAAGCTGTTTCTCTATTTGTATGCGTTAAGCTGATGATCATTTTTTCCACAAAGGAATTATATAAATTCTCACTTGTTTGTGAATAAGAGCCAGAGTCTAAAGACCGTATTTTTCTTGCAGGATTATACATGGAACAATATTGCGTCAACCAAAGATCAGATATTGGGACAGATGAAGACTGCAGTGCTTGTAACAGTACGCAAGTAATGTTGTTTGTATTATTATGGAAGGCTTCTGTGAGTTTTGCAATTGTTTCTTTTATCTGTTGGTGGGCTGGTCCTGTAATTGTGGCGTTTCCTTCTATTTGCAACTGAGCAAAGAGATACAGTTTCAATACATTTTCAGCACGATCATCCTTTGACATGTTGTGAAAGACATCAATAATTTTTGCAACTGTTTCGAGCGCCTCACCAATGTCATCAGAGCTAAACTGCTCTAGAAAAATGAAAACATCTTTGGAATTATTCCTGAATGCAGTTACCAATGATGAGAGATCAGTTGCATTTGACATTGTTAAAACTGATTGAATCATATTATAAAATGTCTCCAGAAGTTGTGTTTTATTTTCTCTATCCATTGCTTCCAAAACTCTGGATAACTGCTGCTCCATACCTCGCAGATGAGTTAGATTTTGAGTAGAAGAGACAATTACTGAAACATTTTTTGATGCGCTGATGGCATCCACAACAGAAGAAAGTTGTTCTTGAGGGAACAAACCAAGATTGTTCAAATATTGTAAAAACATTTTAGCAACTTCGACATAATCTAGGTTGGCTTCAGTTGATCCAATCCATAATGAAGAAGTAAAATTCCAGAAGAAATTTAAACTTTTTGTTGAAAGGTCTGTGGAATTGTAAAGGAGTATCTTCTGCAAATTGGACCACATAGCATTAAATTGGTTGATCTGATCTTGGAAGGGGTTGGAAATTGCTGCATCTTCTATTCCTTTTTCTAGTGCACTGAGCAAAATGTTGGATAATTCAACAAATTCTGATGGCTGTCCTTTCAACAATTGATTCATAAAAACCTTTAGTTTGGAGACATTTAAGTTGGCATTGTCTATTTGAAAAAGTTCAAGCAAAGCATCCATGGTTGAAAACGTATCAGCTTCTGTTTTAAAATAGTTGCTCATCCACAGTTGGGTATTCTCCAAAATAATCTTTGCAACCGACTGTAATCCTTGAATATTTCCAAGCACAGTGTTGTTCTCACCAAAACTCTGGCTGATGATCTGTATATCAGCTACACTTAATTTTATTTTGTTTTGGCGATTTAAAGACTTCAGCATTGCATTCAGAAACCTAAACAAAAACAAATGAAGATATGACGAGAAAGGGCAACCACTTAAAGAGAAGTGAACATTTTCCAATAATTAATTATTCCATTACATATGAGTCTATGCCAAATTGCCAATTTAATAATTGAACGTTTAACTAATTAATTTGTACATCTGAAATTGACCCAATCAGTTCCTGAACGAGCTGCTGGACACCCCTATCAACCACAGTAATAAACTTGGATGTTAAGCTATTTCTAAGTAACACGTTCAGTTCATCTTGCTCAAACCACCTCTTTAAACAGTTATCTAATTAGCCTGCCTTCAGCCATTCAAATTACTCCAATTTAAAGCTACCAACTAAGCTGCAGCTGAACAGGTAATACTGGTGTTGAACAGTATGCTTCAGACCATTAGACTCCTGGACTGTCCAGTGGCAATTTCATGAGCATGGTTTTCTGATAAATAGATTATAGTCAATGACAAAACAACAATATTTTCCATTGGCCATGAAAACCTTTTCCATTATAATATAACAATGCTTGTGGTGAGCACTTCCCCTTCAGATGTCCGTTACCACCAAGAGATCTCTGGTCACCTTGAGCCTGAGGTTATTATGATGGGTCCACAAAAAATCAGGTTCAAGGATTTTCACAAACAGGAAACTATGAAGCATTTGTTCAGTACTTCAGAATCCTCCCGGTCGAACACCTTACAGATTTTGTAAGTCACATCTGTAGAGTCATTTACGTTCCTTGGACCTGTCATCTCCAAGGACCTTAAATGGGAGGCCACCATCGACTCCACAGTCAAAAAGGCCCAACAGAGGATGTACTTCCTGTGGCAGCTGACGAAACACAATCTGCCACAGGCAATGATGGTCCAATTCTATACTGCCAATGAAGAGTCTGTCCTCACCTTCTCCATCATGGTCTGGTTTGGCTCAGCCACCAAGCACGACATGTGGAGGCTGAAACGAATCGTTCCATCAGCTGAGAAGGTTGTTGGCTGCAACCTTCCCCCCCATTGACAAACTGTACACTGCAAGGGCCAGGAATCGAGCGGGAAAGGTCATCTCTGACCCCTCTCACCCTGGCCACAAACTCTTTGAAACACTTCACTCTGGAAGGCGACTCTGGACTGTCAAAGCAGTCACAGCCAGACATAAAAACAGCTTTTTTCCGCGAGTAGTAGCTTTACTCAATAACCAAAAGTCTGTAATCTCTTTTTGCTCTGGTTTATTTCACTCACATGTTTAAACTGTAATGTTGTATTCTTAATGTTTTAATGTTTTATGCTTTATTCTTAATTGTTTACTGTATGTTTGTGTTGTTACTTGCGAGCGGAGCATCAAGGCACATTCCTTGCATGTGTACATACTTGGCCTCATTCATTCATTCATTCATAACTGAAGTCCATGTAAACCACATCTACCAGGCAGCCTTCATCAATGTTCTTAGTTACCGTCCTCAAAAAAACTCAGATTTGTGAGACATGAATTTTTCAGCACAAAACTATGCTGACTCTTCCTAATCAGTCCATGTATTTCCAAGTGAACATAAATCCTGTCCCTCAGCACCTTCTCAAACAACTGACACTGGTACACTGGAACTGACACTGACTAATCCTCTAGAATATTTTGAGAACGTGACAAGTAATATGGATAAAGGAGAGCCAGTGGATGTAGTGTATCTAGACTTTCAGAAAGCCTTTGATAAGGTACCACATGGGAGGTTGGTGAGCAAAATTAGAGCACATGGTATTGGGGGTAGGGTATTAACATGGATAGAGAATTGGTTAGCAACATAGAAAATAGGTGCAGGCGGAGGCCATTCGGCCCTTTTAGCCAGCACCGAAATTCATTGTGGTCATGGCTGATCATCCACAATCAGTAATCCGTGCCTGCCTTCTCCCCATATTCCTTGATTCCACTAGCTCCTAGAGCTCTATCTAACTCTCTCTTAAATTCATCCAGTGATTTTGGCATCCACTGCCCTCTGTGGAAGAGAATTCCACAAATTCACAACTCTCTGGGTGAAAAAGTTCCTTCTCACCTCAGTTTGAAATGGCCTCCTTTTTATTGTAAGACTGTGGCCCCTGGTTCTGCTCTCCCCCAACATTGGGAACATTTTTCCTGCATCTAGCTTGTCCAGTCCTTTTATAATTTTATATGTCTCTATAAGATCCCCTCTCATCCTTCTAAAGTCCAGGGAATACAAGCCTAGTCTTTCCAATATTTCCTCATGACAGTCCCGCCATCCCAGGGATCAATCTCGTGAACCTACGCTACACTGCCTCAATTACAAGGATGTCCTTCCTCAAAGTAGGAGACCAAATTCGGTTAGCAGACAGGAAGCAAAGAGTAGAAATAAACGGGCCCTTTTCAGAATGGCAGGCAGTGGAGAGTGGAATGCCGCAAGGCTCGGTGCTGGGGCCGCAACTATTTACAATTTATATTAATGATTTGGATGATGGAATTAGAAGTGACACTAGCAAGTTTGCGGATGACACAAAGCTGGGTGGCAGTGTGAACTGTGAAGAGGATGTTACGAGGTTGCAGGGTGACTTGGACAGGTTGAGTGAATGGGCAGATGCATGGCAGATGCAGTACAATGTAGATAAATGTGAGGTTATCCACTTTGGCGGCAAAAATAAGGAGGCAGATTGTTATCTCAATGGTGTCAGATTTGGTAAAGTGGAAGTGCAACAAGACCTTGGTGTACACCAGTCACTGAAAGTAAGCGTGCAGGTGCAGCAGGCAGTGAAGAAAGCTAATTGCATGTTGGCCATAACGAGAGGATTTGAGTACAGGAGCAAAGATGTCCTTCTGCAGTTGTAATGGGCATTGGTGAGACCACATCTGGAGTATTGTATGCAGTTTTGGTCTCCTAATTTGAGGAAGGACGTCCTTGCTATTGAGGCAGTGCAGCGTAGGTTCATGAGGTTAATCCCTGGCATGAAGGGACTGTCATATGAGGAAAGATTGGAAAGACTAGGCTTGTATTCACTGGAGTTTAGAAGGATGAGAGGGGATCTTATAAAGACGTATAAAATCATAAAAGGACTAGAGAAGGTAGATGCAGGAAAAATGTTCCCAATGTTAGGGGAGTCCAGAACCAGGGAACACAGTCTAAGAATAAAGGGGAGGCCATTTAAAACTGAGGTGAGAAGAAACTTTTTCACCCAGAGTTGTGAATTTGTGGAATTCTCTGCCACAGAAGGCAGAGGAGGCCAATTCACTGGATGAATTTTAAAAAGAGTTACATAGAGCTCTAGGGGCTAGTGGAAACAAGGGATATGGGCAGAAGGCAGGCACAGGTTACCGATTGTGGATAATCAGCCATGATCACAATGAATGGCGATGCTGGCTCGAAGGGCCAAATGGCCTCCTACTGCACTTATTTTCCATGTTTCTATGTTTCTATGGCTCACTGGCCTGTAGTTTCCAGGCTTGTCTTTACTACACTTTTGAACAAAGGAACAACACCAGATTCCATCTGGTAGCTCGCCTTTGGCTAACAAAGATGCAAAAATCTCCATCAGAGCCCCAGCGATCCCCTCCATTTTATTTTTGCCCATAACATCCTGGAATAGTTCCCATCGGGCCCTGGGGATTTATCCACCCTAATGTACTCCAACATTTCCTCCTTCCCCCCATGTTCCAAATGATTAGCAGACCATTCTCATAATTCTCCTTCCCTTTGGTGATACCGATGACAAGTATTCATTTAGGACCCTGCTCATACTCTTTGGTTACACACACACATACCTTGGGAGGACCAGTTATTTCCTTAGCTGCCCTTTTGCTTCTAATATAACTGTAAAAGGATTTTCTCCTGAATTCATTTCCAAATTCATGACCACTCTCTGTTTCTCTCTTTGTTTTCTATTCTTCTACCAAAATGATATTCCTCACATTATACCCCATCTGCCAATTTTTGCATGCTTGTTTAGCTGGTCTACAGATATCTGAAAATTCCTTTCAGAACCTACCTACCTCCTCTTGTTGTATCAGCCAGAATTATGTACAATATATCATCTCTTCATCTAAGTTCTTAATAGAATATGCAAAAAGGTAATTGCCCAGGACTAATCCCTGATAACCTACTTGTTGGGGCTTGACAACCTACAAGTAACTATTTATTTCAACTCTCTTCTTGTCAGTTCACCAATCCCCGATCCATGATAATATAATGCCATCACTTTCACAAGCCCTTGGTTATATCTTCAAAACGTTCCACAATAATCAAACAATAATTTCACAATAATTTCCTTTTACAAAATGATGTAGATTTTGCCTCATCCTATTATTATTTTCCACTTCAACCACTTTATTAATAATGGATTTTATTAATAGATGCAAGATAACTAGTGCAAAGTGCCTTGTTACACTATTTCTTGAAGGCAGTGTTACATTGGCAGCTTCCCAATCCATTGTACTCTGACCCTATTCCTTCAATTGCAGAACTTGCATATAGTATCAGTCACCTTGCCATAACTTACCTCTTCTGCCATGTGCCATAATCATTTTGAGCGTTCTGTGCAAATATCAGAGTCTCGTTTAACAGATTTCTCCAGTTGATTTTCCCTTTGTCACATCCTAGAAAATTATCAATAGGAAAGAAAATAAATTTTTTGAAAATACACAATTACAATCCGTTTCAAAAGATATCGATTTCATTTAAATAATGCAGAATTCTTTATTTAGCTTAGCATCAAAGCAAACTGCCATGTCAGCATTAATCTTTTACTCGAGGGTCCATATGTTGCCAAGTACCAATTTATTTTAAATGTTGATGTATTCTTTGGTGGGCTTAACCCTCAATGTGTATCAAATTCTAATGGGCACAGAAGACTTCTCAATATCATAAAGTTGAAAGTTAGCAAAGGCAGCAATTATACCTGCTTTGTAAGAAGCAATGTATTCAGGCGTTATCTGATAATATCTACTTTTAACTAAATTTGTAATATAGTAACTGTTCAAAGGAAGGTCATCTGCTTATTATTCACTCCTGACAAGGTTTTATGTTAATGAAAATTCAAAAAATTGCAGATGCTGGAAACCAGAAATATGAACAATGCTGCCACCTGTCAGCAGGTTGAGCAGTATCCGTGCAGAGAGAAACATAAATCGTGTTTCAGGTCAAGTGCTACAAACAGAAAACAGAAAATCTTAAGAAGCCTGAAGGGTCTTCAACCTGAAGTGTTAACTTTGTTTATCTTTCCAGAGATACTGCCTGATCTGCAAAGTATTTTAATTGTTTTCTGCTTTTATGTAGACTGTCATATGTTAAAAGACTGGAGCGACTAGGCTTGTATACACTGGAATTTAGAAGAATGAGAGGGGATCTTATCGAAACATATAAGATTATTAAGGGGTTGGACACGTTAGAGGCAGGAAACATGTTCCCAAAGTTGGGGGAGTCCAGAACCAGGGGCCACAGTTTAAGAATAAGGGGTAGGCCATTTAGAACGGAGATGAAGAAAAACTTTTTCAGTCAGAGAGTTGTAAATCTGTGGAATTCATTGCCTCAGAAGGCAGTGGAGGCCAAGTCTCTGAATGCATTCAAGAGAGAGCTAGATAGAGCTCTTAAGGATAGCGGAGTCAGGCGGTATGGGGAGAAGGCAGGAACGGGGTACTGATTGAGAATGATCAGCCATGATCACATTGAATGGTGGTGCTGGCTCGAAGGGCCGAATGGCCTACTCCTGCACCTATTGTCTATTGCCTATTGTCTATGTAAGACTTTTGCCAGGTTATGAAGATTCACAATCCACAACGTTTCTCTTTTTCACCCGAATTTGCAAGCCAATTTTCACACTAACATACAATATGATTTTGGCTCACATTTCTCTAACACCCACAACGGAAAGACAAGCACCAAAATAGAGATGCCCACCCAAAACAGTTTTAGCATATTCAGGATTTTTCCATTTTAGTTCTTGCAGCCAAGGTTTCCTTAATCGCATCTGGCAAAGTCTGAGTAGTTAATTGCTTTTCCACAGAGTAGTTTGATTGGAAATAATGTAAAGAGAAATATAAAGCAGATAAACTCAAGGTGCATATTCATATTAAGATACAAGTAGGCCAAAGAATGCAGGTGATGAAGTCGCAAATTTCCACAACTTTACTCTTTCATTTATCACAGGCATTACGGATCTTCCTCAACAATTCCCTGTAATTTTTAAGAACTTACTGGATGTTTATATTCACTGCCTCAAGAAGATAGCACAGAAAATTAGCCCATAACCCACAAATATTTCATGAGATAATTGTTGACCCAACCTCTCCAGCCTAATAAGGGACAATTTACTAGGCTAGAAAGATTGAGAAATTTGTTTTTCTCTCTCCTTTTCTATTTCTACCTATCGATTGCTCTCTCCTAATTCCACTCTTTACCCTCCCATACCCGACTCCATCTGCACAGAATCTCCCTTCTGATCTGGTTCCACATATCACCCGCTGGTCTCCACCTCATCCTTCCTCTCAGCTCTTTATATTGACTATCTCCTCTACACTGTCAGTCCTGGTGCAGAGTCTCAACCCAAAATGTGGACTAACCCACTGCCTCCACAGATGCTGCATGATATTCCCTTGTATCTCCAAAGGTCAACTAAACTGTTGGTTCTCACTCAAGTATGTGATAAATGATTTCCCTAAATTATTTTAATAGATTTCCCTCATTTTTACTTTCTTTTTTTTTTACAAAATTCAATACACCTTTGCCTCCCTTTGTCTTTCAGGACTTAATTACGGGTGATGCAAATTTATGAATGCATTTTATGCACTTTTTCCACTTTTATGCAAAAACAAGTGTATTACAGTTAATGTTGGTGAGTTAGTGAAGATGAAAATAATGCCATAGCAGGGTCACTTCAATCCATATATGGTACCTGACTTTTTGCGTCAGAGAGTCATAAAACAACAATCTTGCTTTCAATGTTAGCAAGACCAAGGAGCTGATTGTTGGCTTTGGGAAGGAAAGCCATGGATCCACAAACATTTTTTCATCAATGGGGCAATGGTGGATAAGTCAACTTGAAACATCAAGCTCTTGAACACTACAGAAACCAACCCTACCTCAGCAACTATGATCTTCTATGGACTGTCTTTGGTGGCACTACAGACCATGGTTTTGCACTATAAAGGTTGCCTTGTATTAATTTATTGTGTTATTGATTATTATATATGTATTTGAATGTTATCCTGTTAACGGGCCTGTAAATCTAAAGCAAGTAAGAATTTCAATGTTCCATTGCAGGAACAGTTAAACATTTGAATCTTAACTCGTGGACCAAAGATCATGTTTTTGGTCCTGTACTTTTCTATGTTCTATATTAAATGTATTTCTCACCAACTCTTTTCCAGCCACGTGTGTAAATTAATTACTTCAATCATATTAATTTCCTTGCAGCATAATTTTCTCATTCCTTAACAGCCTGCAAAATTTAATCTCCATTTTGTTCCTAATGAATAATACATTATGCATTAACACTTTTTCCGAATAAGGTTAGTTATTCCTTAGATAGATAGAATAGATAGAATTGCTGAAGCATGTGCTAAAATTTCTTTACATATTATATATGTAACCTTTCTCAGTTTAACTGGAATTGAATAGGTGTCCATCCGCTGTTAAATAAATCTTTTCCTTAAAAGAGGCACACTTTTTTTCCAGAAGGATGATAATCATTTTAGTTTAATGCATGTTTTTCTCACATCCTCTTTTCAAACTTCCCCTTTTTATCTCTGAAATTTACTAAATCTTGTAAACTATAAGTGACTCTCACATTTTTAATCTGCTTTCTCCTTACTTACCACTTCCTTCAAGAGGTTGGTTTGAGTTTTCTATCACCCAGCACATTGCTCTAACACACTTTTCTATGCCTGGCCAGTAATCACTGCTCTCCATTGCAGATCCCTGTGCAACAAACACATCAAAGGCCCTGGAATAAAATGAATCATTATTGAAGGACAAGAAAATAAAATCTAAAATTACTGCTGTTTTTTAGTAACTCCAAGTAAAAATGGCTATGTCAGCCATGGTTGACTCTGATAATTAGTGCTCACCTATTCAAAGCCTAATTCAACTTTACACAATTGATACACAAAGCCCTATTCAACTTTGTCATGTGGACAAATCTTGTTCAATCCCCAATGACACAGGTGAACCGTTAAAACACACACGCGCACTCACACGTGCATATGTATGCATGCATACACACACATACAGATCTAGAGGCCTATTTGATCTGACTATCCCACTGACAAGAAAAGGTGAGCATACATTAACTGCATGAAATAAAAGAACATACAATTATGTTGATAGTAAAACTATTGATTTTTTCACATTGTTTCATATAACTAATATTTAAATTCAGAAAATCTCAGCGGTTAGAAGTAATGACTCCACGGCTATTCATTTACTTTTCCTCCATGCAGGCCTTTACAAGCCACACACCTTCTGCAAATAGAACTGTCGCCATACGACTTTTTTTTGCTGCTGCATGTGGGTGGGTGGCCAACAGGAAGCATATTAGAGAGACTCAATGAAGATGTTTTTCCCCTCATCCTGACTTCCCTTTTGGGGATTTTTCTTTTGTGATTTGATCTCTCATATTTTAAAGAGATTTGCGAAACTTGCCACATTTTCAACCTTCCCTCTTAAATTACTCTCAGTCAATTGTTATCCTAGGAAAAGGTCAACTTTAAGTTTGGCTGACTTGTCTAATCTTAGCTACTACATGAGAGTAAAACAACATTCAAATACAATGCAAATGTAAATGCATTATTTGATGATGTGATGAAAGAAGAATTAGACTCCTCTCAATCCATTGGCATGTACAATCTGGACTCAAATATGGAAGACTGCTACTTATACAATGTAATTGAAGGTGATAGAAGCCCACAGAAATGTACTTCGGAGAATCAATACCATCAGGGAAAGGATATGAGAAGGGAGAATCATTGGTAGGGAAAGTCCAGAGTAAGAGAATCGAGGACCAGAGGACATAGGTTTAAGGTGAAGAGGGTAAAGATGTAATAGGAATCTGAGAGGTAACTTTTTCACACAAAGGGTGATGGGTGTATGGAACAAGATGTCAGAGGAGGTAGTTGAGGCTGGAACTATCCCAAAGTTTAAGAAACAGTTAGACAGGTACAGGAGAGGTTTGGGGGGATATGGACCAAGCATCGGCAGTGGGACTAGTGTAGCTGGGACATGTTGGCCGGTGTGGGCAAGTTGGGCCAAAGGCCTTGTTTCCACACTGTTTCCACACTGTATCACTCTGTGACTCTGTGACTCTTAAAAGAAAGAACTCCGCGTAAAAATGGTTAGGTCAGCCATTACTAAAAGAATGCTGACTATGGAATTTGAGAGGTCCAACAAATGTTTTTTAATAACCCTGGTAAAACTGTCTGCTGTAGGAACTACAGAGTAAGACATGAAAAACAAAGGTTGAATCCGAGGGTGCCTGAGTTGGACTTACAGGTTCCGCAAGAGATTTTGCTGAGAAATGTTGAATTCAAAATTTTTCCAAAGCTCAGAATTTTTTGTTACATTTTCTGAAAACTTATGAAAGAAGTCCCTTTTGAATTTCTCATTGGAGGCATATGCTGATAATACTTCTTCCCATCCTTTGTACATATCTGCGACTGTGATCTGAAAATCCGGCTGCACACCATTCGTTATCTGTAAAAAGTGAAATTAAAGAAACAGAAACAGATTATTGACAAGTAATTATTGCATAATAGTAGAGCAAAATTATTGCATAATAGTAGTGGCTCCTTTACAACTGAAGTAATAGTGACAAAACTACCAGTTTTTACATCAATGCTCCACAAAACTGACAGCAGCTTTGATATTTCTACACATGTAAAACAAAGATCGCGGCAACTCTTTGTGTGCTCATCCCAGAAATTGATCTACTTTCAACGGATACTCTTGCACTTTGCTCTATCCATTGAACGGATTTGGGTATATATATATAGTATTATCTGACCTGATTGGATAGCATGAAAAACAAAGCTTTTCACTGTACCTCAGTGCACATGACAATAATAAATCTTAACCAGACCCTACGAGAACATAGAAATCCAAAGTTGTTATTTGAGATTTGACAAGAATGCGATGCAGTGCTTCAATGTTTAAATCAGCATGGATTGACAAGGAGATGAGAACATATCCAATAATTCACCCAAAGATGCTGTACTTCATCAGATGAGACAGCAGCAACCCATTTCTGTGGAGGGCCAAGATTCTACTGGAAGAGTTTTGAGTTTAGTTTATTGTCACGTGTACCAAGGTACAGTGAAAAGCTTCTGTTGCATGCTCACCAGTCAGCAGAAAGACAATACATGCTGATGAGGATGGTTCTGAGCTGCTTGGCTAGCAGATTTGTACTTTGTTTATTGGTTAATTGTCTACCAATGTTTACAAATTTAAAACAAACTTTAATAGCTAGTTAAGTGCATAATCCCATTTAAACACTTTTTTTTTAATGTTTGAAGGTTTTCAAGCTTTCAACGTTTCTCAATGTTTCAGAATATTTTTTAAAGTTTAAATTCTAAACCATTCAGATAACATTTGCAGCCAGTACATGTCGCTGCTTTGTGGGTAAAGGCAATTCTTGACCACGGCATGATGCATCATTTTTAGCATTTTAAATCTGCATCAGTAAGTAATTGGACACCACCGGGTTCAGTACTGGGGTCTTAGTTACTTATAATCTATATCAATGGTTTGGATAAATAGATTGAGTATATTGTAGTCATATTTCCATCGGAAGGAGCTGCAGATGCTGTTTTTTTCCGAAGATCGACACAATGTGCTGGAGTAACTCAGTGGGTCAGGCACCATCTCTGGAGAAAAAGGATGCGTGACATTTTTTGGTCGGAACGAAGGGAAGAGTCTGAAGAAGGGTTCCGACCCGAAACGTCACACATCCTTTTTCTCTAGAGATGCCACCTGCCCTCTAAGTTACTCCAGCGCTTTTGTGTCTATCTTCTTGTAGATACATTTGTTGATTGTACAAATATAGGTAGTTTAGCAGCTGGGGAGAAGGACACAAAGAGCTCAGATGGGACATGGATTGGTGAATGAAAAAGAGGTTGGCGCATATTGTGGGAAAATGAGAGGTTATCCATTTTGAAAGGAAGAAGGTACAGCAAATTATTAAAAGAGAGTGAAACTACAAAAAAGATTACTGCCCAATGGGCAAATGTAGTAGCAAAAGAGAGAATTCAGAATGTTGGCTGGATGATGGTTTGTAGTTATAAAGAGAGATTGGATATGCTGGGTATATTCTCACTGGAATGTAAGCGGTTAGGAGGGTGACCTTTGCATAGGTTTACAAAATTAGATAGGATAGATGGTCACAATCTTTTTTTCCCCAGAGCAGGTGTCTACAACTAGAGGTCATTGGTTTAAAGTAAGAGAGGAGAGATTTAAAGGATATCTGAGGGATAATTTTTTTCCACAGAGGTTGTGGATTATCTGGAATGAGCTGCCAGAAGAGGTAGTGCAAGCCAATACAATTACAATATTTAAAAGATGGTTGAACAGGTACTTGAATAGAAAAGGTGTGGATAGAAACTAGCTTTATGCAGGCAAGTAGTATTAAGTTTAGGTTTAGGCTTATTATTGTCACACGTGAAAGTGAAAGTGTTTTGGTTTACATCCTATCCAAACAGATCTGATAAAATATGCATAAATACAATTGAGTCAAACTCAAGTACAAATGGGAAGATAAATTGATATGGTGGCCCAAATGAGACAAGCTGGGCCAAGGTGGGGTCATTCTATGATCATATGTTGCAGTATAGGCCAATAGATACAATTAGCTTTGCTTCAAAAATAAATAGGTTGTACACACAATTGAAATTACAAACAACTCAGATAATAAATCGTTTATTTTCAATATTGTCTGCATAAATGACAACTTACGGCATCAATCCATATCTTGCAAGCCTTAGTATAGTTACTTGTTTTCCAGGGAAAATCGAGCTGATCCTGCCCACTGGCAAGAGATGTTAAGGTATTATTTAATAATAACTCCTCTGGAAGATTGAGAAGATCTTTCATCTTCAAGACAATTGATGTGATGGGCACATTTTTGGTCAGGTTCTACAAAGAATAAAAGACAGATATTTTGAAGAACTACTTAACATACCATATCAATAAAATTCTTTCTCACAACTTCATCAAGGTTAAAAGCATTTCTGACATACTGATTGAGGGGCATCAATTGAACAGTTCAAACACCCAATACCCTCAAGATCTATACGTGCCTGCTCTGCGAAAGAAAATATTCTAACCATCTATCCTATCTATGGCCCTCATCATTTTATAAACCTATATAAGGGCAACCTCCCTCAGCCTCTTATGTTCCAGTGAGAATAAACCCCATTTATCCAATCTTTCCTTGTTACCACAATCCTCCACTCCAGGCAACATCCCAGTGAATCTCTTCTGTATCCTCTCTATTGATACCACATCTTCTGACCCACCACATACTTGTTATTTACTATTCAAGGTAAAAGAGGCCTGCCGCTCTTTTTCCCCCACACTGTCGCTCAGCAATTCAGAATTCAGCTTGAATGTTCACTGTGCAGCACTGATATTTACAGCATCTTCTGAAGACATTGATGAGCTTCCATGCATGCTGATGGTGTGTCTCCCTGTGTGTGTTTATGTAATTGCCTGCTCTCATGTGCTTTACAATATTTTTAGAATGAAAAGCCAACCATAGTCAAGCCAATATTATTTCTGAAGGGTCTCGACCCAAAACGTCACCCATTCCTTCTATAAAAAGATGCTGCCTGTCCTGCTGAGTTACTCCAGCATTTTGTGTCTATCTTATTTCATCTACCCTTGGAAGTTCTACTGTTCTGAACCTCCTCCTTTTAATCTCTCCAAAATTATTTAGAACTCTATTTTCAGTGCCCTGCTATTATAAAGTCATAGAGTCTTACAGCGTGGAAAGAGGCCCTTCGATCCAACTTGCCCACACTGGTCAACATGTCCCAGCTACACTAGCGCTCCTGCCTGTGCTTGGTCCATATCCCTCCAAACCTGTCCTATCCATGTACCTGGTCCATATCTCCCTAACCGGTTCCTATACATGCATCGATCTAAATGTTTCTTAAACGTTGCGATAGTACCTGCCTCAACTACCTCCTCCGGCAGTTTGTTCCATACACTGACCACCCATTGTGTAAAAAAGTTACTCCTTAGGTTCCTATTAAATCTTACCCCCTCACCTTAAACCTATGTTCTCTAGTTTTTGATTCCCCTACTCTGGGCAAGAGACTCTGTGCGTCTACCCGATCTATTTGTCTCATGATTTTGTACACCTCTATAAGATCACACCTTATCCTCCTGTGCTCCAAGGATAGAGTCCAAGTCTGCTAAACCTCTCTCTATTGCTCAGACCCTCGAGTCCTGGCAACATTCTCGTAAATCTTCTCTACATCCTTTCCAATTTGACAGCATCTTTCCTATTACATGGTGGCCAAAATTAAATGCAGCCTCACCAATATCTTATACAACTGCAACATGACCTCCCAACTTCCATACTCAATGCTCTGACCGATGAAGGTCAATGTGTCAATAGCCTTTTTGACCATCCTATCGATCTGAGATGCCACTTTCAACAAACTATGTACCTGTACTCCTAGATCCCCCTGCTCTAAAACATTCCCCAGAGCCCTACCGTTCACTGTGTAGGTTCTGCCCATGTTATTGCTCCCAAAATACAACACCTCACATTTGTCTGTATTAAATTCCATCAACCATTCCCTGGCCCACCAGTCCAACCGATCAAGATTCTGTCTAATTCTTTCACAAACTGGCATATCAATGCATACAAATATTTTTAAGCAATAAATATAGATCCAACTAAACTACTGAATGAACTTCAAAAACATTACAGGTACATTTGAGGTGAAATAGACTAAATAATAGAAAAATAATCTGGGTTGAAACTCTTTGGTTCAGCATTATGTCGTCTAGCAAATCCCATGGTCTGGCATGTTATGAATCTGGTGCCATTAGTTTGCAGGGTGCATTGTGTGTAATTGTGATTGGCATGCTATAGAATGGATGTCATTAAACTGGAAAGGATGCAGAAAAGATTCACAAGGATGTTATCAGGACTGGAGTGCTTGAGTTGAAAGGAGAGCTTATAAGCTGGTACTTTTTTCTATGGATAGTAGGAGGTTAAGGTGAAGGTTTATTAAAGGTATACAAAATTACAAGGGGAATAAATAAAGGAAATGTTCACAGTCTTTACCCAGGATAGAAGAGTCTAAAACTAGAGGGCATAGATTTAAAGTGAGAGGGGAAAAAATGAAGTTGAGTGACCTGAGTATAAGGACTAGTTACAGATTCAACTGACTGAATGGCAAACCTACCATGATAGCTCAATTCGTTTGTCAAATCTTTATTAAGTGCTCCTGTCCGATGCCTGCAACAGGAGTGCTTAAAATTGTAACTGAATACATGAGAAAAATGAATGGTCCTTATCTCAAACATGGATATCAAAAATTACAAATCACTCTACAACCATCTGTCAAAAGTAAGAAGCTAGAAATACATTCCAAAAACAAGTCATATTTTAGGTGTTTTAACAGTAGTTTCATTGATTTACCAATTTTATTTCTGATATAAGAATTTCGACATCCATAATAATGCGGCTCACATCCTTCACACCCACGCTGAAGTACACTTTCTTCATTAGAAGATACATATCTACAAGGAAATGAAAAATATAAGCAGAAGTGTATTAGCCAAAAGGCCAAGAAGCGATGATCCTACTATAACATAGGGAATCAGCAGATGAACCAGTAGCCTTTGGCTTTATTTTTTATGTCCACAAAATGGTAACTGCATTCATAACTTGCTGCAACCCAGGCACAGTACTGCATTCCCCTGTTTTTTTCTGAAAGGATGGTCAGTCTGATTCAAATACCATTATCCGAAATCCAGGGACTACTCAACAGAATTTAAAAATCAAATAAATTTGTGACACAGAAGGAAACTTCCCGGCCCATTCTGTTCATGACTGAACAAAGTTCACCAGCATTTAAGGACTGGGTTTCAGCTCTCCACCAACAAAATTGGTTTTCTTCGATTCCTCCTAATCTTTCTGCTGATTACCTACAATTTTATACAATATTATCTGTTAATCTTTCTATTATGCCCTCAGTTACTGTTTCTCTGCTTAGGGAAATAGGCTTTCTCTCCATAAAATTAGGCTTTAAATAATTTTTACATCCCAGATAAATCTCGCAGTCTCCTTTACTGCAGGGAAATTACCTCAGCCTCGGGAGTTCCTTTGTTACAACTATGATTAAATGAATGAATAAATGAATGAATGAATGAATTAATACTTTATTGTTACATGAGACAAGTCACAGTGAAATTCTTTGCTTGCAGACCCAAGGCATGCAATAGTCGCCACATAAAGGGCGTTAGCAGAGTTACCAAGTATCCCGTGCCAGGTCCACCTTGTTCTTCCCCCTCCCTCATGGCGGTTCCCCCACACTGGCTCCTCCTTTGTTCTCCCCCCCCTCCACGTCCCACATGCCCCCCCCCCCCCCACCCACACACATGAACTATAATTCTTCAGTTCTGTCAACATCTCTTCTGCAAATAATGATCTGTGACCACATCCTTTCTGTGGTCTAGTGACCAGATCTGCACATTATGCTCTAGAACTTTAGGCAGATCAAGCATGACCTTGCTGCTGTTTAATTCTATGCCTCAGCCAATAAAGCCAAATAATCCTGCAGGCCTTCTCAATCAAGATAACCACTCATTCTATACCTTCCAGAATCTGTGAAACAGGGGCTTGGATTTTACTCCATTTGTCAGCCTGGAGGCCAATGTACAGTTTGCTCTTTTCTACTTATAAAAGAATGTATTTGGCATAGAGGTAATTCAACGAGATCACTACTTCGATTGTGGAATGAGAATATTATTCTATGAAGAGAAATTGATCAAGATTGCTTTATATTCAGTGGAGTTTTAAAGAATGTGACTTCATTGAATTTCTTATCATTATATTTTATGACCAATGTATAGAGTAAAAGTTACTCCTTCACAAACTGTTAAGGGGATTCTATATTCATCTATGATATTTACATATCTTGCACTTTCTCACGATCGTGTACAAATGACTACAACATTGTATGTTGAGAATGCAGAATTCATAGGAAACAATTATGTTGATTCAGATAACATTTCTACTACATGTTGTCCTTCAAAAAAAACTCTGTCCTTCCATGATATTTGCTAACAAATCTGAAAAATGCATGATTTACAGTACAGGTTATTTTTCCTCGCAGGGATGACAGTTGGTATGGGGTTTTTTCTGTTGTGAATTGTCCTTAGTGGGTAGATGAAAACCAGAATTTGATGAGAATTGGGGGATGGTGGTGGGGGGGGGGGGGGGGGGGGGTGGTGGAATAAAAAAATGTGATTAATGGATGGTTGATGGTCGTTGTGAACTCACTTGGACGTTTTCATGCTGAATGCAACTATTTTGCAAAATCTTTTTTTATCTAAGAGATTTAAGAGGTACTGATTGGAAACAGGCTCTTCGGCCCATCAAGTCCACGCTGATCATCAATCACCCATTCATCCATTCCTGTGGCAATTTTAGAGAAACCA
Organism: Rhinoraja longicauda; assembly: GCF_053455715.1. Taxonomy (NCBI): domain Eukaryota; kingdom Metazoa; phylum Chordata; class Chondrichthyes; order Rajiformes; family Arhynchobatidae; genus Rhinoraja; species Rhinoraja longicauda. The sequence continues at coordinate 50,042,511 of NC_135954.1, forward strand.
ATTAACCAACATCCCCGCGTGTCTTTGTGACATGGGAGGAAACTGGACCGCCCTCAGGAAACCCACACGGTCACAGGGACAACGTGCAAACTCCACAAAGAGAGTACCCGAGGTCAGGATCGAACTTGGGTCTCTGACGCTGTGAGGCAGCAGCGCTATCTGCTGATATATTTGTAAAAATTTGAATATGCACTGGATGTTCTGCTGGAACAGGATAGCTAGACGTTATTGTGACGCATTTTTCTTTAAGCTTATATTAAGAATGTTTATCAAAGTAAGAAAATACAAGTGCTGCAAGTGATGTGTACCCAATATCAAATAGACAGGTCAACTACATAATTTTTAACAGAGAATAAAGCTTCCCCATGTTCTATTCAATGATACAATTCATACTTGGAAATCCACTCCTATTAACCTAGTACCTTTTCAAATCAACCTTCTTTCTGCGTAGCAGTGATAATTACTTCCCTATTCACCTTTGTCCTGCAGGCCTCTAGATGCTGGATTAAGCATCCTAATTCATGCAACATAGCCACACAGCCAGAATGAATTTAATCAGCCTGAGCTAGATTTTTATTGGTTCCAGAAGTGGAAAATGACACCTGAGAAGTGATAATGGGCTATAAACAAATGGTAGAGGAATTGACTTCATTTTTCTACAACACTCCCCAGTGCCCTTTAGTTTATTTCGAGAGGACTAAAATATAACAACAGGGATGCAATGTTGATGCTTTATAAGGCACTGGTCAGAAAGTATTTGGAATACTGTGAGCAGTTTTGGATCCCATGTTTGAGGAAGAATGTGCTAGCATTGGAGAGGCTCCAGAGGAGATATACGAGAATGATCCTGGAGTTGACTGGGTTAACATATGATGAGCATTTGACTGCACTGGTCCTGTACTGTCTGGAGTTTAGAAGGATGAGGAGGGACCTCATTGAAATTACCAAATAGTGAAAGGCCTGGAATAGAGTGGATGTGGAGAGAATGTTTCCACAAGTGGAGAGTCTAGAACCAGAGGGCATAGCCTCAGAATAAAAAGGCGTACCTTTAGAAAGAAGATCAGGACAAATTTCTTTAGAGTGTGATGAATCTGTAGAATTTATTGCCACAGAGGGCTATGGAGGCCAAGTCATTGGGTGTTTTTCAAGCAGAGATTGAGTTACTTGATTGGTAAGGGTGTCAAGGGTTGTGGGAAGAAGGCCGGAGAATGGGGTTGAGAGGGAAAGATAGATCAGTCATTATTGAATGGTGGAGTAGACTCAATGAGCCGAATTGCCTACTTCTACTCCTATGACTTATAAACTTATGAAAAGCCTAGGTTTATCGAACAATTCTTGTAGGGTTTTTTAATTAGGATATGCTGCTGAGAGAGGGGGAAAAAATCAGCCTCCATCGCCAGCACAGAGGCAATACAAGCGTTCATCAAGAACAGGATTCAGGATGCAGAGCACAATACCTGTTTGCTACCATGTTACAAATTTAGTTCACATGTGTCAATGGATAAATTTCTCCTTCAATGCCAATATCTGAATCATATTTTGAGTTCATTATTAAAAGCTCATTAAAATCTTAAATTCAATAATGCTATTATGGAGATGTTCCACAAAATAAAAACATAGCTTTTGATCACGGATGTATTTTTATACATTTGTTGCACCCCATTTGAAACATCACTGACATACTGCCATCTTCTGGATTTCCTTTGACACTGCTGTTGCAAAGGATGACAAAAGGCTTCTCAGCCAACTGGAATGGTCAGAAAAATCACACAAGGTTTTCAATGTTCGTACATTTTGATGCTCACCAGACCACTCTTGCATGCAGCAATTTTACATAACAATAGGTTAGATTTTCCAGGGAAATTCCCAGGCATAAGTACCAGCAACATTGGGAATTCTTGACATGGATGTGCTAATGCAGAATCCTAAAAATTGAGAACAGATACTTGCCAACATTTTGCCAACTCTGCACCATTGGTTGACAGAGTCCAGTAACAAAACACAGAATTGAAGCAACAGTCACCACTTGCAACAGTAGGTTCACGGGCAAACAATGTGCTGCAATTGTTTGCAAGTAGCAATGGCTGCAAGGAGTTAAAGTAATTTAATATTTTGGGATCGTTTTAATTATTTATTTGACTGTTTTAAGTGTTCATATGCCTTATATTTTTTCTATTTTCTTAACTTGTATTCATATTTTCGTAGTTTGATGATTTTTTAATGGAATATTGTTGAATCGACTCGATATCAGGAGTGTTTGGAAACATCAATTCTATGATTGTTTGACAAATTGCTAAGTCAGTGTGTGTGACTAGATGAATTGTCCCACAAGCTGAAATCAATCTCTGGCAACACGCATGTCTGCCAGATGAGCTCAATTCCTTTTAAGCCTGTGTTGAACAGGCAAGCATCCCCCCCCCCCCCCCCCCCCCACCATTCCCCGCTGACTCCATCTCATACATCTGGGTGGCAAAAGTCATAAGCTCATAAGTGATAGGAACAGAATTAGGCCATTCAGCCCATCAGGTCTACTCCACCGTTCAATCATGGCTGATTTATCTCTCCTTCCTAACCTTATTCTCCTGCCTTCTCCCCATAACCCCTGACACCCACACTAATCAAGAATCTATCTATCTCTGCCTTAAAAATATCCATTGACTTGGCCACCACAGCCTTCTGCAGCAAAGCATTCCACAGAGATGTGCTTTCACGAGGGTAAACTCTCGGAAGGCAGCCGGCCTGGATGGAGTCAAAGAATGGTTTCCAAAAATTGTGTGCGAATCAAATGGCCACTGTCTTCTCCAATATCTTCCATCTCTCACTTCAATAGTCTTTTGCCCCTATCTGCTTCAAAGAAACTTTCATTATTCCAGTCTCCAAGAAAAACAAAGCGACCCGTCTCAATGATATCGCCCAATAGCTCTAATGTCGATCATAAATAAGTGTTTTGATTGATTTGTAATGAGCCACATCAGCATCAGTCTTATAAACAATCCAGTCCCTTTCAATTTGCATACAGGAAAGATGAATCTAAGGAGGATGCCATCTTATTCAGCTCTATATTCAGCTCTGGCTCTTAACAAGAAGAGCATTTATGTCAGGATACTGCTCATTAGTTACAGCTCAATCTTCAACAAACTCATTCCTAAACCTCTGGACCTTGCCTTGGGGCCTCCATTTGCAACTGGCATCTGGACATTCTGACTGGCAGGCTTTAACCGGTTAGAACTGGTCATAGCCTTTCCTCCATACTGGCCCTCAACACCAATAGCTCCTTAGGGTCGTGTGCTCAGTTCCAGGCACTGTTTCTGTGATCTGTGGTCAAGTACAAACCAAATTGATCTTCAAGTTCACCGAGGATACCACAGTTGTCAGCTGGATCAACAACAACCATGAGACAAAGTACAGTAAAGAGAATGAGAACATAGTGTCCTGGTATCAGGACAATAATCAAGCCATTATTGTCAGCAAGATGAAATACTTGGTTGTTGACCCAAGAAAGCCAGAGGATAAACACATCCCTGTCCTCGCGAACCTAAACTGGTCTCATCACATTCAAGATAGTGCATCGGCATATTTAATTCAGAAAGTATTCGGACAGGATACAAGTCAGCCTGGCAATGGAAGCTGCTCAAGTCTTTTTCAACCTGGTGAATACTGCCCAGGCTATCAGAGGTTCATTACTTCCTTCCATCCAGTTCATTTTCACAGTGCATTGTATCGGGAAGATTTAAAGCCTAGTCAATGTGCCTGCCACCCTGCCATTCCCTTTTCTCTCTTCTACTTTCTGAAAGAAAATACAGGAGCTTGATAGCTCAGATGTCCAGACTTAAGAACAACTTAAGAACTGTTATCAGACACCTGAAAACAATCAACCCTTTCACACCCGATTATACTACAGCCTTGCACTGTTCTGCTGTTTTGCACTCAGTGTTGTATTTATTGTTATGTTTATTATTACTGTAAGTGTACAGTTTACTTTACTAGGAATATCATTGCATCCTGGTTTATATGATATAAGAAAATAACTGCAGATGCTGGTACAAATCGAAGGTATTTATTCACAAAATGCTGGAGTAACTCAGCAGGTCAGGCAGCATCTCAGGAGAGAAGGAATGGGTGACGTTTCGGGTCGAGACCTTTCTTCAGACTGATGTCAGGGGGGCCGGACAAAGGAAGGAAAGAGTTGGAGACAGGAAGATAGAGGGAGATCTGGGAAGGGGGAGGGGAAGAGAGGGACAGAGGAACTATCTAAAGTTGGAGAAGTCGATATTCATACCACTGGGTTGCAAGCTGCCCAGGCGAAATATGAGGTGCTGTTCCTCCAATTTCCGGCGGGCCTCACTATGGCACTGGAGGAGGCCCATGACAGAAAGGTCAGACTGGGAATGGGAGGGGGAGTTGAAGTGCTCGGCCACCGGGAGATCAGATTGGCCAACGCGGACCAAGCACAGGTGTTGAGCAAAGCGATCGCCGAGCCTGCGCTTGGTTTCGCCGATGTAAATAAGTTGACATCTGGAGCAGCGGATGTAATAGATGAGGTTGGAAGAGGTGCAGGTGAACCTCTGTCTCACCTGGAAAGACTGTTTGGGTCCTTGGATGGAGTTGAGGGGGGAGGTAAAGGGACAGGTGTTGCATCTCGTGCAGTTGCAGGGGAAAGTGCCAGAGGATGGGGTGGTTTGGGTAGGAAGGGATGAGTGGACCAGGCAGTAACGGAGGGAATGGTCTCTGCGGAACGCAGAAAGGGAAGGGGATGGGAAGGTATGGCCAGTGGTGGGGTCCCGTTGTAGGTGACGGAAATGTTGGCGGATGATTTGTTGGATACGCTGACTGGTGGGGTGGAAGGTGAGAATGAGGGGGATTCTGTGCTTGTTACGAGTGGGGGGAGGGGGAGCAAGAGCGGAGCTGCGGGATGTAGAAGAGACCCTAGTGAGAGCCTCATCTATAATGGAAGAGGGAAAGCCCCGTTTCCTGATGAATGAGGATATCTCTGACGCCCTAGTGTGAAACACCTCATCCCGGGCGCAGATGCGGCGTAGACGGAGGAATTGGGAGTAGGGTATAGACGTTTTGCAGTGGACCGGGTGGGAAGAAGTGTAGTCCAGATAGCTGTGGGAGTCAATGGGTTTATAGTAGATGTCAGTTACTAGTCTGTCTCCTGTGATGGAGATGGTGAGGTCCAGAAATGGGAGGGAGATTTCGGAGATGGTCCAGGTATATTTAAGGGCAGGATGGAAATTGGAAGTGAAGTGTATGAAGTCAGTGAGTTCTGCATGGGTACAAGAGGTAGCACCAATGCAGTCATCGATGTAGCGGAGGTAGAGTTCGGGGATAGGGCCGTTGTACGCCCGGAACAGGGATTGTTTGACGTACCCGACAAAGAGGCAGGCATAGTTAGGGCCCATGCGAGTGCCCATAGCTACGCCTCTGGTTTGGAGAAAGTAGGAGGAGTCAAAGGAGAAGTTGTTGAGGGTAAGAACCAGCTCTGCTAGGCGGAGGAGAGTGTTGGTAGATGGGGATTGGCTGGTTCTACGGTCAAGGAAGAAACGGAGGGCTTCGAGACCATCCTTGTGGGGGATGGAAGTGTAGAGTGACAAGCGGGGGGGTCCAAGAGGAGGGGTCCGTTGGAGACGGGAGAAGGGGTCATCAGTGGGGGGTGAGGACTCCTTACCATGGAAAAAGGGTCGGAGGCGGAGGCGGCGGAAGAAGAGCTCCACGTCATGGCGGACGCGGCATTCGTTGATGTGGGGGCGGAGGGGAACAAAGGTAAGGCCTCTGCTGAGGACAGGGGGGATGGTGAACACCCGGCAATGGTGGGGGTTGGGGTCGGATGTAGGCAGGGGGCAGATGGAGGTGGAGGGGATGTATGGTGAGGGGGTGGTGGGTTAACAGAGCAGAGGGGGGCATGAGGACCGATGTGGGGAGTAGTTAGGGTCGCCTGGCTAGAGGGGGAAGGGGGAGATCCAGTGGAGATCTTGCTGTGGTTACCTGTAGTAGAGGGTGGGCAGTAGGACGCAGCGGTGCTGTGGGACTCTGCCTGGTGGGGGCTGTGGGCCCAGCGCGGTGTCTGTGGGCCGGGTGGAGCTGCGGCCTGTTGTTGGTCCCGGGGGCCGGGGACAGCGACGGCTGTGACTTGCTGCTGGGCGGTGGAGTGGCGCGGGTCGACACGGTCGCTGGGGGAGGCCCGCGGGGAACTGGAGCCCGGGTAAGTGGCGGTCGGCCCGGTCAGCGGATGACCGGGGAGGACGTGGGTGGCGGTGAGGAGGTCGGGAAGGTCGGATAATTAATTCATCTGAACCTAATTGCAAAGCTAGAACTATTTGTAAAAGCTACCCGTTTCAGAATAACACCAATCATCCTACCTTTCTCGAAGTTGATGTATTCAATTATATAGTCGCTGGATAATTTGCTAAATATGAGCCTTTTCTTGACCCAAGGCCACTGTGGCAAAGATTCCAGATTGTCTTGGTACTTTTGTAACCTGCAAATATAAATACAACATTAAATTATTCTGACGTGATATTTACAATACTGATTTGGATGTAACTGTTTACCTGATGCTGAACCTTACATCAATAAAAAGCTTAGTGAAAACATTTTCTACAATGTACTGAAGTTCACATAGTGTCCCCTTCTTCTAATAGGATTCATCCTTCCCATCTTTGTCAGTTGTTAGGACCAAATAAATATTTCTAAATTACCAAAATTACCAAAAATTATAACAAATTATGTTGATAAATTATACTTTATCAACATTTTACAACGCAACAGAAAGGTGTTTGCTAATCAGTAAGCTAATAAATCCATAATTGTTTCTTTCTTGAAACACGTGTTAGTTCTCCAAATTTTCCCTAAACTGTAGTATGGGTGCTTGCCTCATTTTATATTAAGCAGTTAAAAAACATTGCCAATATCATCAGTGCTGGACAGACTCCCTTGCCTTGATGACAGAAAGCAGTCGTTATATATTTTCAAACCCAATGCCTCCTGTACCACGAAAGGGAAAATAATTAATGGTCTCTTTGAAGTGCAGCAAACCAATGTTAGACATGGGCTGATGCCAAGTTGAATAAATATCTTAAATAAACTTTGCGGCTAATAAATTCACTGCCAAATTCCTTCGGAGTATTGAATGGTTGTGGATAGATCACTGGTGGTTTACTCAACATCTCTGGGAAGAAGGTTAAATTGTACTTTATTGGTACATGCAATGTTATTGATCTACAGAAATATTTTCGCTTTTTATTCTGCCTTGTTTTGCAATGCTGTATCTATTTCTTTATACATCTAAAACTCTCTGTTTGTTTGTTTGTTTGATCATGCCTGTTTGATGATACCTTATTTTTGTGCCCCGGTCACATGATAGAACGACAACCTTACTCACCTTTGTCCTGAGGTCACCTTAATCCAAGTTTCATTCAAATTGGTCTTATATTTTTAAAGTTAGAGAGATTTTAAAGTTTTTTAAAAACCTTATTAAACTGACGCTGGTATTGTTCAGCATTCAACGTCACAATGGGACCCGCCTGAGTAACGGGAGTGGCAGCCAATGAGGGTCGGGGGGGTGCTGTGGGCCAACGAGCTGCCGCTAACTCACCCACTCCATCCTCCCCCCTCCTCCCCTCCCCCCACTCGCCCACTCCATTCCCCTTCAAACCCCATCCTCCTCTCCCACCCATCACCCACGCCATCCCCCCTCAACCCCCCCTCAACCCCCCCTTATTCCTCACCCCCACATCCCTCACGCACTCCCCCCTCTCACCCACCCTCCCCTCCCCCACTCCCCTCCTTCCCCCCAATTACCCACTCCATCCCTCCTCAACCCCCCTTATCTCCCCGTACTGCCCCCCACTCACCCACTCCATTCCCCCTCAACCCCCCTTACCCCCTCCTCACCTCCCCCCACTCACCCACTCCATACCCCCTCAACCCACCTCCCCCTCCCTCACCCACTCCATCCTCCTCAACCCCCCTTATCCCACCCTCTCCTCACCCACCCCCCCTCACCCACTCGCCCAACCCTATCCCTTCTCAACCTCCCCTTATCTCCCCCCTCCCCTCCCCCCGCCCATTCAACCACTCCATTCCCCCTCACGTGGCTGGAAGCGAGCTGCGACTCACTAAGGGGTCACTGCCACGTGTACCATCGTAAAGTCGAAACATCTTAGGTCACCCCAACTGCGCACGCACGGAATAACATCGAAAATACAAGAGAGGTTGGGGGGGTTGAGTGGGGATGGAGTGGGTGAGTGGGGGGGGAGGGGAAGGAGGGAGTGGCAGAGGGGAGGGTGCTGGACCAATGTAGGAGAAGTTTGGGGCCAATAAGGGGAAGGGGGCTGCTGAGCCCACGGGCTGCCTCTAACTTTAATAAATGTGTTCCCTCCCCCTTCTCCCCCCTACCGCCGGGAGGACTGGCGCCTGTCCCGACGTGCCCCATGCCTGACCTTCCTCCCATGGTGCAGTGCGGCGGCAAAGGGTCCAACAAGATCGTCGCCGTGCTGCAGAAGAGGCTTCGGGTCCATGGCTCAATCTGGCTACAGCACTGGTGGCACGGGTCCGAGGTGAGTGGCTCCCTCTCCCCTTCCCTGTCCTTCCTTGCCCGCCCACCGCCCCGGGGGACACTCCCCGCCCGGCAACGGGCTTCGTCAGTTGGAGAGGGTTGCCAGGCCCGCAGGATCATCAGTTGGGGGAGGGTTGCCCCAGGAGAGGCCCGCAGGAGAGATTTGAACCCCCTCAGTCTAGTAGTAGTTAATTCACTGTATGATTCGGTAAACTGCTTCCAGCCCTTAAAAATGCTGCTATGCAACCAGCTGCTTCTAGTTGCCCAGCAACGCCCTGAATAGATACCATTTCTAACGTTGATGACACAGCTCAGGCATTAGATGGATGTTTGTAATCCACGGGGAAAATGCATTAATACCACAAAAGGCATCAATACCATATTGCACTACAAAAAGGGAAACCTATAATTGGGAGATTCAAAGGTCAAAGCTCCAATCCCAGCAATTGACAAGCATGTTCCCTAACTTCTTGGCACCATACATATTCTCCAATTTCGATAACGATGCGATACGATACAATATGATACAATATGTTCCAAATTACTTTATTTATCCCAGGAATGAAATTGATCTGCCAACAATCATAAAAAATAGAAAATACATGAAACATGAAATTAAAGTGACGAGTGGAAAGGCTTAGTGGATGTGCAAAGATTGGGGGGGGAGGGGGGGGGAAGGGGGGAGGGGGGGGGAGGGGGGGGAGGGGGGGAGGGGAGTCAGTCTCAGTCTACCCCACCACAGAAGGGGGAGGAGTTGTATAGTTTGATCGCCACAGGGAAGAAGGATCTCTTTCCTGTCCTGCATCTTGGTGGAACCAGTCTGTGGCTGGAGGTACGCCTCAGGTAGACCAGTGTGTCATAGAGAGGTGAACTATATTGTCCAGGATGCTCTGCAGTTTGAGGAACATCCTCCCCTCCAAGACCACCTCCCATTAATCCAATTCTGCCCCCAGGATGGAGCCAGCCTTCCTGATAAGTTTGTTGATTCTATTGGCGTCCACAGCCTTCGCCCTGCTGCCTCAGCACACGGCAGCGAAGAAGATGGCACTGGCTACCACCAATTGGTAGAACATCTACATCTTACTGCAGACGTTGAAAGAGAGGAGCCTTCTCAAAAAGTACAGCCGGCTCTATCTCTTCTTGTACAGGGCCTCAGCGTTCCTGGAGCAGTACAATTTACTGTCCAGGTACATTCCAAGGTATTTGTACTCACTGGTAAACTGCACATCCACACCATTGATGGAGACAGAGGACAGAGATGGACCTCTCCTCCTAAAGTCCACCACCAACTCCTTAGTCTTGTCGGTGTTAAGCTGCAGGTGATTCAGCTCACACCACTCAACAAAGTCATTGACTACACCTCCGTATTCAGCTTCCCTCCCCTCACTGATGCAGCCCGCAATTGCAGTCATCTGAAAACTTCTGCAGGTGGCAGGAGATCTGTCTTTAGAAAAACAGATACACATTTCAATTTTATTTTGGCTCAGGTAGAGATTTCTATGCCAAGTCTCCTTAGTGAATCAATTCTTCCAAAGCACAAGGGGAAAGAATCGCTTTCTTGTCAACAGATGTGAATGCTAAACACAAATAGGAAAATTCATAACTCACTCTTCTGATGATGCATTGTTTATAAACTGCAAGGTGAGCTGACTGAAGTTTCTGATTAGGTAAATAGTCTGTTGTATTGAAGCAGTCGTGTTTAAATCCTGGTTGAATGTCAAAGGTCTTATTAATGCTGCCAACATTTCATTAAACTTGGTCACCAAGTAATCAACTACTCCTTCGCTTTCCAAACGATCAAAGATCTTAAAAGATAAAAAAAATACAAGGTGTATTAAAACAAACATGAGTCCTTGCCCTTCCAAATGCACATGGATCCTGTCTCAGAATCTCCTTCAGTAACCTTCGCAAGACTGACCTTAGGTTCACCAACCTGTGCTCATTACCCCTCAAGAATACAACCTCATTTTTGCTAGATCAATTTGAAGATTTTATTTAATATTTATTCGCATGTTTTCAGTTGAAATCTAAAGAGATTTTGCTTTTTACATCTGTTGATCCTTGGTGCAGCTTGCCTTATGAATAGTCTTCATTTTCAATCTAAGCTTTATCCTTGTAATTTCTCCATTCTGATCAATATTTAAAATTACTGAAGCTAACCAATCAATTCCGTAGATCATTATCTTGATCTTTTCAAGATAAGTCCTCTCACTTTCAGAAACTTAATTTAATTTGTGAGACATTGTTTCCTATGCACAAAGCTATGCTGACTATCCCTAATCATCCTTGCCTTTCCAAATGCAAATAGATCCTTTCTCAGAATCCCCTTCAGTAACTTTCCCCAAACTGATGTTAGGTTCACCAGCCTGTGGTTTCCTGGCCTGTTCTTGCAACCCTTCTTAAATAAAGATACATTAGCCACTCTCCAATCTCCCAGTATCTCACCCTTGCTAAGGAAGTTACAAAAATCTCAGGGCCTCAGCAATCTCTTCCCATGATTCTCACAACCTAGGATACACTTGATCAGTCATTATCCTTTACCTTATCTGCCTGAGTTATATTATGTCCTCATTTTCCCTCTTGATTTCTTTAAACATACTCCTACCACACTTACACTCCTCAAGATATTCACTTGATCCCAACTGCCTATACATGTCATGTGCCCACTTCTTTTTTTTTGATCAGAGCTTCAATATCCCATGTTAGCCAACTCCTGACTACGGGTGCTGTACTGTAAGGAGTTTGTACGTTCTCCCCGTGACCTGCGTGGGTTTTCTCCGAGATCTTCGGTTTCCTCCCACACTCCAAAGACGTACAGGTATGTAGGTTAATTGGCTGGGTAAATGTTTTTAAAAAATTGTCCCTAGTGGGTGTAGGATAGTGTTAATGTACGGGGATCGCTGGGCGGCACGGACTTGGTGGGCCGAAAAGGCCTGTTTCCGGCTGTATATATATGATGATATGATGATGATGATGATCCCTAGTCCTGCTTCATTTTAGCAGGAATGTGTTAGCACTCAACCCTCCCAATCTCACTTTTAAAGCCCCTTTAGCTACTGACAGCATCTCCCAATCAACTTTTGCAAGAACCTAGCTAATGCCACCAAAATTAGCCTTGCCCCAACCTAGGATTTTAACTTGTAGACCAATCCTCTCTCTCTTTCCACAACTATTTAAAAATTAATATAATAATGGTTAATGTTCCCAAAGTGCTCCCCCACTGACACTTCAACCATGCTCTCATTTCCTAAGAGGAAATTGAATGTAGTTCCCTCTCTAGTTGGGCCATCGACATATTGCTTGACGTTTTTCTGGACACACTTAATTCACACTGTTTACGTAGTCCTTTAGGACTACGGCCACGCTAATCAATATCAGGGATGTTAAAATCATCTACTTTACAAGCCTATTGCTCAAACAGTTACAAGTATCTCGATCTCTCTGCTTATGTTGCCCTCTCTCTATATTATTATCTACATCTATAATACACTAACTACTAACTTCATGAGAATGAGCACATTATTTACTCTTCTTCAAATAATTTAAGCAACAATTACATAAATGCAATGTTTTTTTTATGATGCTCTACCGGCACCTGTAAAATGTTAAGTATTTAGATTTTCAGATTTTTGGAATTTTTAACATTGCAAAAAGAATACTGAAGTTTAAAAAATAAAAATTATTCATTACATTAGGCAGGTCCTTAAACAGCCTAAGCAGTTTATAGGACAACAATTTGCCGTGGACATCAACAGCAAGGAATGATATGCATATTGGCACATTTTGGTCTCACAAAAAAAACACTGTGTTTAAGGTATTTAATAAGATGATGCATAACCACAGTTAGGAAACCATTTTTTATAGATCTGTATGCACAATGAATGCATCTCTCATAATTTAAAATTATCAAGAACAATTGACATACTTTAATTCTTAATTTACATTTGATAACCAATAGCATGAGTATTTTATGGTAGCATCAAAATCAGTGGGAAAGGCCGGAGGGTTGGCAGGAAGTGGGATTGCAATGGTAGAACTGTTGAGGGGAAAAAGAATTGTAGAAGTTACTAGAAATGCAAACATCTCTCTGTAATCTTCTCCAGCTAATGACAAGCAGACAATTATTTTCTGTAAAACAAGCATCTGCAGTTCCTAATTTGGACCTTGTTTGTGTTAAGGTTTCAAAAATACTACAGTCCATTTTATACTTATTAGCTACAGAATGTTTTTTTGGATGGGACATTTGTGAAAAGAAGATACCAAGACATTTTAGAATAATAGTCTATTGTGTATTTTTCTTACCTGTTTCATGGCTTTCATCTTGTCAATGGAATGGAACAGAACATTTGAGACATACTCCAAATAATAGTCAGGTATTCCTGATAATCTGGCCAACTTGGGTTGCATATACGATTGGAACTCGTTCATTTTTAGCAGGATGGGAAACTAAAATTAGAAACAATGAACAGACTTTGAGTAGGAAAGTTGCTTTTTTGTTGGTAATTTGTTCCTACTAGTTATGGCTTTGCAGGTAACTGGTTCTTAGTTAAACATTTCAAGTGTAAGTTCAATAGAATTCATTCTTCAGAGATAAGGTGATTTTTTGTGTGCCCAGTTTCCATTAAACTTTTCATTTGGAAATTAAACGTGGTTCCTGAAAATACCAACATCTGGTAAGAGTCTACAGGAAATGCGTCCTCAAAGTTGCTTTGTATGTGACTTCAAAATGATTTGGACTGAATGGGGGATTAATATCAGCTGAAACAGTAAGCTTATACCTGCAAACATTCATTATCATTACTAAAACACAAGCCGTCAAGACCTCAATCCCAAAGATGGCCCATGAGGGAAGACAAAGATGTCCATCAAGAATTAAAGATGGACACAAAATGCTGGAGTAAGTCAGCGGGACAGGCAACATCTCTGGAGGGAGGGAATGGGTGATCTTTCGGGGTCAAGACCCTTCTTCAGACACTTGACTCAAAAGATCACCCATTCCTTCGCTCCAGAGATGCTGCCTGTTGCGCTAAGTTACTCCAGCATTTTGTGTCTACCTTCGATGTAAACCAGCATCTGCAGTTACTTCCAACAATAACTAGATTGTTAATATAATGCATTGACTATAAGAGTTGGGTCAACATGTTGCAGTTCTACAGAACATTGGTTTGAGTATTGCATGCAGTTCTGGTCGCCACCATACTGTAAAGAGATTAACCAGATTGTTATCTAGAATTAAGAACAGTAGTTATAGGAGATATCAGATCAGCTAGGTTTATTCTCATTGGAACATTTTTAAAGCTGAGAAGTCTACTGATAGAGTTTTATAAAACTATGAGAGGCATAGATAGGATAGAGAGTCGGAATCAACTCTTTAAGCACCAAACCCAAGGGGAACAGGTTTAAGATGGGAGGGAAGAAATTTGATAAACACCTGAGGGGTAAGTACTGCACACAGAGAGAGGTGAATATCTGGAATGAGCTACCAAAGAAGATGGCAGAGACAGACACAATTACAATGTCTCAAAGGCATTGGAAAGGCCTTAAAAAGGCAGAGAGTGAAACAGGTCTAATGTAGGCAAGTTATATTACTACAAAAATACATCATAATTGGCATAAACAAGGTGAACTGAAAGGGTCCCTTTCAGTGCTGCATTAGTTTGGTGATTCTGGGATACACAAGGTTCAGCTCATCCCATGGAGGGGCAGAGAGAAAAGGAAGAGTATTCAAGAGACATTTGCCATATTAAGGTTATTGTCATCTCTGAAACTCAGTAAAGGTATTTTATAAGGGATTAAGACATTTGGGTTTTTTGTCATTTATTAAAATCTGCATTTAGGATTTCTGCAAAGCCAATCTTAAATATTGACAGGCAAGAAGAGACCAGTCGTACACATCAAAATAACAAATTTAGGGCACATGAAGACATTTTGCCTAATCTACTTGCAGTACTTTAAAAGCACTTAACCGTTTCTAAAAAGCTGTTTTCTCTTATTGAATATTCCAATGCCCAGGAAATCTGTCCACCTACAATTAAATCTAGCAAACAAGCAAAGTATGAGTTACGTAGCTTGACTATAATATTTAAACAGAAAATGCAGCTTCATTGCTCAACCCATCCCAAACCGTTCAAAATAGGATTGGACTTGGAGGTAGGTTGAAATTGGGTTTGAGATTTTCAGATGTTTGCATTATTCCTGACTGCCTTCAGTTTAGTTTAGTTTAGTTTAGTTTAGTTTAGTTTAGATTAGAGACACGGTGTGGAAACAGGTCCTTCAGCCCACTGAGTCCACACCGACCAGTGATCACCCATAAACTAATTCTGTCCTACACACTAAGGAAAATTTACAGAAGCCAATTAACCTGCAAACCTGCATGTTTTTAGAATGTGGGTGGAAACCGGAAAAAACCCACACGATCACAGGGAGAACGTACAAACTCCGTACAGACAGCACCCGTAGCCAGGATCAAACCCGGGTCTCTGGCACTGTAAGGCAGCAACTCTACCACTACGCCACTGTGCCTGCCCTGCAAAATAGGATTGGACTTGGCGGTGGGTTGAAATTGGGTTTGAGATTTGGTTATTTATGGAGATGCGCCTGAACAAAACACAGGACCTCATTACCATCTCTGGAATTTGTTTTGTAGTACACTAGCCAAACAGAGAAACTACCTGGCTATCAGGGTTTTGCAACATAAGTCCCGAACTGGAAATCTAGAGAAAGAAGGGGAGACAGGCAATGAAGCCAGACATTAATAAGGATATTATTGAAGGAAAAGGTAGCATTGACAAAGGAATTTGGAACGATAGTGGAAGAACAAAAAAGGAAACAGAGGCCTTGGAAAAAACATTGAAGGGATTGCAAGAAAGGAAAAGGCAGATTACAATAAACTTTGCATGACAGCAAGATTAACATAATTATTACCCTCCTCCTTATTAATTCTTTTCAAATCTTCCTGTGCAGACTTTGAAGTGATGTCCTAAATATCCCCATTCTGATCAAAATGTATTGAATGGACATGTTGTTGCAATATTTCAATCGCATCTTACATTCAGAGCACTCATTCAACAATAATTTCTGCTTGGAAAGGCTTGGAATGAGAATTAATTTTAATTTTAATGTTGATTTTGTTGGGTAAGTTGCCAAGATCTTCTGAATACTATCAGCCTCTACATAAAAAAACAGCTCTCACCTTTGATTTCAAACCTAGCCCAGAATCAGATGCTTATTTCATTACAAAATATAGAATATAATCATATCATTAAGACCTTACCTTGAATATATTAATGGACGTATTCATCAGCAGCGCAATATCATTGGGATCCAGCCTAAATATATCCGTTAATATTGACAGAGTTTGTTCACGATTCAGCAGAATATCCATCAATTTCAGATCCAGTTTCATGCCTATTAATTAAAATAGAGTACATATATTGTTCACTTTTGTTTATATCGTCTGCTTTGCTATATTCCAATGCAAGAATCATATGTTAACTATACCATTGGAATTTTAAAGATTGAGCACTGAGTGTGACTGTCATATTTTCAGTAGGACTTAAAGAATAAGAAAAATAAATAAGGCAGATGGAAGAATAAGAGTGCTGCCTGCTAAACACTCATCGCACCAGTCCTGGGCTTTGGTGACAGAGAGGGGTCCATGGGTGTGAGGTGGTTCAGATCGTCAGCTGGCATTTTCCCCTCCGGGATACCTACTCGCCTCCACTCCCTTCTGGTTGCTTAAATCAAAATACAGTATTTGTTTTAGAAAGGACAGTTTCACGAGGTTGGGTCAAACGCTGTTGAAGCAAGAATGCAACCCGGATTCTAGATCCTTTTGAAGCAGTCTTTCAAAGCTTGATTTTTTTTTCATCCCTAATGATTTAGAAACTGTGCTCATGGAGTTTATTTGTTTACTGAGAGTTATGAAGGATGACAAACACATTATCAATGTTCCCAGACATGTGAAAACCCAATGTATATCCCTGAAACCAATAAGCATTAATATTCTCAATGTTTCTAATTTCTTTCCCTCTAACATTCCTGTAAATCATAGAATTTTCTGCTGCTGAGTCAACATCAGTCCAGTGATGAAGTGGATAGTCTAAAAATGTCTCAAATCTCAGTTGTTGGAGATGCATCCAGGCAAGTCTGAGGCTTCCTTAAACATGGAGAGCTTATAGCAGATGGATCCTTTACGAAACATCAGCTATTGGTCCCCACATTTCAATCCATTATTCAATCCATTAATAATACCATTAATTTATCTTAATAAAGGTAAATATTTTTACCAATGAGTTCTCTTGAATGGACACTGATTTGAATCATTAACCCTGCCTTTCTCTTCACCCATGTTAACTGATCTGCTGAGTAATTCTAACATTGTAAGTGTCTCCATCAATACTTTGTAACATAATAATTATAAATATTCATACTGGGTAACAGCACAATACTTTACTAACGTATTCATAATGACCTTCAGATTATCTGTCAACAATATCTATGATCTTTTTGTGCTAAATGTGCCCTCATCAAATGGTAACTATTAAGGAGGGTAAATGATCAAACGGCACAGACAAACGCATGGAGGATAGAATAGCCACTCTGCATTTATGGTTAGCATCTCCAGATGAGAAAGGGTGGGGAAAGAAATAGCATCAGTACTGGGTAAAAAAGAACGTTCCATTTTTGAGATAGGATGATATGACAGAGATGCGCCATAAAAAGCATGTTAACAGTAAGCATCATAGAATGGTTTGGGAACAGCTCCATCCAAGACCGCAATAAATTGCAGAGTGTGTTGATGTAGCCCAGACCATCATGCAAACAAATCTCCCTTCCATTGATTCCATCAACACTTCACGTTGCCTCGACAAGGCCACCAGCATAATCAAGGACCAGTCTCACCCAGTCACTCCCTCTTCTCCCCTTTCCCATCAGGAAAGAGGGGTGCAACAGTGGGATAGTGGTAGAATTGCTACCTTACAGCGGGAGCTCCAGTTTCCTCTCACATTTCAAAGATGTACAGGATTGAAGATTAATTGGCTTATGTAAAATTGTAAATTGTCCCTAGTGTGTATAGGATAGTGAGGGTGAAATGGTCGGCACGGACTCAGTAGGCTAAAGGACCTGCTTCCATGCTGTTTCTCTAAAATGCATACCTCCAGATTCGAGGGTAGTTTAATCCCATCTGTTATAAGGAAACTGAACTGTCCTCACACCAACTAGATAGCGACCCTGATCTGCCATCTACGCTAAAGGTTGTTGGCTGCAACCTTCCCCCCATCGATGAACTGTACACTGCAAGGGCCAGGAAGAGAGCGGGTAAGATCATCTCTGACCCCTCTCACCCTGCCCACAAACTCTGAAGCACTTCCCTCTGGAAGGCGACTCCGGACAGTCAAAGCCGCCACAGCCAGACATAAAAAACGCTTTTTTCCATGAGCAGCGGCTCTATTCAACAGCCAAAAGTCTGTAGCCTCCTTGCGCTCTGGTATTTTATTTAATTCTTCACATTTTAAATTATAATGTTGTATATTTTATTGTCTACTGTGTATCGTGTTGTCACTTGCAAGCAAAGCACCAAGACAAATTCCTTGTATGTGTACATATTTGGCTAATAAAATTGATTAAATTCAATTCAATTCAACTCATCACAGAAACTGATCACGGTTACTAGCATTCAATAAATTCCAACAAATGGAAATGAAAGTAACAAATAAAAATGAGTCTTGAAAATAAAAGCAAAAAAGAAAAATGACGTTTCTATTTGGATGACATTTTATAAATTACATTTAATAATTTGAGTATGAAATCAAAAACTAGAACCAACCTTGAGTGTAAACAGTGTGCACGATGTCCATTGCACTGATAGTCAAGTTAAAAATGGCATCAGTGTTCAAATATATATTCTCATAAGAGGGACTGATCAGGTCTTTCACCGATTCCAATAATCTAAAAAATATTGTACATAAACAGTAGATTTAAATTCGCTTTCATATTTATAAAAGATTGCTTTTGATTGAACTGTGTACTTTCTCTTCAAAAGGGTAGTTGGTCCCGAGATCACTAAGGACATTTTTACAGAGTTGAGTGAGAAAACTAAACTGTATTTGAAAACTTACCAAGCCAAGCTGCAGACACCTCATAGTTGCCAGGATTCCTACATTTGACTTAATTTGTGCCCACACAGCTCCCTGCAGATCTTGCTGCCATAGCTGTCCCACAATGCAGACTGGTCCAAAGGCCACATTTAAGCCTCAGGCAAAACAACACCCTGCCCTCAAATTGTACTCTTGGCTCTTTCCCATGTTTGATGTCAGTACACATTATCTCTAAATATTAATGGTGATAAGTCACATTTAGAAATAGTTGAATAAGTAAATCATTGAATTACTTAATCAAATTAAAAAAGTTGTTATTGAAATGAAAAATTATAGATTTATGGAAAAAACACTTAATTCACGTAAATCAATTTAAAATATGTATTTACAATAAAGAAAAGCTCAAACTTTTTTTAATGGAGGTTAAATAATCTTATCTAAATGACTAAGATTGCTACTTACCATTGCTTATGTAAAGCTGAGGGTTATATATGAAGTGTATCTGGCCCCTCAGCCTGGTTCAATTAGGACCCATTCCAAACTCAGTGCTAAGGATGAAGTGGGAAGTCAGATGCAGCAAATCTAATCTCCAGCACGCACTGTACTGCAGTCCATGGGGAGACTGACATCAAATGCTGCTGGAAGGTCATCAACTCGGTGAAAGACGCTCTTTGGTCTGCCCGATCCTTGTTGACCTCCCAGCGGAGCGAGCTGTCTGTCAAGGAATGTTGCCGACTGGCCCGCTGCAGACTGCAGGAGTACGTGCTGAGGGACGCACTGAAGCTCGGTGCAGCCAACGCCAAGGCCCTGTGGGGGAGGACCACAGTCTAGGGTCCTTCCGCTGCTGAACATGGGGGGCAGGGTGTGGTGGAGACGCCCCTCCAAATAAGGGATACTGTGTAAAGGTGTGTAAATGTAAGTAAATGTCTGTGAATTTGGAAGTGAATGCCTTTATCGAATGTGTAACCTCCGGAAATGTCGGATGGGTTTTGTTAAAAAAAAGATCTTCTGTAAGCAAATATTTATTACTTGTATAAAGTATTTTTTGATATTAAAAAAAAAAAATGTACTGCAGTCCACGGATTGTGAAGATTGGAATGCACTGAGACACTCATTGCAGCTAAACAGGTGTTTGGTACTACAGTACTCTCAATTCATGGCCTTTGCTATCAGAGGCTCGTAGTTATCGAGCACAAAAACAAGGCATTCAGCCCAACTTGGCTATGCTGGAGAATGTGCTTACCTGATCCAATTTGCCCGATGTTTGGCCAATATCCCTCTAAACCTTTTCTTTCCAGGTACCTGAAATGTTGCAATTGTTCCTAACTCTACCATTCCTCTGATAGCTCATTCCATGCACCCAGCACACTCTGTCTGCAAAACATCGTCCTCAGGACCCCTTTAAATTTTCCTCAGCACCCTTCTGTTTTAGACGTCCCTATTGTGGGAAAAAGATTGTATTCAGTGCTCTTGCCTATTTCATATAACAAATGGGTTGTTATCAAGAAATAGTGGTGGCACAGTGGCGCAGCAGTTAAGTTGCATATATACAATGGCAGAGACCCGGGTTCGATCCTGACCACATGTCCTGTCTGTACGGAGTTTGCACATTCTCCCTGTGACCACATGGGTTTTTCTCCGGGTGCTCCAGTTTCCTCCCACATTCCAAAGATGTGCAGGGTTGTAGGATAATTGGCTTCCGTAAATTGTCCCTAGTGTGTAGGATAGAACTAGTGTATGGATGGCCGCTGGTCGGTGTGGACTCGGTGGGCCAAAGGACCTGTTTCCATGCTGTGTCTCTAAACTAAACAAACTAAATAATTGCAGCAGGACTAATCCAACCTTTAATCCCTCGCTGTCCAGTTGGGTGATCAGAAACACTCCCTATTAAGCTCACTTCACAGAATTTGGAAGGTGTTTCAGCAGCTTGCAGCAGGTTCTGAAGCTGTTCAATCAGCTAGAAGTTGCCAGCCACAAAGTATAGTGATGTGTTCCTAGTCCTACTAAGACTGATCTCTGGCAATTGTAGCGTGGAGTCAAATCCAGGATGAATGTCAAGTGCATTAACATGGATTATATATATCCAACTTTGTGACTGCTGCAATTTCACCTGAAAATGATGGCTTGCGCCACCTACTTCAGATAATGTAGCATTTTGGAGACACACGAGATTTTACCTGATTAACACCAAATTAAATGGGCTCAATCAATTTCTTGACAAGGATGCCTCTAAACATTACATTTCATCTTTTGGCACATGCAAACTCTGAAATCTTGTGATAATCTTGCACCTTGATATTATCAATGATGCAAAATCCAAACTGTTTGAACAGATAAACACTTACTAAAAGAGATAATTTTTAAGGACTGATTTTTCAGTCTGAAGAAGGGTCTCGACCCAAAACATCACCCATTCCTGAGATGCTGCCTGACCTGCTGAGTTACTCCAGCATTTTGTGAATAAATACCTTCGATTTGTACCAGCATCTGCAGTTATTTTCTTACACTAATTTTGAAGGACGGTGTTTCTTAAAACAGACAAAGGTTGAGAAACACGAAGTATAAGGAAATAAATTATTTTGACCACAGTCAGAATTCAATGGATTCTGGTGAAGGTGTAAAGAGAAGAGGACAATTAAGTGTGAGTGTTCTGAGAGAATAAAGTGTGAATGCTGAAAGCTCGAATGACAAGTTATCAAAAATTGCTGAACTCATTGTGCAATCTGAAAGGCTGCAATGTGCCGAGTTGGAAGATGAGCTGTTGTTTCTCTGGCCTGCGTTGAATTTCACTGAAACATTATTGGAGGCTGAAGACAGGGAGATCAGTGTAGGAGGCAATTGGAAAAGTAATCTGATAGGCAGCCTGAAAGTTTGGGGTTATGCTCACAGACTAAATGGAAATGATCTGCCATGGTCTCACAATCTGTGATTGCATCCCCCATTACCAAGATAAATATTTTTTGGGTAGAATTAAACAATTATCCCAAAATATTCTCACAAATATGGTTGTGATTTTTAAAGTATTTTCTGATCATTCTGTATACTGCCTACCCCTGCTGCAACAAGTCATATAAAAACATATCTAATTTGCCCTCTCTTGCTATCCATTTTCATGGACAAAATTTTAAACTAATCTAAAGCAATCAGCAGCACAAACTGAAAGATTATCATATGTTTGTCCAAAGCTGGTATATATTTTACACCCTTTTCTTGCTAATTCCTCTGTTGTTTTTATTTATGTTGTGATTATATATATGTATATATATATATATATATATATATATATATATATATATATATATACCTTTATTTGTCCCACACCGGGGAAATTTACAGTTACAGCAGCAAAGTGGATAGCAAGAGATCATTCATTATAAATAAAAGTAAAGACAAGGATAAATTGTCATCATTTACTGTGTATTCCTTAACTGTTCCTGTTGACTCGTCTGCTGGGAGTAGCGCTGGTTGTGCAGTCTCACAGCAGCGGGAAGGAAGGACCTCCTATATCTCTCCTTCACACACTTGGGGTGAAGGAGTCTGTCACTGAAGGAGTTACTTAGTGCAGTGACAGTGTCATGCGTGGGGTGGGAGTCGTTGTCCAGCAGCGATGTTAACTTTGCCATCATCCTCCCCTCTCCCACCGCCTGTACTGAGTCGAGGGGGCAACCCAGGACAGAGCTGGCCTTCCTGACCAGCTTGTCAAGTCTCTTCCCCTCCGCCGCTGAGATGCTGTTGCTCTAGCAGACCACTCCATAGAAAACGGCTGATGCAACCACAGTGTTGTAGAAGGTCCTTAGGAGTGCCCCCTGCACTCCAAAGGACCTGAGTCTCCTCAGCAGATAAAGTCTGCTCTGGCCCTTTTTGTATAGCGCATTGGTGTTTTCGGTCCAGTCCAATTTATTGTTGAGGTAAACACCCAGGTACTTATAAGAGTCCACCCTCCCGATGTCCATTCCCTGGATGTTCACCAGTGTCGGGGGGACCTGGCTGCGCCTGCGGAAATCCACCATCTCCCTGGTTTTCCCCGCGTTGATCAAAATTCAAGAATATTGCCATTTTCTGTGATTCCTTCTCCTTCCAATGCTACTGTTTAAATCTGAGTATGCAATTGTTTCTTTAACTCATTTCATTCTTGTCTCTCTCCCAATGTTTTCAACTCTATTTTGTCCTACAAAAAATGGATCTTAGCCATTCACTTACTTTCTCAACTTTCAAAATAGGTTTCTACTTTGCCTGCCTGCAAAATGCAACATTTAGCTACGGTGTGTATAAATCAAAGCTACATAAAGATGGACAGTATGATAAAAATGTTGAACGTGATTTACTTCCCAAACCTACTAAGTCTCATGGCTTACATTTGTTGCTCGACACATTAATCTATTCACTCATTTGTGCCTTTTAATGAACATATATTAGCTAGACCAAAAATAGTATTGACTATTATTATATTAATATATTAAATCTATTTGGCCAGTTTAAACTTATTTCATAATCACAAAGGCTGTAAAATAGATAGAAGAATGGCCAACTGGCAGAAGGCAAAGAATGGAAACAAAGGGAGCTTTTTCTGGTTGGCTGCCGGTGGTTGGTGGTGTTCCGCAAGGGTCATTGCGGGTCCACTACTTTTCATGTTATATGTTAATGATCTGGATGGCTTTGTCGCCAAGTTTGTGGATGATACAAAGATAAGTGGAGGGGCAGGTAATGTTGTGGAAGCTGAGGCCACATTTGGAATATTGTGAGCAGTTTTGTGCCCCTTATCTGAGGAATGGTGTGCTGGCTTTTGAGAGGGTCCAGAGAAGGTTTACGATCCTGGGAATGATTGGGTTAATGTATGAGGAGCGTTTGATGGCTCTGGGTCTGTACTGGCTGGAGTTTAGGGGGGATCTGATCCAAACCTACTGAATAATGAACGGCCTAGATAGAATGGACGTGGAAAGGAATTTTCCAGTGATGAGAAATCTAGCGCTGAGGGCACAGCCTCAGTATAAAAGGACATACTTTAAGAATGGAGATAAGGAGGAGTTTCTTTAGCCAAAGGGTGGTGAAACAATGAAATTCATTGCCACAGACAGCTGTGGAGGCCAAGACAATAGATATTTTTTAAGTGGATATTAATAGGTTTTTGCTCAGTAACAGCACCAAAGGTTACAGGGAAAAGGTAGGAGAATGGAGTTGAAAGGGAAAAATCGATCGGCTATGATCAAATAGCAGAGTGAACTTCTGTCTTAAGGTCTAAATCCCCATTATTCTACACCACCCCATCCCAACTACCACTTTCCACAATTCTCTTGCCATCCTCCTGCACAAGTCAAGAGGTATTTTACAATAATTAATTAACTAATTAGCACATCTTGGAGAAGTGTGGGGAAATTGGAAGATTCAAGTGAAACGTGAAAGGTTGCAGGGAGAATGTACAAACTCCACGCAGGCAGCACCTAAGGTCAGGATTCAACCTGGCCACTGGAGCTGTGCATCAGTAGCTCTACTGAAGTGCCTCAGTGCTGTCAGATGAAGGTGAGGTGGACTTTATGGGAATAACAGGGCTGAATGGATCCTTCTGGTGTCAGATACCTGATCAATGCTGACCGGCTTTATTCTTATTATCAATAAAAACTATAAAAGTTGAAAACACACAGCAAGTTAATGTGGAGGTAGGAGCATTAGTAGATCATTCAGCCCCTTGCTCTGGCATTCAGTAAAATCATGGTTGATCCAGCATCCCTCCTGTGCACTTGTTGAAAACATGTTGTTTCCAGTTGCAATGAGGGCAGCAGAGGAATAGATAGGTCAAAGGGAATTTTTCTGAATACCAGAATGCCAACATAATTCCACTGTTTATGGAATTGATTGGTTGGTAGATCAATGAGAATCATTCAAAAGAGAATGGAAAAATGGATATGTTAAATCTATGAAATCAAGATTGGCTCTGTGGAAGAGAACAGAAGCCAAACCATGTTGGAAATGCCCAGCATATCAGACAATGTTTGTGAACAGAGACAAGCAGAGTTATATGCAGACGGATAACATGCAGCAGAACTGGCATTTCTAAAAGGAACAGAGAAATCAAGTTACCCTAAATTGTTGAATTTGAATGAGAAAACAAACTGTTGGATGAACTCAGCTGGTCAAGCAGCATCTTTGGGAAGATTGGAATTACAGGCATTTCAGGTCGTAACCCTGCATCAGAACTGTTGATTTCACAGGGGCATTAACCTGAAAGGTTAATTCTGTCCATTCACAGATTTTGGTTGTGGCGGCGCCTAACGGCTGCGGCTCGCTAGCAGTCTGTTCGTCTTTTTTCCTTTTTTTTTGTTGTGTGTCGGTGTTGGGTGGTTTTTGTATTTTTTTTTGGTTGTGTATGTGTGGGGGGTGGTGGTGTGGGTGGGGGGTGGCAGGGGGGGTGGGGGAAACTTTTCTCTTCCTCATGGCGCGGGGTGCGGCTCGGCTGCGGGGCCTAACATCGCCCAGTGCGGCTTGGCCGCTGGACTTAACATCGCCCGGTGCGGCTTGGCCGCTGGACTTAACAGTGCCCGGTGCAGCTCGGCCGCGGGACTTAACATCGCCCGGTGCGGCTCGGCTGCGGGACTTTACATCGCTGGTGCGGCTCGGCTGCGGGACTTTACATCGCTGGTGCGGCTCGACCACGGGACTTTACATCGCCCGGTGCGGCTCGACTGCCGGACTTAACATCGCCCGGTGCGGCTCGGCTGCGGGACTTTACATCGCTGGTGCGGCTCGACCACGGGACTTTACATCGCCCGGTGCGGCTCGACTGCGGGACTTAACATCGCCCGGTGCGGCTCGGCTGCGGGACTTTACATTGCTGGTGCGGCTCGACCACGGGACTTAGCTGCGCAAGGCTCGGTCGCGGGGCCTTTCATCGCCCGGCTCGGCCGCGAGACGTTTCAGCGCCTGGTGCGATTCGGCCGGGGGGACTTCCATCCCCTTGCGGGGACTGTGCAGGTCGGTCGGGGACGAGCTGTCTGTCCGTGGGTGTGGGGAAGAGAGTGGAAGTTTTGTTGCCTCCATCACAGTGAGGGGGTGTTTGGAGTCACTGTGATGGACGTTTGTGTTGGGGCTATGTGTCTTGTGTTCTTTTTTTTCTATGACTGCTATGTAGTTTCGTTCGGTACTTCGGTACCGAATGACAAATAAAGCTCTGTTATACTGTTATACTGTTATGAGTATTTGCGTATTTTCTATTTTTAATTCACATTTACAAAGCAATCTCAGTGCTGGTATTTATTTTAAGATTCATTTATTTAGGCCGTTCTTTTAGGAAGATGTGGAGACATTTTTTTAGTCATGTGGGTGGTGAATCTGTGAAATTCTTTGCCACAGGCTGTGGAGGCCAAGTCAGTGGATATTTTTAAGGCAGAGATAGATAGATTCTTGATTAATACAGGTATCAGAGGTTATGGGGAGAAGGCAGGAGAATGGGGTTAGGAGGGAGAGATAGATCAGCCACGATTGAATGGTGGAGTAGACTGAAGAAGGGTCTCGTGCTGAAACGTCACCCATTCCTTCTCTCCAGAGATGCTGCCTGACCCACTGAGTTACTCCAGCATTCTGTGTCTACTAGCGGAGTAGACTTGATGGGCCAAATGGCCTAATTTTACTCCTATCACTTATGACCTAATGCCAGCATTTGAATTGTGTTTTTATTTCAATTCTTATTCAGACCCAATTGATTCCAATGGACAGGAGATATTGTTCACCTGTCCAACTCCTGAAACTATTCCTCTATCCTAAGCTCTGAGATGGGATAGAGTGACTAAAATAATTTATAAAATGTAACATCCTCATTGACCGAGGACTGCCCAAAATGGAGAAAGAATATATGGGATGGCATTGGCAACCAAGTCCATTTAGCAGGAACACACAGAATCTTGGTGTAAATGGCAAGAGTTCACCACTTCCCAAACTATCATAGAACATAGAACATAGAAAATAGGTGCAGGAGGAGGCCATTTGGCCCTTCGAGCCAGCACCGCCATTCATTGTGATCATGGCTGATCGTCCACAATCAATAACCCGTGCCTGCCTTCTCGCCATATCCCTTGATTCCACTAGCCCCTAGAACTCTATCTAACTCTCTGTTAAATCCATCCAGTGATTTGGCCTCCACTGCCCTCTGTGGGAGAGAATTCCACAAATTCACAACTCTCTGGGTGAAAAAGTTCCTTCTCACCTCAGTTTTAAATGGCCTCCCCTTTATTCTACGACTGTGGCCCCTGGTTCTGGACTCCCCCAACATTGGGAACATTTTTCCTGCATCTAGCTTGTCCAGTCCTTTTATAATTTTATACGATTCTATAAGATCCCCTCTCATCCTTCTAAACTCCAGTGAATACAAGCCTAGCCATTTCAATCTTTCCTCATATGACAGTCCCGCCATCTCAGGGATCAATCTCGTGAACCTACGCTGCACTGCCTCAATTACAAGGAGATCCTTCCTCAAATTAGGAGACCAAAACTGTACATAATACTCCAGATGTGGTCTTAACAGGGCCATGTACAACTGCAGAAGAACCTCTTTACTCCTATACTGAAATCCTCTCGTTATGAAGGCCAACATGCTGTTAGTTTTCTTCACTGCCTGCTGTACCTGCACGACAACTTTCAATGACCAGTGTACTCGGACCCGGGTCTCGCTGCACCTCCCCCTTACCTAACCTAACACCATTGAGATAATAATCTGCCTCCTTGTTTTTGCCGCCAAAGTGGTTAACCTCACATTTATCTATATTATACTGCATCTGCCACGCTTCTGCCCACTCACTCAACCTGTCCAGGTCACCCTGCAACCTCCTAACATCCTCTTCACAGTGCCACCCAGCTTTGTGTCATCCGCAAACATGCTAGTGTTGCTTCTAATTCCCTCTTCCAAATCATTAATATATATGGTAAACAGTTGAGGCCCCAACACTGAGCCTTGCGGCACTCCACTCGCCACTGCCTGCCATTCTGAAAAGGACCCATTTACTCCTACTCTTGGCTTCCTGACTGCCAACCAATTTTCTATCCATGTCAACACCCTACCCCCAATACCATGTGCTCTAATTTTACTCACCAATCTCCTGTGTGGGACCTTATCAAAGGCTTTCTGAAAGTCTAGATACACTACATCCACTGGCTCCCCTTCATCCATTTTACTTATCACATCCTCAAAAAATTCCAGAAGATTAGTCAAGCATGATTTCCCTTTCATAAATCCATGCTGACTTGGAGTTATCCTTTTCCTGCTATCCAAATGCACCGCTATTACCTCTTTAATAATTGACTCCAGCATCTTTCCCACCACCAAAGACAGGCTAACTGGTCTGTAATTTCCCGTTTTCTCTCTCGCTCCTTTTCTTGAAAAGTGGGATAACATTAGCTATCCTCCGTCAACCTAGCAGCACCTGCCCACTTGTAGCAAGCGGTGGTCCTTCATCGGCTGACTACTCCTTCGAACTTCTACAGGTGTATGGTGAAGAGCATATTGATTGATTACATCACAGCCTGGTTTGGTCAAATATCTAAGAACATAGGAAGCTGCAGAGAGTGGTGGACATGAATCAGTCCATCATAGCAATTGCAGGAACGCTGCCTCAAGAAGGCAGCTAATATTATCAAAATTCCACACCACCTAGGCCGCACTCTCGTCATGTTACTTTTGGGAAGAAGGTACAGGTGCATGAAAACTGTTCCCTATAGATTCAAGGACAGCTACTTCCCATTGACCATTGGGCTCTTGAACTGCACTGCACAACCCTAACTAACCACAACCCTACCTCAGCATCATAAAAGTATTATGGACTTGTATAAGGGATGCACTATGTACTTCAGCTTGTATGATTATGGTCTGGTTACTGGGTATAAATGATGATTTATTGCATCATTGTTTATTGTATATTTAGATGATTTTAAATGATTTAGATGAAGGGATTAAAACTAACATTAGCAAATTTGCAGATGACACAAAGCTGGATGGCAGTTTGAACTGTGAGGAGGATGCTATGAGGATGCAGGGTGACTTATTGGGTGAGTGGGCAGATGCATGGCCGATGCAGTTTAATGTGCATAAATGTGAGGTTATCCACTTTGGTGGCAAGAACAGGAAGATAGATTATTATCTGAATGGTGTCAAGTTAGGAAAAGGGGAAGTACAACTAGATCTGGGTGTCCTTGTATATCAGTCACTGAAAGTAAGCATGCAGGTACAGCAGGCAGTGAAGAAAGCTAATGGCATGTTGGCCTTCATAACAAGAGGAGTTGAGTAAAGGAGCAAGGAGGTCCTTCTGCAGTTGAACAGGGACCTGGTGAGACCGCACCTGGAGTATTGTGTGCAATTTTGGTCTCCGAATTTGAGGACGGACATTCTTGCTATTGAGGGAGTGCAGCGTAGTTTCACGAGGTTAATTCCCGGGATGGCTGGACTGTCATATGTTGAAAGACAGGAGCGACTGGGCTTGTATACACTGGAATTTAGAAGGATGAGGTGGGATCTTATTGAAACATATAGGATAATTAGGGGATTGGACACATTAGAGGCAGGAAACATGTTCCCAATGTTGGGGGAGTCCAGAACAAGGGGCCATAGTTTAAGAATAAGGGGTAGGCCATTTAGAACGGAGATGAGGAAGAACTTTTTCAGTCAGAGAGTGGTGAAGGTGTGGAATTCTCTGCCTCAGAAGGCAGTGGAGGCCAGTTCGTTGGATGCTTTCAAGAGAGAGCTGGATAGAGCTCTTAAGGATAGCGGAGTGAGGGGGTATGGGGTGAAGGCAGGAACGGGGTACTGATTGAGAGTGATCAGCCATGATCGCATTGAATGGCGGTGCTGGCTCGAAGGGCTGAATGGCCTACTCCTGCACCTATTGTCTATTGTCTATTGTATACACTGGAATTTAGAAGGATGAGAGGGGATCTTATTGAAACATATAAAATTATTAAGGGATTGGACACGCTAGAGGCAGGAAACATGTTCCCGATGTTGGGGGAGTTCCGAACCTGGGGCCACAGTTTAAGAGTAAGGGGTAGGCCATTTAGAACGGATATGAGGAAAAGCTTTTTCACCCAGAGAGTTGTGAATCTCTGCCTCAGAAGGCAGTGGAGGCTGATTCTCTGGATACTTTCAAGAGAGAGTTAGATTGAGCTCTTAAAGATAGCGGAGTCAAGGGATATGGGGAGAAGGCAGGAACGGGGTACTGATTGTGGATGATCAGCGATGATCACAGTGAATGGTGGTGCTGGCTTGAAGGGCAGAATGGCATAATCCTGCACCTATTGTCTATTGTCATGTTATTGTGCCTGTAAACATTGCAGCAAGTAAGAATGTTATTGTTCTACTTCCAGTGAAAATGACAATTAAATAGTCTTGACTCTCCTTAGATGCTCATTGACCTGCCAATTATTTCCGGCATTTTCCGATTTATTGTAGGGAAGGTCAGTAGTTTTTAAATGATTGTTGAATCTGTTTTCCCATCTATCAGATTACATTCCAGATCATAAACACCTAAATCTTCAAAAATGTTTCTTTACTCCTCTTTTTTTTTGTGAATCGGTTTAATTTTGTTCCCACCAGTTACAGATGTTTTTGCCAATGGAAACAACTGCTTGTCCTTTAATCCTAAATGCTTCATGATATTGACCACATATATTAAATATCCTCTTAATCTTTAATTTATCTCCGTAACCAGTTATGCATCCCTGAGGCCATTCTTGTAAAAGCCCACCACACCCTCTCTAAAGATGTTACTTCCTTTCTAATGTGCAGTGAAGTAAATAGGCCACAATGGTCCCATTATTGACTGCAGAGGTTGAAAATACAAGAGACATTGGCATGGAAACTCCAAAGATTGAGTTGCCAGCATTGGTATCTTTGTTTTGGATTTTACCTTATGCAACCACAATCCAGCCACACCCAGCTTTATAACCTTTGAATTCATTTCCACTTTTGGAAAGGCTCACTTTACACTCAACAATTCAATAGGGTTACTATCGGTCAAGAGGAAATGCCTTCAGTATTAAAATCAGTTCTGGATACCTAGTATCCAGACTATTGCTTCAAATATAAAGTGGAACCCAGCGGGCACTGATATCAGTAATCTATATACTAAAACTCTCGTTTGTTCACTTGTTCCTGAACTACAGCCAAAACGGTACATGATAGCATGACAATTTTAGGCCCGCCTTTCTCACCGTCGTCCT
Source organism: Rhinoraja longicauda (assembly GCF_053455715.1). Taxonomy (NCBI): domain Eukaryota; kingdom Metazoa; phylum Chordata; class Chondrichthyes; order Rajiformes; family Arhynchobatidae; genus Rhinoraja; species Rhinoraja longicauda. The sequence continues at coordinate 50,073,366 of NC_135954.1, forward strand.
GTGGTCCTATGAAATCTGTGTTATATTTTTTAAGTTATTCACATTTTAAAGTTAAAAAACGCGCATGCGCAGTTGGGGCTCCATTGATCTGGTACCTATGTAAGATGGCCGCCGTATCCTTGCGTGCGCAGAACAAATGAGTCCGCGCATGCGCAGTTGGGGTCCGATGAGCAGGGCTCGGCAGCCTGTCTCGGGGGTGGGAGAGCCAGGCCTGGTGCCGGGGGAAGCAGCCGGAGACGTGGCCTGGACGTGACCGGGTAACTGCGAGCCTGAGGTGGAGGGAGGGGGAGGAGGGGAGGGAGGGGGTGGAGGAGGGTGGAGGGAGGGGGAAGAGAGGGGGGAGTGGGGGGGAATGGGGAGGGGGGAGTGGGGGAGGAGGGAGGAGAAGGTGCTGCACCAATGCAGGAGAGGCAACCTTAGGGGGGAGGGGGGAACGGGGGGAAGGGGGGGAGATGGAGAGGGGGGAGGGGGGAGGGAGGGAGGAGGGAGGGGGCTGAGGGGGGAGGGAAAGAGGGGTGGGTGGGGGGGAGAGGGGAGGGGGGAGTGGGGGAGGAGAGGGTGCTGCACCAACGCAGGAGTGGTTTGGGCCCAACGGGCCCACTTGGTCCAGTAGGTGGTTAAAATCACTCCAAGCTACTAGAATGCTCTTAAACTGCTGGAAATGGCTTGGCAGCACTGCCACTAACTAAGCTGGCTATATATTGAAGGTGAAATATGCCAGATTGGATCTGTGGTTGGTAGCCAGTGAGCTAATGTGAGTTTAATCTACTTAGAGTCAGAGTCATAGTCAAACTGCACAGAAACAGATCTATCAGCCCCACTTGTCCATGTCCCATCTACACTAGTCCCACCTGTTCATATTTGGCCCATATCCCTCAAAACCTTTCCTATCCCTGTACCTGTATAAATATTTTTACAATAATATTGTAATACCTGCCTCAACAACCTCCTCTACCAGTTCGCTCCATATACCCACCACTCTCTATGTAAAAAAGATGCCCCCCAGATTCCTATTACATTTTTCACCTTAAACCCATGTCCTCTGGTTCTTGATTACCATGCTCCATGTTCACCCAATCTATTCCCCTCATGATCATGCACACATCTATAAGATCAACCATCATCCTCCTGTGCTCCAAGAAATAAAGTCTTAGACTGTCCAACCTCTCCCTATAGCTCAAGCCCCCAAGTTCTGGCAACATCCTCGTAAATCTTCCAGCTTAACAAACATTCCTCCTATAGCAGGGTGACCAAAACTGAACCCAATACTCCGTATGTGGCATCATCAACGTCTTGTACAACTGTAATATAACATCCCAACTTCGATAATAAGTACCCTAGCTGATGAAGGCCAATGTACCGAAAGCCACCTTGACCACCGTATGTACTTGTGAATCCACTTTCAAGGAACTATGCACCTGCACTCCTAAATCCCTCTACTCTACAACATTATCCACAGCCTTGCCATTTAGTGTGAAGGTCTTGCCCTGGTTTGCCATTCCAAATTGCAACACCTCATACTTCTCTGCATTAAACTTCATTAGCCAATCCTCAGCCCAACTGACCAAGATCCTGCTGTATCTTGATAATTTTTGATAACCATCCTCACTATTTACGATACCACCTGGTTTATTGTCATATGCAAACTTACTAATCATGCTTTCTACATTCTCATCCAAATCATTGATATAAACTACAAACAGCAAGATGACACAAAGCTGAATGGCAGTTTGAACTGTGAGGATGATGCTATGAGGATGCAGGGTGACTTATTGGGTGAGTGGGCAGATGCATGGCAGATGCAGTTTACCTTATGCAACCACAATCCAGCCACACCCAGCTTTATAACCTTTGAATTCATTTCCGCCTTTGGAAAGGCTCACTTTACACTCAACAATTCAATAGGGTCACTATCGGTCAAGAGGAAATGCCTTCAGTATTAAAATCAGTTTTGGATACCTAGTATCCAGACTATTGCTTCAAATATAAAGTGGAACCCAGCGGGCACTGATATCAGTAATCTATATACTAAAACTCTCGTTTGTTCACTTGTTCCTGAACTACAGCCAAAACGGTACATGATAGCATGACAATTTTAGGCCCTCCTTTCTCACCGTCGTCCTGTGGTCCTATGAAATCTGTGTTATATTTTTAAAGTTATTCACATTTTAAAGTTAAAAAACGCGCATGCGCAGTTGGGGCTCCATTGATCTGGTACCTATGTAAGATGGCCGCCGTATCCTTGCGTGCGCAGAACAAACGAGTCCGCGCCTGCGCAGTTGGGGTCCGATGAGCAGGGCTCGGCAGCCTGTCTCGGGGGTGGGAGAGCCAGGCCTGGTGCCGGGCGAAGCAGCCGGAGACGGGGCCTGGACGTGACCGGGTAACTGCGAGCCTGAGGTGGAGGGAGGGGGAGGAGGGGAGGGAGGGGGTGGAGGAGGGTGGAGGGAGGGGGAAGAGAGGGGGGGAGAGGGGAGGGGGGAGTGGGGGGGAATGGGGAGGGGGGAGTGGGGGAGGAGGGAGGAGAGGGTGCTGCACCAATGCAGGAGAGGCAACCTTAGGGGGGAGGGGGAGGGGGGAACGGGGGAAGGGGGGGGAGATGGAGAGGGGGAGGGGGAGGGGGGAGGGAGGGAGGAGGGAGGGGGCTGAGGGGGGAGGGAAAGAGGGGTGGGTGGGGGGAGAGGGGAGGGGGGAGTGGGGGAGGAGAGGGTGCTGCACCAACGCAGGAGTGGTTTGGGCCCAACGGGCCCACTTGGTCCAGTAGGTGGTTAAAATCACTCCAAGCTACTTGAATGCTCTTAAACTGCTGGAAATGGCTTGGCAGCACTGCCACTAACTAAGCTGGCTATATATTGAAGGTGAAATATGCCAGATTGGATCTGTGGTTGGTAGCCAGTGAGCTAATATGAGTTTAATCTACTTAGAGTCAGAGTCATAGTCAAACAGCACAGAAACAGATCTATCAGCCCCACTTGTCCATGTCCCATCTACACTAGTCCCACCTGTTCATATTTGGCCCATATCCCTCAAAACCTTTCCTATCCCTGTACCTGTATAAATATTTTTACAATAATATTGTAATACCTGCCTCAACAACCTCCTCTACCAGTTCGCTCCATATACCCACCACTCTCTATGTAAAAAAGATGCCCCCCAGATTCCTATTACATTTTTCACCTTAAACCCATGTCCTCTGGTTCTTGATTACCATGCTCCATGTTCACCCAATCTATTCCCCTCATGATCATGCACACATCTATAAGATCAACCATCATCCTCCTGTGCTCCAAGAAATAAAGTCTTAGACTGTCCAACCTCTCCCTATAGCTCAAGCCCCCAAGTTCTGGCAACATCCTCGTAAATCTTCCAGCTTAACAAACATTCCTCCTATAGCAGGGTGACCAAAACTGAACCCAATACTCCGTATGTGGCATCATCAACGTCTTGTACAACTGTAATATAACATCCCAACTTCGATAATAAGTACCCTAGCTGATGAAGGCCAATGTACCGAAAGCCACCTTGACCACCGTATGTACTTGTGAATCCACTTTCAAGGAACTATGCACCTGCACTCCTAAATCCCTCTACTCTACAACATTATCCACAGCCTTGCCATTTAGTGTGAAGGTCTTGCCCTGGTTTGCCATTCCAAATTGCAACACCTCATACTTCTCTGCATTAAACTTCATTAGCCAATCCTCAGCCCAACTGACCAAGATCCTGCTGTATCCTGATAATTTTTGATAACCATCCTCACTATTTACGATACCACCTGGTTTATTGTCATATGCAAACTTACTAATCATGCTTTCTACATTCTCATCCAAATCATTGATATAAACTACAAACAGCAATCTAATCTTTCAGAAATGGCTAGTAAGATCAATGTAGAAACCACAGACTATTCTACAATTGGAATAGGCGGTGGTCAATGGGGCAAACAGAGCAGCAGTTTGTAAGGTGGTCCACTCTTTCCATCAATTATGCAGGGTCAATGTGTACTCTTGATGCATGTAAGTCAGAGTTCTCAATACCATCCCAAAAGCTCCTTTTCTACCTTGAGTGATCATGGGTCAGAGATTCAGGGGAGTTGATGCATTTCTTTAGGAGCTTTTCAGCACAACCTGCCCTCCATCTACCCAATAATCTCCAATCACGACTGAACTTAGAATGTAATGTCAATTTTGGGAGTCTGATATTGTGCGAGATTACAATGTGGCCAGCCCAACATGGCTATCGGAGGGTAACTAGGACCTCGCTACTGGCAATGGGAGGACATTTACTTGTTTGCTTGTCCTTCCCGTGATTTAATTTTTTTTTGCAGAAACATCATTGCTGGTATTTTTTCAGTGTCATGAGATACCTACCATAGGTCTCTGAAGTACATGGGAGGGCCAAAGTTACTGCTGCCTGGCAGACCATGTGCCAAGGCTGAGTTTGGATCGTCAAATAAACTTTTCCTTAAACGACCATAGACTATGCTTGCACCTTGTAGGCATTGGTGCATTCCTTCATTGACGAGAGAAGATATGGGAAGTGGTCTACATTTTACTGGGTCTTACCAGTGGAAAGAGTACATCACATCCACTGCAAGTATCTACTAACCTGCTTGTGACAGAGTCAACAGATCCCACATCTACCTCATGAGAACCCGTTGAAATGGAGTGGAAATGGAAGAAATTGTGCCATGTCTATTACAAAATCTTAACAATGTAGAAACTTGCCTCCAAATCTCCTTGCTTAAAAAAAATCTTTATGTTCATTTGTAATTGATGACATTAAATTATCTCCATATAGTTAAGTCGAAAATGAAAAGTACAATGAATCAAAAGACGAGGAGAACAGTTTATAAGTAAGAAGAATTGTACATCTTTTTTCAAGTGACACACAGCAAAATATGGAATCCACACAAATCAATTGATTCCTTAATCTTAAGGGATGTTTCCACACTAAACTGTGCAGTGAAGATGATCCTAGCTCACATGACTTCACTCCCTTCTGGCTGACATTCCAATTCAAACAATAAAACAAACAAATTGAAATTAATTGTAAAACCATTTTTTTAAAAAGGAGTGGCATCTTGCATGCAACAACAGGAAAAGCAAGTTGTTCCCAAAAGCAATCTTATTATGGGTGTGTTGCCATCCTGGCTCACTGTATAATTTGTCCCAGTGATTAAATTTTGCCTCCAGCTAAAGTCACATGCAACAATGTAACCACCTGTACCATTTACCCTTCAAACTATGCAAAGTGCTATCGTGGAATTGTGGCCGCTTTTAACAAGTAATTTTGTGCATATCTCATTCTTCCATAACACCATTTAAATAGATATTTGGACTAATACATGGTTAGAAATGATTTAGTGAGATATAGGTCAGGCATGGGTGAATGGGACTACCCTAGATGGGGTATCTTGGTCAGAGTGGACATGTTAAATCAAAGGGTCTGTTTCCATACTCTATGACGCTATGACATCTTCTTATTCTACCCACCTTACCAAAACTTGTTGTATAATGCAGGTCAGTTGGAGGCTATTCAGGCCATTACCAGATCTTTCAGTGGTTCCACTCCCTTATCTTTCATCATATTTTTGCCCCTTCAAATGTTCATCTAATTCCCCTTCGAAAACTGAACCTTGAATCTATATCTGTCAGCTTAACAAGCAGCATATTTCTCATGGTTCATAGCATAAGGAGATTGTCCAAAAATCGTCTCTAGCTCTTTTACCAAACACCGTAAATCCAGGCCTTTAGATGATCCATCCTTCAGCCTTTAAAATATGCTTTATTTAATGATTTGAAACACATTAAAAAAAATCTTGGGCTAGAACATGAAAACATAAGACATAATAGTAGGGATATGTCTTTAGCCTGCCCCATCGATCAATAAGATAGACTCATGGGTGACCTGATCTTGGCCTCAGTTTAACTTTCCTGCCTGCTCCCCATCACCTATGAAATCCCTATAATTCAAAATTCTGTCTCAAATATGAATACATTCGGTGATCCTTAATTACCCACCATCGCATAGGTTCTCGTTGTCCAGCAGAATAATCAATCCCAACAGGCCTCTTCTTGCTTCCCTGCAACCCTGCAATTTATTCTTGTTTGCTTGTCAATGCCCCTTTATACTTTATGCTTTATTCTTTATTCTTTCTGCCACCTACCTATACAACAGGATAATTTACTGAAACTAATTAGCTAACAGCACGCATTTGGGATTTGGGAGGAAAATTTGTTGCAGATCTGGTTACACAAGTACAGGGCATACATTCAAAGCGATCAATCATCTCAAACAATGGGAGAGCATGTAATGAATCTTGACCAGCTGCTGGCTTCTCTGCTGAAAAGCCCATAGCCACCTTTGCCACCTCCACTGAACGCTGCCCCACAATCATTTGTCACAGAACCAGGAATTGAGTTTAGGAGGCTGGGACTGCTTATTTAAATAGGGATGGGTGGTCACTCCAGCCTGCGGCATCTTGAAATCCTTTACTATTTTCCTCACTATCTAACAAAGAAGTTTTACATCATCTGCAAATTTCACATTACGAAAGTCATCTCTAAATTCAAGTCATTAATGTATATCAAGGGTGATGCTTGTAAACCTAGGTAACTCTACTACATACTATACATCAGAACCCTCAGCATTTTATCCTTTAATCGACTTTCCATTCTCTTAAATTCAAGCTTTATATGACCAAATACATTCAATGTCTTTTATAAATCCATAGAAATATAAACAGCACGGGCCTCATTCATCCTGTTACCTCAAAAGTCATTCAAATCATTAAATGAATGCTGGCTTTCCTACTAGTCAATACTTTTCTACATGTTAGTCTACTCCTGAATTATTACTTCTAATAGCTTCTCCACTTACGACATTTTGTACAAATTGGCCTCTTATTGATGGGTTTGTCTTACTCCCTTTGATTGAACATAATATACCACAGAATCAGCATTTATTTGTATGGTGATCACACCCAGATTTCCCTCCACACCACTTCCCTCAACTCTTATCTCCATCTAAATTGTCAGACTGATTGTCTAATATCCAAACCAGACTGATCAGGCTCAGTTCCTGCCACATTATAGCTCCTAGACCTCAATACAATCCTGCTCACTGAAACGAAACTATTTTGCTTGCAACCTCGGTGTCATATTCTACATTAACTTCCACAGTGACATTTAAGAGGCTTTTGGATAGGCATATGGATATGCAGGGAAGGGAGGGGGTATGGATCATATGCAGGTAGATGAGATTGATTTAGTTTATCATCATCCAGCTTTGGTGATCTTGCCTGGCAGAAGTAGCCTTAAGGAGAGGATGCATCCACTGCATAAATCTTTTAATGAAATCCGGAAAAACTGAATTTAAGGTCACTTTGCATCATCCGCATTAGTTGATTCTCTAACCAGTTTCTACATTCTACTTTTTCCTACTCCTCAATCAATGGAGAACCTAAAACTTTAGGTGAAATAAAATTGCAATCCACAATTAATGATCTATAAATTATTCTGAACATTAAGCAAATAATATGGTTTATTAAATTATTATAACAGGTGATAAATCCATACCTTTTTAGATTCATCAGCATTTCAGCCATGGTACCAATCCCTCTGCTTAAAAAGTCTTCATTCATCAGTACTTCCACCACGTTTGGAAGATTAAACAGAATTTCCCAGGTATATGTTTCATTGTGAATTCTTTCTGATATGTAAGTGATTTTCTCCATTTCATTCAAAGCCATCTATTAGTACAACACAAGCAAATTAGATTTGTCAAAAATGAATTACATGACTCAGAATTTACTTCCACAAGCAAGAAAATATAAAATTGGAGTCAGTACTGACAGAAAAATGCGCATAAATTTGGAATTATTGAATTCAAATGGAACCATTTCAGACATGCCTTAGCTAACAAAATTAAGAAAATTATGTTTAGATGTAGATATCTTCTTCAAAAAACATCACTCCATAGTCCATTATTGGACTATCAGTAAAGATCTAATTTCTTAATACATTTATTTCTTCAGCTAAACAATTTTGAAAGGAGACTGAATAACAAACCTGATACATCTGAATTGGAATCTTGTTCAAACATTTAATGTGTGAATCATTACTCTCTATGGACTATTTGGCAAATTTGGGTTTCCTTGAATTTCTGGTTATCATGGTGTAAACAAAGAAGCATAATTTAGCAGAATTTATTGCTTATGTAGAAAGCACAATTTCAACAGAGTTTTCATTAATGCTGATGTTGAGAGGCTCGATGGTGCTGAAGTAGGGGTAGACTTGGATGTAAATGTAAAAGGTATGATTACTAAGTTTGCAGATGGTCCCAAATTAGTGATGTTGTGTATAGGAGGGTAGGTTGGCTCAGGCCACAAAGAATGTAATCAGTTAGAAAGGTGGGTCTGCACTGGCAATTGAAATTTAATTCTGAAAAGTGCAAGGTGATGCATTTTCGGAAGTCATATTGGGTTAGAACACATACAGTAAATTGGAGTCCACTAAGGAATGTTGAGGAACTGAGAGACTAAAGAGCCATGTCCATAGTAGAGATACAGCATGGAAACGGGTTATTTGGTCCATTGTGTTCATGCTAACCATTAGCTACCCATTTGAACCTACACTAATCTAATCCAAATTTATTCTCTCAACATTATTATCAATTCCCCTCAGATTCTATCAATCACCTGCACGTAAGGGGCAATTTACAGTGGTCAATTAACCCATCAACCTGCACGACTTTGGGATGGTGAAGAAGGCATATAGCATTCTTGTCTTATAGATTGCGGCAAAGAAAATAAGAGTTGGGATGTTATGTTACAAAACATGGTCAGGCTGCACCCGAGGTATTGTGTGCTGTTCTGGTCACCGTGCTATAGGGAGATGTGTTTGTGCTGGAGACAATGCAAGGATACTGTCTAGGATTGGGCGACTTTAGTTATGAAAAGAGATTGGAAAAGATGGGCTTGCTCTCTCTGGACCAGTGGAGGCTGGGGAGTGATCTGGTAAATAAGATTATGAAAGCACTGATAAGGCAGATAGTTAAAATCTTTTTCCCATACCAGGAGTGCCAAAAACAAAGGGGCCTATATTTAAGTTGACAGGAAGGAGTTTTAAAGGGGTATTTTTTTCTTAAAAGGTGAGTGATTGATATCCAGAACTCACTGCCAGAGGAGTTGACATAATCTGATACAATCATGACTTTATATGCCTAGAAGGATAAGGACTTAATGTGGACAAATGAGACAATTACAGATAAGCAAAAAGGTTGGGATGGAACTACTGATCCAAAGGGTACATTTCTGTGCTATACATCTCTATGACTCTGTGATGCTGCATGGAACTAATGCTTAGGCCCACCAAGTCAATGCCAACCATCAACTATGCATTTAAACTAATCCTTCATCACTTTTGTTTTATTCTCCCCACTTTTTCATGAACTTTTCCCAGATGCTACCATTCATCCACACACTAAGGGTAATTTACCTACCAACCCACATATATTTGAGATATGGGGGGAAATGGAACACCTAGAAAAAATACACACAGTCATTGTGAGAACATGTGAACTTGAAGCAACTAAATCCATGGTCAGGACTGAAAGCTGGTTACTGGCATTGCAAACAGCAGCTCTACTAGCTGCATCACTATGCTGCTGAAATGACAAATTTTATTCTACCATATTTTTTAAATCCACATTCGACAGAAACTTGCTAAAGTTGATTGGAGTAGGTTATTTGTGAGCAAAGGAATGTTGGAAAATGGAATGCTTTTAAAAGTATGGTGTCAAGAGTTCAAGGCATGCATGTTCCTGTTACAGTGAAGGGCAAGGCAGGTGGGAGCAAGGAAGCCTGGCTGGTAAGAGAAATTGAAGCTACGGTCAAGAAAATGAAGGAGGCATGGGCTAGGTATAGGCAGTTGGAATCACATGTATCCCTGGAGAATGTTCGGGAACTGAGGAGCATACTTGAGAAGGAAATCAGGAAGGCAAAAAGGGGGCGGTAGATAATATCAAGGAGAATCTAAAGAGATTTGATAAGTACATTAAGGGAAAGAGAGTAACTAGAAAGAGAATAGGGCCCCTCAGAAACATTAAGATAACGCAGGGACTGCAGAGTGGTGCACCGGTCGAGCTGCTGCCTTACAGCGCCAGAGACCCGAGTTCGATCCTGACCACGGGTGTCTGTATGGAGTTTGTACGTTCTCTTTGTGACCGCATGGGTTTCCTCCGGGTGCTTCTGTTTCCTCCCACACTCCAAAGCCATACAGGTTTGTTGGTTAATTGACTTTGGTAAAATTGTCCCTTGACTGTAGGATAGTGTTAGTGTAAGAGGTGATCGCTGGTCGCGTGGACTCGGTGGGAAGAAGGGCCTGTTTCCGTGCTGTATTTCTAAATTCTGAAGTTCAAAGATAAGTGTGAGGTGGATGGTAAGCCCTTGGGGAGGGATGTACAGCAGAGGGCTTTAGGAGTGCATTTCCCTGAAAGTGGCATCACAGGTAGATAGGTTGGTCAAGAAGGCTTTTGGTACATAGGCCTTCATCAGTCATGGTATTGGGTATAGAAGTTGGGATGATAAGTTACAGTTGTACAGCATGATGGTGATGCCGCATTTTGAGCATTGCTTTCAGTTTTGGTCACCCTGCTACAGGAAGGTTGTCATTAAGCTGGAAACAGTGCAGAAAAGATTTGGAAGGATTTAAAAAAAACTTGAGGGCCTGACCTATAGGGAGAGGTTGGGCAGGCAAGGGCTTTATTCTTTGGAGCGCAGGAGGCTGAGCGATGATCTTATAGAGGTGTGTAAAATCAAGAGGGGAATAGATAATGTGAATGCACAAAGTCTTTTACCCAGAGTCAGGGAATCAAGAAACAGAGGGAAATGGTTTGAGGGGAGAGATTTAATAAGAAAACGAGGAGCAACTTTTTCTTACAGAGGATGGTGGGTATATGGAACAAGCTGTTAGAGGAGGTAGTTGAGGCAGGTACTATAACAACATTTAAAAGACATTTGGACAGGTACATGGATAGGAATGATTTAGAGGGATATGGGCCAAATGCAGGCTAGTAGAACGAGTTAGATGGGGCATCTTGGTCAGCAAGGACAAATTGGGCAGAAGGGCCTGTTTCTATGCTGAATGACTCTATGACTCTGTGACTTTATGGAACTCTCATTTCAGAAAATAAAACACAATTTCAACATGCATGCATGCCCTCATGCACAAACTTTGAAAGGAGTCACTTACCAGGAATACCAGTTTTCCTTCACTCGACTGTAGCATTGCTGTACAAAGTAAAATCACTCAACATAGTATTAACCAATCATTCCTCAAGTGGTCACACAAGAGATGGGTTCTATTGTGGTTCTCAAATGATTTAGCACTTCTAAACTGGTTCTTAATGTGATGTTCTAATTTAATCACTTACCATCGATGATCCAAGAGTCGCAGATACACCTGATGAAGATAATAAGATATGTCAAGTACAGCTTTGCAGTCCACATCAGCTCATATAGAACGTATGCAATCTTTGCATGGCACAAAACAACATTTAGTGATAGGCGTGCAAACATTTGATTGATACCATAAGACCTCAATATAATTCAGATCAAGGACAGTAATTTATTCTATAATTCTATACTTGTTCTGACCTTTGTACAAAAGATATTGAAGCATAGAATCCCTCAATCTGCGTTCATAAAACCATAAAACCTCCTGTTTTGTAGACCATCCTGGAGCCTGTCAATCAGTCTAGCTTGAAGCTGGAGAAGGGACTTACTTTTTTTTAAATCACAAAACACAGGAAATATAGTGGTGCATTTGGCCCTTCAAGCCAGCCCTACCATTCAATGTGATCATAGCTAATCTGTTCCAGGCCTCATCTCCTCTTCCGTACCTTCCACATATGTTTCAAAACTAGTCATCCATTAATAACATGAACTCATCTTTCCGCTGGTGCTGATTAATTTGCTTAATCTTTCTAGCATTCTCTTTTGATTCAAATTTCAAGCAACAGCTGTATTCTGCATCTCTCAGTTCCAACATGTTGAGCAAAACACAAAGTGCTGGAAGAACTCAGCAGGTCAGGCAACATCTTTGGAGGGAATGGACAGATGAGATCCTTCTGCAGACTGGTTGGAGCAGAGGCAAGAAAGCTGGAAAAGAAAAGTGGGGGTGGAACAAAGCCTGGCAAGTGATAGGTGGATACAGGGAAGTGAGGTATGTTTGGCAGATGGGTGGAGTAAGTGACAATGCTGGAAAGTAAAAAGGAGACCAAAGGATGTCAGATAAGGAGCAAAGAGGAAGAGTGAAATGTAAATCTAGAGGAGAGATATGGGTGGAATGGGACATGGGGGGAGGGGAAGGGAAAGAAGGGAGAGAAAAATAAAATATGGAATTCAGGGATGGGAGATGAATGTATAAAGGAGGGGAAAGGAGCAGAAGGTCTGGTGGGGTGGGAGATGGTGGGAGAATGTGTGTCCAGTGCGATGGGGAGGGAGGTACAGGAAAGGGAAGGGGGATATTACTTGAAATTGAGGAATTCAATGTTCATACCATTGGATTGTAAATTATCTAAGTGAAATATGAGATGCTGGTCCTCCAGTTTGTGCGTAATCTCGTTCTGGCAATGGAGGAGGCCAAGGACAAAAAGATCAATAAGGGAATGGAAAGGAGAGTTAAAATGGTTAGCAACAGGAAGAAAGAGTTGGGGAGTCTTCTTTCATATGTCAACTACAACAATCAAAAGTGGCAATTGGTGAGGATTGGGGATTATCAAGTTGGGATAGTGGGCAGGGAGGTCCTGTCACAGCACATTCCCTTAGGACATGTTTGTTGGTCTGTACAATGACAGAGGTCGGTGTCTGCAATGCCCCATCTTTTCATGTTGGCTGCGAAGCGACCAGCACCAGTTCATAGCCTGTTCAGTTGAAACCCAGGCCTTCCTGCGGAGGTTGGTGCCTGGAGGGTGTGGTGACCATGTCTCAAAGTATGGCTGGAGTCCTTCTGGGGCAGCTAGTGCTGCATTGCTCACTGCATCCAGACTCTCCATGTTTGGGCACAGAGGCTTCCGTGAGCGCAACCGGCATGGGGCCTCCTTCTCATAAAGGATGTCATGCAGAAGGTGGTTAGGCTGAGCTGCTTTCTGATGCAGTCATCCACAGATGTTATCATGACGGGCTTGGGATGGTTGAATCCCAGAAAGAAATGGTAAATGACTCAGTGGGGTGCAGCAGATGCAGCATGAGATGATCCTCATTGCTTCATGTAGAGGCACATCCAGTCTGTGAGTGTGAGTACTTTGTGTCCATATTCTGCGGTGCATACGCTAGTGCCATTACCGAAGTTTTCAGGATGCTGAAGGTTGCTGAAGGATACTCCCCAGTTTGTGCTAGCAAGGCACCTGACTAAGGATACTCCAGCACACCTATCATGTGCTACGGTCACCTATCATGAGTTGGGGAATAGTGCTGGGTACATTTGGAATCAGGAGTGTTCAATGTAACCAACAAAATGACAGGCATAGCTGGGGCACAAGCAACACCTTTGACTTGAAGGAGGTGAGAGGACTCAAAAGAGAAGTTGTTAAGGGTGAGGACAAGTTCACCAGACGGAGAGTGTTGGGAGAGGGGGACTGATTGGTTCTTATCCATTGTATTCGTTATTGCTGAGTGGTCCCCTTCACATTAGCGTGACCAAGCACAGACTAGATTACTGTTTCGCCGAACTTTGGCGCTCTATCTGCCAGGCTCTGCTGGATCTAAATGGCGGGACTGTCATATGTTGAAAGACTGAAGCGACTAGGCTTGTATACACTGGAATTTAGAAGGATGAGAGGGGATCTTATCGAAACGTATAAGATTATTAAGGGGTTGGACATGTTAGAGGCAGGAAACATGTTCCCAATGTTGGGGGAGTCCAGAACAAGGGGCCACAGTTTAAGAATAAGGGGTAGGTCATTTAGAACAGAGATGAGGAAAAACTTTCAGTCAGAGAGTTGTGAATCTGTGGAATTCTCTGCCTCAGAAGGCAGTGGAGGCCAATTCTCTGAATGCATTCAAGAGAGAGCTAGATAGAGCTCTTAAGGATAGCGGAGTCAGGGGGTATGGGGAGAAGGGAGGAACGGGGTACTGATTGAGAATGATCAGCCATGATCACATTGAATAGCGGTGCTGGCTCGAAGGGCCGAATGGCCTCCTCCTGCACCTATTGTCTATTGTCTATCTCCCGGTTGCTAATCCAAGATGGATTCTTAGAGCAGCTTATACTGGAGCCTACCAGGGAGAAGGCAATTCTGGATTTAGTGTCGTGTAATGAACCAGATTTGATAAGCGAACTCAATGTTAAAGAGCCATTAGGAGGTAGTGATCATAATATTATAAGTTTTCATCTACAATTTGAGAGGGAGAAGGGAAAATCGGAAGTGTCACTATTGCAGTTGAGCAAGGGGGACTAAGGAGGCATGAGGGAGGAGCTGGCCAGATATCTGGGAACAATACAGTAGGTTCAGGATCAGATCATTCCAAAGAGGAAGAAAGATTATAAGGGGAGTAAGAGGCGACCGTGGCTGACGAGGGAAGTTAAGGACAGTATAAAAAATAAAAGAGAAGAAGTATAACATAGCAAAGATGAGCGGGAAGCCAGAGGATTGGGACTCTTTTAAAAAGCAACAGAAGATAACTAAAAAGGCAATACGGGGAGAAAAGATGAGGTACGAAGGTAAGCTAGCCAAGAATATAAAGGAATTTAGTAAAAGCTTCTTTAGATATGTGAAAAGGAAAAAAATAGTTAAGACAAATGTGGGTCCCTTGAAGACAGAAGCATGTGAATTTATAATGGGGAACAAGGAAATGGCAGACGAGTTGAACAGGTACTTTGGATCTGTCTTCACTAAGGAAGACACAAACAATATCCCAGATGTACTAGTGGACAGAGGTCCTCGGGTGACGGGGGAACTGAAGGAGATTCACATTAGGCAGGAAATGGTGTTGGGTAGACTGATGGGAATGAAGGCTGATAATTCCCCAGGGCCTGATAGTCTGTATCCCAGGGTACTTAAGAAAGTGGCTCTAGAAATCGTGGACGCATTGGTGAACATTTTCCAATGTTCTATAGATTCAGGATCAGTTCCCGTGGATTGGAAGGTAGCTAATGTTATCCCACTTTTTAAGATAGGACAGAGAGAGAAAACGGGAAATTATAAACCAGTTAGCCTGACATCAGTGGTGGGGAAGATGCTGGAGTCAATTATAAAAGAAGAAATTGCAGAACATTTGGATAGCAGTAACAGGATCGTTCCGAGTCAGCATGGATTTACAAAGAGGAAATCATGCTTGACTAATTTTCTGGAAATTTGTGAGGATGTAACTAGGAAAATGGACAAGGGAGAGCCAGTAGATGTAGTGTACCTCGATTTTCAGAAAGCCTTTGATAAGGTCCCACATAGGTGATTAGTGGGCAAAATTAGAGCACATGGTATTGGGGGTAGGGTACTGACATGGATAGAAAATTGGTTGGCAGACAGGAAACAAAGAGTAGGGATTAACGGGTCCCTTTCAGAATGGCAGGCAGTGACTAGTGGGGTACCGCAAGGCTCAGTGCTGGGACCGCAGCTATTGACAATATACATTAATGACAGATGAAGGGATTAAAAATAACATTAGCAAATTTGCAGATGACACAAAGCTGGGTGGCAGTGTGAACTGTGAGGACGATGCTATGAGGATGCAGGGTAACTTGGACAAGTTGTGTGAATGGGCAGATTCATGGCAGATGCAGTTTAATGTGGATAAATGTGAGGTTATCCACTTTGGTGGCAAGAACAGGAAGGCAGATTATTACCTGAATGGTGTCAAGTTAGGAAAAGGGGAAGTACAAAGAGATCTGGGTGTCCTTGTTCATCAGTCACTGAAAGTAAGCATGCAGGTACAGCAGGAAGTGAAGAAAGCTAATGGTATGCTGGCCTTCATGACAGGTATGGCAGTTGAGTATAGGAGCAAACAGGTCCTTCTGCAGTTGTACAGTGAGACAGTAGTGAGATAGCACCTGGAGTACTGTGTGCACTGGAATTTAGAAGGATGAGAGGGGATCTTATTGAAACATAAAAGATTATTAAGGGATTGGACATGCTAGAGGCAGGAAACATGTTCCCAATGTTCGGGGAGTCCAGAACCAGGGGCCACAGTTTAAGAATAAGGGGTAGGCCATTTAGAACTGGGATGAGGAAAAACTTTTTCACTCAGAGAGTTATAAATCTGTGGAATTCTCTGCCTCAGAAGGCAGTGGAGGCCAATTCCCTGGGGTATGAGGAGGGGGCAGGAACAGGGTACTGATTGTGGATGATCAGCCATGATCACATTGAATGGTGGTGCTTGCTCAAAGAGCCGAATGGCCTACTCCTGCACCTATTGTCTATTGTCTATTGTCTAATCATTTTAACTACCAATTCTAAACCAACCTTTCGCTCATTCATTGCCATAGTGAGGACACACGCAAACATCTCAAATTGCTTTTGGGTTGCTAACAAAAGTTTCAAGTAATACCCCCAACCCCCCCCCCCCCCCCCCCCCCCCCATTCTCCCTCTCTTTCCTGTAAACCCTGCCATTCCAGTGAGTGCACATTAACCCACTACCTCCCACCTCCCAATCACCTTGCTCCTATCTCATCACTTGCACACTCATCTCCCATCCCCAGTACCCCATTTGCCTTGTATCTCCCCTTCCCCTTAACCATTCCACCCATATCCCTCCTTCCAGCTTCACGTTTCACTCCTCTTCTCGCTATCTGACACCTTTTATCTCCTTTTCACCTCTAGCCTTTGCCAATACGACTCTACTCTAATCAGTCTGAAGAAGTGTCCTGACCCAAAATACCGTCTGTCCATTCCCTCCCCTGTTTCTCCCTGATCCGCTGGGTTCATGTAGCCATTTGTGTTTTGCTCAAGATTTCAGCAGCTGCAGTTTCTTGTCTTCTTTCATTGTTTTGTTTCTCTTTGTAACTGCCCTCATTTATCTATTAACTAGTTTGTTTTAGTTTTAGTTTTGCAGATACATCGTGGAAACAGGCCATTCGACCCACCGAGTCCGAGCCAACCAGCAATCACCTATAGACTAATTCTATCCTACACACGAGGGACAATTTATAGAAGTCAATAACCTACAAACCTGCACGTCTTTGGAATGTGAGAGGAAACCAGAGCACCCGGAGAAAACCCACACAGTCACAGGAAGAATGTACAAACTCCATACAGACAGCACCCGAGGTCAGGATCGAACTCAGGTTTCTGGCGCCGTGAGGCAGCAACTCTACCTCTGTGCCACAGTGCTGCCCCTAGATCCTGGATAGGATCAAAGGCATTGTGTTATCTGAACAACTCTGGTCACATTGAGAGGCAGTCCATTTGTTCTCTTTACCCCTCCTTCTCTCTGCAATTTTTAACACACTTAATTTCTCACTATTACAAATCTGGAAAAGGGTCATTGACCTGAAATGGTTAACTTGGTTACCCTCTCCACAGATACTGGCACACTTCCTATGTTTTTTTCAGTACTCTTTATCTTTATCTTCTGGTGATGCAGAGTTTAATGTACAATCCTGGTACAGCCTGACCTTATATCTTTTCTTCACTAGGTCAGCCTAGGCTCCAGGCTAATTCTTCACTTACTTGTGAAGTAACCTCTCGAAACCTACGCTATCCTGATATCCCTTATCCCACCATGTCATTTTCTAAAATATATAAATGCCCCAAAACAAAATCTCTAGGCAAACATCAATTATGCACACCTGATCAGAGTATTTCTTCTAATTACTACCGGTATCATTTAGGATGGCAATTGTCAAAATATCAACAGAAGTTAAAAGTCCATTGAGTTAATCACCAAGGTAAGTACAGTATATTGGTCAGAAAGTTTACATGCCATTGTTATGTTACCTGTCGGTCCAAACAATTCATTTATTTTTTCTTGTAGGTTAAATGCTTGTTGCAGGGTTCTATTGATTTGCTTTCCAAGTTCTTCGATTGATGACAGCAGATTGGGCCCACTAATCTCTGTTAGGCTCAGTGATGACCTGTGACAAAGTGAAGGTGATTGAGATGTTTGTTTTGAAACATAAATCTAAACCTTTGTGTGTTAGGGATGAATAGCATTCTTCTGAGGGGCAGTGATTCTATCAGTCTATTCCAACATCGAAGATTATGTTTATGGTAAACCATCAATTGTTTGCTATGTCCTGGCAGGACATAGCAAAAATAGGGTATCGAATAAATCTGTTACATATTACAAAGAATTTTATGTGATGATTAAAAAAAATCATTTTACAAACTGTGAACCTCACTGGCATCCCCAAACTGATGTATCTTTGAGATTAATTGTTTTCTTGAACCTCTTCAGTCTAAAAAGAGCTTTTACTTATTTCTGATGATGCATCAGAAACAATCCACCACCAGATTCAGGCTCTTGAATGGACCTCTCACAAATGAGGGATGAATTTCCTGACCTTCCAATCTACCTCATTGCAACCTTTATAATTTATTTTAGTTACACTTTCTCTGTGACTATATAGCTTTCACTATATTCTGCAGTCTGATTTTTTTTCTTTTGCACTACCCGGTGTACTCATGTGTGATATGATGTGCCCAGATAACAGGCAAAACAAAGTTTTTCATAGCATCTTGGCATATGTGACAATAATAACGAACCAAAGCAAATCAAGCTAATGAGAACATTTTACATTTGCATTGAAGTACGGCTTGTACTCCAGCAGGATCGGAAACACAGGCCTGAGGTATCTGTTTCTCAAAAACTCATTTTGTGTGTCCTTATACACAGATCAGTAAAGACTAACAGGGAAGTTAGTAATCAAATTACTGGTTCTTTAACTCAAGGTGTTTACAATTGAATTGCAAAAGCCTTGTAGGTATACCCACAACTCAAGGAGCTCACTACAACCTACTCAAGGGCAATTCAGCATGGATAATGAAACGCTGGCCTGCAAAACCCACATCCTTTGAAGGAATGAAAAAACATTGACAGTTGAGTTCCAGCTTTTAATGTGACTGGGTTATCATGAAAATGTGGTTTCCTGGGAGTGGTCATGATTTTCCAAAGGTGAAAAAAAAAGACCCAATTTCATCAGGCAGCATTCATAATTTCTTCCCAGTTGTTATCAGGCAACTGCACCATCGTATCACCAACGAGAGAGCGATCCTGAACTACCATCTACCTCATTGGAGATCTTCGGACTATCTTTAATTAGACTTTACTGGACTTTATCCTGCAGTAAACGTTATTCCCTTTATCCTGTATCTACACACTGTGGACGGCTTGATGGTAATCATGTATAGTCTTTCCGCTGATTGGATTGCACACAACAAAAAAGCTTTTTAGTATACCTCGGTACACGAGACAATAAACGAAACTAAAAAACTAACAGCTGCATGGCAAGTGCACTCTTAAACTTTCCAAACCTTGCAACCCTCAGAGGATAAATGATTTTTTAGCAATTTCCACACAGGTTTTTTGATTTTCAAAGTATCCATTAAAATATAGTACCTCACAAATCAATGTTTATCCAGTTCAACTGCCTAACTTAATGGTAGATGTCAAAACAGTGATCTTCAAATGTTTAAGACATTTGGAAGCATTCAAAAGCAATTAAGCAATTTAATTAAGTCAAAAGATCAAGGAAACTGAAAAAATATATAATGTCTAAAAACGGTCTAAAAATGTTAAAAAGATCTGTGAACATTTCCAAAAGGATTGTTAATTTAGATATCAAAGTGATTTTTTTAATTGAATAAAAAGAGTATTTTTAAACTAAGTGTCAATTTAAAGGTCTTTTTACATTGATAAAAGGTAGTTGCAGCATTCTTGCAGCATTTTCCTTCAACGAAAAAAAAAACTGCTGAAATCCAGATTTGGCTTCTTTTACTGGGGCCAATGTGAAATGTGATTTCAGGACATTTTCCCCAAGTATCTGCTCCAACAATTCCTTGAGGAATCAGACCTAGGTGCACAGATGGCAGCCCGACTTCACCCAGCTGACAGCAGCTTTGGGATTTCTGCATTGTATCTGCATCCAGTTTGCCACTGCTGTATGTTACACATGATAGCTCAGATCCTTCATCCTTTCCCTGCAAAATCCAGACTATTAATGTAACAGTGTACTAAAAAATAATGCTCGTTGGCTTATTATCGTTGGCTCGTTGGCTCGTTGGCTCGTTGGTCTACATTCATGAGTGGCTTCTTAAAACCAGTTCCTCATCTCAGCCTCTTAGAGCTGTATCTTAAATGAGAGGTGCATCAGATGGCTGCACAAAATGCTGCAGGTGTTCTGGAACCGATGGTGACCAGGAAGATACTTGGTCAAGGCACATCTTGGAGGTGCTACTTGATGCTAACCCTAACTCCACTGGTGTTCTTGTCCCAGGAGAAAATATGTCTTCTGCTCAAAGTGTGCACCGAGATATGCTCAGAACACACATTCAAGGTGGCAATGGACAGAGGTGGCTCAGAGTTAAGCATTAAGGATCTATACACCAAGGACCAAAACTTTTACCAAAAGTAACAAGAAGAAAAATATGTTTATGTAGCAGTTAGTTGGGGACTGGAAAGTACAACTAGAAGTAATAATGGAGGCATATTAAAATATGATATTCAAATGAGAGTTTGAAAAGTGCCTGAAAGGAAAGAAATTGTGGGGATACAGAGATAGGATAGAGAAATGAATGAACTAGTTGCAGTGTTTGTGCGTAGAACAGGTACTGACTCGACTGGCTGACTGGTCTCATTATGTGCTATGACCATCATGTGATTCTGCGATAAATAGACACAAAATGCTGGAGTAACTCAGCGAATCAGACAGCATCTCTAGAGAAAATGAATAGGTTTTGGGTTGGGATCCTTCATCAGTCTGAAGAAGCAGTTTCATGAACTCAAAAGTAAGTTCAATAATTGCATTCCGCATACCACAGAGTTCAAACTATTCAATTTGCCACAGTTCCATCACTACCTAGGAACAAACTCTCCATTTCAATACTGATATCTAGCATAGGTTCAACCACACCCTCACATGCATAGCATTTATTTCCAAAGGTTTCACACCTACATTTCACAACATGCACACAATGCAAACTATTTGATCCTAAAACGTACATCTCTCAAATGCATTGCACAACACTCACAGATGCACTTTCCACCTTCTTGGAGGAATGTATGATACACAAATGGAGATAGCATCAGCTAAATAGCAAGGAGCAACCATGTTTGAATTATCAACAAAGCAAAAGATATTTGCTATAAATGGAGCAGGCATTACGAAATCTACAACAGGGCAGAAGCTTTTACCTTATATTTTCCCTTCTTCCACCAATCCCTTATGTACTTCAGCCATTGATGGAATAACACCTCTTGCTCAATTCCCATGTGCCTGCCTCACCATTGTACTTTTCTCCTTTCACACTGCCAGCATCTCCATCCTGGCCATATAATGATAGGTGAGTGTGAATTGAGTGGAGATACAGGCAAATCCAGCCATCACTTTAAATACGTGACATTGAAAGGAACTTAGAGGTTTGCCATGTGCCAGGATATGTAATGACTCTCCAGAAACATGAACCCTGCAGTTGTCAAGGAAGAGGAATGGTACAGTTGGCAGTGTTGTGGAAAATTTCTGCCGCTGACGGGCCAGTAATACCACAATCAAACGGAAAAATGTAATATCTCCAGGTTTGCTGATAATAGAAAGATGGATGGAAACGTGAGTAGTGAAGAGGACTTAAAGTACCTGCAAAGGGACACAAGGCTAAAGCAGTGGCAAATTCAAATACCATGGATTGCAGTGATTCTGGGATGAGTAATGGTGCTAGCTTTTCCAATGAAGTCCACATCTACAATCTCTTCCGCCCCCCCCCCCAAAAAAACAGTGCGATGTCAGAAAATTAGGGTTGATTCACTTTGGTTCGAAGAGTAATGATCAGAATTGACAAGCAATTAATCCTCCATCAGTAGCATTAATCACACAACAGAGTGGAGGCAGTGCATTATACTCTGCCTTGGAAATTAATCCCATTTATTCAACTATATACATTTCAGAATGTATCAATGGGCCTCTACTATATGGTACTTTTTTTCTAATTCAAACCCAAATTCCATTCCCATTTCACCTCTTAGTGTCCGATCTTACATATCTCAATGTAAATTATATTATAATCAAGATGTCTATCTTATTTCAAGTTTTACCTTTCCTGGATTAACTGTAAAGGCAGATTATACCTGGATTTTTGAGCAGCGTCTTCTGCTTCTGAGAATGACACACCATGACAGCGAGAACCAACATCACAAAAAATACTTTGAATGAAGGGGTAAAGTCCACCATTGGGCAAAGTCCTTGGCTCCAGATAACCTAAAATAAAAGAGAAAAACAGACATTGGATCAAATGAAACATTTATGCATTTAATGTAAATCTATTAATATATTTCAATCACCTTGATGACAAGTTTTCAATGTGTATGCTGTAAAGTGTACCTCTCACTATGGAACTCCATAGTGAGAGGTACAGACAGGGGTTTCTGCGGCAACAGGCGGGATTCAAGGATGGTGTGTTGCCTCCCTGGTGCCAGGTTCCAGGACGTCACGGACCAATTGCCGAGCATCCTCAAGGGTGAAGGTGAACAGCCAGAAGTGGTAGAAGTGCATGTCAGCACAAATTACGTCGGGAAGAAGAGGAAAGAGAAGAGGAAAGAATATAAGAGAGAGTCTAAAGTGACTTTAGAGAGCTCGGAAGAAGGTTGAAAGGCAGGACCTCCAGGGTAGTTATTTCCGGTTTCCTTCCAGTTCCTCGTGCTGGTGAGGGCAGGAACAGGGAGATATGGGATCTGAATGTGTGGCTGAGGAGCTGGTGCAGGGGGCAGGGATTTAGATTATTAGACCACTGGGACCTGTTTTGGGGTAAGGGTGAATTGTACAAAATGGACGGGTTGCACCTTAACAGGTGGGGGACCAGCATTCTGGCAGGCAGGTTTGCCACTGCTACATGGGTGGGTTTAAACTGAATAGTGGGGGGCGGGTAAATCAGGTTGGTTCTGGACCCCTTGAAAGGGAGTTTGTAGAGTGCCTCTGGGATGGATTCTTAGAGCAGCTAGTACTGGAGCCTACCAGAGAGAAGGCAATTCTGGATTTAGTGTTGTCCAATGAACCAGATTTGATAAGGGAACTCAAGGTAAAGGAACCGCGCGGAGGTAGTGACCATAATATGATAAGTATTAATCTGCAATTTGAGAGGGGGAAGGTTAAATCAGAAGTGTTAGTGTGGCAGTTGAACAATGGGGACTATGGAGGCTTGAGAGAGGAGCTGGCCGAGGTCGACTGGAAAAGGATCCTAGCAGGAATTTCATGGCATAATCCAGAAGATACAGGATCATTTCATTTCAAAGAGAAAGAAAGATTCTAAGGGGAGTAAGAGGCAACCGTGACTGACAAGGGAAGTTAGAGATGGAATAAAACTAAAAGAAAAGGTGTATATCACAGCAAAGAGTAGCAGGAAGCCAGAGGATTGGGAAACTTACAAAGGACAACAGAAGGTAACAAAAAGGGCAATATGGGGTGAAAAGATGAAGTACAAGGGTAAGCTGGCCAAGAATATAAGGAAGGATAGTAAAAGGTTCTTTAGGTATGTTAAGAGAAAAAGACAAATGTGGGTCCCTTGAAGGCAGAAACAGGTGAAATTATTATGGGGAACAAGGAAATGGCAGAAGAGTTGAACAGGTACTTTGGTTCTGCCTTCACTAAGGAAGACACAAACAATCACCCAGATGTACTGGAGAACAGAGGGTCTAGGGAGACAGAGGAACTGAAAGAAATTTGAATTAGGCGAGAAATAGTATTGGGTAGACTGATGGGAGTGAAGGCTGATAAATCCCCAGCGCCTGATCGTCTGCACCCCAGGGTACTCAAGGAGGTGACTCTAGAAATCGTGGATGCATTGGTGATCATTTTCCTATGTTCTATAGATTCAGGATCAGTTCCTGTGGATTGGAGGGGAGCTAATGTTCTCCCACTTTTCAGGAAAAGAGCAGGAGAGAAAACGGGGAATTAGAGACCAGTTAGCCTGACTTCGGTGGTGGGAAAGATGCTGGAATCAATTATTAAAGATGTAATAACGGCGCATTTGGATAGCGGTAAAATAATTGGTCCAAGTCAGCATGGATTTATGAAGAGGAAGTCCTGCTTGACTAATCTTCTGGAATTTTCTGAGGATGTTTCAAGTAAAATGGATGAAGGAGAGCCAATGGATGTAGTGTATCTGGACTTTCAGAAATACTTTGATAAGGTCGCACACAGGAGATTAGTGGGCAAAATTAGAGCACATGGTGTTGGGGGGAGGGTATTGACATGGACAGAGAATTGGTTGGCAGGCAAGAAATAAAGAGTAGGAATAAGCAGATCCCTGTCAGAATGGCAGGCAGCAGCGAGTGAAATGCCACAAGGCTCGGTGCTGGGGCCGCAACTATTTACAATATATATTAATGATTTGGATGATGGAATTAAAAGTAACACTAGCAAATTTGCAGATGACACAAAGCTGGGTGGCAGTGCGAACTGCGAAGAGGATGCTAGGAGGTTGCAAGGTGACTTGGACAGGTTGAGTGGGTGGGCAGATGCATGGCAGATGCAGTATAATGTAGATAAATGTGAGGTTATCCACTTTGACGACAAAAACAAGGAGGCAGATTATTATCTCAATGGTGTCAGATGAGGTAAAAGGGAAGTGCAACGAGATCCGGGTGTCCTTGTACACCAGTCACTGAAAGTAAACATGCAGGTACAGTAGGCAGTGAAGAAAGCTAATGGCCTTCATAACGAGAGGATTTGAGTATTGGAGTAAAGAGGTCCTTCTGCAGTTATACAGGGCCCTGGTGATACCACATCTGGAGTATTGTGTGTAGTTTTGGTCTCCTAATTTGAGGAAGGTCATCCTTGCTTTTGAGACAATGCAGCAAAGGTTCACGAGGTTAATCCCCGGGATGGCGGGACTATCATATGAGGAAAGATTGGAAAGACCGGGGTTGTATTCACTGGAATTTAGAAGGATGAGAGGGGATGCAGGAATTTCTTACAAAGGGTAATATACCTACAGAATTATAGACAATAGACAATAGACAATAGGTGCAGCAGGAGGCCATTCGGCCCTTCGAGTCAGCACCGCCATTCAATGTGATCATGGCTGATCATTCTCAATCAGTACCCTGTTCCTGCCTTCTTCCCATACCCCCTGACTCCGCTATCCTTAAGAGCTCTATCCAGCTCTCTCTTGAATGCATTCAGAGCATTGGCCTCCACTGCCTTCTGAGGCAGAGAATTCCACAGATTCACAACTCTCTGACTGAAAAGGTTTTTCCTCATCTCAGTTCTAAATGGCCTACCCCTTATTCTTAAACTATCTACTCAGTGGATATCTAGATCACTGGTGGTATTTACAGAAGGATTAGATTTTTATTTTGAACGATTAGTGAATTGTGAGGGATGTGAAAATGGCACAGTAAAGGAATTTGGCTCAGCCAAGCATGACATCCGGAGGCTGCAGCGCATCGTTCGATTAGCCAAGAATGTTGTTGGCTGCATCCTTCCTCCCATTGACGAACTGTACACTGCAAGGGCCAGGAACCGAGTGGGTAAGATAATCTCTAGTTCCTCTCATTCTGGCCACAAACACTTTGAAGCACTTCCCTCCCTCAGCCAGACATAAAAACACCTTTTTTACTCGAGCAGTAGCTCTGCTCAACAACCAAAATTCTGTAGCCTCCTTTTGTTCTGGTATTTTGTTTCATTCTTCACATGTGTAAATTATAAATTTTTGTTCTTAATTGTTTACTGTATGTCATGCTGCTACTTGCGAGCACAAAGCACCAAGGCAAATCCTTTGTATGTATATATATTTGGCTAATAAAATTTATTCAATTCAATTCAATTCAATTAAGGCCTGGGCTAATATGACATGATCATGGAGGAATCCAGACGAAGCTGGAGTACCGAGGTAATGACGTGGATACCCGTAGATTGTGGAAAGGCTTGCATGCTGTAATGGGCTGCAATGGCCCACTGGCGGGCAGTGTCAGTTCAGTTTAGTTTATTGCCGGGTGTACCGAGATACAGTGAAAAGGTTTTGTTGCATGCTATCCAGTGCTAGATTGCATGCTATCACTGGCAACAATGGACCCTCCCTGATGAAATCAATGCATTGTACACCTGCTTTGAATAGAAGGTTAGTGGTGGAATGCAACCTGCCCTGCCTGTCTCGGGTGCACCTGTACCAATGGGTACCATGGCAGACATAAGGACAGCCTTCCTGAGAGTGAATCTGTGGAAAGCAACTGGTCTAGATGGAGTCCCTGGCTATGTCCTCAGGACCTTTTGTGGAGCAGCTGGCAAAGGAATTCACAGGCATCTTTAACCTCTCACTATTCTATTCTGAGGTTTCCACCTACTTCAAAAATACCACTGTCATCCCTTTGCTGAAGAAAACTACCTAAGAACACTGAAGAAGTCTGGTCTACCCCAACAGCTGCTGACAACATTCTACCGCTGCACCATAGAGAGCATCCTAACACATGGCATCCCTGTGTGGTACCTCAGCTGCACGGAGGCAGAGAGGAAAGCTCTTCAGCGGGTAGTCCATAGAGCTCAGAGGACCATCGGAACACAGCTACCAGCCTTGGAGGGCATCTACAACACGCGAGGCCTCAGAAAAACCACCAGCATCCACAAAGACTCTTCACACCCCTGCAACAGTCTGTTCGAACACCTTCCATCGGGCAGACGATACAAGGCCTTCTACGCCCACACCTCCAGACTCAGGAACAGCTTCATCCCCAGGGCCGTAGCTGCTATGAACCGGTCCTGCTGAGCTGGATGGTCACATCGCACAGTGATCCGGCACAGATCTACTTGCACTTTATTCTGTTTTAAAACTGTTACAATTTGTTTCATTGGGTTGTTTAAATTAATACTGACTAGCTAATTAAATTATTGCATCGTATGGGAGGCGCATTCCCAATCTCGTTGTACCCCTGTACAATGACAATAAAGATATATTGTATTGTATTGTATTGTATTGTATTAATGACTACCGTCCGGTGAGTCAGATCCACTGCATTTTGCTTACCATTGTAACAGGTCCACAGCAGATCCAATATCCCTGGCCCTAAACTCATCTCTGGAACAACTAAACCACAAGGACTCCCATGTTGGACTCCTATTCATCAACTATAGCTCTGCTTTCAACACCTTAATCCAATCCAAACTCATCTCCAAACTCCTGGACCTAGGAATTAGCCTCCCTCAGCCTCTGGATCCATGAGTTTCTGACTCACAGACCTCAATCGGTGAGGATAGGTGACAACAGCTCCTGTACAATAATTCATAACATCAGTGCCCAATAAGTATGCGTTCTCAGTCCCCTATTGTCCTCCCTATACACTCATGACTGTATTGCCAAATTTGGTTCTAATCCTTTCTATAAGTTCTCAGACGATTCCATTGTGCTGGGCCGAATCATGAACAATGACGAGATGGAGTATAGAAAGGAAATAGAGAACATAGTAGCATGGTTTTGGACAATAACCTCTCCCTCATTGTCAGAAAGATGATGGAGCTAGTTTTTGAATGGTTTGTGAACAGCTATGCCCAAGACCACAAGAAATTGTAGAAAATTGTAGATGTAACCCAGTCCATCAGACAGAACAGACTTTCCACCATTGCCTCCATCTACACTTCAAGTTGCTTTGGAAAAGCAGCCAACATAATCAAAGACTTGTCCCACACTCTTTCTTCTACCTGCTCCCATCTGGTAAAAGATACAAAAGCTTGACTCAGAACAGCTTCTTCCCTTCCATAAGCTTAAGGGGTTGGACAGGCTGGATGCAGGAAGATTGTTCCCGATGTTGGGGAAGTCCAGAACAAGGGGTCATAGTTTAAGGATAAGGGGGAAGTCTTTTAGGACCGAGATGAGAACGTTTTTTTTCACACAGAGAGTGGTGAATCTGTGGAATTTTCTGCCACTGAAGGTAGTTGAGGCCAGTTCATTGGCTATATTTAAGAGGGAGTTAGATGTGGCCCTTGTGGCTAAAGGGATCAGGGGGTATGGAGAGAAGGCAGGTACGGGATACTGAGTTGGATGATCAGCCATGATCATATTGAATGGCGGTGCAGGCTTGAAGGGCCGAATGGCCTACTCCTGCACCTATTTTCTATGTTTCTATGTACTGTCCAATTCACCTCTATCCCCTTTAAGACAATGATCTTTGTCTACGATGCGTTACATTGCTGAGAACTATATTCTGCATTCAGTATCTTCCCCTTTGCTCTATCTATTTGACTTGAGTTTGACCAGATTATAGTTATGTATGGTATATCTGATCTGTTTTGGATAGTATGCAAAACAAAGCTGTGTACATGTGACAATAATAAAACTAAACCTAAAATCATCAACCTCATATTAAGTTAGGATTGAGAGGCCAAGTAGCTATATTTTGCACCTATTTTGTTGTATGTGGTAAAGCATGGCTAATTTGCCCCAAACCTTAATTCTTCTTTTGTGCCATTTACACATAACCCTGAATTCCCTGATCTTTCAAAGGAAGATTAAAACAAATTGAAAGGTAAGTTTAAAACTATAAAGGGAATTAACACAATAAATATATAGATTATGTGCAGATTCATTAGAACTCTGTCATAGTGAAACCAAGACCACTGCACAAATGATATCAAGGTGAAATTAAGATCCAACCAGATCCAAACTAAACATGAAGAAATCACACAGCAGAAAAAGTAACCAAACGCAAAGCATGTTATGGAGTAATATAATCATAAGTTTACTGGGGGTTGGAAAAGATGCCTGAATGAGTGAGATTCTCTTCTACTTCACATTTCCATTTTATGGATGGCAATGCAATGGTCACAAAGGTCTTGAGTTTCCCAACTTGATGGAAAATTCTGGCCCCCCTAACAAGTGAGATTCAGGGATTACAGTCTTCAGAATATTTAGTTAGCAGTTACAAAAATAAACATATTGCCATTGAAAAGACCTTTAGTTAAAAAAAATATTGCCGGAGAAATAACTTTGTTAGTGTGAATCAGAAACTCTCTAGCCCCTAATTCGCTTTCCCCCATTGACACAATTATCTTTTTAATGTGTACTGTGACATGACTTTTCACAGGAACACATCAGAGTAGAATTACCTATACCCTACCCAGTCCCACAAGAAATTAGTTAATTTCACTGAGATCACTTTTCATTCTTCCAACCTATATGTAGTTTGCGTAATCTCTCCTCATATGACAAACCCGTGATCCCACGAAACAATCGAGTAAACCTAAGGAAGGATACATTTACATTCTTACTCAATTGCAAATATTTCCTTCCTTAGTAGAGAGATCAGACGCACAGTATTGCATAAGACTATGGTACTGGTCTATTCGATTATAATTTTCTGAACGGCATTAAGGTCCTTCCTCATCTCCTTCGATCGAGAGAAACCAGTCTTGGCCTATCCAAACTCTCCTCATAGCCCAAACCCTCCAGTCCAGGCGACAGGTCTGTGAATCTTTTCTGAACCCTCTCCAGCTTACTTACATTTTACCTATGGCATGGTGGCCAGAATGCAGATATTACTTGAAGTGCAGTGACTTGTGTGATTGTAACATGATGGCAACATTTATAACTCAAAGCCATGGCCAATGAAGGCAAGTATGCCTTCTTTTTCACCTTGAATACCTGCACCAGGGAACAAAGTACTTATTCAACAACACTTTCGGCCCTCTGCCATTCCCTGTCCTGATTAAACTTCCAAAAAGGCATCATTCCAACAATGCACTTGTCTGAGTTAAATTCCATCAGACATTCATTTACCTAATTTCCCAGTTAATCTAGATCCCGTTGTAATCTTAGGTAATCCTCCTCACTGTCACTATACCACAATGTTTAGTGTTATCCGCAGTTACTAATCATTTCACTTATATTCTCTTACAAAATATTTGTAAATATGGTGAATAATAAAAGATCCAGAACCAATCTCATTGGCACGCCACTAATCACCAATCTACAGTTGGAAAAGTAATTCTCCACTACTACCCTCTGACTCCTAACACCAAGCCAATTTTGTATCCAATTGTCCCTATCTCACCCTGGATCCCACAAATTCTAAGCTGATGAACCAGTCTACTACAAGGGACTTAATTAAACACCCTGTTACATTTCATAAAGCCAACATCTACTGACCTATAAACAATATCATGATGACTATTCCTAATCAATCCTTGCCTTTCCAAATGCAAATAAATCCTGTCCCTCAGAATTCTTTTCTGTTAACTTTTCATCACTGATGAAAGACTCAATGGTCTGTAGTTCCCTCGATTCTTGCAACCTCTGAAATTACAGCACAACATTAGACACCCTCTAATCTTCTGGCAACTCACCCATGGCTAACAAAGTTATAGAAATCTCTGCCAGGGCCCCAGCAATCTACTTCCTTGTTTTCTCACAATGTCAGGATACATCTGGTCAGAACCCAGGGATTTATCCAGCTTTACACTCTTCAAGAGCACCTTCACCCCCTCCTTCATGTCAATGTGCTTCAGGATATCACTGTTCTCTTCCCTGAACTTACTGGCTTCCATTCATTTTTCATGGCAAGTACAGAGAAGAATAATGCATTTAAGACTTTGCGCATTTATCGTGGCTCCACACATGGGTTACTGCACTGCACTGATTGTTATGGGGAATTGCTCCCTCTCTAGTTACCTATTTACTCTTAATACACTTCCAGAGTCTTTTAGGATTCTTCTTTACCCTATCTGTCAGGGCTACCTTTTTGCCCGCAAGCGTGCTCCCACTTCCTTTATTCTTTTCGAGGGATCTACTTGACCCCAGCTGCCTAAACCTGATGAATGCCTACTATTTTTTCCTGAGCAGAGCCATAATATCCCTCATCAAGCAGGATTCCCTTAGCCAGCCTTGCCCTTCACTCTAACCAGGCCACTTTCTTGGTCCTGAACTTCCCCTACCTAATTTTTCAGTCTCCCACTTGTCAGACATTCCTTTAATTCTTAATGAGCCTCTCCCAATCAACCTTTGCAAGTTTTTATCTAATGCCATGAAATAAGGTCTTGCAATAATTTAGGACTTTAACTTGTGAACCAGTCGTATTTTTTTCCATTATTATCGTACAATTAACAGAAATACAGTCCCAAAGGGCTTCCCGACTTACAAATCAACAACTTATCCTACCTTACTTCCTAAGATGAGGTCGCGTATAGCTCATTTTCTAACAGTGTCATTTATATATTACTTCAGAAATCTTTCCTGAACACACTGAATAAATTCTCTCCCCAACAAATCCATTAGAATTATGACAGCTTCGTTCAACACTTGGGAAGTTAAAATCACGGCTTTAATGTATATTTTTCTCCCTTCGAGAATTAATCCAATTAATTCTATTTTGAATGCTACCATTAAATCTCTCCCCAGCATACTTATCAGCTGGTGCATTCGAGTTCACAACAACTTGTGTTAAAATAAGATTCCCGGTTGTATTGCCTTTGAAGTAATTGGACTATTTCTAATTAACGCAACCAACTTACCAACGTTGCCCTGCATTTCCATATTATATGCCAACGATCATAGCTTTCATACTTCTTTCTTATCCTTAAGTTCCTATTATCCCCAAGCATTTAATTTACATCGGTTTCAAATCCTTTCTGTTTTCCTATTTCTCCCAGCTGTAGGGTCTTGACTTCAGCCGCGTTCAACAGCAACCCTTCGCGATGGAACCTTCCCCTGAGTCTTCAGTACCCCGTTGTTTTCCCACATGGACCATAATGAGTTCTCCCCTTGGTACCGTTAAGCTCCCTTCCAGATCATTAAACATATTTATTCAACAACACCTTTCAAGTCCAAATAAATAATCTTGATTATATATAATTGATTTCCTCTTTCGATCCATATTAATAATGCATCTTCTAGAGTGCGTAAAGATTGTTATTTAATATTTAAATTAACAAATCTCCACAGAAAATCTAAACTTCCCCAGGTGATCGTTGAAAAATCCATATTTGTTCATTTGATTTGAAATTGGAGGATTTCATAACCCGACTTTCTCTTTTTTTTCATCCAACGCTAGTGACACACGACATAAGAAATGGGCGGACTGGGCCATTCGGCCCCCAAGTGCCTGCTCTGTTATTGAACAACCTCATGACCCAACATTTACTTCTGCACCACTGTCCTGCATTGACGCGAAATCGCTTGAAATTGATCAATTCTGATTAATCTCGTCCAATCAGATTTCCTCCGATTGCCATTTCCAACAAAACAACTACATATAACTAGCTATAACTAGTTATAGATATAACTAGCTATAACTAGTTGTAAATATAACTAGCCCCAAGGCAATGATCGAAGGGCATCAGGGAACAATAAGGAAACAAATATTAAAGTATACAAAACAAACTCTCCTGCAGCCCAGGAATGGAAGCTGCCGATTGTCCTGAGTAAAGCTGCCGGTGTCAAAACTCAGGAATTTCACGTACGATTTAACTATTTTACTTGTTTACATATCAACACTTACAATTATCTCGTTGAAGAGGGAAATGTTGAACTCTCACTCCAAGCAGAATGAGAAACAGGAGACATGGCCAGATGATCTCTGACAGGGACAGCACCTGAAGAAAGAACGCAACATGAATTAAATTCCCCAACAAACTAAATAAACTGTGACTAAACCAGTTGTTCGCATTCCGCGCATGGAAATGGGGAGGAAAAAAACCTTACCGGTTCACGCAAACGAGTAAGCCAGTTTTTCCAAAATAACGCGGAGAATTGGCGAATAAATCTCGCCATGGTGGCGAGTTTTAATTCCCCTGAAGATGCACAATCCGTGAACTCGCTGTTTTTCGCCGCTGGTGAGAAACTTGCTGAGATTTAACCTCCTTAAGGTCAGCGCGGTGAGAATGTGAGGAAACTGCGGTCCCGCACCCGCAGTCCTCGCTTACACACAAACAAGTGAGACAACACTGCAACAACCTGTCCTGGAGAATAACCTGTCCTGCTCTCACCTGCCACTCACTGTTGCCTGGTTACCCAATCTCCGAAACTGCAACAGGGTCATTTCCTCAAATGGTGTTTCCTTACAAATGACCGCGAGTAACATAAAAGGTGTTTGTAAGAAATCGAAAAATAACCCCGCTGAGCCGCTGCCATGTCCAAAACGTATCGATAGCGACAAAAACTAAATGAAAAAAAACATTCTGCTGCCTGGTGTGCAGACGCTACCGACTCATGATGTTTATTTCCATCCCGCTAAAGCTTTTGCAAATAAAATGCATCTACATATCTCACAGGAAACAGACTATTGACCGATGTCTACCTCAAATCTACTGACTCCCATAGCTCTTTTCACTACATTTCTTCCCACTCTGCTTCCTGGAAAGACCCTATTCCCATCTCCCAATTCCTCCATCTATGCCACATCTGCGCCCAGGATGAGCTGTTCCATACCAGGGCATCAGAGATGTCCTCATTCTTTAGGAAACGGGGGTTCCTCTCTTCCATTATAGATGAGGCTTTCACTAGGGTCTCCTCGATATCCCGCAGCTCCGCTCTTGCTCCCCCTTCCCCCATTTGTAACAAGCACAGAGTCCTCCTTGTCCTCACCTTCAACCCCATCAGCCGTTGCATACAGCATATAATCCTCCAACATTTTCACCACCTCCAACGATGGCCACATCCTCCCATTTCCACCCCTTTCTGCTTTCCGCAGAGACCGTTCCCTCTGAAACTCCCTGGTCAACTCATTCCTTCCCACCCAAACCACCTCCTCCCCAGGTACTTTTCCCTGCAACCGCAGGAGATGCAACACCTGTCCCTTTACCACCCCCTCAACTCTATCCAAGGACCCAAACTGTCTTTCCAGGTGAGGCAGAGGTTCACCTGCACCTCCTCCAACCTCATCTGCTGTATCCGCTGTTCCAGGTGTCAACTTCTCTACATCGGCGAGACCAAGTGCAGGCTTGGCGAACGTTTTGCTGAACACCTCCGCTCAGTCCATCTTAACCTACCTGATCTCCCGGTGGCTCAGCACTTCAACCCCCCTCCCATTCCCAATCTGACCTTTCTGTCCTGGCCTTCTCCATTGTCAGAGTGAGGCCCAGCACAAATTGGAGGAACAGCACCTCATACTTCGCTTGGGTAGTTTACACCCCACGGTATGAACGTTGACTTCTCTAACTTCAGATAGCCCTTACTTTCTCTCTCCATCCCCTCCCCTTCACAGTTCTCCCACCAGTCTTACTGTCTCCAACTACATTCTATCTTTGTCCCGCACCCTCCCCTGAAATCAGTCTGAAGAAGGGTCTCGACTCGAAATGTCACCCATTCCTTCTCTCCAGAGATTCTCCAGAGACCCGCTGAGTTACTCCAGCATTTTATGTCTACCTTCGATTTAAACCAGCATCTGCAGTTCTTTCCTATACATATCTCCTCTTTGACTCTTAAAACAAAGTTCTGCATGTCTTTGTTCATAAGGATCATTAATTGTCAATTCCCTACAGATTCTAAAAGTATAGAACATATAAACCGATGTTTCAGGGAAAACACATATAGCCTAAAAGGAACACCTGTCACAAGAGACAACTCGGCGGCATTAGTATACTCTTTCTAAATCCCCCATCATCTGACTTTCTTTTTGCAACAATTTTCAGTCACCTATTTCTTGCTTCCCAAACGTGGAGTCAACAACATGGAAGCGTATGCGGACAGTTAACGGGAGAGTGTAGGAAAGGTCACCTTTAAACTAATAGTGCAGGGGGATGGGGATCAATGCAAGGAGACAGAGGGACATAAAAGGAGGACAGAAGCAAAAGGTATAAGGGAGATAACAAGGGGAGTTGAGTATAGGAGCAAATAGGTCCTTCTGCAGTTGTACAGGGCCCTAGTGAGACCACCTGTGCAGTTTTGGTCTCCAAACTTGAGGAAGGACATTCCTGCAATTGAAGGAGTGCAGCGTAGGTTTACTAGGTTAATTCCCGGAATGGCGGGACTGTCGTCTGTTGAAAGGCTGGAGCGACTGGGCTTGTATACACTGGAATTTAGAAGGATGAGAGGGGATCTTATTGAAACATATAAGATTATTAAGGGATTGGACACGCTAGAGGCAGGAAACATGTTCCCGATGTTGGGGGAGTCCCGAACCAGGGGCCACAGTTTAAGAATAAGGGGTAGGCCATTTGGAACGGAGATGAGGAAGAACCTTTTCACTCAAAGAGTTGTGAAGCTGTGGAATTCTCTGCCTCAGAAGGCAGTGGAGGCCAATTCTTTGGATGCTTTCAAGAGAGAGTTAGATAGAGCACTTAATGATAGCTGAGTCAGGGGATATGGGGAGAAGGCAGGAACGGGGTACTGATTGTGCATGATCAGCCATGATCACGGTGAATGGCCGTGCTGGCTCGAAGGGCTGAAGGGCCGAATGGCCTACTCCTGCACCTATTGTCTATTGTCTATTGTCTATAAGAAAAACAAACCTGAAAGCTTTGTATCTTAATCCGAGGAGCATTCGTAATAAGTTGGATGAATTGAAGTGCAGTTAGTAGTTAAGGAATATGATATAGTTTAAATTACAGAGAACTGGCTCCAGGGTGACCAAGGCTCGGAACTAAACATGCAGGGATATGCAATATTCAGGAAGAATAAGACAGAAAGGAAGAGGAGGTGGGGTGGCATTGCTGGTTAAAGAGGAGATTAATGCAATAGCAAGGAGAGACATTAGCTTGGATGCTGTAGAATTGGTATGGGTAGAATTGCAAAATAGCCAAGGGCAAAAAACGCTTGTTGGAGTTGTATACAGACCACCAAGCAGCAGTAGGGAGGTTGGGGATAGCATCAAGCAGGAAATAAGGGATGCGAGTAACAAAGGTACAGCAGTTATCATGGGTGACTTTAATCTACATATAGATTGGGCCAACCAAATTGGTAGCAGCGTTGAGGAGGAGGATTTCCTGGTATGTATACGGGATGGTTTTTTAAACCAATATGTAGCAGAACCGACTGGAGGGTAGGCCATCCTAGACTGGATATTGGGTAATGAGGAAGGATTAGTTAGCAATCTTATTGTGCAAATCCCCCTGGATAACGGTGACCATAATTTGGTGGAATTCTGCATTAGAATGGAGAGTAACACGGTTAATTTAGAAACTGGGGTCCTGAACTTAAAGAAAGGAGACTTTGAAGACGGTATGAGATGGGAATTGGCTAGGATGGACTGGCAAATCATACTTAAAGGGTTGACGGTGGAGATGCAATGGCAAAAATTTAAAGACCGCATGGATGAACTCCAAAAATTATTCATCCCTGTCTGGTAAAAAAATAAAACGGGGAAGGCGGCTCAACTGTGGGTAACGAGGGAAATCAAGGATAGTGTTAAATCCAAGGAAAAGGCATATAAATTGGCCAGAGGAAACAGCAAACCGGGGGGCTGGGAGAAATTTAGAACTCAACAGAGGAGGACAAAGGGGTTAATTAAGAGGGGGGATGAAGAATATGAAAGAAAGCTTGCAGGGGATATAAAAACTGACTCTAAAAGTTTCTTTAAAAAGGAAAAGATTAGTGAAGATAAATGTAGGTCCCTTACAATCAGAAACAGGTGGATTTATAATGGGAAACAAGGAAATGGCAGAACAGTTAAACAAATACTTTGGTTCTGTCTTCACAAAGGAAGACACAAACAATCTACCAGGAATACAAGGGGACCGAGGATATAGTACGAGAGAGGAACTGAGGGGAATCCACATTAGTCAGGAAATAGTATTAGGTAAGCTGTTGGGGCTGAAGGCAGATAAATCTCCAGGGCCTGGAGATCCCAGAGTACTACATCCCAGAGTACTCAAGGAGGTGGCCCCAGAAATCGTAGATGCATTGGTAATAATTTTCCAATGTTCTCTTGACTCTGGATCAGTTCCTGTGGACTGGAGGGTAGCCAATGTAACTCCACTTTTTAAGAAAGGAAGGAGAGAGAAAACGGGGAATTATAGACCAGTTAGCCTTACATCAGTAGTGGGGAAGATGCTAGAGCCGATTATTAAAGATGTTACAGCAGCGCATTTAGAAAGCAGTTACAGGATTGGTCAGTCAGCATGGATTTATGAAGGGGAAATTATGCTTTACTAATGTTCTGTAATTTTTTGAGGATGTAACAAGTAGAATGGATAAGGGAGAGCCAGTAAATGTGATGTATCTGGACTTTCAAAAAGCGTTTGACAAGGTCCCACACAAGAGATTAGTGTGCAAAATTAGAGCAGATGGTATTGGGTGTAGGTATTGACATGGATAGAGAACTGCTTGGCAGACAGGAAGCAAAGAGTAGGAATTAACCGTCAATAGACAATAGACAATAGGTGCAGGAGTAGACCATTCAGCCCTTCGAGCCAGCACCGCCATTCAATGCGATCATGGCTGATCACTCTCAATCAGTACCCCGTACCTGCCTTCTCCCCATATTCCCTTACTCCGCTATCCTTAAGAGCTCTATCCAGCTCTCTCTTGAAAGCATCCAACGAACTGGCCTCCACTGCCTTCTGAGGCAGAGAATTCCACACCTTCACCACTCTCTGACTGAAAAAATTCTTCCTCATCTCCGTTCTAAATGGCCTACTCCTTATCCTTAAACTGTGGCCCCTTGTTCTGGACCCCCCCAACATTGGGAACATGTTTCCTGCCTCTAATGTGTCCAATCCCCTAATTATCTTATATGTTTCAATAAGATCCCCCCTCATCCTTCTAAATTCCAGTGTATACAAGCCCAATCGCTCCAGCCTTTCAACATACGACAGTCCCGCCATTCCGGGAATTAACCTAGTGAACCTACGCTGCACGCCCTCCATAGCAAGAATATCCTTCCTCAAATTTGGAGACCAAAACTGCACACAGTACTCCAGGTGCGGTCTCACCAGGGCCCGGTACAACTGTAGAAGGACCTCTTTGCTCCTATACTCAACTCCTCTTGTTATGAAGGCCAACATTCCATTGGCTTTCTTCACTGCCTGCTGTACCTGCATGCTTCCTTTCATTGACTGATGCACTAGGACACCCAGATCTCGTTGAACTCCCCCTCCTCCTAACTTGACACCATTCAGATAATAATCTGCCTTTCTATTATTACTTCCAAAGTGAATAACCTCACACTTATCTACATTAAACTGCATCTGCCATGTATCCGCCCACTCACACAACCTGTCCAAGTCACCCTGCAGCATTATTGCATCTTCCTCACAATTCACACTACCCCCCAGCTTAGTATCATCTGCAAATTTGCTAATGGTACTTTTAATCCCTTCGTCTAAGTCATTAATGTATATCGTAAATAGCTGGGGTCCCAGCACCGAACCTTGCGGTACCCCACTGGTCACTGCCTGCCATTCCGAAAGGGCCCCATTTATCCCCACTCTTTGCTTTCTGTCTGTCAACCAATTTTCTATCCATGTCAGTACCCTACCCCCAATACCATGTGCCCTAATTTTGCCCACTAATCTCCTATGTGGGACCTTGTCGAAGGCTTTCTGAAAGTCGAGGTACACCACATCCACTGACTCTCCCCTGTCAATTTTCCTAGTTACATCCTCAAAAAATTCCAGTAGATTTGTCAAGCATGATTTCCCCTTCGTAAATCCATGCTGACTCGGAATGATCCCATTACTGCTATCCAAATGCTCAGCAATTTCATCTTTTATAATTGACTCCAGCATCTTCCCCACCACTGATGTCAGACTAACTGGTCTATAATTACCCGTTTTCTCTCTCCCTCCTTTCTTAAAAAGTTGGATAACATTTGCTATCCTCCAATCCACAGGAACTGATCCTGAATCTATAGAACATTGAAAAATGATCTCCAATGCTTCCACTATTTCTAGAGCCACCTCCTTAAGTACCCTGGGATGCAGACCATCAGGCCCTGGGGATTTATCAGCCTTCAGTCCCATCAGTCTACCCAAAACCATTTCCTGCCTAATGTGGATTTCCTTCAGTTCCTCCATCACCCTAGGTTCTCCGGCCCCTAGAAAATTTGGGAGATTGTGTGTATCTTCCTCAGTGAAGACAGATCCAAAGTAACGGTTTAACTCGTCTGCCATTTCTTTGTTCCCCATAATAAATTCCCCTGTTTCTGTCTTCAAGGGACCCACATTTGCCTTGACTATTTTTTTCCTCTTCACGTACCAAAAAAAACTTTTGCTATCCTCCTTTATATTATTGGCTAGTTTACCTTTTTCATAGATTGTCTAGTTTACCCTTTTCAGAAAGACAGGCAGTGACTAGTGGGGTGCTGCAAGACTCGGTGCTGGGACCCCCATTATTTACAATATATATTTGACGATTTAGATGAGGGAATTAAATGTGACAAGTTTGTAGATGACACAAAGGTGGGTGGCAGTGTGAGTTGTGATGAGGATGCTATGAGGCTGCAAGGTGACTTGGATACATTGGGTGAGCGGGCAGATGCATGGCAGGTGCAGTATATTGTGAATAAATGTGAGGTTATCCAC
This sequence comes from Rhinoraja longicauda, assembly GCF_053455715.1. Taxonomy (NCBI): domain Eukaryota; kingdom Metazoa; phylum Chordata; class Chondrichthyes; order Rajiformes; family Arhynchobatidae; genus Rhinoraja; species Rhinoraja longicauda. Next base: position 50,112,954 of record NC_135954.1, read on the forward strand.
TTTGGTGGCAAGAACAGGAAGGCAGATTATAATCTAAATGGTGTCAGATTAGGAAAAGGGGAGGTGCAACAAGACCTGGGTGTGCTTGTGCAATAGTCACTGAAAGTTAGCATGCAGGTAGAGCAGGCAGTGAAGAAAGCTAATGACATGTTGGCTGTCATTGCGAGAGGATTTGAGTTTAGGAGCAAGGAGGTTCAATTGCATTTGTGCAAGGCCCTAGTGAGACCGCACCTGGAGTATTGTGTGCAATTTTGGTCTCCTAATTTGAGGAAGGACATTATTGCTATTGAGGGAGTGCAGTGTAGGTTCACCAGGTTAATTCCCGGGATGGCGGGACTGACATATGATGAATGAAAGGGTCGACTGAGCTTGTTTTCACTGGAATTTAGAAGGATGAGATCTTAGTTCACAATCACAGTTTAAGAATAAGGGATAGGCCATTTAAGACTGAGATGAGGAAAAACTTCTTCACCCAGAGAGTTGTGAATCTGTGGAATTCTCTGCCACAGAAGGCAGTGGAGGCCAATTCACTGGATGTTTTCAAGAGAGAGTTAGTTTTAGCTCTTCGAGTTAAAGGAATCAAGGGATATGGGGAAAAAGCAGGAACGGGGTATTGATTTTTGATGATCAGCCATGATCATATTGAATGGCGGTGCTGGCTCGAAGGGCCGAATGGCCTACTCCTGTACCTACTTTTCTATGTTTCTATGTTTCACAACTTGCTTCACAAACACACACTGCAAACAGAATTATGTGTGGGATGTTTATTCACCTCGACTATTATTCACTTCGACCATCTCTGCCAAACAGCCCATGCCTGGGTGATTGTAATCATGTGCAATCAATAAATTACATTTAAACAACAGTTTTAATATAATAAAAAGTATCATAAGGTTCTTCACACGGGGTAATCATACAATTGACACTCAGGTAATTTGAGACAACTGACTAAAAAATTGGTCAGAGAGGGATGTTTTGTGCAGAAGGCTAAGGCGGAGAAGCAGAAAAAGTGAAGTAGGGGCTTATTTGGTCTTAAACAGCTAAAGGCACAGTTGTCAAAGACACTTCAGTGTGGGAAGTGTGTACAACACTAGAACTGCTATACTGGCTTCTTGAATGACTGCAGAGATGAAAGAAGTTATAATGGTAAAGAAAGGTTATGGAAGGATGGAAATATGAAGATGCACATTTTACATGAAACCATTGTAACCCAGTTAACACAGATATGATTGATAAGTGGGAGAGGTGTATGGATTAGAAAACTGGCAGCAGGCATTTGATTGAACAAGATTACGGGGGGTAAATGTTGAAATGCTTGACAATAGATCATTGTCCATTCTCGAAGTATCAAAAAGTGTTTTAGCAGCAGGAGAGCTAGGAAGGATGTCCCTGAAATCAATTCCTGCTTGTACTTCAAAAAACAGCCCTCTGGAGTAGTAACTCAGTCATTCAATTGGCATCTGTGCAGGGCAAGGAATGGTTAACAATTCAGGTCAAGACCCTATATAAGTTCTCTCAGCAGTTTCTTTTTTGTTCCAGATTTCAGCATCTTCAGCCCCTTGTCTATCAGTTTGAGTTTCCTTGTAAATTGTGCCTTTAGGTGAAAAACAATCTATCTTTTAAGTCAAAGATAGACACAAATTGCTGGAAGGACTCAGCGGGTCAGGCAGCCTCTCTGGAAGAATAGATAGATTACTTTTCAGGTCAGGATCCTTCTTCAGATAAAGGTTCTAACCCAAAACATTATCTATGCATGTCTTCCAGAGATGCTGCCTGATCTGTTGAGTTACTCCAGAACTTTGTGTGGGTTTTTTTAACCCACACCTGCAGTTCCTTATGTCTATGTGTACTTAATTTTTCTGAGTAAGCTTGAGTCATGCCTTTATGGTGAACATAACAGGTTTCTTTCTCCCACGGAGGGAAATATGCAAATCCCACTCATTCCTTACCGTAAACAGATATAATTCTTGTGATGCTCCCTTTGAAACATGCAGAAATCAAGGTAAAACATGAAAATATCATCTGTAAGTATGAAATATACGTTACACGTTGAAAACGTTTTACTCAGTGGACAATAGCAAATATATTGAATTTACACTTGAGTATCCACAATTTTCAGTCATTCACTCTGTAATAGTAGATGAACCAGTGAATTTTAGTAACATCTGGAAAATACTTAACAGTTCTATTTAAAGAGGTACAAGTGCATTTCAGATTTCTGAAAGTCCATATAAGTTTTAATCATTGTGTCATAAACCTACAAAGCTCAGAAACAGGCCTGTTAGCCCACCTGTCTATGCCAACCAAGTAGACATATTGGGCTAGTCCCAACTGCCTGCATTAAGGCCCATAGCCCTCTAAACCCTTGCTATCCATATAACTCTTCAATGATAGGATACGATGTTTCCACTGGTGGGAGAGTCTAGGACTAGAGGTCATTGCCTCAGAAATAAAGGATGTTCCTTTAGGAAGGAAATGAGGAGGAAGTTCTTTAGTCAGAGTGTGGTGAATCTGTGGAATTCTTTGCCACAGAAGGCTGTGAAGGCCGTCAATGGATATTTTTAAGGCAGAGATTGATAGATTCTTGATTAGTACAGGTGTCAGTGGTTATGGTGAGAAGTCAGGAGAATGGGGTTAGGAGGGAGAGATAGATCAGCCATGATTGAATGGCAGAGTAAACTTGATGGGCTGAATGGCCTAATTCTGCTCCTATCACTTATGACCTTATGATAGACACAAAAGGCTGGAGTAACTCAGTAGGTCAGACAGCATCTCTGGAGAAAAGGAATAGGTGATGTTTCGGGTCGAGACCCTTCTTCAGACTTCTCCACCCGAAAAGTCATCTATTCCTTTTCTGCAGAGATGCTGTCTGACCCGCTGAGTACTCCAGCTATTTGTGCCTATCGTCAGTTTAAACCAGCATCTGCAGTTCCTTCCTACACATTTCGTTAACTCTCCATGGAGTTGTATAGCTCCATGGGGCCTTTCAGCTCACCATGTTCATGCTATGCTATTTGCCCATGTATACTAATCCCATTTGACCCCATTGGGACTGTTTCCTTCAATGCCTTGATAAGTTAAGTGCCTTTCTAAATAGGCATGGCATAGAACAGGGGTGGCCAAACTTGCTTAATGTAAGAGCCACATACGATAAAGTTCAGATGTTTGAGAGCTGCAAGACATGAACAAAATTTACACATACGTTTTTATTGTTACATACACATTTTGTTACAAAAATGTTATGTAAATATTAAGAAATGCATGTATGCAATAATATTTATTCATGAATGCAGTTTTTTAAACTGTTTATTTGTATTAGTTTCAGTAATCACAAAGTACACATATATACCAAATGTTTTCAAAATCTTGACTGATGATTGTTTTAACTATATTGAGCGTATTTAATACGGTAATGCACTACTGGAACTTCTAAGAAAAATGTGCGAATTTGCATTTCAGTAACATAAAATTAGACTGCCAAAACTAAAACTAAAAAGGAAAACATATTTTTTATGATATTTATTTGTCTTAGTAAATATCAGGTCAAAACATGGAGGAAAATATGTTTAAAAAAAAGCAAACCAATAAAATTAGAGATATTTTAATCAGATACCACCTTACAAAATTACAGTCTTATCATAATATTTTTATGACAAACAAACAATGCTACAAATATCAGGCTATTAAAGCCGCTATTTACTGCTAGTAGTGGTCTTGTGGGTCTCCATCTTGGCTGTGAGTCGTTGAAAATCTGGCGTTGTCAACAGTGTCCGCTGGCTATTTAGTGATGATTTTAACACAGTTAACTGTTTTTTCCTTAATTCTAATTTAGGTGGATAATCATATGAAAAGTTTTTGTGATTTGTTTCATAGTGGCGTTTCAAGTTACTGGCTTTGTAATGACTGAGTGACACATGGCAGATAAGGCACAAAGGTTTACCTCCTTTAACGGTGAATGCTTAAAATTTCTGTTTTCATCTTCATATTTTCGTTTCTTACAATTTGATGACGCCATCTTCCTTCACAACATTTTCACAGACACTTTAAATAAAACTTGTATCCGAAGTGTACCAACTAGGTCTGCACAGTTCAACGTCTTGTGTTACACTGACGTGAGTGCGGTCGGGCCACCTGTGGACTCATTAAGCCACCTGTGACCACTCTCACTCCCCGGCACACCCAAATATTTAACCCCCTTACCCATGACCTCAGTCTTCTGACATTCCTCTGTAACCCTTGCTGACCTGAAATTTCTTTAATCCCTCTGCCTCCCACCATTCCCTCCCCCATCACTAAAGAACAATGCCTCACTCAGATTTAGCATTAAAATCAGGATTTAAATTCTTAAATATTTTTACTAACCATGAACATTAAACTTACGTTTTATTCCAATGGGGTCTTAATTCATACCCAGTAAATAATTATAAAGCTTGAATTTTTTTCTTATTTACCTTTTATATTAACTGTGATGAAAAAAGGAGCTCAGCCAACATATTTCCACGAGCCGCATATTAAAGGTCAAAGAGCCGCATGTAGCTCGTGAGCCGCGGTTTGGCCACCCCTGGCATAGAAGGATATCCATGGATAGTGATTGTATTTAATTCCACCACCCTCTCTGGCATTGTGTTCCAGATATCAAACCTATGTAAAAAAAAATTATGTCTCAGATCCCTTTAAAACTTCTACCCGTCACTATAAGCCTATGCCTTCTGTTTTTTGATATCCTACCTTGAGAAAGAGATTTTGACTGTCTACACTATCTCATAATCTTATATTCTTCTATCAGGTCACCTTTTAGTTTCCATCACTTCAGGGAAAACAAGAGAGTTTGTATAAATTAATTAATTATAGACTTAATTTATACATACCTTGGTTACGTTTGGATGAGTGTTTTTTGAAAGATTGACTTTAAAAAGAACAAAATTAAAATTTTCACCCTTGCATACTAAAATCTGAGCATTTCAACCTTCAAGGCCTTCAAAATAACACAGAGTTACTAACATGCCTAGAAATACTACACAAAAAGCTACCATTCTATTCATATGGAGCTCTGTCCATTAGCAGGAACCTAATTAAAGTGTAGCACCATTTGAAGGCATCTCCCACTACATTATTATATTGAACAATTAAGTTGTTCATTTTGTTCATTACAGTTAGAGTAATTAGAAATGAAGGAAGAAAATATCAAATAGATAGAAAAACACAATGAAAGTCAGAAAAAGGAACTCATGGTAATCGACTTTCCTAAAGGACTTATAAAATTGTATCATATTATCATTTCAACTTATGGATATCCTAAACTTTTTTTATGCCATGGTATCTACTGAAATGTTCTTAAATTGGAAAAGATAGTATGTAAGAGTGGAAGAGTGGAACACCCAATTAGTAACATTGTGCAAGAGGTTACCCAACAGATCAAGCATTTTGAAATGTTTCCATCCATTCGTATTACAAATGAACTTTTTGATGCCATTATTATTGTCAAACCTGAAATACTGAAAATTTTGAACACCCACACGTCATGAGAGATATATATCTAATAGGGAGGGAGAGAAAATATCCATATATTATTTTCATATTTTTATTTTCATATTTCAGATACAGCGCGGAAACAGGCCTTTTCGGCCCACCAAGTCTGCACCGCCCAGTGATCCCCGCACACTAACACTATCCTACACACACTAGGGACAATTTTTTTTTTACATATACCCAGTCAATTAACCTACACACCTGTACATCTTTGGAGTGTGGGAGGAAACCGAAGATCTCGGAGAGAACGTACAAACTCCTTACAGTACAGCACCCGTAGTCAGGATCGAACCTGAGTCTCCGGCGCTGCATTCGCTGTAAAGCAGCAACTCTACCGCTGCGCTACCATGCCGCCCAGAAGAATTACAAGAATTATCCGAACAGAAGAATTACAAAGATCAAGTCTCAAGGCAAAAAATAATGACTACTGGCTGCAAAAATAAATGTAAACATCAAAGCAAAGATCCTTCCAGTAGGGAATCTTTCAAAATTTAGGTTTATTATTATTGTCACATGTTCCAAAGTACAGTGAAAAGCTTTGTTTTCCATGCTATCCAAACAGCTCAGATGTATCATACATAAATTCAATCAAGTCAAACCCAAGTACAATAGATCGAGCAGAGGGGAAGTTAGACCGAATATAGTTATCAACATTGTAGCACATTGGAGACAAAGTCCAATGTCTTCAATGGGATAGAGATGAATGGGACAGGACCCTAGCTTATGGATGGACTATTCAGAAGCCTGATAAGTGGGAAATAAGCGGTTCTTGAGTCTGGTGGTGGACGCTATCAAGCTTCTATACCTTCTGCCGGATAGGATCAGGGAGAATAACGAATGACCAGGGTGGAACAAATCTTTTATTAAGTTGGCTGCTTTTCCAAGGCAGCGCGGTGTAGATAAGGTCAATGATGGGAAGTCTGGTCTGTGTGATGGACTGTGCTACATCTACAACTTGCTGCAGTTTCTGTGGTCTTGGGCAGAGCTGTTCCCAAAACAAGCTGCATTGTAACCCACATAATACATTCAATGGTGCATCTGTAGAAGTTTGTCAGAGTCAATGGAGACATGCCAAATTTTCTCGGTCTCCTCAGGAAGTGGAGGCATTTGTGTGCCATCCTGACTGTCGCATCAATGTGTTTGGTCCACGACAGAGGGTAGGTAATATTAATGCCAAGCAACTTGAAGTTCTCAACCATTTCCACTTCTGCACCATTGATGGATATTGGGACATGTACTCCACCATGCTCCCTGAAGTTGATAACTAGCTCCTTCGTCTTATTGACGTTGAGGGAGAGGTCATTGTCCTGATACCATATTACTCAGTTCTCTATCTCTTTGCTTGTGATTTGATGGCACAACGGTGTCATCTGCAAACTTGTAAGTGCAGTTGGAGCTGAAATTGGCCATACCGTCGTACGTATATAGGGAGTATAGTGTGGACTGAGGACTCAGCCTTACAGGACATCGGTGTTAAGAATTATTGTGGCAGATGTGTTGTCACCTTTTGTTACTGATTTGGTCTGTGGGTCAGAAAGTCAAGGATCCAGTGGCAGAGGGGGAGGTGCTGCGTTCCAGGTCCAGGAGTTTAGATGAGTTAGGATGGGATTGCAGTGTTGAAGGTTAATTATTTTAAGATTGCATGATAAATGAATTGATCATTCTGTCAAAATGATACAAGTTTTATTTTGGCTTCACAGCTCATTAATCACAAAATTAAAGCATTAAATAAAAATTAAATTTAAAAATCTCAACAATTTTTTTTAAGCAAATGGGCAATTACAATAGACAATAGACAATAGGTGCAGGAGTAGGCCATTCAGCCCTTCGAGCCAGCACCGCCATTCAATGCGATCATGGCCTTAACATTTTGCGAAGCGGATAGAATTCTGACTATGGACTTAGTAAAACCTGGACGGAATCAGTTGAGTCACTCAGTCACTCACAAACTCACAATAAATATTGTGATTACATTGAATGCTCCTACTGATCTTTTCAAATTTTCAAATTCACAGACGACACCACCATTGTGGGCCGGATATCAAATAATTATATGAACAGAGATGAGGAAAAACCTTTTTAGTCAGAGAGTTGTGAATCTGTGGAATTCTCTGCCTCAGAGGGCAGTGGAGGCCAATTCTCTGAATACATTCAAGAGAGAGCTAGATAGAGCTCTTAAGGATAGCGGAGTCAGGGGGTATGGGGAGAAAGCAGGAACGGGGTACTGATTGAGAATGATCAGCCATGATCACATTGAATGGCGGTGCTGGCTCGAAGGGCCGAATGGCCTACTCCTGCACCTATTGTCTATTGTCTATTGTCTAATGATGAGACGGAATACAGGATGGAGATTGAAAACCTCGTGTCCTGGTGTCGAGACAACAACCTTTCTCTCAATATCAGCAAGACAAAGGAGATAGTGATCGAATCCAGGAAGCGAAGCAGTACACACACCCCAGTTTGCATTGAAGGTGCTGAAGAAGAATTGGTTGAAAACTTCAAATTCCTAGGAGTCAATTTCACCAACAACTTCTCCTGGACCACCCATATTGAAGTAATGACCAAGAAATCACACCAATGTCTCTACTTCCTTAGAAGGCTTAGGAAGATTGGCATGTCCGCTACAACTCTCACCAACTTCTAAAGAAAGTATTTTATCCGGATGCATCACGGCTTGGTTTGGGAACAGCTCCATCCAAGACCGCAAGAAATTGCAGCAAATTGTGGATGCTGCCCAGACCATCACACAAACCGACCTCCCTTCTATTGACTCCATTTATACCTCACGCTGCCTCTGCAAGGTCAGCAGCGTTATCAAGGATGAGTTGCACCCTGGCCACTCACTCTTCTCCCCTCTCCCATCAGGCAAAAAGTATAGAAGTGTGAAAACGCACACCACCAGATTCGGGGACAGGTTTTTCCCAGCTGTTATCAGGCAACTGAATCATCCTACCACAACCAGTGCTGAACTACTATCTACCACTTTGGTGACCCTTGGACTATGCTTGATCGGACTTAGCTGGCTTTACCTTGCACTAAACATTATTCCCTTATCATGTATCTATACACTGTAAATGGCTCGATTGTAGTCATGTATCGTCTTTCTGTTGACTGGTTAGCACGCAACAAAAGCTTTTCACTGTACATCGGTACACGTGACAATAAGCTAAACTGAAACTGAAATCTACCCGCCTATCCCTTGCGCAACCGCAGCAGGCAGCACGTCAACTGTTTCGATAACTTTCGTGCAGATTTTCCATAATTTTTTTAAAAATCTCTCATGGCACCGTTTCAATCTTTTGCGGCCCAATTTCAGACCACATCCGGAGATTGAGAACCATTGCTACAGCTTCTGAACAAAATAAACACCAAAAAGGTAAGAAAATAAAAATGCTTAGGTGATACCATAGTACTCAATTAGTTCCATTTGGGACAAATTTCAAATCAAATCAAGTCGAATTTATTGTCATATGCACAATTACTGTACAATGAAAATCTTGTTTGCCGCAGCATCACAGGCAAACAGACTCAGACAAAAACACTAACCAATAAATTATATATAAAGTATACATAAATTCTACAAAACAGTAAAAAGAAAAAGTTTGTAAAAAATAATACATTGGTGCTGAATACAATTATAAAGTATAATAAAGTATAAAGTACCTTTTATTGTCATCCAAAAACATGTTTTTGGACAAAATTACGTTACCCACAGTCAACAATGAGAGGCAATAAAAAAGAAAGCAATAAAACACACAAACACAAAAACCAACATAAAACAAAAAACATCCATCACAGTGAGTCTCCTCCAGTCACCTCCTCACTGTGACGGAAGGCCAGAATGTCTTCTCTCTTCCCTGCCATCTTCTCCCGCGGTCAGGTAGTCGAAATTGCCACATCGGGGCGGTTGAGGCTCCTGACATTGAAGGCCCCGCCGGGCGGTGGAAAATTCTGCAGCCTATTCCAGGCCGCGTCGGACGGTGAAATGTCCGCAGCGGGCCGACCCAAGCCTCGCGATTCGGGGCGGACGAAGACGCTGCCGCTGCCGGAGCTCCCGAAGTCGGCCCCCACCCAGGGACCTGCGAGCTTCAGACGTCCACAGGGCCCACGGCCCGCGGCCGAAGCCTCGGAAGGCGAGTCACAGCCGCACTCGCAGCGCCACCACAGCCTCTGAAGACAGCCAGCTCCGCAGGTGGTGAGGACAGTCCGCGGGCTCTGCGAACCAGAGCCCCAGGTGGTCCCAGCTGGAGGCCGCCAGCTCCAGGTATTTGGCCGATGGTAGGCCGCAGTGTGAACGGAGACACGACCCAGAAAAAAGGTTGAGTCTCCATTCGGAAGAGACAATTTTTATAGTTTCCCCCCCCCCCCCCACCCAACCCACACATAGTATACAACCGCAAAAAAAATGACATCACATCAACACTTGCAATTAGACAACGAGGTAGAGGTCATCTGCAGTGCTCCGTCGATGAGATAGGATTAGAATTGTGCCAGTCAGTTCAAGAACCTGATGGTTGTAGGAAAATAGTTGTTCCTCTACTTGGCAGTGTGGGACTTCAGGTTTCTGTACCTCCTGTCTGATGGTAGTCATGAGTAAAGGACGTTGCCCACATGGTAGAGATCCTTGATGATAGACGGTGCCTTCTTGAGTCATTGCCTCATGTAAATGCTTTAGATGGTGGGGAAGGCTGTGCCAGTGATGGACTGGGCAGAGTGCACCACACACTGCAGTTTCTTGCATTACTGGGCATTGGAATTGCTGTACCAGGCCATGATGCAATCAGTCAGAATACTTTCTATAGCGTATCTGTGGAAGTTTGTTCGAATATTCGGTGACATGCCAAATCTCTTTAAACTTCTAAGAAAGTGGAGGCACTGTTGCACCTTCTTTGTGAATGGGCCCAGGACAGGTCATCTGAGGTTTTAACGCCCAGGAATGAAGCTGCCATATCTCTCTACTGCTCACCCACCAATGAAAACTGCATATCCTAACTTCACTTTTTTAAAGTCAATATTTAATTCTTTAGTCTTGGTGATGTTGAGCAAGTGGTAATTGTTGTGGCACCACTCAACCAGATGTTTATCTCTCTCCTGTATGCTCATTCATCTCCACCCATGATTCAGCCAACAACAGTGCTGTTGTTTGCAATTTTTTTAGGCATGGAGCTCCCTTAGCCACACAGCCATGTGTGTAAAGTGAGTAGAACAAAGGTCTCAGCATGCAGCCTTGAGGTACACCTGTGTTAATGTCTCTGAGGAGGATAATATCACTGCTCTGCATTGATTTTGATCAAGGACCCGGTTGCAAATGAAGGTATAGATCGTGGACCTTAGCAATACCTTTAGAGCAGGTGATTGTGTTGGATGCCAAGCAGTAGTCCATGAATAGCAGCCTCGTGAATGTTATCTGTTATCCAGATGGTCCAGGGCAAAATGGAAAGCCAGTGCAAAAGCATCTGCTTGTGACCTGTTGTGAGATATTTTGCCCTAAAAGAAGACCTCAGTGGTTCCTGCTGGGACCTCTTCACTAAGCTTGCAAGGCCATGTAATTCCTACGCAAACCATCAGAAAGTGAGTCAGTGCATAAAATACTCCCACTGTAGCAGCCGGTCAAATTTCTAGATGAATGTTTTCCACCCTAAGCACTTTCAAAGAACTTTCCAAGGCAACGGCCTAATATGTCCATCTACGTTGTGTGTTTCTATTGTCCGTTTCTCCAACTCTCTGCAGAGTAATGGCACAGCAGTTAACACTGATGCTTCACAGGTCCAGAGACTCAGGGTTGATCTCAACTTTGGGTGCTGTCTGCATGCAGTTGGTACACGTTCTCCCTTTGATCAGAAGCGTTTCTGTTGTGTACCTTGTTATCCCCCCCCCCCCACGCCACATAGACCAAGAGTATAAGAATAGTAGATTACACTGTGGAAGCACACAAGGGTTGCCACATTTTCAGCGCCATCTTGTATTCTTCAAGATTCAAAGTTCTTTAAAGGGGATTTGATTTAAAGGGGAGAGAACATTTTGTAACATTATAGGGAGATAAGGAAGAGGGAAATTGGAATTGGTGGAACAAACTGCCAGAGGAAGTAATTAAGGCAAGTAATATATTTGCTAAATGGACAGGGACATGGATAGGAAAGGTTTGGAGATATTTGGGCTAAAGGCACGTAGATGGGACTAGTGTAGATGGGCATCTTGGTCAGCATGGGCAAGGTGGGCCAGAGGGCATGTTTCCATGCTATGACTTTCTCACTGTTCTGCTGGGAGCCAGAAGAACCTGATGGTCCAAATGGTCTCCTATTGTGATGCAGCACATAAATATAATGGGACGTTAAAAGGTATGAAGGTGGATAAGTCACCTGGATCAGATGGACGACACCTCAGGTGCTAGAAAAAGGTAGCTTTAGAGATTGTGGGGGCATTAGTAGTGATCTTTCAAGAATCATTAGATTAAGGAGTGGTCCCGGAGGACTGGAAAATTGCAAATATTACTCTGCTGTTCAAAATGGGAGCAAGACAAAAGACAGAAACGATAGCCTGACTTCAATGGTTGGTAAGATCTTAGAGTGCATTATGAAGGATGTGGTTTCCAAGTACATATTAAAATAGGCCGAATTTAGCATGATTTTGTGAAGGGGGGATCTTGCCTGATGAATCTGTTAGAATTCTTTGAGGAAGTAAATAGCAGGATAGACAAATGAGAGTCAGTGGATGGTTTAGTTCAAGTTTACTTGGATTTTCAGAAGGCATTTGTACAGGTACATGTATTGGAAAGGTATGGAGGGATATGGGCCAAATGCAGGCAGGTGGACCAGTGGAGACTTTGAAGTATAGTAAGCAGTTTTGGGCCCCATATTTGAGGAGGGATGTGTTGGTGTTGGAGAGGGTCCAGAGGAAGTTTACGAGAATGATCCTGGGGATGAATGGGATTAACATATGATGAACGTTTGACGGCTCTGGGCCTGTACTCGCTGGAGTTTAGGATAAGGGGGGATCTAATTGAAACTTACCGAATAGTGAAAGGCCTCAATAGAGTGGATGTGGAGAGGCTGCTTTCACTAGAGAGACAAGGAACAGAGGGCACAGCCTCAAAATATAAGGATGTACCTTTAGAAAGGAGATAAGGAGTCAGAGGTGGTGAATCTGTGGAATTTGTTGCCAGACGCTATGGAGGCCGTCTTTGGAAATGTTTTAAGCGAACATTGACAGAGTCTTGAATAGTGTCATAGATTATGGTGAGAAGACGGGGGAATGGAGTTGAGAGGAAAAGACAGACCAGCCATGATTGAAAGGCGTAGACTCGATGGGCTGAATGGCCTAATTCTGTTTCAATTACTTATGAACTTAAGTAAACCCAGAGTCGATTTAATCCAATACATTCCTTAATCCAATACATTGCTGATTCATACTTACTTCACTTATTTTCCTTTGTTTCATATCCTTTTATACTCTTACCTAACAAACAGCTCTCACAATTATTTTAAGACAATTGATGTTGACTTCAAAGTCTTTTGGAGAAGAGGGATTCATGTTTCTACAATCCTTTGTGTAAAAATATATTTCCTGATTCCACATATAGATACTAACTCCATTTCTTTTAAAGTGCCTCTAGAAATTTTCCATCGGAGAAAATATATTCACTGTCTAAACTGCTGAATGAATTTATAATTTTAAAGATCTCAACCAGATCATTCCTCATATTTTTAAATTAATGGAAAAAGAAAGTAGCTTCATGTAAACCATGCATGCTATTTAACTCCTGATCCCACTTCAGTGAATTTCCAAGACGCTCCCTGCAACATATTTTTCGAGAGTGGCTGTGCACAACATTAAATAGTTATCCAAATTAGAGTGTATAAAAAAACTCTGCAACAACTAAAGTACGCCTATTCCACCTGCTTTTTGTGTGCTGTTTAGATATGGAAAAGTAATTTGAATGCATGGACAACAAATTATTTTATTAACATTGCTTGTAAAGTAATAACTATGAACTCATCACAATGGGCCATATTATGCTGGCTAATGTCAGGGCAGAAATCCCACACTTATAGATTCACATTACTGAAACTGTGTTACCCCAACATTTACGCTGCCTCTTAAATGCACATGATCGTATCTGCCTCAACGACCACCCCGAACAGCATGTTCTATGCACCCATCACCCTCTGCGTAAAAGTTGCCCCACACATCTTCTTTAAACTTTGCAACTCTCACCTTAAAGCTATGCACTCTAGTCTTTTTTTTCCATCCTGGGAAAAAGATTCTGACTGTCTACCCTACCTATGCCTCTCATAATTTTATATATTTCTATCAGGTCTGCCCGTAACCTTCAGCTTTCCAGAGAAAACAATCCATGGCTGTGCAACCTCTCCCTGTAGCTAATGCCCCCTAATCCAAGCATCATTCTGGCAAACCTACTCTGCACCCTTTCCGAAGCTTGCACATCCTTCCTGTAATGAAGCAACCAAAACTGCATGCAATACTCAAGTCAAGTCAAGAGTCTAGTGTTTTATTTTTAAATGTTATCAGAGAAATCAATCGAGGACTGACTTATGGAGAGAGAAACAGTATAACATGATATCACAGAGGAACTGCCCCGGGAGACAGTTCCTTCAGAGTACAGATGGCACGGGTTTACAGTGCATTCAGAAAGTATTCAGACCCCTTCACTTTTTCCTCATTTTGCTACGTTACAGCCTTATTTTAAAATAGATTAAATTCTTTTTTTTTATCATCAATCTACCCCATAGTAAAAAAGTGAAAACAGGTGTTTAGAAATTTTTGCACTAATTAAAAATAAATAACTGAAATATCATATTTACATAAGTATCCAGACCCTTTACTCAGTACTTTGTTGAGGCACCTTTGGCAATGATTACAGCCTCAAGTCTTCTTAGGTATGTTCGATCGGGTTCAAGTCCGGGCTCTGGCTGAGCCACTCAAGGACATTCACAGACTTGTCACGAAGCCACTCCTGTGTTGTCTTGGCTGTGTGCTTTGGGTCATTGGCCTGTTGGAAGGTGAACCTCCGCCCCAGTCTGAGGTCCAGAACGCTCTGGAGCAGGTTTTCATCGAGGATCTCTCTGTACTTTGCTCCGTTCATCTTTCCCTCAATCCTGACTAGTCTCCCAGTTCCTGCCACTGAAAAACATCCCCACAGCATGATGCTGACACCACCATGCTTCACCTTAGGTATGGTATTGGCCAGGTGATGAGCGGTGCTGCTTGGCATTCAGGCCAAAAAGTTCAATCTTTGTTTGATCAGACCAGAGAATCTTGTTTCTCATGGTCTGAGAGTCCTTTAGGTGCCTTTTGCCAAACTCCAAGCGGGCTGTCATGTGCCTTTTACTGAGGAGTGGCTTCCGTCTGGCCACTCTACCATAAAGGCCTGATTCGTGGAGTGCTGCAGATATAGTTATCCTTCTGGAAGGTTCTCCCATCTTCTCAGAGGAACTCTGGAGCTCTGTCAGAGTGACCATCAGGTTCATGATCACCTCCCTGACCAAGGCCCTTGTCCCCCGAATGCTCAGTTTGACTGGGCAGCCAGCTCTATGAAGAGTCCTGGTGGTTCCAAAGTTCTTCCATTTAAGAATGACGGAAGCTACTGTGCTGTTCGGGACCTGCAATGCTGCAGAAATTGTTTTATACCCTTCCCCAGATCTGTGTCTCGACACAATCCTGTCTCAGAGGTCTACGGACAATTCCTTCATCTTCAGGGCTTGGTTTTTGCTCTACATGCACTGTCAACTGTGGGACCTTATATAGACAGGTGTATGCCTTTCCAAATCATGTCCAATCAATTTAATTTACCACTGGTGGACTCCAATCAAGTTGTAGAAACATCTCAAGGATAATCAATGGAAACAGGATGAACATAAGCTCAATTTTGAGTGCTATAGCAAAGAGTCTGAATACATGTAACTATGATATTTTAGTTATTTCTTTTTAATTACTTTGCAAAAATATCTAAACCTGTTTCTGCTTTTTTATAATGAGGTATTGTGTGTAGATTGATGATTAAAAAAATGAATTTAATCCATTTTAAAATAAGGCTGTAACATAGCAAAATGTGGAAAAAGTGAAGGGGTCTGAATACTTTCTGAATGCACTGTATATATTACAGACTAGCACATATCTTAGTTCCTTAAACAGCTTGATTTCATGGCTCAAGACAGGTCTTCCTCGGAACCGAGGACAGTGTACCTCCAGAGGACTGAGTTACTCCAGCATTTTGTGAATAAATCGATTTGTACCAGCATCTGCAGTTATTTCTTATACCATAAGCATTGTACATTTGGCAACATTTCAGAAAATTTACATTTACAATAAACTGACAGAAAGCAACTTAACATACTGGTAAAAAGGCAATCACATTCCCAAAGTTAAGCCCATTTCATCAAAAAGTGTTGAGAATATACCACCTCTACCTGCCTACAGTTCTTGGTTCAGATTACACCATGTGGCAAAATGTGGATGGGGAAAAGACTTGTATAAAACACAAGTTAAAGTTACTTCTAAATCTCTCCAAAAGCAAATGCTAAAAATGTAAAATGGGGAAAAAGAGGTTTACCACAACTTCAAAATAAGCCAATTTCATAGTTTGAAATATACAACAGTACTAGAATTTGTACAGACTAAAAATATTGTTATTGTACAGATTTCAGTCATTTTCTGACAATGTTTACTTCCGTTTCTACTGTTCATTTTCTTGTTGGAGCTCCAGATTTTGGGCTCTCAGTTTCTCAATCTCTGCTTCTTGTTCTCGCAGCTTGCTTTCCATGAGCTAGCCACCCAGGGGCCACCTTTTTCCCTTCTAGACGGCATCTCAGCCGGTTGTTCTCGTCTTCCAGCCTGGACAGGCACTTCTCCAGCTCCAGGTACTCGCGGATCAGCTCCTGCTTGCTCATGTTCTGCAGGCTCTCAGCTTGATACTTCTCGTATGTCTCGTGGAAGTTCTTCTGCAGGAACTCGCTGCCATTGTCTCCTGTTTCCAACCATACCTTGTCTGCTGGAGATCAAGGAGGAACTAAGGGGTCACCCAATCAACCTCTCTGATCTCTAAAGGGCCTGTCCCACTTAGGCGATTTTTTAGGCGACTACAGGTGACTAAGCTGTCGCCACACGGTCGCCGGAGTGTCGCCTGTATGGTCGTGAGTAGTCTCCAAAGAGTTGCAGCATTTTTCTGGTCGCTGCTGGATTTTGAGATGTTTTTAAAATTTCAGCGAACTGTTAGTTTGACACCAATGATCGTAGCTTGACGTCTCCTGACGTAGGTGCTGTCGTAGGTTGTCGTCAGGTGACGTAGGTTGTCGCCGATGCTGACTTCGGTGAGTTCCATTGGCGACTACCTACGTCAACCTTCGTCAACCTGCAAAACTGGAGGCCAAAATGACGTGAATTATCTTCAGTTGTCGATGACAGGGTCGTAGCTTGTTGTAGCTTGTCGCGGGTAGACATAGTTTGACTTCAGTTGTCGTAGGTTGTCGCCCTTGCGGTCGTAGGCTGTCGTAAGGCTCGGCCGTAAGTGGACGTCCTAAGTCGCGACGGTTGGGTCGCCGGTTGGTGGTAGCTTGCTGTAGCTTGACGTTGACTAGGTGGTAGGTTGTTGTAGCTTGTCGTAGACATTGTCGTAGTGGGGGTTCAGTCGCCGGTTTTTCGGCGACCTGCTATGACTATGACAGTCGCCGGCAGTCGCCTAAAAAATCACCTAAGTGGGACAGGCCCTTTATTCTCTTTTCGTTGTTTTCTTATCCTGCTGCAAATTTCCGTCTGGTGCCTCTGGTCATTTTTGAAAATCTTTCTTACCTTTCATTGTCTAGCTGGAGATTCCCATTTTGGTATTTTAAACTTCACTTGTGGAGACCAAAACTTTATTACGTGATATCACAGAGGAACTGCCCGGGAGACAGTTCCTTCAGAGTACAGGCGGCCGAACAAACAAGTGTATGCAGACTAGTACATATCCTAGTTCCTTAAACAGCTTAGTCACGGAGTTGTGATTTTTTCGAAACTGTCTAAATTACATTACGCAGGCCAGCACATAGTTTTGCGGATAACAGATAATAACATCACGCACAAAGAAACAGATATCCGTACACAATGCTCCAATCATTCGGCCAAGGCATTCCTAAGAACAATGCGACATCTTTAGTTTCACAATACGAGTCAACAAGCAGAACAATTAAAGTTTAGCAAAATTCTCTCACATATGTCATGAAACGGAACAATGAAATTCTTACTTGCAGCAGCAGATATGTAAACATAGTACTCTGTAAAACACATAACAAAAAAGTTCAGTATATATTTTTTAAAAAACAAATAAATGTATGAAAAATAATTGTGCAAAATCAAAAATAATGTCCCCCATGTCTATGTTGTTTGGAGCCTATTTGGAGGTTGTAGTGTTTAACAGCCTGATGGTTGTAGGGAAGAAGCTGTTCCTGAACCTGCATGTAACATTTTTCAGCCTCCTATACCTTCTTCCGTATGGCAGGAGTGAAATGAGAGTGTGGCCAGGGTGGTGTGGGTCTCTGATAATGATGCTGACTTTTTGAGGCAGCGACTTTTGTAGATCCCTTTGATAGTGGGGAGGTCAGTACCCATGATGCATTTCATCACTGGGCAGTGTTCAACACTGGGCAGTGTTCACCACTTTTTGCAAACTTCTTCATGCCTTGGTGTTCGAGTTGTCGAACCAGGCAACCAATCAATAAGCTCTCTACTGTACACCTATAGAAAAGAGTATTCATAAGCATACCGAATCTCCTCAATCTTCTAAGGAAGTAGAGGCACTGATGGGTTTTCTTTCCATCCTACATTTGTCTTCACAGATGTATTTGACCTTGAGCTCCTCCAGCAGTTTTTTTTTTTTTGCTCTAGATTCCATCAGTCCACACAGTATTTGGAGGAATGACAACTGTTGTAGGGATGAGATTCTGCCTTTACACCAATCACCAATTTCATTTCACTGCTCAGAAGGCAGTGGAGGCCAATTCTCTGAATGCATTCAAGAGAGAGCTGGATAGAGCTCTTAAGGATAGCGGAGTCAGGGGGTATGGGGAGAAGGCAGGAACGGGGTACTGATTGAGAATGATCCTGTTTATCATTGGGGTAGTATCAATAGACAATAGGTGCAGGAGGAGGCCATTTGGCCCTTCGAGCCAGCACCGCCATTCAATGTGATCATGGCTGATCTAGTTTCTATTAGCTCAAAATGGGCATCCATAAAGTAGGATAAGATCTGAGACAAGCGTAAATTACCCCACCTTAAGGATGCCCATTTTAAGCTAGCAGAAACTACCCTATTTAGAATGGTGGTAGTAGTACATAACACAATAAGTAATGGGTTGCAGGGAAGTGGCATGAACAAGATGTAGATCAATGATATAGATGCCCACCACATATGAAAAAGGTAAATCTGAAACGTTTGCAGGTGTGGCACTTCAGTTAGAAGATACTATTTATTCTTTTTTGTATTCAAATGTATTGACTCATATTTGTTCTACATCATATTCCATTCGCCATATTCCTGCCTAGTCACAGCTTAAAGCTTCGTGAAGCCTCTTTTCATTCTATCTCATTCAAGCCAGCCTCCTCCAGAGGATCTCTCAAAACCAAGCCCAGTCTTTAGCCAATTTGATTCACTTCACTGTTAATATCAAGAAACAAATGAGAGCATCAGATAGTCAAAGGCAATATGACGCTACAACATCATGGCTCTGATGCTGAAGAGCTGGAAGTGTAGAGATGAATTGGCTGATCTAGTACAGAAACAACACTGGGTTTAATGCTGGAACACAGCCTAAGAAAACTAGGCAGGATTGTGAGCAATGAGGATAATGAAAAGAGGCTTCACGAGGTTTTAAGCTAAGTGGCTGGGCAGGAATATGGCGAATGGAATATGATGTAGAACAAATATGAGGCGATCCACAAAAAAGTACACAAAAGAAAAAAATGGTAGCTTTTAAATGGCAACAGACTGGAAAGTGTTAACATTCATTGGGAATTAAGTGGGCTTATACATAAGTCATAGAGTCACACAACGTAGAAACAGGCCCTTCAGCCCAACTTGCCCATGCCCCCAAAGATGCCTCATCTACACATATTCCTCCACTCCCTGCATTTTCATGTATCCACCTAAACGCTTCTTAAAATACCAAAATTGTATCTACATTCACCACCACCACCCCTGACAGTGCATTCCCAGCACCCAACACTCTCTGTGTAAAAGACTTTCCCTGCATATCTCCTTTAATCTTCATTTCTGCAATATTTGACATTTGCATCCTGGGGAAAAGATTTTAATTGTCTACCCTATCTGAGCCTCTCATAATTTTATAAACCTATTAGGTCTCCCCTCAGCCTCCAGATAAAACAATCCACATTTGTCCAACCTCTCCTTATACCCTCCAAAGGGGTAGGCCATTTAGAACTGAGATGAGGAAAAACTTTTTCAGTCAGAGAGTTGTGAATCTGTGGAATTCTCTGCCTCAGAAGGCAGTGGAGGCCAGTTCGTTGGATGCTTTCAAGAGAGAGCTGGATAGAGCTCTTAGGGATAGCGGAGTGAGGGGGTATGGGGAGAAGGCAGGAACGGGGTACTGATTGAGAGTGATCAGCCATGATCGCATTGAATGGCGGTGCTGGCTCGAAGGGCTGAATGGCCTACTCCTGCACCTATTGTCTATTGTCTATTGCACTCCTAGATCCCTCTGCTCTACAACACTTCCCAGAGGCCTACCATTCACTGTGTACTCTTCTGTATTCTCGCCAAAGCTTCCACATCTCCCTGTAATGGGATGACCAGTCAGAATTTGGATTGAGATAAAGTGAAATCTTTTGACATAGAATTAAAAAATGTGTTGGTACATTAATCAGAATAACATTTAATAGAGCAGAAAATCTGCCACTCCAGTTCCATCCAAATCCCAACATGTCGGATTATCATAGTTTTATTATATTAAGGGAATTAAAGAATATGAGAATAGTATAGGGAAATGGCGATGAAATAGATCAGCCATGAACTTGATCAGTGGCTGAGCAAGTTCAAGTAGCTGGGTGGCATATTCTTGCACTGACTCGATTTCTTACATTATTATGTTCTTCGCACACTTTGTGGGAAAAGACTGAGTTGCAAAATTAAGTAAGGAGTTCAGTAAAAATGTAAAAATTAATTCCTCAAGAAATGCGAGTTAAAAAATGTTTCGCCATAAATTTGAAAGGCAAAATACCCCCGCAATGTCGCGTATCCACGTTCTCCAGAGATGCTGCCTGACCCCGAGATACTCCAGCACTTTGTGTCATTTTTTGTAAACCAGCAGCAGCTGCTGTTCCTCGTGTCTCCATGTCACCATCATTACCAAAATCACTTAATTGGGTGAAATGTAGATTAAGATGCTTTAAGTCAGAAAAATGTCGAAATACAAATCTTTCAATTTTTTTTTACCTCAGACCCGCAGAGTTTATAATGTCAGATCGGGATTTTAATCAATGTTTTCTTTTTTTTCTCCATGTTCTTGGGTGCATTGATGTGGAACCCCCTGTACCCTGGCCCTGACCCTGACTGGCGGATACATCACCCTGGGCCAGGCAGTTGGTGGACATCACACACCCGGAGCAAACACTTCCTGGTCCACGTCGGAAGTGATTCTGGGGGTGAAGATGGCGGCCGTGGCTAAGGCGAAGAAGAAAGTTGTCAACCAGCAGGAGCTGCGGCGGTTAATGAGGGAGAAACAGCGTGCGGCCGCGGGTGGAAGGAGGATCGAGTCCCCACTTGCTAAATATCCTTTTGGGGGAAGGACCGAAGCGTCGCCTGGTCCCCATGTTCCCCAGAGATGCCACCTGACCCGCCGAGTTACTGCAGCACTTTGTGTCCCAACATCTGCAGTTCCTTGTTTCTACTGTTGCCGGCCTTCATTTTTAACGTTATAAATAAACAACCCAAACGACTGCGCCTGCAGTGAAAGCTGTGGAGCCGGTGCAACGATTCGTTTTAAACTGTAAATAATACGCTTCTCAGATATGGGTCAAAGTTTATGGCGCGTCTCACTCCCTTTGGCGATTTATTCAAAACGGTCGCAGAATCCCACAAATTGGCGACACAAGGAACTGCAGATGGGGGAATCTATAAAAAAGGATCCTGACCAGAAACGTCGCCTGTCCATCGCCTGACCCGCAGAGTTCCTCCAGCACTTTGTGTGTTTGCCCATGAAAAGGTTGTGGTTATGCATATTTTATAAAAAATATCCCCATGTTATGACTTTAAATGTGCCTGCAAAACATTTAAGATCATGACATGAGGATAATGTTTAGTTTGATAGAATTGCCGTTTGTACCTAGAGAAACTGAAATGGTTCAGGGGGCGGTTGTCCAGTTGACCTAGAGTAGATAACTTCATTTGTAACATCTGTGGGAAATTGGCCTGGACGCTATGATGATGATGATGATGATGATGTCTGATGAGTTTCTGGTGTTAAACATGTATCTAATGATATTCCTATTCTGGCAGCTCTTATTTCTATCCTAACCAGCAAAATTCACTGTGTTTGGTTGCAAGTCTTTGCACTCCTTTGTGGCGTTTTCCATTATTGAATGGGACACTTCTGGTGTTCATGACTTGACTGAGCAGCTTCAAATTTGTCTGGATGCTGCGTAAATACCTGGCTAAATTGACAGATTATGCTAAAACAGTGTTTTGTCCACTGCTTTCAGTTGACATTATTCAGTGGATGCATACTTGGCAATAATCTATTACTGGAGATGTTGCAGTGACTGGCTAAGAAAGGTGGGCCAGGAATTTTGGGAGTGGAAGCAAAGATTTTATAAAGAGTTGGTCTTCAGAGACACGACATCTTAATTAGACCCCTCTCATGAATAATATTTTCACAGCTCCAGCTTTCTGAGGTTATGACTAGGATCTATAAAACTGTGGATAGACATTTGTCCATGTTGTCATGCCAGGATTGCTCTCTTCCTCTAGCTTGTCACATTCCCTATAAAGTTTGCGACAGTTGCTACATCAGATCTCTGCCACATCTTACAATTTGCTTCGGTCATGTAGAGAAACCATCTACCTTAATTTCAATGAAGAGCAGATGGTTTATCCAACTGGGATTTGCCAGTTTTGTGCGACTCCATCATTGACTACATTCCTGTGTTTGTTAGAGCTCCAATTAATCCCCAGAAGATTTCTCAACAGAAACTTTATTTCTGCATGTACAAGTGATTTTTGGATCATCTGTAGATTTTTGCTAATGGAAAATTTCAGGAAGCACGTGTGGTTCTTACTGGATCAGACTGAACTGCTAGTCATTTTAACTGGCTTGGGGCAGAAAATATTTTGGAGATTTACAATTGGAGGTGTTGGAGGCTCTAAATGCAATAAGCTGGATAAATCCCCAGGTTCTGACTAGGTGAAACCTCACATGATATGGAAAGCAATGGAGGAGATTGAGGCCCCAGGAATTTTTTTTAGTCATTCAGCTTGGAAACAGGCCCTTCAGTCCAACTTGCCCATGTGACCAACAAGCTCTACCCACAATGTTTTGGAGGCATTTAGACAGGCAGATGAACAAGGATTGGAGAGATATAGACCATATGCAGGCAGATGTGCAATTTAAATGGGCATGTCGGTATATACAGACTGTGGGCTGAAAGGCCTGTACTGCTTTTTATTCCTGAGAAATAGGAATCACCTTCAACTTCCCTGACTCCGGATACCACGTTGCAAAGCTACCACAACAAGAGGCATGCAAGTCAAATAATTCTTATGGAAAATATCATTGGTGTTCACATAGTCTATGAGAGCTCTACAGTACATACCCAGCAGGTGCAAATACTTTATTATGAGCTGTATTCTATAAAGCTAGCTGTCCAAAGCTTGTACCAGTGAAAGAGCAATGTGCAGGTCCAAGGCCTGACAGGCATGAGGCATAGGATGAAAAAAGGAGTCCCAGCAGAGCACCATCTTTCTGCAGATGTGGGGGAAGGAGGGGGGGGGTCTTCTTCTTGTGTACGGCTTGCACAGCCTAAAGTTGTAGGTCAAGGCTAGACATCCAGGCCAGGGCAGCATCAGTTGCTGGATGGATTGCCTTGATGCCACCAGGGAAAAGCCTCAGTGAGCAGTCATTCACGATGTGTGGGATGGGCTGGTCTGGATATCCGCAGTTGCAAGCAGGGCTGTCTGTCATCCCCCACTTGTGCAGGTGATGGGCTGCTCTTGCATGGAGGGTGCGGATCCTGTTCAGGGTTAGCCATTGCTTGCGATGAAGGTCAAATCCCGATGGTTTCACTATGGGGTCTGTGATGACCTCTCCGTTGTTGGTGTTGGCATTTTTCTAGGCTCTGCACCACTCAGTCTTGGGGTCAAAGTCTTCCAGGGATTTGGCTGAAGACCAGAAGGGTTTGCGGGACTTCAGGCACATGTTGGGCAGATTGTTCAAGTCAGCATGGATGGGAAGGTCAGGGTTAGCCTCAATGGTGCACCAATCTTTCAACAACCTCTCCCTTCTGCGTATGCTGGGAGGGGCGATGTGAGACAGGACAGGGAGCCACTGCAAAGGTGTTGACTTAAGTGTCCCTGTGATGACCCGCATTGCAGAGTTAAGGACAATATCAACTTGTTTGTTGTGGCAACTATTAGCCCAAGCTGTTGAGCAAAACTCGGCTGTTGAGTAGACTAGGGCTAAGCTTGCGGTACGGAGGGTGTGTGCATTGGATCCCCAGCTGTTGCCTGATGATGTTGTCCCTTGCTTTCAGTTTATCATCCAATCTCTTCAGGTGTTCACGATAGGTGGGGTGCGGTCCACGGTGACTCCGAGGTTCTTGGGGAATTCCTCATTCTTCACTGGCTTACCACAAAAGGACACTCGGAGCTTTGTATTGGCGAGCCGATTGCTGAAGTGAAAGGCAGTGACAGATGGGTTGGGGCGAAGTCGCCAGAAGGCGAAGTCCTCCATCCCCTTCAAGACTTGGGTTAGCACTCTGCGGATATCCTCAAGGACAGCTCCCTGGTAGGCAAGGACAAGGTCATCTGCATACACAAACTTCCTGGACGAGGTAGTTGGCATGTCACTCACATAGATGCAGAAGACTAGGGAAGCTACTCTAGAGAAGGGGGGGGGGGGGTGGGGTAGCAGACAGGAAATCAGTGTCCCCCTTTCTTGCAGTTTATCTGACTCTCACATCAGCTCTCAAGATTAATCTTTCCTCTCTAGGACTGCGAAGAGGAACTCGTGATTTCAGCATGTGCTTGCGAGTCCTGAGATTCTGCTTGTATCAGTAGGATGAGTCAGTAGATCTGAATGGTCCAGGCAGCTTTTAAGCAGAAGGACTGGTTCAGTGTTTCTTTTCCTTTACTCCTTAAACCTTTGGTATATTTTCACACAACCTGTTATTTTGTTATATGCATAAACATACTTCCAATTTGCTTTACCTTAACCAATTTGAACATATAACAGTTTAGGTCATCTAAGCTGTGTGGTTTGCAGTATTCCAATAAAAAATGAATTGCTGTGGCAGACACACATTCTGGGGAAACAACATAAAGAGGTAAGAATATAGTCATTTTACATAAATTCAACAAAATATGACATCAACTAAGTTAGTTTTGCATTGGCAATTTTGCCAATGTGGAGGCACTGGAAAAGTTGCAGAAGCAGTTTAGCGGAATGATGCCTGGATTAGAGGCTATTAGGTACAGGGAGAAATTGGACAGATTTGAATTGTTTTCTCTGGAACACAGGAGGTGAGGGGAAACCTGACAGAAGTATATCAAATTATTGGGTTGCAAAATACAGCATGGAAACATGCCCTTTGGCCCACCGATCCATGCTGACCATCATTCACCTGTTCACACTTGTTCTACATTATTCCACTTTCTCATCCACTCACTGCACACAAGGTGTAATTTTATAAGCCTAATTAACCTACAAATGTGCGCATCTTTGGGATATGGGAGGAAACCAGAGCACCAAGAGGAAATCCACGGGGTCATACACAGAATATGCAAACTCCACATGGACAGCACCTGAGGTCGGGATTGAACCTGGGCCCCTGGCGCTGTGAGGCAACAATTCTACTAGCTGTTCCACTGGGCCACCTTCTGAGATGGGTGGCACAGCTGGTAGAGCTGCTGGGGTGAACAGTCAGAATTTTTTTTCCTGGATGGCAATATCAAATACTAGAGGGCATAGCTTTAAGGTGAGAATTCACAGTTTAAAGGAGATGTGCAGGTCGTTTTTTTACGCTTTGGGTGAATAGTGCCTGAAACTCACTGTTGGAGGTGGGGGCAGATACGACAGTGGCAATTAAGAGGCTTTTGGACCAGCACGTAGATATGCAGTGAATGGGAGGATGTGGATTATGTGCAGGCAGATAGGAGTTGGCCTTGGCTTCATGTTCAGCACAGACGTTGTGTGCCGAAGGGCTTGTTCATGTACCGAAGGGCTTGTTCATGTGCTGTTCTGTTCTATATTTTGTTTTTTCAACATCTTAAGTGTCTGGGTTATGGGGAGCAATGATGCTGAAACTGGTTAGGAATTCACCTTTGGAGAGCGGGTCACTGTCGGCTGAGGCTTGCACAATGCAGTGCTGAATTACTTGGTTGCAGGTGAAAGCTCTAATGACCATGTCATAGTCACAGCACACAGAAACAGGGCCTTCAACCCAACACAACATCGCCACCCAACATGCCCCATCTAAGCTAGTCCCATTTTCCTGCATTTGATCCCTTTCCCATCCATCTACCTGTCCAAGTGTCTTTTACATGTTGTTCTTGTGCCTACCTCAACTACTTCCTCCAGCAGTCTGTTCTATATATCCACCAACCTCTTGAAACAATGTCCCCTTCAATTCCAACTTCTACATATGTACCATAGAAAGCATTTTATCGGGATGCATCACAGCTTGGTTTGGGAACAGCTCTATCCAAGACCGCAAGAAATTGCAGCAAATTGTGGACACAGCCCAGATCATCACACAAACCAATCTCCCTTCCATTGATTACATTTATAACTTGCGCTGCCTCGGCAAGGTCAGCAGCATAATCATAATCAGAGTGGCACCCTGGCCACTCCCTCTTCTCCCCTCTCCTATCGGGCAAAAGGTAGAGAAGTGTGAAAACGCACACCTCCAGATTCAAGGACAGTTTCTTCCCAGCTGTTATCAGGCAACTAAATCATCCTACCACAACTAGAGAGCAGTCCTGAACTACTATCTACCTCATTGGTGACCCTTGGACTATCTTTGATCAAACTTTACTGGCTTTACTTTGCACTAAATGTTTTTCCCTTATCGTATCTACATACTAAATGGCTTGATTGTAATCATGTATTGACTTTATGCTGACTGGTTAGCATGCAGCAAAAGCTTTCCACCTGACAATAAACTAAACAAAACTATTAAATCTCTCCCTTCTTTCCTTAAACTCATGCAGTCTAAGTATTGATTCCCCAACCCTGGAAAAACTCTGTGCATTCACCTATCGATTCCTCTCATGATTTCATGTGCCTCTGTAAGATTGTTCTTAACCTCCTCTGCTCCAAGGAATAAAGTCCTAGCCTGTCCAACCTCTCCTTTGGCTGGGAGAGGATCCAGCCTGCCCCCTGTGTGCAGTTCCAGCAAACCTCAAGCACATCCTGGTCGGTTGTAAGACCAGCCTAACACAAGGCAGATACACCTGGCGACACAACCAGGTGCTGAGGTGTTTGGCAGCTGAACTCGAGTGCAAGAGAGTTTCCACCAACGCCATGCCTATCAATGCCCAGATAACATTCCCACAAATACCATCCTTCATCCGGGAAGGAGAGAAACGGAGGACTAACCCCTCGCCTCTCAACTCATGCCCAATGAACGCAGCCAGGGACTGGGAAATGTGTGTTGACCTAGGCCAGAGGCTTTCCTTCCCAGCTGAAATCGCAGCTACCAACCTGCGACCAGACCTCGTCCTCTGGTCCAACTCCTGTCAGCGTGTTTTCACCATTGAGCTGACGGTCCCCTGGGAGGAGGCTGTGGACGAGGCATATGAAAGGAAAAGGCTGAGATATTCCAACCTTGCTGTAGAGGCAGAGGAGCGAGGTTGGAGTGTAAGGGTGCGTCCAGTGGAGGTGGAGTGCAGGGGCTTTGTAGCCAGTTCCACCGCAAGGCTCCTGAGGGAAGTAGGAGTCAGAGGGCGGGCCCAAAGGAGGGCAATCAAAGAACTTGCCAATGCCGCCGAACGGAGCAGTCACAGGCTGTGGCTGAAAAGAAGAGATGCTGTCTGGGCTGCCACGTGACCATCTAGAGGCTAACCATAAGACACACACCCAGGTCTGATCACCCTGCTGTGGGCCTGCCTCGACTGAGGGAGTCGTGATAAAAGGCCGAAACACCCAGTGACGTTGAGGTACACAACTGAAGATGTGTCTGAATGGTAGCACCTAGTGATCAACCCCAAGATCAACACCAGTCAATTCTAGTGCAAACCCTAGGTATTGTAACATCCAGTCCTACTAATCAATATTTCTGAGGTCCTGGTGAAATCTTTGGACATCTTCTCTGCACTCTTTCCAGCTTAATGGCATCCACAATGGAACACAATATTCCGAGTGCAACCTCACCGAAATCTTGTACAATTGTAATATAATATTAAACTAATTCCATAATTACCATCACTGAGGAAAAAGATAATTTTCAAGCCTCCTTCCCTACTTAGTTTAACTGTCTACCACCAATCATGATTAGTAGAACTGCACAACTTTGACCTTATCCATCAGGTTAGAATTGCTAATTCCGTCCATGTTTCATACACTTCAATTTCCTGTACCAGGAAATATCTAACAGAAATGATGTATTGGAAAATGTTGTTAAAAGTATGCTTTCAGGGCAAGTTATTTCTTTATTATTGGAGCACGATAATCATGTAATTTCTTGCAGAACCTGGAGAAACGACGAAATACAAATCAAATGACTGGAGCATCAACAATTAACACACCAGCAGTTCCTCTAGTAAAGAGAAAAGGTACAGATACAGAAACCAAAGCTGCAAAAAAAGTCAAAGGTAAAACACCTTTTAAATATTATAAGAATTAAGAAGAAATGAATATATTCTATTTAAATCAAACTTTGGCATTGAAATTCTGTTTGGCAACACCCCAATGGAATTTTGGCAGAAATCCAGTGAAGAAAGGCAGTCATTTAGCGGGCTGAAACTTGTTCTGTGCCTCCATGCACGTGATACGCACATGTGAAAGCTGCCAGGCAGGTACAATTACATCAGTAGGATTGTAATATCACTCAAACACAACCATGGCTTTAAACAGAGGGCTGAAACATACTTTAGAATTATGTAGAGGAAACCCAAAGTTACCAGATTTGATAAACAGCAATAAAAGTTTCCAAAGGTGATGGAAAGACTGGAGGTAAAACCAGGTGCTGGGAGCTCTCTTATACCTACGTTAAGGAGGCAATTAAACACACAACAGACAATAGGTGCAGGAGTAGGCCATTCGGCCCTTCGAGCCAGCACCACCATTCAATGTGATCATGGCTGATCATTCACAATCAGTACCACGTTCCGGCCTTCTCCCCATAAGCTTTAAGAGATTCATCGCTATCTTTAAGAGCTCTATCTAGCTCTCTCTTGAAAGCATCCAGAGAATTGGCCTCCACTGCCTTCTGAGGCAGAGAATTTCACAGATTTACAACTCTGACTGAAAAATGTTTTCCTCATCTCCGTTCTAAATGGCTTACCCCTTATTCTTAAACTGTAGCCACTGGTTCTGGTTTCCTGCCTCTAATGTGTCCAATCCCTTAATAATCTTATATGTTTCAATAAGATCCCCTCTCATCCTTCTAAATTCCAGTGTATACAGGCCTAGTTGCTCCAGTCTTTCAACATACGACAGTCCCGCCATTCCGGGAATTAACCTAGTGAACCTACGCTGCACCCCCTCAATAGCAAGAATATCCTTCCTCAAATTTGGAGACCAAAACTGCACACAGTACTCCAGGTGCGGCTTCACTAGGGCCCTGTACAACTGCAGAAGGACCTATACTCAACTTCTCTTGTTATGAAGGCCAAGATTCCATTGGCTTTCTTCACTGCCTGCTATACCTGCATGCTTCCTTTCAGTGACTGATGCACAAGGACACCCAGATCTCATTGTATGTTCCCTTTTCCTAACTTGACACCATTCAGATAATAATCTGCCTTCCTATTCTTACCACCAAAGTGGATAACCTCACACATCCACATTAAACTGCATCTGCCATGCATCCGCCCACTCACACAACCTGTCCAAGTCACCCTGCAACCTAAGCATCTTCCTCACAGTTCACACTGCCACCCAGCTTTGTCATCTGCAAATTTGCTAATGTTACTTTTAATCCCTTCATCCAAGACATTAATGTATATTGTAAATAGCTGCGGTCCTAGCACCGAGCCTTGCTGTACCCCACTCTTCACTGCGTGCCATTCTGAAAGGGACCCATTTATCCCCATCTTTGTTTTCTGTCTGCCAACCAATTTTCTATCCATGTCAGTACCCTACCCCCAATACCATGTGCTCTAATTTTGCCCACTAATCTCCTATGTGGGACTTTGTCGAAGGCTTTCTGAAAGTCAAAGTACACTACATCCACCGGCTCTCCCCTATCCATTTTCCTAGTTACATCCTCAAAAAATCCCAGAAGATTAGTCAAGCATGATTTCCCCTTCGTAAATCCATGCTGACACCTGAGCAATTACAAATGCCTGTGAAGCCGTGTGGCCCAAACATTATGGTGCCCTGAAATGGGGGGACTATGTATAAACACAGCTGTAATTTCTACATGGTGAAACCAAAATGTATAAAAATGGGCTTTAATAAACTCTGACACTGTGCACTTTAACCACATGTGACTTTTTTCCATTACAAATCTCAAATTGTGGAGTACAGAGGCAAATAAATAAATGATGGGTCTTTGTCCCAAATATTATGGAGGGCACTGTAAACAAATCACCAACATCACCAAAATGTAATTAATTTTTCTTGCCGTGGCAGCTAACACTCCTTTGAAACTAACTATATACTTCATCTTTTGCAGCATCTTGCGATTCCAGAACATCTACAAGTACTGGGTGAGTACATTTTCAGAAAAGTTAACTGTTTAATCTTTTGTGAAATGTTAGATTTTAAAATTATTCCTACTTAGGAGAAAAAAGCTTTATAATCAACTTATTCAATTGATGTGCCAGATGCATTAAGTATCGCGGACACAATTGTGCCAAGCACCACATTAATAAAGCAGATCAGACCAAAGACACAGTCTTATATTGAAATATTTCCTCCAATTAAATTTGTAGTTCTACAGCATACAACCCATTTGATCACTCATTTTCCCCCCTTTCGATTATGGAGTAGTAAACTATTCCATGCTTTGAAACCATACATGGATGAAATCAAGGCACAAAGTGCTGGAGTAACTCAACAGACTTGGTAGCATCTCTGGAGAACATGGATGGGTGCTGCTTTAGGTCTGAAAAAGGGTCCCAACCTGAAACATCTCCTATCCTTGTGTAAGGAGGAACTGGAGATGCTGGTTAAACTGAAGAAAGACACAAAAAGCTGGAATAACTCAGTGCGTCAGGCAGCATCTGGAGAAAAGGAATAGGTGATGTTTTGGGTTGACACCCTTCTTCAGACTGAGAGTCGGAACAGGGGAATGATAGATATAGACCGTACTTAAGCCAAATGAATGGAAGATTTGCAGAAAGCAACTATAATCAAGGAAATGTGGAGCCCACAATGGTCCATTGTTGGCTGTGGGGTAGGTGATAAGTTATACAGACAGTGGAACTCAACAGGACGACAGTAAAACTAGCACGGTGACTAGGGTGGGGGAGAGACGGAGAGAGTGCGGATGCAAGGGATACTTGAAGTTAGAGAAATCAGTACTCATCCCGCTGGGTTGTAAGCTGGCCAAGAGAAATATGTTTCTCCAATTTACAGTTGGGACTGTCGGAGTCACTGGACAGAGTCGAGGGAGGCGGTGTAGGGACAGGTGTTGCATCTCCTGCGGTTGTTACCTGGGAAGGGTTGGTTTGAATGGTTTACTAAGTTACTTTGATACGTTCTTAATATTGCTATACTTTGGGTGAAGTCAATTTCCAGTGTAACATACCATTTTCGGAGTTGTATAAAGGAATTGCCCTTCTAAATTATTTCATTAGGTCACCAAAAATGTACCTAATTCTCTGAACCTTTCAGCACTTGGTATTTATTCCAAATTTCCATCATTACAGTATGCTATTCTGCCAATTATTTTTTATCATTTATACTTAAATATATATTAAATACTAGGCAGAAAGAACCATAGTTGTTCTTAGTAGTTTAAACTGAAGGGTTGGTGCCCAATTTGAATTTAACACCTAATTTATAACCATCAATCCTCGCAGGTTACCAGCTGATTTCATCGATCCAATTAATGAGACATCTGTGCAACATTCCAGCCAAAGCTTGGTAACCGGCAGTGATGATGACATGGAGGAAAAGGCTGAGAACAATGCTGATCCTGCACCACCTATGGGAGTGGCAGTTGTACAGAAAAATGCTGCTCTTCCAGCACCAGTGCAGAACCAAACTGAAAATATCCTTCCTGCAGGTATGGATTTGAGTGACAGGCTTTCATTAAACATCATTATTGGCACTAATACCTTTTAAAAGTTTTTTTTATCAACTTTGCAGGAAAACAAATGGCAACATTTTGTTTAATATAAAAAAAGTCCCACATAGTAACAGGCCCCATGGCCCACAATATCTGTGCCAAATTAAACTAAACTCCTCTTTATGCCTGTGATCCATATCCCTCCAGTTCCTGCATATCCACGTGCCTATCTAAAACCCTCTCAAG
Source organism: Rhinoraja longicauda (assembly GCF_053455715.1). Classification (NCBI taxonomy): domain Eukaryota; kingdom Metazoa; phylum Chordata; class Chondrichthyes; order Rajiformes; family Arhynchobatidae; genus Rhinoraja; species Rhinoraja longicauda. The sequence goes on from NC_135954.1 coordinate 50,145,348, forward strand.
CACAAACTATTATATCTGCTTCCAGAACCCCACTAACAGTGCATTCCAGGCATCCACCACTGTAAACAAAAAAACTTGCCCCATACATCTCCTTTAATGTTTGATCTTAAAGCTGTGCCCTCTGATCGTTGACATTTCTACCATGGGGAAAAAAGGTTCTGACTGTCTACCCCATCTAAGCCTCTCATAATTTTATATACTATTATAGGATGTCCCATCAGCCGCCGATGCTCCAGAGAAAGCAATACAATTTTGTCTAATGTCTGCTTATAGTTAATACTCTCTATATACTAGTGTTGCCAAGATCCTTCTACACATCGATGCTGTTAGCGGTCATAGAGCCATAGCTGGAAACAGGCCCTTTGGCTCAACTTGCCCATGTTGACCAACATGCCCCATCTAGTCCAACCTGCCTGCATTTGGCCCATATCCTGCTAAACCTATCCTATTCATGTACCTGTCAAATGTATTTTAAATGTTGTGTTCTTACCTGACTCAATTACCTCTTCTGGCAGCTCACTCCATATACTCACCACCCTCTGTGGAAAAAGATGCCCCTCAGGTCCTTCTTAAATCCCCCCCCCCCCTTCCTTCCTTCCCACCCCCCCCCCCCCCCCCCCATCCAACTTAAGCCTATGTCCTCTGGTTCTTGATTCCCCTACTAAGGGTAAAGGACTATGTGCATTTACTTTATATAAGAAAATAACTGCAGATGCTGGTACTAATCGAAGGTATTTATTCACAAAATGCTGGAGTAACTCAGCAGGTCAGGCAGCATCTCAGGAGAGAAGGAATGGGTGACGTTTCGGGTCGAGACCCTTCTTCAGACTGATGTCAGGGGGGCGGGACAAAGGAAGGATATAGGTGGAGACAGGAAGATAGAGGGACATTTACCCTGGAGCGCAGGAGGTTGAGGGGTGACCTTATGGAGCTAGACAAAATCATGAAAAGAGTTCAAAGAAACCTGGGGGCTAATTTCTTCCAGCAGAGAGTGGTATGCATGGAACGAGCTGCCAGTTGAAGTAGTTGAGGCAGTTACAATGGCAATGTTTAAAAGACATTTAGACAGGTATATGGATAGGAGAGGTTTGGAGGGATGTGGGTTGGGCACAGATAATTGGGACTGTTCGGTTAGACAACTTGGTCGGTGGGGACGAGTTGGGCTGAAGGATCTGTTTCCATACTACATAGTTCTCTCAGAATTTTATATATTTCTATCAGGCCTCCTCTCAACATCTGGCATTCCTGAGAAAACATTCTATGTCTGTCCAACCACTCCTATAGCTAATATCCTCTAATCCAGGCATCATTCTTGTAAACCTCTTTTGCACTGTCTCCTAAGCCTCCACCTCTGTTCATTTATGGTGAGCAGATCTGCATACAGTATTACAAATGCAGGCTAACCAAAGTCCTATAAAGCTGCATCATGACTTCCTAACTCATACTTTCAATGCCCTGACCAGTGAAGGCAAATGTACCATAGGCATGCTTTACATTATTACTTGTGATGCCATTTTCAGGGAGCTATAGACTTTGGACCTGAAGATTCATAGCTTTTTGCTTCAGATTCCAGTATTTGCAGTCTTTTGTGGCTGCATGAACTCTACCGCTGCGCCACCATGCCGCCTGTTCCTGCCCCCTCATCCTGCCCCCTCTCTCTGTACTTCTTTCCCATCCACTTCATTATCTTATCACCTGGACATTCTATATTAGGACACTGCCCCACTGTTTTTATCTGCCCACCCGACCTTCTATTTGGTCCCAAACTCCACCTTCCTTCCCCATCAGCTTCCATCATTTCAGCCCCTGGTGACCTCTGCCAACTATGTCCCAGCCTCTGTTGCTATCTCTACCCCTCTTTCTCTTCCCCCCCTCTGTCTTGTTTCGCTACCCCGCCTTGTTTCACCTCGATCCACCTATTGTATGCCAGCTCACTTCATAATACTAGCTATCCACTCTTTCAGTCCAGAGGAAGGGTCTCGACCTAAAATGCCATTTGTCCATTTCCCTCCACATATCCTGCCTGACCCATTGAGTTCCTCCAGCAGTTTGCTCTTTTACCTCAATAATATCTATGTACTGATTTGTATGATTGCCAATTTTGTACCAAATGTAAATCTATTAACTGGGTTATTAGTAATTTAACCTCCACCTGGATTATGGCTTTTAAGTATGTAAAATATATCCCTTGCAAGTGAAACCCAAGTTTTGTTGTGCTATATCACTCAGGAGATTCAGTTAAGTAATTCCAGTGATCGTGCCTTCCATTGTGAATGCAAGTAAAAGATCTGTGTAGTTAAAGGAATCAGAACATTTGTTGATCCTGGGAATTATTCTGGTTCAAAAACCAATAAATCCTAATGACATAATCTCTCTCACTGAGCAAGTCACAGCTTGTCTTGGAATAATAGCACGGAACATTTTTAGTGTTGGGTTGCTTTTTTTGTGTAACAAATCATTTATTCTCACTGAAATGTGAAATAACATTCTGGTTGGTAAGTTTGCAGATGATACTAAAATGGGTGGTATTGCAGATAGAAAAGATGGTTGTCAACAATTGCAGCAGGGTCTTGATCGGTTGGGCAGGTGGGATGAGGAATGGTTGATGGAATTTAATACAGAGAAGTGCGAGGTGTTATATTTTGGGAAGTCAAAGCAGGGCATGGTCAACAGTGAATGGCAGGGCTCTGGGGAGTGTTGTCGAGCAGAGGGATCTAGGAATGCAAGTATATAGTTCCTTGAAGGTGGCGTCACAAATAGAAGGGGGGTCAAGAAGGCATTCGGCACATTGGCCTTCATCAGTCTTGAGTATGGAATTTGGGAGATCATGTTACAGTTGTACAAGATATTGAGGAGGCCACATTTAGCGTATTGTTTTCAGTTTTGGTCACTCGGTTATAGAAAATATGTTGTTAAGCTGGAACGGGCGCAGTAAAGATTTATGAGGGTGTTGCCAGGACTCAAGGGCCTGAGCTAAAGGGAGAGGTTGAGCAGGCTAAGACTTTATTTCTTGGAGCGCGGGAGGACAAGGGGTGATGTAATGGTGTACAAGATCATAGAAACATAGAAACTAGGTGCAGGAGTAGGCCATTTGGCCCTTCGAGCCAGCACCTCCATTCAATATGATCATGAATCATATCATCCGAAATCAGTGCCCCGTTTCTGCTTTCTCCCCATATCCCTTGATTCCATTAGCCCGAAGAGCTATATCTAACTCTCTCTTGAACACATCATGAGAGGAATAGATAGGGTAAATGCGTAGAGTCTTTTACCCAGGGTGTGGGGAATCGAGAACCAGAGCACATAGGTTTAAGGTGAGGGGAAAAGATTTAATAAGAACCTGAGATTTCCATCAAAAGGTGGTAGGTATATGGAACGAGCTGGTGGAGGACGTAATTGAGGCAGGTTAAGAGACAACATTTTAGAAACATTTAGACGGGTATACGGATAGTATAGGTTTCGAGGGATATGGGTCAAACGCAGGCAGGTGGGACTAGTGTGGGTGGGGCATATTGGACAGCATGAACAAGATCGGTCGAAGCGCCTGTTTCCAAGCTGTATGACTCTATGATTCTAATAACTTAAACCTTTTCTAGCCAGCTCTCTTATACATATCTTGTTTCCATGAACAAATGTAAGGCAGACAACAATATGAATATAGTTTATTGTTGTCTCTGAATAACTTTGTATTGGTGGCTTAGTTCTTTTCATTCTGGTGCTTGTAGATACCATTGAAGAAGATCCACGTCTCTGTTTACACTTCCATTCTTAGAATAGATTTGCATTCCAAGTGCTGCTGAATATGTGGAAAGACTCTCATATTAACTAACCGATAAGATGTTAACACGAGTTAAATATTCAGGAACTATTGCTATAAAATTATTTCTTTTCTGGAGTGTGAAACTACAAGCAGTTGTGAAAGTGTCGTCAGTACTTACACTGCTCATTTCAGTAATGATTAGCTGGTACAAACCTGACCTGCTTATAGTGAGCTTTTCTCAAACTCTAGACTTGATAAATGGGGTATTTTCCATAAATTATTCCCTGAGTGGCGTCCAGTCTTTCTCCAGGTTGTTTTCTGCATGATCGGTGAAGGGAAGAATGCTGAATGCATTTGCTGAAGATAGAATGTTAACATTGGTTAATGGACCACTTCTGGTTTGACTAAGGAAGTATTAGCATCATGATAGACACAAAATGCTGGAGTAAGTCAGCAAAACAGACAGCATTTCTAGAGAGAAGAAATGGGTGACGATTTGGGTCGAGACCCTTCCTCAGACAGAGTCAGGGGAGAGGGAGACATATGGAAGGGTAAGGTGTGAAAACACAGATCAAAGGGGACGATGACCAAGGAAATGTAGATTGGTACATTGTTAGCTACGATGAAGGTGACAACGAGGCATATAATCAGTAATATTTAATCAGTTGGACAGTGGAACTAGTTGGAGAACTAGGATGGGGAGGGACGGAGAGGGAGGGAAAGCAAGGGTTACTTGAAATTAGAGATATCAAAAATCATACCGCTGGGTTGTAAGCTGCTTAAGCGAAATATATGGTGTATTTTCCTCCAATTTGTGTTGGGCCTCGCTCTGACAGTGGGGGAAGCCCAGGACAAAGGACAGTGTAGGAATGGGAGGGAGAGTTAGTGTTTAGCAACTGGGAGATTGGGTAGGCCTAGGCAGACTGAGCGGTGGTGTTCAGCGAAACAATCGCCAAGCCTGTGCTTAGTCTCGCTGATATGTACACCAATCAGCCAAAACATTATGACCACCTACCTAATATGCTGTTGGTCCTCCATGTGCTGCCAAAACAGTGCCGACCTGCCGAGGCATAGACTCTACAAGACCCCTGAAGGTGTCCTATGGTATCTGGCACCAAAACATTTGCAGCAAGTCCTGTAAGTTGCGAGGTGGAGCCACCGTGGATTGGACTTGTCAATCCAGCACATTCCACAGATGCTTAATTGGATTGAGATCTGGAGAATTTGGGGGCTAGGGCAACACCGTGAACACTTCATCGTGTTCCTCAAGCCATTCCCATACAATGTGTACAGTGTGGCAAGGTGTATTATCCTGCTGAAAGAAGCCACTGCCATCAGGGAATACCATTGCCATGAAGGGGTGTACCTGGTCTGCAACGATGTTTAGGTAGGTGACACGTGTCAAATTGATGTCCACATGAATGGCTGGACCCAGGGTTTCCCAGCAGAACATTGCCCAGAGCATCACACTCCCTCCACCGGCTTGTCATCTTCCCACAGTCAGTTCGGACGAGACGGGATAGCCTTCTTTGCCCTCATGCATCGATGAGCCTTGGGCGCCCAACACCCTGTCACCGGTTTGTGGTTTGTCCCTCCTCGGACCACTGTCGGTAGGTACTCATCGCTGCTGACCAGGAGCACCCAACAAACTTTGCCGTTCCAGAGATGCTCTGACCCAGTCATCTGGCCCTTGTCAAAGTCGCTCTGGACTTTACGCCTGCCCATTACTCCTGCATCCAACACATCAACCTCAAGAACTGATTGTTCACTTGCTGCCTAATATATCTCCCCACCCCTTGACAGATGCCATCGTAACAAGATAATCAATGTTATTCACTTCACCAGTCAGTGGTCATAATGTTTTGGCTCATTGGTGTCTATATATATATATCTTGACACCTAGACTCCTATATATCGGTGAGACTTGTTGATTGTTTCGCTGAACACCTCCGCGCAGTCCGCTTAGGCCTACCCGATATCCCGGTTGCAAAACATTTTAACTCCCCCTTCCCTTCCCATATCTCTGATTCCCTCTCCCCTGACTCTCAATCTAAAGAAGGGTCTCAACCTATTCCTTCTCTCCAGAAATGCTGCTTGTGTCTATCTTCAGTGTAAACCACCATCTGCTGTTCCTTCCTACACATTTTTTACATTTATTATCTCTTCTGGGCAGACCCAGTGATTTCTTCCTTGATGAAATCTATCAAACCTGAACTCCCTTGGATCTTCGTTATAGCATGGTATGGAGAATAGTGCGTTTTTATCCAAGCTCCCTGTTTATACTATCCCACATTGTGCATTTGTTATAAGACAAAAAGTCATTGCTCAGTTGGTGAGACATGGAGAACTGGTGGGTAAGTAGTAGTTGGGTTGTACATCCCGATTCCTTCGTTTCAATTATTGAGTCAATATCCTTTGGGAACTTGGTGGTTGGCTAACTGCAGAAGGCCATCTTGTACCTGAGACAACTTATTTCAAATATAAATGCCACATCTGTTCCCTGTGCTCTTTTGGAGAAATATTTCTAAAATCAAATGGCTTGAGTATTTAAACTTCCTTCATGAATACTTGTGCCGCATTCCCCCTTATCTTACTGTCTGTTTCAGGATCTTTAATTTGATTGCTGGTGCCCTCGGTATCTTCCCAGTAACCCTTCCTCAGACTATCACTACCAGTGTTAGTTAAGTTTCTATTTTATGGTTCATATGACTTCATATGGGTTCAATGTTTCCACCTAGCTATCCCCTTTATGTCTACTGGGGGACATGTTTTTGCCTACTCCGATCACACTGTGGTCCCAACCATCGAGGCTGAAGATCGCCCTTTCTGGGTCGATTTTAGCTATTTGCCTGATCTCTCTCCTTTTGTGATACACAATTGTAATCCTGGACTCTGTTGTTCCCACTACGGTTTTTCTTCCTCTGGGGCAGACTTGTGAATGTCCAACTTATTGATTACTCTACATATGGAAGTAAGAGTCCTGTCTCCTGTCTGTTCCGATTATCTATCTATAGCATCTACCTCCATACTTTTGTGCTACTACTACTACTGTATATTCTCTCTCATTATCACGGTAGAAGTAGAAGGAGTTTAGTCAAATATGGAAGCCCCAGAACTGGAGAGGAGGTCAGGGTTTGATTGAATTTTGCAAATGCCTATGTTTGTGCTTGCCACCACTGTTTCTCCCTCAAATGTTTGCCCCCACCACCACATCCATACGATTGTGTGTAGTTTGGCCAATTCGGAATAATTTTTTACAAAATTCCTATTGTAGTTAAATAATCCTAGTGCCTGCCTTACACCTTTTCACTGTTATCAGTTGAGGCAAGTTCAGAGTTTCCCCCCACTGGTACTGTTGCTGGTTCCACTTTCAGGTGGAACCTGAAGACTACAAACATTTTCTAACGCCTCCTAATGCAATGTTCATAAAATCTCTCCTATCTCTTCTTATTTACTTCTTTACACAGATAAGACAAAAACAAAACTGCATGCCGGCATTTCTCTTCCTTCAGAACCTTCAGAAATGACTGAATAAACAGTTGATTTCCACAGTGAAAGCTTCTAACACATAGTCCAATGAATAGGGGCCCATTTGCACAACTTCTTAAAGAGACACTGCCTTAAGACACAAGGAACGCTGCAAGTTTATTATACATTTATTCAAGAAGCAGAATCATTCAGTCATATGCAATTCCATCTTTAGTTTAGTTTAGTGTAGAGATACAGCAAGGTAAGAGGCCCTTTGGCCCACCGAGTCTGTGCCGACCAGCAATCTTCGCATATTAATACTATCACTACTAGGGACAATTTACAATTATACCAAGCCAATTAACGTGCAAACCTATATGTCTTTGGAGTGTGGTAGGAAACCGGAGATCCCAGAGAAGACCCACGCAGGTCACAGGGAGAATACAAACTCCCTATAGATAAGTGCCCAGAGTCAGGATCGAACCTGAGTCTCTAGCGCTATAAGGCAGCAACTCTACCACTGTGCCATTCCTATCTGGAGCATAGGATGAATTCAACATTCTCCCAATACAGATTTAACAAATAAGTAACAGCCTGTGCATTCACTCACCATGCATTTTTACTTCCTTTCGTGTAAATCAATAGTAATTTACAAGTTGCTACATCTCATATTATTTGTTAAAATTTACAGACTAATCACACACTTTAAACACAATATAATTTTCACTCCCAAATCCAAAGCAAAAACAAAATCACATTCACTTCAAAAATTTTTTTTAAGTTCTCAAGGCCTTAATACACAAGAATGCTAGGAGAGATATTGATTATGCAAAGATAAAAATGTAAAAACATCCCCACTTCAACCTAAAACTCAAGCAGCTTTCAATTCTTGATAGCATTAAAAATTGAGACATCCAGGTCCCTTTCTTTGTTGTTGTTGGAATGACCTACATTCCTTAGCAAAGTGACTTGGTTTCCCACTATTAAAACACATACTTTGGTTTATTTTCCTTCTATGTTCCTTCATTTCTCCTGCTGACACCTAAGCCTCTTCGTTCTTAAATGTATTTTTTTCCCAAGCTCTCATTACTCACCTGAACATTCAATGCTTCTCCCTGGTTATTGTTATTGTTCTCTGAATCAGACACAACTTCAACCATCTCTTGAATAGCCAGGTTAATGTGAGAGATGGCTGTTCTCAACCACCTCCTAAGATTATCCCCATTCAGCAGGACCTCCTGCACTGGTCCATAAACTGCACTGCAATATATCCACAGTCTCTTAAAGTGAGTTTCTGGATATTCTTCCAGTCTATGCTGCCATTTTGTTAGGGACAGCTCCCTGGCTCCCAATTCTCAGGAGATCCACCTTTAATTCATCAAAGTAATTATTCTGCAAATTGTGCTGGGGGCTTAACTTTTCCTTAAATTTAGCCTGAAGCTTACCAAAACTAAACTGTTTTTCACTTCTAAACTTCTGCATTCAATGTTGTCTCTGTCCACTGCCAGGGAAGTAGGCGACACGGCCACCATCATTTCCCCCAGACAGTTCCTAATGTTTCTTGTCCTCTCTGCGTTTTACTGCTGCTATTTTCTTTTACTTCCTCTGGTTGGTTCTTTGCCATGGCTATGAATATTATTAATCCTTTTTCATGCTTATTTTCCTTTGTCCCTGCCTCCAGGCCTTTTTCTCAACGAGGGGTGTTTAGTTTAGATATACAGCATGGGAACAGGCCCTTCGGCCCACCGAGTCCAGGCCAACCATCGATCACCTATACTAGTTCTATGTTATCCCACTTTCTTAACCACTCCGTACACATTTGGGACAATTTTACAGAGACCAATTAACCTACAAACCCACATGTCTTTGGGATATGTGAAGAAACGGAGGAAACCCATACAGTTGCAGGGAGAATGTGCAAACACCACACAGCACGAGGTCAGGTCTCTGGCACTGCAAGGTAGCAATTATATGATGCCCTAAACTCAAAACTTATCCTTTCTTCATCATTATTTGTTTTCTTTATTATGGTCCACTATTGTTTGTGCTATGGATCCCTCGGGTCCCAATTTAATATCAGCGGTTTCTGATCGATAGTCATCATCGTTACATCACGTGCCCTACTGATATATTGTATTATTTTATACCACCTCCAGGTTTCTATTCAACATAAGCTGCCCTTTTGTCCTGTTTCTATGCGTCAGTACTTTGACATCTTACCTCTCCATGTCAGTATGTAGACATCTTACCTTTCCCACCGATCTTGCAAAACAAGGTTACCACACATTATTTTCCATCTGATTTGTTCATTTAGTACCATAACTTACTTGCCTGACAACAATATGGGCTCTACTCTAACTATGGCTGGTGACATTTTCATTCCTGTGCTCCCATTTGCTCTGCAATAAAGTGGCTCCTCTTGTAATGATTTTTTTTGCACTCGCCATGGTTAGAAGAGGCAGTAATCATATATGGGGAGTTTCTAGATTACAAGGCATAATTAAACATCCCCTAAATTGATTTGTGCTCCAACTAATTGTGCATTGCAATCTAACCACTTCCCAAATCTGATTGCTGCTTCTAACGTGACCCTTAAATTACCTTCACTTTGTTGGCCTACAGTATTTGCTCATTTTATTTTCCAGTTTGTAAGGCTCTTAACCATATTACAAACTTGCCTAATTTACAGAAAATGCTACATCTGTAGCCATGGACACAAACACTAGCATTATTATGAAGATAGACACAAAATGCTGGAGTAACTCAACAGGTCAGGCAGCATCTCTGGAGAGAAGGAATGGGTGACGTTTCAGGACAAGACCCTTATTCAGACTGAGCAGTCTGAAGAAGGATCTTGATCTGAAACGTCACCCATTCCTTCTTTCCAGAGATGCTGACTGTCCCGCTGATTTACTCAGGAAATTTGTGTCCATCTTTGGTGTAAACCAGCATCTGCAGTTCCTTCCTGCACCTGTCATTATGAATAGGGTATCATGTTTCTATTGACTCAATCTTTTTCATAACACTAGAACTTTTAGATCATCTCATAATTGCTGTGCATTTGATTGACTGATCTGTGTGCCAGTTCTTTAAATGGGATTGTATTTGCAAATGTGGTTGGTTTCCAGCTTTGAGGGATAAACAATAATGGTTGTCTCCAATGAGCAAATACTGCTGCGATATCACAAATTCCGTGTTGTTTGCATTCTGCAATTGCTGGAATTGTCATTTTGGGTCTAGCAATTTCTGCAAAATCAGAAGTTGAAAGAGCATGTTATCTGTTGCTCTCCTGGAGTCTCGCAGTGAACAGAATTGGCACCTATTTGTCTTACAAGCAAAAATTAAGATATTCAAATATAAATTATGTGTATTGCAACTGTAGTTAAATCTGGGGTTATAAGCTTTCAGTGATGAAAGGTTGAGTTGGGGGTGTTTGACTTGCAGTTACCGAAAAATTGAAGAACGTGTTATAACATAGTTTAAACTTTAATTTAAACTTTAATTAGGAATCCTGATTCATCTGAAAATGTGGTAGGAAAGGCAATGGGGATCATTTGTGAAGGGATGTAATTTTTGATCAGACCTAAGATTACTCCACAGTGGTGCAGTGGAAGAGTTGCTGCCTTGCAGTACCAGAGACTGGAGTTTGATCCCGACTCTGGGTGCTGTCTGTACAGAGTTTGTATGTTCTCCCTGTGACCACATGGGTTTTCTCCATTTTCCTCCCACATTCCAAAGACGTGCAGGTTTGTCAGTTAATTGGGTTCTGTAAATTATCCTTGGTGTTTAGGATAGAACTAGTGTGAATAGGGGATTGCTGGTCTGCGTGGACTTGGTGGATGAAGAGCCTGTTTCCACGCTGTATTTCCAAGCTAAACTAAATCAATGTTTCATACTTACAAATGTGAGAATGAAGGTAATTATAACACTGGACACTATGCCCACAAATAGTTAACCAACCCAAATTACCTACAGAGGATGACAATCACTAACACCATCACTGATCTCACCAATTCCGGCGCTCTGCCCGCTAATGCCTCCAACCTTATCGTTCCCCAGCCCCGCACGGCCCGATTTTACCTTCTCCCTAAAATCCACAAACAGAACTGTCCTGGCATTGTTTCTGCCTGTTCATGTCCCACCAAATTAATTTCCACCTACCTTGACTCCATCCTATCCCCCCTGGTCAAATCCCTCCCCACCTATGTCCAAGACACCTCACATGCTCTCTGTCTGCTCAATAACTTCTGGTTTCCAGGCTCCCACTCCCTCATCTTTACCATAGATGTCCAGTCACTGTATACTTCCATCCCCCACAGGGATGGTCTTTAAGCCCTCCGTTTCTTCCTCGACCGTAGAACCAGCCAATCTCCATCTACTAACACTCTCCTCCGCCTAGCAGAGCTGGTTCTTACCCTCAACAACTTCTCCTTTGACTCCTCCCACTTCCTCCAAACCCGAGGCGTAGCAATGGGCACTCGCGTGGGCCCTAGCTATGCCTGCCTCTTTGTCGGGTACGTCGAACAATCCCTGTTCCAGACGTACACTGGCCCCATCCCTGAACTCTACCTCCGCTACATTGATGACTGCATTGGTGCTACCTCTTGTACCCATGCAGAACTCACCGACTTCATACATTTCCCCACTAATTTCCATTCTGCTCTTAAATATACTTGGACCATCTCCGACATCTCCCTACAGTTTCTGGATCTCACCATCTCCATCACAGGAGACAGACTAGTGACCGACGTCTACTACAAACCCACTGACTCGCACAGCTATCTGGACTACACTTCTTCCCACCCTGTCTCCTGCAAAAAGTCTATCCCCTACTCCCAATTTCTCCGTCTACGCCGCATCTGCGCCCAGGATGAGGTGTTTCGCACTAGGGCATCAGAGATGTCCTCATTCTTTAGGAAACGGGGCTTCCCCTCTTCCATTATAGATGAGGCTCTCACTAGGGCCTACTCTATATCTCGCAGCTCCGCTCTTGCTCCCCCTCCCCCCCCATTCGTAACAAGGATAGAGTCCCCCTCGTTCTCACCTTCCACCCCATCAGTCAGCGTATCCAACAAATTATACTCCAACATATCCGTCACCTCCAACGGGATCCCACTACTGGCCACATCTTCCCATCGCTTCCCCTTTCTGCTTTCCGCAGAGACCGTTCCCTCCGTAACTCCCTGGTCCACTCGTCCTTTCCTACCCAAACCACCGCTTTCCCCTGCAACCGCAGGAGATGCAACACCTGTCCCTTTACCTCCCCCCTCGACTCCATCCAAGGTCTCAAACTCTTTCCAGGTGAGGCAGAGGTTCACCTGCACCTCCTCCAACCTCATCTATTGTATCTGCTGTTCCAGATGTCAACTTCTCTACATCGGCGAGACCAAACGCAGGCTCGGTGATCGTTTTGCTCAACACCTTCACTCAGTCTGCCTTAACCAACCTGATCTCCCGGTGGCTGAGCACTTCAACTCCCCCTCCCACTCCCAGTCTGTCCTTTCTGTCATGGGCCTCCTCCAGTGTCATAGTGAGGCCCACCGCAAATTGGAGGAACAGCACCTCATATTTTGCTTGGGCAGCTTACAGCCCAGCGATATGAACATTGACTTCTCTAACTTTAGATAATTCCTCTGTCCCTCTCTTCCCCTCCCCCTTCTCAGTTCTCCCACTGTCTTCCTGTCTCCACCTATATCCTTTCTTTGTCCTGCCCCCCTGACATCAGTCTGAAGAAGGGTCTCAACCCGAAACGTCACCCATTCCTTCTCTCCAGAGATGCTGCCTGACCCGCTGAGCTACTCCAGCATTTTGTGATGCCTCGTGTTACCTACAGAGGAAAGCTGTTCCTTTGTTATGGCTGTTTGTGTTGAACAATTAGTAAGTAGGAATTACGGAAAACATTAAGTGGGACACGGAACCCGATGGGCCGGATGCAAACCATCAGGATTTCTGAACAATCATACATTGGCTTGTCAGAGTTTCACTATATTCAAAGGTTAAGGAGAGAGAACTGGAAATGATGGAAGGATAAGTGAATGTGCAGGGGGAGGACGTTGTTGGAAATTGGGAAGATGATTCAGCCACTTGTGCATTAAAATTGAACACTATGTTTGCTATGAGAACCACACACCTTAGAGTATTAGTAATTGCTGTTCCGCAAGATTAAAGTAGATAATTTTTTCCACCCACTATTGTTCATTTTGTACTTTTCCACAAATAAGACACGATCATGTCACATGCCACATCGGTACAATAGCTGTTTGGTTTGGCAAGTTTGATTGGTTCACGCAATAATAATGACCATTTCCGACAAATCACACAGGAGTAAGAGGAGACCAATGCACCACAACTCAGTATTTAATGCGTCTTTGTAATGTCATGCTAAAAATGCATGTGATAAGGCAAATAAAATATTTATAACCTAAAACTGTAATGAATACCCCTCCCCTGTCCTCGCTTGGCCCACCTCTTCCCACATTTTAGCAATCCCAAGAATATACTTTTGACACTTATTTCTCCGTAACCTAATCTCCCTCACAGTATCTTTTTAAAGAAGAGCAGTATAGATAGAGTTACTTATTCAAAGAGCTAGCATAAACATGCACAGTTGGCTGAATGGTTTCCTATACATATAAATACTAACTGCTTCTTGAACTTTCAAATGGATCGTCCATTAATTTCTTCTTCTCGTTGTGGGCGAGGATGATTTGCGGATCGGGAAGTAAGCATAAACGTTCAATTTTCTGACTCATCCTGAATTGTTGCAATCGAGGAAATACTAAATGTAGAATGTTGTCATTTTGCCTTAACCTTCACCTACATCCCTTGCGTAACATTTTTTTTAATGATAGCTCTGAAGAGGGAAGTGACCTCTTAAAAATACAGCTATCCCCACCTTCCTAGAAAATAGTCCGTATCGGTTTTCTATAGCACAAAACTGCATCATCTGCACATGCCTCAAAACACTAGAATTGAAAATAATTGATTTTTGTATTAATTTATCTTTTTCCACATCAATTCAACGGGAGCAAATTTTATTCTGCATCTCATATTTCTGGGTAGTAATTGTGTGAATTCTGTGAGGGTGTGGCGGTCCCTGGGGCTTGGGCCACTCCTTGGGTCATCCCCGTCGGCACTAGATGGAAAGGGACGAGGGACTGCCCAAGACCACGGGGTTTCCCCTAAGGGGTTTTTATCGTTTATCCCTTCGGTGGAAGTTGTGGTGTGTGGATGCAAGTTATCGGCATTAAAGATACCTTGAGACCTGCCTGGCGTCTTGCCTTATTCTGACTGTGTCCAGGCTACTACACTGGTGACCCCTTCGTTTCATCACGCGTCGTGATGGACCAGAATGCCGACCTCCACGCGGTCACGCTGAAGCTCCCGACTCTGTGGATCAAAGAGCCTGATATCTGGTTCCAGCAGGCAGAGGCACAGTTTGCTCTGCAGGGCGTGACGGTGGACGAGACCAAATACTTCTACATCCTCTGCACTCTCGATCAGGCAACCACAAGGCGAGTAAAACCTTACCTCCGCGCCGCCCCGGCAGCTAACAAATATGAAGGCCTCAAGGCGCTGCTCATAAGGAGGTTTGGCCTTAGCGAGTCCGAGTGGGCGACTCGGATCCTGCGCATGGACGGCCTCAGCGACCGTCGGCCCTCCTGGGAGTTCACCTACACCACACAATGGCGTATCATTCGCAGGCGAACAGCCTAGTAGAACGCTTCCACCGCCAACTCAAGGCGGCCCTAAAGGCTCGGCTCACTGACCCAGACTGGGTGGACGCCCTGCCGTGTGTTTTGCTGGGGATCCGCACCCAAAGAGGACTTGGCCTCCTCCTCCGCCAAGTTGGTGAATGGAGCCCCGTTAACGGTGCCCGGGGAGTTCATCCCACCAGCACAAGGCCAGGTGGAGCAGCCTGCAGCCGCCCTGCAATGTCTTCGGCAGAAGGTGGGCAAGCTGGTGCCGGTGCCCACGTCTCGTCATGGGTCGTTCCGTCCGCATGTTCCTTCTGCTCTGGAGCACGGCCAGTTTGTCTTCCTGCGCAGGGACGCTCATCGGACACCTCTCCAGCGGCCGTACGAGGGTCCCTTCAGGATCCTCGAGCATGGCTCGTCCACATTCGTCCTGGACATGGGGGGTCGGCGTGAGACCGTTTCGGTTGCGCGGCAGAAGCTGGCGCATGTGGACATTGATCAGCCTGTGCTGGTTGAGCGGCCCACCCGCGCGGTTGCCCTCTGTCTCGGGTATCCCCTCCGGTGTCTGCTCTATCCCCTCTGCCTGTCGGCAGGTAGCCGGTTCCTGTGCCGGGCATGGTGCGCGCCTGGGCTGCTCGCCTCGTGCGCTCCCCTGTCCGTTTCGTGCCTCCGGTTCTTGGGGGGGGGGGGGGGTGGAGGGGTCCTGTGGCAGTTCCTGGGATTAGGCCACTCCTTGTGTCATCCCCCTCGGCACTGGGTGGACAGGGACGAGGGACTGCCCAAGACTACGGGGTTTCCCCTGAGGGGTTTTTATCGTTCATTTCTTCGGTGGAACTCGTTCTGGTTCTGGTTGATTACTGCGCAAACACCTCATAAATGGTTATCTCGCACAGGCGTGTGGATGCAAGTTATCGGCATTAAAGATACTTGAAACCTGGCTGGCATCTAGCCTTATTCTGACTGTATCCAGGCCACTACAAGGGCAAATTTGTGTAATTCAAACTGATGAGAATTACTATTATGCTTTCTTGAGACGGGTATTATTTGGATAATTTAAGAATCAATTAAACCTTAGAATGGAAAGATTATAGGATCTCTTTGGTTGGATTAGGATGGAATGAATCATCTTCATCTATAATTATAAGTAAAAAAATATAGTAAATGTGTAGATGGATTGGTTAGTGTTTGCAGACGCCATAATTGGTGGAGTTGGGAACAGTGAGGAAGGCTGTCAAAGCATACAGTTGGATATACATACAATTGAGCGGAGAAATGGCAGATAGTCTGAGCAAGTGTGAGGTGTTGCACATTTGGAGGTCGATTGTAAGGGGAATGTATATAGTTAACGGCCAGACTGTTAACAGCATTGATGTACAGTGTGCGATCTTGGGGTCCAAGTCGATGACTCCTTGACAGTGGCCACACAAATGGATAAAGTGATAAAGAAAGCTTATGGTATGCTTGCATTCTTCAGTCATGCTATTGAGTTTAAGAATCAGAAAAATGTTATGTTTTAGAGAGGAACATGAATATGCTGGGGATGGAGGGATTATGTATCACATGCAGGCAGAGGAGATTAGTTTAACCGCATCATGTTCTGCAGGGCCATTGTGGGCTGAGGGCTTGTTCTTGTGCAATGCCGTTCTATGTTCTCATTTGTGACGTTTTATTTTAAAGTTAATTTTCAGGACAGAATCAAGTCTATTTGATTTATGTCACTATTTTGATTTGGAGAATCACTTCCTATTGCTCAACCAGTTTATCATTTTGTTCCTTCCTTATATGCTTATCCAACCTCTTAAATATATGAGTGCCATTTGCTGCAATGTTCTTTGTGGCACTGACTCCCACATTATCATTTTTGGGTAAAGAGTTCCTAGTTATAGTGAACATGTCACTAAAATTATTGCCAGCTGTTTTGTACCAAGAAAGTGGAATTTGTGATTGACTTGGCTGACACAATAAGGCAGAAAAATAGGTATTCCAGAAATTGGTGTGTGCAGTTTGCAAGCTACTAGTATTTATGGCCTTTACAAACAATTTGTTTGTATGAGTAAGTGTTGATGCAAAATTGTGAACACGTGTGGTCTCTTTGTGCTGTATTCCAGCTAAAACTAGAGGTGGTTTTAATATCAAAAAGGAAAAAGTGGTGGGGATATTTTGTTGGTTAGGCAGTATTTGTGAACATTCTCACCTCAGATGCTGCTCATTGTTGATGAGTATCTCTAATATTTTCTGTTGATATTTAATGTCTTCATGGAGTCATTTAGTTATACATTATTTTTTGCATCTGTGTTGATTTACAATGTTCCAATCACCCTAAAATATTTCAATCTGGAAGGAAAGCATTCCAATGTATTCCACAAATAACATTTAACATTTGTTTAAAGTTTTCGCTCTTTATAAAATTGTGCTGGCATTTTGAAAGAGGGATCAAAACAATCCCACTCTTGTCCCCTTCGAGGCTCCTGTTCAGCTATTTATCTAATTCTCTCTTAAAAGTTATTAATCAATTCACCATCATTTCAGACTGGTCACTAGTCAGCATATAAAACAACATGCACCTACTGATCCTTTTCTTGATTGCCTTGTCTAAATCTTCTGGTTACCAGCTGTTTGAAATTCCAGATTTATTTAATTACTTTAATTTCCACTCCTGCCACGGTAGGATTCAACTCATACTTTGTGGATCAGTACTTTAGGACTCTGATTGCTGGTCCTGTAGCTTAATACCTAATGAGATTAATAGATAATTAATAAGATGGACAACTTTTGCATTATCACATGCATTAGTGTGAAGATACAAAATACTGTTGATTACCGAGGTTTAGTTTAGAGACAGCATGTAAACAGGCTTTTCGATCCACCGAGCCCGCGATGACAAATGATCATCTGTACACTAGTTCTAGCCATATATTAGGGACAATTTACAAAAGCCAATTAACATACAAACCCGTGTTCTGGTGCAATGGTCTCCTCTTAGAAAATATAGAAAGTAGGTGCAGGAGGAGGCCATTCGGCCCTTCGAGCAAGCACCGCTATTCATTGTGATCATGGCTGATCATTCACAATCAGAAACCCATGCCTGCCTTCTCCCCATATCCCTTGATTCTGCTAGCCCCAAGAGCTCTATTTAACTCTCTTTTAAATTCATCCAGTGAATTGGCCTCTACTGCCTTCTGTGGCAGAGAATTCCACAAATTGATAACTCTCTTACCACTGGATAATTTGTCAAGAGCAGGAAGTTTTTTTGTTATTGAGGGAACTAGTCAAACTTGCAAAACCAGATAGCTGTTCTAACAATGTGGCATGAACACACCTTTTTAAAAAAAAAAGATCTTACGGAAAAAAACAATATGAACAAGAGTGGATGGTTGAACGAATCCATCTTAACTACACCTGGGCCCTGTTTTCCTCTCCTCCGTTTAAGCTTAACACGTTCACTGGAAAATTTATCATGCACCTGTGGAAAATGTTATTGTAGCTCTGTGTAAGATCTTTAAAATAAAAGTGAATTCAATGGAAATTAAGTTACTAATCAGTAATAGTCCAGAAATTCTGCTAGTCCAGCACCATCTATGTCCCCAGTGTTAATGCATTATTAGAATTTTGATGTACTCTCCCATTCAACTCACCACCTCAACTTTTCTCTCCTTTTCTGTATTTTCATTCTTTCTACATCTAATATTTTCAGCTCCTTTACTCCCTCTTTCAGTTATTCGCCCTTGAAACCTTTTCACTGAAATGTCCACTTGATTTTGTTTAATTGTGCGATGATGTCCTATAAGATCCCCTCTCATTCTTCTCAATTCCAGTGAATATAAGCCGAGTCGATCCATTCTTTCATCACCTGTCAGTCCCGCCATCCCGGGAATTAACCTGGTGAACCTATGCTGCACTCCCTCAATAGCAAGAATGTCCTTCCTCATATTAGGAGACCAAAACTGTCCACAATACTCCAGGTGTGGTCTCACCTAGAGCCCAGTACAACTGCAGTACGACCTCCCTGCTCCTATACTCAAATCCTCTCGCAATGCAGGTCAACATGCCATTTGCTTTCTTTAATGCCTGTTGTACCTGCATGCTTACTTTCAATGACTGATGTACAAGGACACCCAGTCTCGTTGCACTTCCCCTTTTTCTAATCTGACAACATTCAGATAATTGCCGCCTTGTTCGGGCCATCAAAGAGGATAACCTCATATTTATCCACATTATAGTGCATCTGCCATGCATCTGTCCACTCACCCAAGTCACCCTGCAGCCTCATAACATCCTCCTCACAGCTCACACTGCCACCCAGCTTTGTGTCATCCACAAACTTGGAGATGTTACATTTAATTTCTTTGCCTGAATCGTATATATATATATATATATATATATTGTAAATAACTGGTATCCCAGCACTGAGCATTGCGGCACCCCACTAGTCACTGCCTGCCATTCTGAAAAGGACCCATTAATTCCTACTCTGCATTCTGTCTGCCAACCAGTTCTCTATACATGTCAATAACCTACGCCCAATACCATGTGCTCTAATTTTGCACACTAATCTATTGTGTGGGACCTTGTCAAAGGCTTTTTGAAAGTCCAGATACACCACATCCACTGGCTCTCCCTTATCCATCCATACTGGACTTCCTCTGTCTGACAGAAACCTGGCAACAACCTCTGGATTACCTCTCACTCAACCTCACTACACCCAACGGATACTCCTACATCAATAAACCACGCTCGGAAGGCCGAGGTGGTGGGATTGCCGTAATTCACCGACAGGACTTCAAGATCAACCTCATCTCCATCTCATCTGCTCCGTCATTTGAACACCTGGCTTTCAAACTCTCTGGCCACACAAAATTAGTCATGGCAGTTGTCTACCGCCCTCCCAAACCACACCCATCATTCCTTTCTGACTTCTCTGACTTTCTGACCCAGTTCTGTTCTCTCTCCCCCTCAATCCTCCTCCTCGGTGATTTCAACATCCACATGGACTCCACTGACT
This sequence comes from Rhinoraja longicauda, assembly GCF_053455715.1. Lineage (NCBI taxonomy): Eukaryota > Metazoa > Chordata > Chondrichthyes > Rajiformes > Arhynchobatidae > Rhinoraja > Rhinoraja longicauda. Next base: position 50,165,275 of record NC_135954.1, read on the forward strand.
CCACAATAACCGCTGACTTCACTGAAATACTCAACTGCTTTAACCTCACTCAACACGTACATTTTCCCACCCATAACCGTGGGCACATTCTGGACCTTGTCTGCTCCACTGGACTAAATCTACATCACCTCTCTGGCTCCGACCCCACCCTCTCTGATCACTTAGCCATCACCATGTCCATCAACATTCCCACCCCAGCTCCAAAGCAAAAACGCAAAATAAACTTCCACAAGCTGAACTCTGTTTCACCTACCTCGCTCTCATCCTCCCTCTCTGAAATAATGTCCGCCTCTCCCTTCGTTGACCTCCACAGCCCCTCTGACCTCACTGACTACTACAACCGCACTCTCTCCTCCTGCCTCGACCAGCTTGCACCTATAAAAACCAAAACAGTTTCCTTCACCCACTCTGCTCCCTGGTTTACCCCTGAACTCCGCGTGATGAAAACTCATGCCCGCCAACTTGAAAGACTCCGCAACAAAACAGGTCTCACAATTCACTCCCAAGCCTACAAAGACCACATACAGCACTATAAAGATGCCCTCTCCCATGCCCACTCCACCTACTACTCTCAAATAATTCACTCTGGCTCCGGAAACCCAAAAACACTCTTCTCTACAATAAACAAACTCCTCAGCCCCCTGGACACCATCTCCCAATCATTCACAGTTGACAAATGCACCACTTTCCTTTCATTCTTCCAAAGCAAAATAGACAACATCTACAGCACCTTAACCACCAACGCACCTGCTCCCCCTCAAACCACCTGCCCCCCCTTATCCTGTCAGCCCCTGCCTCAGTTCTCCCCAATCTCCACCACCGACCTCTCTGACCTCTTCACAGGAATAAAAACTGCCACCTGCTCTCTGGACCCCATCCCCTCCAGCTTTGTCAAGGCCTGCCTTCCTGCTCTCTCTCCACTTATCACTGCAACAATAAACTCCTCCCTGTCCACTGGCATCGTCCCGCCATCCCTCAAAATCGCTGCTGTCACCCCCATTCTGAAAAAACCTGGTCTAAACCCTGACACCCCAAACAACTTCAGACCAATCTCCAACCTACCCTTTCTGTCCAAAGTTTTGGAACGTGCTGTAGCTTCCCAACTCAAATACCACCTCTCTACCAATAACCTGTATGAAACTTTCCAATCCGGATTCCGCTCAAACCACTGTACTGAAACTGCGCTCCTCAAAATCACAAACGACATTCTCCTCTCCTCCGACGCTGGCAACCTCAACATCCTCATCCTACTTGACCTCAGCGCCGCCTTTGACACCATAAATCACTCCATTCTCCTCACCCGACTTGAAACCTCCCTTAACATCACCGGCACAGCCCTATCCTGGTTTAAATCTTACCTCTCTGACAGACACCAGTTCATCTCCATTAACAACTGTAAATCCCCCACCGCTCCCCTCCCCCAAGGTGTCCCCCAAGGCTCAGTCCTTGGCCCCCTCCTCTTCATCCTCTACCTGTTCCCCCTTGGTCAATTAATCCGCCGTCATGGTCTCAACTTCCACTGCTTCGCCGATGATATCCAGCTCCTCATCTCCACCAAGTCAATCTCCTCCACCACACACTCTACACTGACAAACTGCATTACTGAAATAAAATCTTGGCTTCAATCAAACTTCCTCAAACTCAATTGCAACAAATCTGAAATCATCATCATTGGTCCAAAAATGCTCACCAAATCCACCCAAAACTTCATCCTCAACATTGATGGTCTCCCAGTATCCACCTCACCTCACATCCGGAATCTTGGAATCATCCTTGATCAAACCCTCTCCTTCGACAAACACATCAAACACATCACAAAGACAGCCTTCTTCCACCTCAAAAACATTGCCCGTCTCCGTCCATCCCTCTCCTCCACAGCTGCAGAAACCCTCATCCACGCCTTCATCACCTCCCGTCTGGACTACTGCAACAGCCTCCTCTATGGCGCACCCTCAAAAATCATCAATAAACTTCAATACATTCAAAACTCCGCTGCCCGTCTACTCACACACACCTCGATCCGTGACCATATCACCCCCGTCCTTTATAAACTCCACTGGCTCCCCATCCCCCAGAGAATCCAGTACAAAATCCTCCTCATAACCTACAAAGCCCTCCATAACCTGGCCCCATCCTACCTGACCGACCTCCTCCACAGGCACACTCCCACCTGCACCCTCCGCTCTGCCGCTGCCAATCTCCTATCCCCCCACATCCGGACTAAACTCAGATCCTGGGGGGACAGGGCTTTCTCCATCGCTGCTCCCACCCTATGGAACTCACTACCCCAAACCGTTAGAGACTCCCCCACACTCACCACATTCAAAACATCGCTGAAGTCTCACCTGTTCAGTACTGCCTTCAACCACTGAAGGTCACCTCACCTTCTGTCTCCTTTCTCTGTTCATTTACTTATTTATCTATTTATTAATTTCCCTATGTTCTCAAAATCTCTGTAAAGCGTCTTTGAGTATATGAAAAGCGCTATATAAATAAAATGTATTATTACTAGTTACATCCTCAAAAAATTCCAGCAGATTAGTCGAGCATGATTTCCCCGTCATAAATCCATGCTGACTTTGACCGATCCTGTCACTGCTTTCCAAATGCGCTGCTATTACATCTTTAATAATCGACTCAAGCATCTTCCCCACTACCGAGGTAGTGTAATATTGAAAATATATTTGGACAGGTACATGGATAGGAAAGGTTTAGAGGGATATGGGCAAATAGGACTTGCTTGGATGGGGCATCTTTGTCAGCATGGATAAGTTGGGTCAAACGGCCTGTTTCTGTGTTGTATGACTCAATGACTCTACTGATTTGTTCTTGTTTTGTCAGATAGAATTTGAAACCAACTGATCCTAAATACAGATGTTCTCATCCATGTCCCTCAAATCCCCTCCCAAATTCCCAGATACTGCTAGAAGTCATAGCTCTCCTTCATAGTATAACATACGCAAGTATGTTGTGATACATCTGAGTTTCTGGTCTATTTCCCCCCTCGGAAAGCTGAGTATTCACAAATTGAATTTCTTTTGTGCAGCAGAATAATGGTGCTGAAGGAGGCTTAAACATGTAGATTGTATTAGCTAAAACCATTTTAATGTGTGAGTGAAGAACATTTTTAATATTTTGAAAGAAGGAAAAAAATAATTTGCCCTGATTTTAAATTCCACATTTCTGATTCTTGACTAATTTCTTTCCTATATTCTCTCTAGATTTCTTTGATAGCGGCCTAACGTCTTCTGCAGTTTCTCATTCTGGATCTATCCAAAAGCCAGAACGACCAGACAAGACTGTGGAAAGGTGAAATTCTGATGTGGTAATTATGAACTAATTACAGAGCAAGTTTAGTAATTGCGCCACTTACAATTAGTCCTCATGATTTAAAGTACTACTCAATTTCTGAAAAATAAGTTTATTACATTCCAGCTGTTTTAATTATATTTTTATAAGCATATAATTTTTGGCCAAGGTATCTCTACCTTATAAACATTTTCTGAATAAAACATGAAAAAAATACAGCACAGGAGCAGGCTCTTCGGCAAACAATGCCCGTACCAAACTTGATGTCAGATTAAACTAATCTCTGCTTGCATGTGATCCATATCCATTCATTCCCTGCATATCCCTGATCCAATCTAAAAGCCTCTTAAATGCCGCTATCTTATCTGCCTCCGCTATCACTTCTGGCAACTGCCACTCTATGTAAATAAAACAAACTCCCCCTTAAACTTTGCCTCTCTCACCTGAAAGCCATGCTCTCTAATCTTTGATATTTCCATCCTGGGAAAAAGGCTCTACTTCTATCCCTATCCATACCTATAATTTTATACATAATAAACCCTCGTTTGAAGAGACATCTTTATAACAGATTTTGGTTCTAGCAGACGGTCCTGCCGCCCCACCCCTGGCTCGCAAGGTGCACCAGCGAGCCCTTCGTCACTCAGAGCATGGTACGGTTGACGCGACTCATTGCTCGTTGTAGCCCCTGGGGACAGTGCTTTCTTCAAGCCGTTTCCATCGACATGATTTGTTTGGTCTCTGTGAGGCTCCCTCCCCTCTCACCAGCTACTGCTTCTCTTCTGTCGGCCCATTGCTTTGTCCGCTTGGTCTCTCCCCCATTCCATTGTTGCTGCCTCCTTTCTTCTCCCCAGAGTCGCCGACATACTCCACCTTGGAAGCTGGGAACGGACAACGTGACAGCCGACAGGAAGAATCATGATCAGGAGGAATGTTATCATGTATTGTCTTTCTGCTGACTGGTTTGCGCACAACAAAAGCTTTTCACTGTACCTCAGTACATGTGACAATAAACTAAACTCAAAAAGGGTAGCTGGTGAGAAGGAAGGCAGC